>NC_135856.1:16182799-16805299 GCF_031162955.1 Sander vitreus | reverse complement strand
TGAGGTGCAAACATTTATCTTTTATCTATATTTGATTTTAAGTATATTTTATGACTTGATAACAAGGATGTTAAGAGTGTTTGAAATATTCTCTACATGTAACATTAATTAGTAGTAGGATATCGCCTACAATCACAATGTATTTAATTAGAACTTAAGGAGTTTAAGTGTCAACTTTCCTTGCAACGCCTTACAGACGTAACAATAAATAGCAGGCTTGTAAAGACAAATGACCTGCCACTGATCTGTAATGCACGGCCTACAAATAACTTATGATCAAGCAGTAACTTTTCAATAAATAAAACTGACGGAAAGATTAATGTAACCACTTCCCACTTACTGCGATGCCAAGGGAGTCTGTTTCACTAACAGGACTGTTTTAGGAGTGTTTTAATAATCACGGAGGTCTCATGTTTTTAAAATAAAAATCCCATGCTTCAGCGAATGTCTTACCTATGTGTCACTTGCAGCATGGAGATGCCACCCTGGCCCTCCGCTCTTTTAATTACATAGAGCATCTAGTGTCAGGATGCTAAATTCATTAGTGAGGTATGTACAGCATGCTAGGGTCAGGACAGATATAGAAACAGGCCTCCAAAACAACTTCTTCCCCACTTGACACACTTGTTCAACATAATAGAGAATAGCACTTTGGGATTTTTGTTTGTTTTTATTCATTTCAGTATATTATCATATATTTTGAGCTGAAGGTTTTACAGAAATGGTTCAATTTTGGATTATATTACTCATCTAAATTTAAGGAGGGTATGAATCCCTTGCTTGTGAATGCAACCAATTTTAAGTTTTTATCATTTGTGCTTTTTGAAGATACATTATATTAATTCAACAAATTAACTGATTTTCCATGTAAATTTAGCTTTTCTCCTTTCTCTAATCTATTTTTGATTAGGCTAAAAAAATAAAAAAAAAAGCTGAGAAATGCAGGGACGCTTTTTTTTTTCAAGAGAAATGGCATGTAAAAGTTGTTCATCATTGTAAGCATCAGACAGAAACGCTCTCTGCTCTGGGTCTCTGTGACTCTTGAGAAGCATGCTTCTCTTTCACAAGGCAGTAAAGTTCAAGTTTGACTAATCAAAGGTTTTAGCCGATTATTAAGCAATGACATTCACTGTTTGACCATCTGAGCTGGTAATTTTACATACCTGTACATTTCCTTTGGTTAAGTACCTGCAGCTGTTTGCTAATGCAGTCCTCTTTTGTGCATTAATTCCTTGTGTAGTTTACTGCCTGAAGTGGAGCTCATACATTTCAAAAAAGAAGTGTAATATTCGTATTATTAGTGACCTTATTATTCATAATATTTACCCCAAAAAATGATTATAGATCACATAATGTCAGCGGTACTAAATGGTGTGTTTACTGACCTTATCGAGCTTTATAATGAGACGACTTTATCTCCTGAGATATCACTGTGCTTCTTTAAAAGGCCTATTTATATTCTCCGTAAGTATCTGTTCCCTATTTATTTTTCTTCAAAGGATTAATATGTAGCAGAAGTGTACTTTCAATAACTTGGTGGTCACATGAGCCAAAAACTGGGACTTTGTAGGCCAGTTGAACGAATTGAGGACTCACCTTGCCCGCAAAGACCCAGCCTCTGACACACACCATCATCATCCGTCCCATCGCCGGGGACTCATTGTGGCTGAAACTACAAAGGTTTACCTATCGGATCCTGGAAATGTCTTTAATACCAAAAGATTTGACTTCCAGACGAGGTAATGAAGGAATGCTACGGGGTTTAATCTGTGACCACGCCGATACATACCCGCTGATCTGCTGTCTGTCAGTGTCTGCAGAAGTAGGTGATGCTGCCCGGTTGTTGTTACCTGCGTACCGCGCAGGTGTCAGCATCCCGCAGCCATATGGGGACTTCGAGGAAAGAAAAAAAAACGACTGTCTGGTTGGTTGTCTGGCTGTTTGGAGGAGATCTCGTCTGCAAGCGAAGTTGAACTTCACCATCTATCCTCCGCCACCACCACCGCCCCAGTAATATCTGATCACTTGGTGTTGTACGCATCCCAAATTGAGCAAGATTATCCTATTAGGGGTGGGGGAACGAATTTTCTTTTGGAAGAAGTCGGACAGTCCCCCCGGCCTATCTTTTCACCTATTTCCAAGGGGGAAAAACATGCAGACGCAACAGTGTCGCGCATTGTGTCAGTCGACCCTCCCCGCCCTCCCTCCCTTAAAAAAACGCCTTTGCGTTTCCCACCGAGAGATTCCCGGTGCGCACCCAGCACCCAACCAGTCACCCAATATCCATTCTGGAAAGAGACAGCCGGGGAGAGAGAACGGAGCCTGCTGTTGCTACTGCCATGCTGCAGCCTCGATATTATGAGCAGGATATTCCCAAACAGCTGGAAGGAGCTGATATATGGTGCTGCGCCCTCGTGGTGGGCCCTCCCCAAAATGGACCGGTGCTAAGTGGAAACCTGGTTATTTTCAGCGCGTCACTGGCTCGTCTCCAATTATAGGTTTCCGTCGGGGGCGCAGCAATGTAGCCCCGTATTTCCAATTATTCTGTAAGAGGACTTTAAAAACGGACAAGATCACTACATTGAGTAACGTCCGAGCATGTGTTTGCCTGTAACTGCACACATTCCTGCGGTGTGTTGGCTCGCCCGTCCACGCTCAGCTGTGGCTCCGGCTGCTCCGGAGCGGCTCGTCTGCGGCTTTCTCGAGGTGTCCCCCTTTTTTATCGATGCTGTTCAGGAGGCTATAGACGTCCCAGGTTCATCACACCTCTCGTTTCCTCCCTGACCAGCAACATGTTAGTGGGCTGCGACCCCTGGTGGCAGCGACGCGCCACGAGACTTAATTATATGCACGTCTCAAACACAACATTCACTGTTTTAGATCAGTGTGATCACGTGCAGTTTCGTACAGAGGGTAATAACAGCGTGACGGATAGATCATTTTGGATACATTTAAGCAGTGGCTTCATTCCAAATCTTAGGTCAGCAAGATTTATACTCTATATTGTTATGTTATATTATGTTATTGTTAAAAGTTCCCAAACAGAGGCCACAAGACCACACATCAGGGACTGCCTTAAAAGGAACCACCTCCTTAGGTGCAATCACTCACACCAATCAGAGGCAACTGCCTTCCTCCCTTTGTGCCATCTTTTCCACCTCAGCCATGATGTGTGAGTCCTGTGAGATGATTTCCTTCAAACTTGACTTGAAACCTGTCTTCTGTAAATAAAACTGCTCTGCTTTAAACGTTAACCTGCTGGCTGCTTCTCATTCCGTGCTGAAACCAATTAAGTCAACTCCAGTGATTCCCTTATTTATTGTGCTCAATTACTTTACTCTTCTACTCGATATTCTATCATATTATTTATGCCATTTTGCATTTACTCTATTCTTTCCATTTTACATTGCAGTATATTCTGTTTCAATCTCTTCTTTCTGCTATTTAGATTTTTTTTCTCTTTTGTATTTTTCATTAATTATCTACGTTGATATTACGTTCTATTATATCGTGATATTTTTATTTTCTATTCTATTGTGATAGTTTCCATTCTATCCTAATGTATTGTGATATTTTGTTGTCTGTTCTTGTATTTTTCATTACAATATTTTCTGTAATATATATTGCGTTCTATTGAGATATTTTGCTTTATTTTTAGGCTATTTTATTGTGATATTTTGCATTCTATTCAAATCTTGTGATGTCATTTTCAATTTTATTGTGATAGTTAGCATTCTATTATATTCTGTTCTATTGTATTCTATTCAACTCTGTTCTATTCTCGAGGTCATGCTCCACTTTTAGTGCCCGTGGTGACGCTCTCATATGGCTTCGGTCAGCTGCTTCATGTTGACAAGAAGCCCACTATAATTCCGGAAATTGGGAGATTTTCTTATCAAAATAAAATAAATGATCTGATGATTTGTCCTGAAGGACCTATTTATTTACCTTAATATCAACTGTAACTTTTTACGTGGTGTATTTTTTGGCGTCACAATTATTCTTCCATGCACATTTCTATTCGCGGATGCATTTTGTTACTGAAATATATTATATATTGTATTTGTTGTAGAATTGAACTATTTTTTTTTTTACGGGTTGGATCGGAAGCGATGTTTGTTTTAGGCTAACTTGACGCCAAATATCAATGTCCGACTTTGTACCTGATAGGAACAAGCTCGGCTTCTCCTAAACAACGCATTTCATTACTCCAGCAACAGCAGGATGGATGTGCATCATCTACATCATCACATTAACATCTGACAGCTGTCGGTGAGTTTTTAAGTCCGTAAATAAATGTCTTCGCCAAACAGCCTGTGCGTGTTAATCTCTGTGTATAACATCATTACCGTCTTGTTCCTTTATTTTCACCAAACTCAGGTTCCTGTTGCACTGCAGAATTTGAGTTTTCTGATCTCACAAGACCAAATGTCAGCTGTGAAGCCAGTTCAGTACTGGACCAAGTTTATTGCTACTGAAATGACGTCAGCGTGTGTTGGAGGAGTCGGTCGCCTATAGAGCAGAGGGAGAGGAATGTAAAGACCCTTTGTGTTTATGGCAGAAAGACACTCAGTTAGGTAGGTTAGATTGCATCTGTTGCTAAAGCAGGTAAAACAAAATGCATCATACATTACTATAGAAAAACAAGCAACAACTTGCATTTACAATGTTTACTCAAAAGTAGCCTACTGTCAGCAAAATATGCTGAGGTATTAAAAGTAAAAGCATCCAGAATAAAGTTTTCAGTGTTGTGTATATAGGCTATTAAACTATTGAATTACTATTGATGTATTAATGTGTAAGTTGCATTTCAATGTTAAAGGGGGTAATGTACTTAATGTACTTAGTATCCTGGGTAGTTCCATCTTTAACTACATATTTTATTAGCAGAATACATGTTTTGTAAGTAAACTCCTAATCTGTTCCGTTCCTAATCATACAATATTTGCTTCTGAAATGCAGTAAAGTAGAAGTATGAAATAGCAAAGACAAACACTCAAGTAAAGTAAAAGTACAAAAGTACTGTACTTGAGTAAATGTATTTATAATAAAACAATGAAATGGCATCTATAATGTGATTAGAATCACAGAAGCGCTGTGTTGTATTCCTGAATTGTCATAACAGAGCATTGTCTTTGTCATATGGCTTTTTTAACAAGTTTCACTCTTCCCACAGTTTTGCTTTTATTTTTTATTTTTTTTACAATCTTCTCAGATGGAGCTTCGCATTGTCTGTTAATGTTTGTAGATGTGTAACTGATTGCTATTTTGGAGGCTATCAGTGTGCCTACACAATGCTCTCTCCTCGCTGCACCATGTGTCACCCTCTTCTCTCTCTCTCTCTCTCTCTCTCTCTCTCTCTCTGTGGTGCAGTGTGGCCAAAAAGCAGTGGATGTGGCTGGCGTCCAGCTGCAGCCGGCCTTCTCAATGGTCTCTCCCACTATGAAAGCATTGGTGGATGCTGTATGGGCGGTGTGGAGCATCGGGGCCTCCATTTATGACTACATCCACACCAATGCTATGGAGGAGCGCATCCATGCTCTGGAGGACATCATCACCATCCACCAGTGTGTGATTGGACTTCTGTCCGCAGGCGTATTGGTACTCTTTACCTACATCCTTTTCAAGAAGATCTGAAGATGTATGAAGGGGTGGGCTATTGGGGAAGGGGGGTGGACTGACCAGAATCAAACATTAGTGTCCAGCGTAGTACAGCAAACACTGACCAGATAAACAAAGGGGAATTTTTACACGTTGGGTACATCAGACCAGCTCATTAGAGCTAGAGGGTATTAATAGCCAGGGGCGTAGCACAACATTTTGGACCATATACACAGGCATTCTCTATGGGCCCCTCCCCGCATCCTCAGCTATTCATTCTAGTAACTTTGTGGGCCCTCCTCAAATGAGGGCATACTCAGTCCCCCCCCCTCTTTAAATTTGTATTTAAAATGAATGGCTTTACTTCTAAAAAGGATTCATTGTTCCCCCCAAAATGTTATCTTTTACAGGCCTCTGATGAAGTAATTAGACCATCATGGGATACTGTGACTCAGCAGCTCATCACAAGTTTTGTTGGTTGAAGCTGTTGACTAAAATATGTTTATATTTTCTTAGGTTTGTTCTCTGATACAAGAACACCCAGTGTCAGCAGAACAGACACTCCATTATATCACCAGTAAACTGGCCAATTTGCAATTTGTTTTGAGCCCAAGTAGCTGAATGTATCAGCAAACCAGTACATCTGCCAACACACACACACACACACACACACACACACACACACACACACAACTTCAGATGACAGTATGAGTCTGGGAATTGTCTTAACATAGTAAGTCACAAATTTTCTAAAGGGATCTTTATTGAAAATAATCATTCGCTATTACTTTTGCCTTAAAGCATTTGATGCTTGATTTGATTGATTTTACACTCTCTCTCTCTCTCTCTCTCTCTCTGTGTTCATTTCCTTAAAGCCTGACTGAGATATAAGGAGAAGCTAATTCCCCTGAAACTAGTGTTGAGTGCAGAGGTACAGTTGTGTTCAAAATAATAGCAGTCCAACATCACTGACCTCATAAATCAAATTTTTTGGTAGAAGTGATATTTCTACATGGCAAATAATTTACTAGTAAGTGTTGTAGAGTCATAGAAAACCAACAGACCCAACAGTCATGACATGCATGCTGCTCATTCTGCGTAATTGAATCTGTAATTGAAAGGGGCATGTTCAAAATAATAGCAGTGTTGTGTTCAATTAGTGAGGTGATTGATTCTGTAAAGAAACAAGTGTCAATTATGGCCCATATTTAAGGAAGGAAGGAAGCAAATGTTGTGCATGCTGGTTATAGTGCATTTCACACTGAAATACTCAGCAAAATGGGTCGTTCCAGACATTGCTCTGAGGAACAGCGGACTTTGATTAAAAAGTTGATTGGAGAGGGGAAACCATATAAAGAAGTGCAGAAAATTATAGGCTGCTCAGCCAAAATGATTTCAAATGCCTTGAAATGGCATCCAAAGCCTGAACGACGTGGGAAAAAACGGTCAACTACCATTCGAATGGATCAAAGAATAGCCAAAATGGCAAAGGCTCAACCAATGATCAGCTCCAGGAAAATCAACGAAGACTTAAAGTTACCTGTGAGTACTGTTACGATCAGAAGAAGGCTACGTGAAGCAAAGCTATCAGTTAGAAGCCCCCGCAAAGTCCCATTGCTGAAAAAAAGACATGTACTGAATGGGTTGAAATTTGCCAAAGGACATATTGACTGGCCAAAGGAGAAATGGGGCAACATTCTGTGGACTGATGAGAGCAAAATTGTTCTTTTTGGGTCTAGGGGCCGCAGACAGTTTGTCCGACGACCCCCATGCACTGAATTCAAGCCACAGTACACTGTGAAGACAGTAAAGCATGGTGGTGCAAAAATCATGTTATGGGGATGTTTCTCATACTGTGGTGTTGGACCTATTTATCACATACCAGGGATCATGGATCAGTTTCAATACATTAAAATACTTGAAGAGGTCATGTTGCCTTATGCTGAAGAGGAAATGCCTTTGAAATGGGTCTTTCAACAAGACAATGACCCAAAACACACCAGTAACAAGCAAATATTGATGTTATGGAGTGGCCAGCCCAATCCTCAAACCTCAATCCCATAGAAAACTTGTGGAGTGACATCCAAAATGCTGTTTCTGAGGCAAAACCCAGTAATGCAGAGGAATTGTGGAATGTAGTTCAATCGTCCTGGGCTGGGATACCTGTTCACAGGTGCCAGAAGTTGGTGGACTCCATGCAACACAGATGTGACACAGTCGTCAGAAATAATGGTTATGCAACTAAATATTAGTGCAGTGATTCAAAGTAAAGCAAACCCTTGAGACATTTTTCAGTTTATACAGTAAATGTTTGAGTTTGTAAAGAAAAATGCAAATACTGCTATTTTTTTGAACAGCCTAATATTCATTTTTCTTCACTTTCTGTAAAGGTATAACACAAACTTGATCAATTTTGGTCATGTTTTGATTTGGAATTGAATGTGCAGTGTTCCCAATGCATTGATATTATGGAATTAAAAGCTATTCTAAGGATTTTGAGCATCATTCACTTTTTTTATTTGCCATGTAGAAATATCACTTATACCAAAAAATTGGATTTATGAGGTTAGTGATGTTATTAGTTATTATTTTGAACACAACTGTACATGGTTCTCTTATGAACATCTCTTACAATGAATAGGAGACCATTAAGTAGGGTTGCATCCACTTTACGATGCCCATGCCTGCAAGCTTTTTTTAAATTTTGTATCGGTGTTTCAGATGAGTATTATCTATATAATCGGTCTGAAAGTGCAACTTCATGATCCATTTATATAATGGATTTATAATAAATTAACGTTGTTATACCTCATAGCTGTTACATTACTGTAGGTGCCATTGCAGGCACACAAGACATTTGAAGTGTCCTTAAAAAGTAATTGTAAATAGATTTAGATGTTTATGGATAGTTTTTTTTAGCTGGCCATTGTAACATTTCATAGATGTTCAACTATCCCATAGTACTACTGCTGCTTAATGTTTTTTTTTTTATTTTAAAGGCAACATTTTGTACCATGAAAGGCGGGAATCTAAATGAGATGTTTCTTGTACTGACTGCAAACACTGGATCTAAGTGTGAAATGAGAATTTGAGAGGATAAAGGATGTTTTTGTCACTGTAACTTAAATTAACTTCACTAACCTGCTAAGGGAACTGTTATGGTGGGTCATTGAAAACTATTGCCGTGTGAATCTGAAGTATCTCGGAAAAACCACAGAATAGAACACCCCAGAATGAAAGCCTTTTCAATGTTTTATTATAACAGCATCAAAGTTTGTCTTCTCAAAATGCCAAATAAATGTGGAATTTAATAAAACTGGACATCCTTACAATACTACGTGTTACCAATGTCTGGTATCAAATGCAGTACAGACTGCTGTAAATGTAAAGTTGTAAATTACAGCTGCAAAATACGACCGCTTAAAGCTGCAAACATCAGAGGCAACTCAATCAAAAACATTTCCCCCCAACACTGCTGAAACCTTTAAAGAAGGATTGGCAAGCCTTTTCCTAATGGACAGAAAACTGCAATACTGGCTTTCCAGTTAAAGGCAATTAAACAATTCATGGATGGGCACAGCACCAATCTTCTACAAGGCCAAGAGGAACACCTGCTCTGAAACATGTGCTGCTTCTTCAGCTGGTAAACTTCTACACAGTTGTTGAACACTGGCTGTTATCTGAACTTACTACGCTACTTGGACCTTTCATGGCGACTCATAAGTGTCCTGTCTGAACCAGAGTATACTTGGAAGTGAACCTCTCCACACTCTCTCCCTCCAGAAACTTCATGGCTCTCCAGTGGATCTTGCCACAGTTCTCCGGCTGTCCAAAGGCTCCCAGCTCCTCCTGGATGTAATGCAGCCACAGATCTTCAGGGAAATAAAAAAAAAAAACAGAAAACATTTTAAGATAAAAAAAAGAAAAGTGGAGGTGTCCAAGGAAGATCATTGGGTACATATCTCAATTGATAGCTTTTTCTTTTGTTTAGAAACCAGACTAGTAGTTTATGTCGGATCCAGCCTCAGTCCAATTTTTATCTTCTAAATAGATCTCAGCTATATCTAAGTATTTGGTATTGGCACATTTCTGGTGCAGTTGTTGTGTTAGATGGAAACTTAGAATCTAGTCCTCGATACTTGATTAACAAGTAAATATTTTTAACTATTGCTACTTTTCCTTTTCGACTCTTGTTCCTTTAGGCATTTAAACTCTGCTCACCGTCATCTGAGGTACCAAACTCCTGCAGTGCCCTCTCATAGTAGTCTCTGAGATTGTTCATCTTTGGAGTCTCCTGGAAGAACAAACAACATTGTTATCACAGCTCAGGGTTGTCTCGGCTTATCGGTAATACAAATATTAACGTCCACCATCTGTCCCAACACATTATTATTATTATTATTATTATTATTATTATTATTATCTGTTCTCCACAGATTGAGCTGCAGTTTACATAAGAGCTTTCACATCTGACAGCAACGGTAATTGCTATACATACTTGTTCCTTCTCGATCTCAATCATTCGGGTGAAAAAGGCCTTGGACAAAGGACGGTTTTCCTGTAAGCTACAGAAAAAAAAGAAGAAAAAAAGCCTTTACTTAAAATTAAGCTTAAATTCTACAGCTTCGTCACAAGACACTTCTCAGGAGTTTATTAAATTTGCATTCCTTTTGTGTTATTTAAATAAACAACGTGAGCAGATAAAGAGTTTTTACAATTTGTTTTTACCTTGTAAAGGTCTTCCTAGATTTCTTGTAGCCTCCGGTGGAGTACGACCAATCAAGGTAACGCTCTTTCATCTCCATGGCAACAACCGCTACTGCAGACAGCAGACCTCTCTGGGAACAAACAAGAGAACTAACTGTCTGCGAGGCATTCTCGTTTCGGAGGCCAAAACACTGTTCAGACGTAAGGGGCTATTCATCTTTTCTGTTTCATCTTTAAGTATTCACCTGCAAGGATTATCAAGAACAGCACCTGCTCTTCCTGAATCCAATTTATCTGTATACAGTACTTTACATTATTGAACGGAAAAGTAACTTGACTTCTGCATACTTCTAAATAGGAAGAACTGGTTTTCCAAGCAAGCCAAAAATGTTCAAATGTAAACTACTCCATAAAGGCATGTCATTATGTGCTTAATGTTTACAAACAGCAGCTCTCCCTGTCAGTTGTCACTGGGAACACACTGTAAATGCTGTCAAAAGACTTGAGCAGTAGTTTCAAACTGAATCTGGTGGATTCAGGTGGACTACCTTGAACACGGCTTCTGTCTCCTCAGGACTCTGGTTGGCCACGCTCCACTGGACCTGCAGCTGCCAAAGAGGTAGACTCTCCTGTCAAGACAGGACAGAAAGGATTTAGCTAGCAGTTGGTTTTTAATCGGTATCTTGCTCAGTGGGGAGTCCACTTGCTTCCTGGAGCATTAAAGCGATGGTTAGTGTCAATGTCGTATAATATCTCCATCCCCTTTTAGTCTTAGAGCGAACAAACCCGAACATGATAAGCTTTAAATCAGACCCATGCTTGAAGAATCAACTACTGTGTTTTACCATCAAATGCAGACATTTAATAAATGAGTCAGGATCCCAGTGTATGATTCTGAGTGACAAATCACCTTGCTCTGATATCAGCTACAGGTCAATATGAAGTAAGAGAGTGCGTCCACATTTTCTTCATTAATTTATCTCCACTTCTGTGCCGTGCAATTCTTCATACTCTGGGGGTTTATACTATTTCCCAACATGTAAGTAGAGTGCTGAGAGAAAAGACTTGCCTAATGAGCAGCATGTAGTAATCCTCACACAGCAACTCAGGGCCACAGTCTTATGAAACCCCCACCACAACAGTAGCCAGCTATTCCGCTTATTACTGTAAAAGCCTGTGGCCGAGTCAAAGCATGTGTATTCATAGACAGTACCATTGGGGAACCCCCACAAGGCTAGAAAAATCTTTTTTACACATACATTGTGTAAAGTGATGCACTGCCATGAGTCCCTGAACGAGGCAACTGTCTGTGGTAAGTTCAGGCTTGATAGTGAATGACTAGTGAGCTAATGTGCTCATATTTGCCGTTTTTGTGTTTTTAGCTAAACTGGACTAGAAAATATTCAATTAAAATGTCCCTCATCGTTCGCCGTTAACTTTTCTGGTAGGATGTAGCATTTTATGTGGAGTGAGCACTGCGCCGGACTCCATTTAAAGCTATAGTGTGTAGGATCTGTCTCCCCCATGAGGAATTCTATGTAACGACAACAAAACTGTTGGCGCGTCGACATGATACAGCCTTCCGGGATCGCGCACGCGTCCCCACCCCTAAACACCCTAAAGCTTTAAATGCTACATTGCTTGTAAGGAAATACCGGTAGTAACAGGCAAACCAGCTTCAAAGTGATGCATTTTCTTTTTAAATAAGTGCTGTGCGGTTTATGTGGATTTTGAATTTCAGTAATACTGCCCATTTACCTGTCATATTCAATTTAGACTTAATAAAATAATAAATAATTACACAAACCTTATTAATCTCTGGGTTATGTTGTAATGCATTTGTTATGGAAGGGTTGCTTTAGTGCCTTTGTACACTTTTTCTGACATATAGAAGGAGGCTAAGGAAGCCACTTGAGCAACTTTGATATAATGAAATAGATCATATTTGGGCCAAGGAGATGGCCCACTTATACAGCAGTGCTGGTGTGTGTGTGTGTGTGTGTGTGTGTGTGTGCGTGTGTGTGTGTGTGTGTGCGTTCTGTGTACGTTGGGATTGACGTGTGTGAGAGCCTCCTGGAATAGCCTGCCCACGTCTCCACTCCCCAGCTGCATTAGCGTTCGCAGACTCAGGCTCCACACCGACACTGATTGGCTGTACCGCTGCGTGGCTGCCATGGCAACACTGGCCACTCCCTCAGCATCACCAGATGAGAGCAGGATCTGCAACTTTATTTATAAAACCAAAGAGAAAGTTAAATCAAGATCAGATTTCCTCCTGTTTCCATCTCCTTTTTTATTATTATTATTGTTCCAGCTCCACCTATGCAGGTAAATAAATACATAATATAGGAATTAATAAATGAATACCCCCCAAAGTCCTACAAGGCACAAAAACACAAGGGGCTCCATCTACAGGTGCAATCACACTCACTTTGTTGACTTTGGTTCTAATCGTATTTGTGTTACAATTTTATATCTGACTTGTTAAAAAATAAATAGGACTTGTAAATAACAGTCAGACTGAGTCACAAATAACTTGTTTACTCAACAAAGTTTTGGCAACATAAGATTTTGGCAGCAAGAGGGTGTTCTGTGTTATTTTATGGACTTCTTTAGTTCCTTAATTAGATGGTTAACAATAGAGAGCAGCAGGAAAAGTGGGGCTGGCATAGATAAAAAGGTCCAAAACCAAGATGGCTGCATGGTATGAGCCTTTAACCACAATGCCACCAGGATATCCTCTTTTTACACTTTCTTCTAATCAACTGTCTCAGATTTTGAACATCACAGGAGACAGTGGTCTGGTTTAATTTTGTTATGCTAGGATTTCCAAATATGATAACTGCAGACTACTAGCGTCAGATATAAACATTGTTCTCCTCTTGCCAATCACACCTTGTGTTGTGAGTGCAGTTACATTGTCACTCCTTATGAAGTGCATTTGAAAGAGGACAGAGACTGGCAAGCATTCAGAGATGCTTGTTGGCCTCCCTAGACTTTGACTACCACTGTTCTCAGACAGCCAAACAAGCTAAACTTTTGCAAGAAACATTCATTGTGTGAACAGACATTTGACAAGTCATTATTCAAATGAAGGGAGAGTGAGGGCCCCTATGATTCCTTTTACACATTTAATGAAGCCATTATCTTACCCAGTTCTTATAATATTCCTCCTTCAGCAGTGAGGAATCGTGGGCGCGCTGCAGCACTCCCAGCTGCCTCTCCTGCCTCTGTGACACACACACACACACACACGTCAGGATTTACCCCTTAAACATCCATGTCAAAAAACACTGAAGCCACTGACATTTTTCAGTGTAAACTCAACTTACCTTTTCCTTCAGTTCTTGGACGTTGGTCTTCCTCTTCAACCTTTCCAAGCAGAAGGCCACATAGCAAGTCCACATGGGCTCTAGAGCGCAGAGCACACAAGCGCAGCAATTGTTTCTTTATACAGACACATCAAGTTGGCAGGGAATATGCAAGCAGTGCAGTAATAAAGGGCACCCATAGGCTAACTGGATTTGGACACTGGCAGTGTATGCAAGATAAACTAAAGGAATTGAATTAATAATCTTGTTTGGTAATATAGCTGCCACTATATTGTAAAGAAAATTACATGTTTCATATTGTAAATCTCTTTTTGTTTTAAAGCACATGCAATGAGAAGAAATGTGTCACGGTCACTGCATAGCGATAAAACCTCAACTGTAGTTGTATTTTTTTTTTTTTTTACTGCTTTTCTTATTTCATACTTTATAAAACCAAAATGTCCATGTAGTAAAACGTTGATTGTAACTATTCATCCAACTTCAGTCTCAACAAGGATTTTTGCCCTTTGGAAAATATCCCAAGAGCATGTCTAGTTGCTCTCTGTGTATGTATGAGCACCTACCGGTGCTAAGGCTCTTGACAGCCTCCTCGTAGACCTGGCAGCAGCGCTCCTCTCTGCGGTTGATATCGGAGGCCCGGCCTTTGGCTGTCTGCAGCTCCTCCCCTGCCCCCGGAGCCTCCAGCTCCCTCTTAGCCATGAAATCCCACGTCAAGCTGTCTTCTGTGTAGTTAGCCTGTAAGCTGCAATACAAGGGGAGGGGAGTAGGTACGTTCATGCTTAGTGATAAAGTTCTGATTGAGTTCAAGAACGCAGATTGTGGCTTAGTAAGCTGGTGCCTTACTCTTGCAGGATGAAGTCCTGGAGTTCTTTGGTGAAGTCAAAGATAGCTGCTATGTTCAGAAGTGAGATGACGAACTCTGCTTCTGTTGGACAAAAAGACTGGTGATACAAAAGGTAAAGTGACCAGATCTGTGAATTTCTGTTGTTGAAGGAATAGTTGGACATTTTGGGAAGAACGCGTATTCGCTTTTTTTTTTTCTTCAGAGAGTTTGATGAAAAGATTGATACCACTCTTATATCTGTATGCCAGCAGTTGATTATCTTAGCTTAGCATAAAGAGTGGAAGCAAGGGAAACAGCTAACCTGGCTCTGTCCAAAAGTGAAGAAAGCCTGCCTGCCAGCACCTCAAAAGCTCTCATTTGTTTAATCAGTACAAAAAACAACGTGTGAAAACAATAGTTTGTGGTTTTTACGAGGGGTCATGTGCGATATCTTTGCCAAGTGCAAAAAAAATGAAATGAATGAATGAATGAAATAATTTGACAAAGTAGGCACATCCTTCTCCAATGCATCAGTTTTCTTACTTAAAATACAAATACAAATTATTGTTTAAATGACAAAATAAAATGTAAAGAGATAAAAAAAAAAAAAGCCTACCTTTGATTTTCCCTGTAGCATCTCTGTACACAACCTCAGCCAGTTTGCCACTCAGGATTTCTGGTGAAAACTCATATTCACCCTGAAAGACGTTAAGAGCAGAGTATTCAGGCACTGAATACAAAATGAGAGCGTGTGTGTGTGTGTGTGTGTGTGTGTGTGTGTGGACTTTTTAGATTCCCCCCCCCCACTGTTTGTGTTCCATTTGTGACACACTCACCAGGTCCATCTCAGCTTTTTCCAGCTCTTTCTTCTGCTTCCTCAGTTTCTCACAATGCAGCAGCTCCATACGGAAGTACTAACACAAGTTGTTGGAGACAATTAGAAAAGAATATTTGACAAATACCCATTCGTCACTCTTCAAACAGCAGCTACCGCCCCTTGTAAATGAATTTTGGTCAAGCAAACCAGTGAACAAAGTTTCTCTTTACAGGTTTCATTGTTTAAAAATGGAAGAGTTATTTGGATATAGGAAAGAAAAACTAATATTTTGCTTATTTTACCTCCTGGTAGACTTTCTTGTTGTCAGGATGGAAGCGCAAAGCCCTCAGAAACAGGTGTCTGGCACTTTCAGAGGAATTTCTATCCTCCAGCTCATTCTTGGCTGCCATTATCCACAGGGCTTAAAAGAGAGAAAAGTACAAAGTTCCTATTAATTACAGCTAATAGTGTCTTTGTTACAACTGATTGAAAAGTACAATCTTTTGTACCTGGTTTGTCAGGGTGTATAGCAAGCATGGCTGAGAAGACTTTGCTGATCTGGCCTTTGGTGGCCTGAGGAGAAACACAGAAGAAGAGCATTATTACCATAAGAAGACCAAGTGTTTGGTCTAAAGCAAATGGTGAGATCATTACATACCCATTTCTTACAGAAAGCAACATGTGAGAGCCACAGCTGCACATCATCCTGTGGGGAAACAAGGCATTTGACTGTTCACTCAGTTATGCTTACAATGATTCAGTCAGTTACAACTAACTATACATTGTATTTTAAAGATAATGGTAAGGGAAAACAAAATGAAAAATATAAGAACTGAACTGCTATAATGTTCTTAAAAAAAGAATCATGATAAGTTTGATTGAAAAATCATGTCAAGGCAATTTGATGATTTCTTTTAGCAGATCAATGCAGCTCATTTGCCACAATATATAATTAATACAATGATTTCATTGATACACTGCAAAAGTACAATACAAAAGCTTTTTTATACAGTACCTTCCACTTATTTGTTGCTCTTCTGAAGACACTATTTATTCTATGGATGACGGGGAACTCAATTTCCTCTTTTTTGAACTGGTAATGAATGTGCTGCAAACACAAAGTTAGGCACGGTCAAACGATGCAACATTATCTGAAAGTAACCATGTTTGCCACTCACTCAATTTGTTATGCATGTATGTTAAAAGTTTAACCATTAGACTATCAAAAAATGTCGCCACTTACTGCTCTTCTCTTCTTGATCAGTTCTAAAACATTGATTTCATACTGTAATTAAACACAATTTTAAAGTTAGTGTTTAAAACATATCACTCGTAGCTTTTATTTTATTTTTAATGATGGAGGATTAAGGAAAGATTAAGGCACCCTACCTGAATGTATGCAATGAAGTCCTCTTTGTTTACGATCAACCTGTGGAGCTTGTATTCCAGGGCAGTCGCTCTCTTGATTATGGATCTGAAATATTGAAAAAATAAACACTGATTTACCTAAAATGGAAAATGAGAATCAAAACTTGAATTAGCCGGTATACGTGCAGTTTAGTTATTTTCCAAAAACTGAGTGTCCCAAATGATGAGGGTCTTATTTGGTTGCCCTAACCCTAACCATAATCATAAACATAACCCAAACACCTGTTAAACAGGTGGTTTAGCAGGTTCATAATTAAGGACATTGTATGGGGAATTTGGGACACTAAACTGTCCGTAAACCAAATTAGCCTACTGTGCCAGAATTATGGACTGACTCTATACAAATGCATATATATATATATATATATATATATATATATATATAATTTTATATATATGGTATTCTAGCTGTGGATCAGAAAAAGTGCATTATGCACTCAGCCTTATATGTCATATGGAGGCTGTTCCATTATTCAGCACCTATACAGTTTTATGAAAAACAGTACACACTATGTGAAGTTTATTTTAGGGTTCATTTTTCTTTTAATCCATTTATATTCCCTCAGTAGTAGTGAGGTCAACGAGACAGTAAAAGATCACAAAACATATGTTCTTGTCAGGTTTACGGTCAGTTATTGCCCACAAAACATAACATTTCTCAGGTGGGTGGTGACAAAATCAATTCAACTATGCACAGGACATCACTTTGTATAGTGATGTGTTTTTCTACTGAACGAACACATCTGGAAACACTCGGTAAGTCTTATGTCGTCTTACTTGATTTCTTTCTTGGTGAACAGACCCACTCTCTCCAGCTGCTCCAGCTCAGGGATTCTCTCCTCAATCCGATGTTGAACGATCTCCGCCATCTTGTCGACGCAGCCGTTCGACTCTTATTTGGTGATATTAAAGTTATTAATGTCAACTTTAAATTGAAATACCATAAGACTGTAAGCACTGAGGCTGATTCTCTCCCACACACATGCGTGGAAGTTGTGATTCGCCGCTCTTCTTCCGGTTCCGTCTGCAAATAGCTCCGTCAGGAAACACGATCAAATGTGCGTGATGGCAAAACAGTCAATGGGCAAAACAAATTAAAACCAGCTAACGTTGATCCACTGATTTAGGAGTCACATACTGTATGTTTTGGTGGCATATACACATCATCTTAACTGATTTTCAATGGCACGATCTAATCATTGTCATTAGTTAAAACAATTTGAAAACAACTCAGTTAATGCCTAATACAAAGACAATAGAATAAAATGTCATTGAACTCACAGTTATATGAAAATGAAGAGGTCCTAAGCCGCTGTAGAAATATACCTGAAGAACCCGAGGACAGAGTATTTCCTCTTATTATTTGCCGTCTTGTTGTCAATTGTACATATTTTCTACGAACAGTGTACTAATTTATGCTGTTCTGAAGTTCAGTTTCAGTGGTATTATTACTTGGGACTAATAACTAAAGCACTTCAGCTCTTGACTGTGTAATGAATTCATTGCAGACTATAGTTTATTTTTGCATGAAATAAATCAGTCATGATATTCAAGTCTCAAATGAATAATAGAGTTTTAGCTGCAAGATCGTCTTGATAAGAAATATCTCTGACAATACAATACAATACAATATAATATAATATAATATAATATAATATAATATAATATAATATAATATAATATAATATATACTGGTAGTATTACCAGTAGGTCTCAAGGGTTTACTAGTGAGCGTGCCTTTGAAGAGGTGGCTCATCCGACCATAGACACATGTCCGACACTGTGGAACGCCCTTCTCATACGTTCTGTGGTCTCTGTTGACGCTTTTAAAAATTGTGTTTTTTCGGTTTTTATTTTTTATTTCAAATTTGATGGCATTCATTTTTATTGTTTGTTGTTTTTACTGTCGTTGGTCTTATTTTCCAATTTTACTCTTGTGAAGCACGTTTTTAACTTTGTTCTGTAAAAGGTGCTATATTTAATAAACATATTATAATTCTGATGAACTCGATTTCCCGCAAAATCGCAGAGAGCGAGAGCGGGTTGTATGTCATCTCCGGAGGTCAGCAGCCAATCACAGCGCTGGATTCTCTTAGTCCGTCTTCTATTGGCTGACAACTGACTACTGCTCTGTTGTTCAGTACAAATTGAAGGAAAGAACGCCGACAATAAATTACAGATAAATAATCAATAATTTGATCCGAAATACTCCAACCAGCTCCAATTCAAACGATATTCGTGATAGCTGAAAGCAGGGGAACCTCAGGCATACGGAGGTTTGTTTTTTCTAGTAACCATGCTAGCATTGCTCGCAAAGTAGCCAGCGTCTCGTCGCCTCCTCTTCATCTTCATGGGTCTTTGCTGTTGAGTCTGCCAGGCTTGTGCTGGAGGCAGCGAGGCTAACAAATTAATGCCATCGGCCAGGGTGGGTTGCTTTTATATATGCACAATATGTACGACATGCCGATTTTAGGATTTTTGTTAATCGTAGTCAGACTAAACGAATTGATACTACGATGAAATGCCAAGCTATCTAACCTGTTAGCATTGTGCTTTTAGCTGAGCTAGGTAGCTCGACTGCTAACGCTAGTATTTGCCTGCTGGCTAAGCTAACATGTTGTATTGCCACCATTTGTTCTGTAACAATTTATGTGTTAGTATGTGCCGTTGTTTCACTCGTAGAACTCCGGTCATATTATGAGTGGGGCGAGTTGCAAAGCTAACGGCGCTGTGTACCCCGCCTCATCAGCAATGATGAACTCTGTGAAGAAGCCGAAGATGGAGCAGATTCAGGCCGACCATGAGCTGTTCCTACAGGCCTTTGAAAGTGAGATTTCACTACTCGTCACTTTGTCAACTTTTCTAGTTTAGTAACACGATAAGAACTTTTCCATGCGCTCAATAAACATTTAGCCTACCCGCTTAACTTCACTGTTAATTATTTTGTTTTCAATAACTGCTTTTGGTTGACAGGCCTCCATAGTTTATCTGGCACTCTAGGGAGCTCCGGATATTGTTATAACTAACTAAAGTTAAACGAATCTAATGCTAACCTTTTTTTAGATAGCAATTCTGGAATCAATAAAAACACATTAATTTTTTAATACATGTTCAGTTTTTCTTTGGTTGTTGGGTGTTTTGCCTAATCAGCCACCACCTGTTAACACTCCTTCTTTTGACTTGTTAGCAATAATATGGAGTAAATTCTCAGATGCTGACACAGTGAAAGTGAAGTAACAGACTAATGAAGGTGTTGGTCTCACAAACCAGAAGCTGTAAAACAAAACAAAAAAGCCCTTTTTGTAGTTATACTCAGTATAATAGTTTCATTTTAGTGGGTTCCTGGTTAAACTTTGCAAAATTATCCAGAAAACGTATTGATGTGATGGGACTGTGTGATAGTGTCCAAACTAAACCTAACAATAACACTTTTTTTTCTATTTCCAGAACCGACTCAGATATACAGATTCCTACGCACAAGGAATTTGATTGCAGTAAGTGAATTAAAGTCATTGCATTGATTAGTCAGCCTACATAAAATGAGTGATTCATTCTTTCTTTTTTTCCCCTTTTCAGCCAGTATTTTTGCACAGGACGCTCACTTTCATGTCTCACAGAAACGGCCGAACAAATGCCAAAAGGTATGAAATCTGATGACGTGTTTTCAGTTAAAATATATATATATATATATATATATATATATATATATATATATATATATATATATATATATATAATCTCTCCACCAACAGTTTAAAATGGTGATTCATACCTGATATGTTTATAATCATCTAATTGATGTTCTGTTACAATATTAATGAATTAAGTTTGAACCTGTGTGACTAATCCTTCCTCCCAGGAAAACATTCAAAGTGGATGATATGTTGCAGACAGTTGAGAGGATGAAGGGAGAGCAGGATTCTTCAAGGTAATGAGGCTCTACAAGAGTTGATCTGCCCCTTTTTTTTATTGCTGGATATTTTAGGGACTAAAATACCAGAGAATCCGTATTGACATAATTTATGACCATTCATATTAATAGTTGGAGCACTTGAGATGACCCAATTTCACTTGTGCATTTTTCTGTTGGTTCTTCAGTTTGTCTTCACATCTACAGTTAACCTTCACTGGGTTCTTCCATAAGGATGGTAAGAAGATTTTACTCAAGCACCTGTGTGTAGTATATTTGTTTAAAGGGAAATACTCACAAATGCATCGGAAATTGGCTGAGTAGAAGTTTTGTTTTTTAACTTATAGTCATGCTCTCACTGTCATCAGGCCAATAACCAGTTTGTCATTGAGTGCATTTACATGCACACTAGTATCCTGGTTATCATCAGGTCTTTGGAGTATCCTGGTCCATGTAAACACCATATGGTGTACCGGAATAATGTCGCATGGCAACCAGGGTGCAAAATTAACTTTTTGTCCACCAGCCAAATGGCTATTGAATGTTCAAATTTTACCAGACACTCAGTAGATTACCATTGTGTTTTTGGCTGGTGAGTGAAACATATCTACCAGCCACTTGCATAGTTTACCAACATTTGGCTGGTGGATGGTGCTGATTTTGTACCCTGATGGCAACACCTCATTCATGTTTCTGATCATTCTCTGTACAGAATATAATGGGTGAGAGGTCAAGACACAACTGCACACAGAACCTGGATACTGTTAGAATTATGTATACAGGATTTTTTGTGTTCCGCGTAAACATCCAAAATAGGACGAAAACCAGAATAAACCTCAAAACCAGGTGTGTGGTGTGCATGTGAACACACTACTTGTAAGTGCTATGTTGCCATGATACCACCCAACTTCAGTCATCAACTGCTAGCATGCTAAAGATTTGTGTTGAATCAGTAGTTTGCTTTAAAAAATTGTAAACACGCTGATACTGGTAATAAAAGGAGTGGACACTTTTCCTCAGGAGTGACGCAGAAACGTTTTGTATAGTCTATCAATAGAGCATCAGCCTTACATAGAGATGCCAATAAATTGTGTGTGTTGCACTTAAATGTTATCTGGGATTTTGTTGTATGTGATTTACACTGAACTCTTTTTGTTGCCATACAGAAAAGCCATCTCAGAATTCAGAAAATGAACAAAATTCTGTGTCCTTAGAGGTGCTACTTGTCAAAGTCTGCCATAAAAAACGCAAGGTAAATTTAAAATATTTTTGAGGCAGTCTCTCACTTTAGCAGCAAGTCATTTCACCTTGCTTAATTAAGTTTGGTTATTTTTCTTTCAGGATGTCAGCTGCCCGATAAAGCAAGTGCCTACAGGTAAAAAGCAGGTGCCTTTGAATCCTGACAGTAACCAAACCAAGCCTGGCTCCCACCCTTCCTTACTGGTCTCCAGCAACGAGTTTGAGCCCAGCAACAGCCACATGGTCAAGTCCTACTCGCTCCTGTTCAGGGTGTCACGCACAGGGAGGAGGGATACTAATGGTCTGGTCAACGGAGAGGCCAACGAGAACATTGGTAGGAAATCCACGTCAAACCCTTTTGTGCTCTGTTTTTGCCGTAGTACAGTTTGTATTGGGAGGAATTTGTTAAAACTGCATTTTGTTATGAGATCAGCCTAGGCAGATTCTAATAGCTCCAGAGTGGGCCACAGTAAGCTGCTGGTTGCAAGGAGACTTCCTCTGGGCACATCCATATAATAAAATAATTCTGGATGCAACTAAAACGGTTGCTGGTGGGATATGAATTTTCTCAATCTTATTTTCTTTTGTGTGCAAAGATGTAACAGATACTCCTAGTAGAAAGAAGAGAAGTTCATCCCATAGAGATGAGGGAGAGACCACAGAGACCTTTGTTGCACAGATGACTGTCTTTGATAAGAATAGGTAAGGTTTTTCGTTTTTAATATCACGTTTGCCATTCCTTTTGACTGTACCTTAAAATCCCCACTCTTGACTTGTTCTCTGCAGGAGATTGCAGCTGCTGGATGGGGAATACGAGGTGTCGATGCAAGGGATGGAGGACAGCCCTGTCAGCAAGAAGCGGGCTACGTGGGAAACCATTCTTGATGGAAAGGTATGGGAGGGTTTTCTCCTTTTCGGCTCTCCCTTTCATATCTTAAGGATTTGATTGTCCTCTTCACATCACCACATCACTGACCATTATTGGCTGTCCCACAGAGACTGCCACCATTTGAGACATTTTCTCAGGGACCCACATTGCAGTTTATGCTGCGTTGGACAGGTGATGCTAGCGGAAAGTCCACTGCTCCCGTGGCAAAACCCCTTGCTACACGCAACTCCGAAAGCTCCAGCCCCATGGAGACTAGAACCAGCAATCACCGAGCTGCCCTCATGAGTAAGTACAAAAACACCACAGGGTAGCTTGCCTGTTTTAAGATGTGGCTGAATTAGAAATACGCTGTGATGTGGAGGATTTCTATCAATATTCTTGTGTGGAAACGGAAGTAATAATTTCATGACATCTCAAATTACATTTAAGAGCAGGAGGCAGAAAAAATCCATAGATAATGTAGGAGGGGGCATTAATAGTTAACAATTCCACCTTCTGCTTTATAAAATGGCTTCAAACCTCTTCATGAAGGACACCAAGCAATGAACTGAATGTTTTATTTATTTCATGCCAGATTCTCTGAGCAAAGTTGAATGGGTCATAGTTTTGGATTTTTCACCCGCTGTGATATTGGTGTGGGATGGTCTATTTGTAACTAAATTGGCAAAAGGCACCCTATGAGTCATAGCTGTTGAATTCATGCACTTCACTCCATAAATGTGCAACACAAGTTCAATTGATTTTCCTGGGATTGCTGAAAGAAAAACATGATTTAGGAAAATAAATAAACACATCTGTTTTTGCAAATGAACTTTTCATTTCAGCTGTTGTGGTAGTAAGGAGGAAGGAGCCAAATATAGCAAAAGCATTGCTGCCCTACCTGTAATGGCCCTGTCATCTTTTGAACAGAACCATAATAGAATATTTGCACTGAAGAGACCTGTGTAAGCCAGCAATGTTGCACGTTCCATGTCTGAAAGGGGCTTTAGCAACAGTGATATGTGTGTGCTTGTCAAGTCTTGATGTTATGGGGCGAACTATGCAATTTTTTATTTTTTTATTTTCTCAAATACATCTTGAATGTATCAAATCAGATTCATGATTTGGTGATTCACCAAGAAATAACCTGTCCATCTGTTCCCATCAGCAGTGAAAGAGTCAGTCAGCACAGACATTCAGACGAGGAAAGAGCAGGTCCTGTGTGAGCCGCGGCAGAAGCTACGTATATTTTATCAGGTACACCACACTAAAGTAAGAAACACAACTGAGCCTGGGACACTGATTTACTAGTCTTCTGGTGAGATGTTTTTTTTTTTTTCTTTTTTGCAGTCATTTAAAAAAAAAAAAAGTGTTTGGAATTACTGTCGCATTTTGAGACCGTGGTTTGTAATTGTCCAGCAAGACTAGCACAAGATTCATAAATAGCTTAAACTGTGACCCTGTTGGGCACTCAAACCTTAGGGTTTGTGTAACAAAATGTGACAGTAACTCTGTTATGCTAGAATAGAATCATCCATTTACATCTGCTGGAGGTTTACCTTCTCTAGTTTACTTTGTAACCAATATGATGTGTTTGTGTTCAGTTCTTGTACAACAATAACACGCGGCAGCAAACCGAGGCAAGAGATGATCTTCACTGTCCCTGGTGTACCCTGAACTGCAGCAAACTCTACAGCCTGCTCAAACACCTCAAACTCTCCCACTCCCGCTTCATCTTCAACTATGTGGTAAGGAACTGAGTGCAGGGCTTAAAGTATTCCGGCACCGTGCCGGATCTCCGGCGTGCAGCTGTGAGGGGAAAAAAAAAAGAAATTGGGAACTCGCATGCGATTTATTATTTTCGAGGCAATTGATTTCACCTACCAATCATATGAGAGGAACGCAGCTCTAACTAACGCAGGGCTTAAGTACTCTGGCCTGGTGCCCGATTTCTGGCATATGACATATTTTAGAAAAATAAATTTAAAAAGTCCACATGGGATCTGTTTTTGATGCGCTGGATTTAACCAATCATCGAACTTCCACCTACCAATGAAACAAGTTCTAGCCAATCAGATGCAAAGTAGGGCGGGTCTTTGTCGAAATGCGAGAGTGCGGTGCCGGTGTGGTCTCCGTGGTAACGCAGCTAAAAAAAAATGGAGGCCAAGTTTATCAAACTTGGAGCATGTAGATACAGCTTTAGTTGAGAAGGGAGTTAAAAACAAATGGCCCTGGGCATGATTAGAGGACAAGAGGTAAAGGGTGGAGACGGGAAGCCATTTTAGCACTTGGTGTCTCAAATTGAGGGAGCCGGGTGCTTGCTTCTGCAGCGCATGTTCAAGGAAGATACTGTACGGCAGCAGCGGTAAGAAAGTGCTGGCTAGTCATTAGCTAGATACTAGTCACAAAGCGTCGGTCCGTGCACTCTGTCATACGAGTACGTTACCGGCAACGACGGCTACCGCTGTGACTGCGCCTTCACTGACCGACCGTGTTTGTAATACAAACAATACGTGTGTACACATTCATAGCGGAACACGACTTGTCGTTAACGATGGCCACTGTGTAAAAGCTATCTGAAGCCCAAACTGCCTTGACAAAGCTGTCTGTTTGGAATCAGCATGGCAGGTATTTAAACATAACGGCCTTTTCCCAGAGTTTAGTTTGTGTGTATGTAAAGCCATATCTCAAACGCCACAACTCGGTAACAAACATGGACGGCTTGGTGGATGAATGGTAAAAGCAAGGCTACTTTACTCTGAAGGTTCTTTGATGCTCTCCTAAACAGCTCTTGTGTCAGAAGATTGTCACTGCACACACTGAGGGACACTATTCTGGGTTTACACTGTTTTGCTAGTTTGGTGAACTGAGAGTAAAAATGTACCTGGAAAACTAGTCCACCTAGTTTATTAAGCAGCTACAGTAGTTGCTCGTTCTTCACCTTTTCTCTCCCCTCAATGGTTTGTGTTCTCTTAAGATTGTGGCCATATGGCCCAGCCCTAATCCAAAGCATAATGTGGCTTTCCCTTTAAGAAATCTCCCTTCTAAACTTGACAATGAGTTCCCAGTTCCCCTTGATCACAGTAAGTATCAGGCAAATTTCATGTAAAATTTCACTGTTTATTCTTTTTTTTTTTTTTTTCATAATCTGCAGCCTCACCCCAAAGGAGCAAGGATAGACGTGTCCATCAATGAGTGCTATGACGGCTCGTACGTTGGCAACCCTCAGGACATCCACAGCCAACCCGGCTTTGCTTTCAGCCGCAATGGCCCAGTTAAGAGGACTGCCGTTACTCACATACTGGTTTGCAGGTAAACCTGTGACCTTGGTTCAAAAGCAGTTTTGATAGTCAAAGCATATCAGACAATGTAATTACCTATTTTCAATTGAATTTGGTTTGGTGATGAATTAGTAATCAATGAATTGACTTTAATGAACTGTTCATGAGCAGAGAGTGGCCTTAAAACCGGTTTAGAACAAGAGCAGTTTGTTGCACTTGGCAAAAAGGTGAACCTTTCAGCTCTTTTCAGTCACCAGATTTCTTATACTGGTGTGGTTATTAAAAAATGAAGTGTGGTGAAAATTAAAGATGTGAACTTCTGATATAGGTGCACTAGCACCCAATCGATTCCAATCCTTCTGCCTATACTGAGTCTGAGCTGATACTTATTTAAATGTTAATTAAATGTATCCAACACTTTAAAAACCACAGTGGTGGCCTACGTAATCTTTCACACCTTATTTTTCACCAACTACCGTTTAAGTACTAATGGTCCTGGTTAAAATATAATGAAGTTAACATTTTTAACATGGTAATATCTAAAATCTGCTTTCTCTCCCCCATTCTACTAGGCCCAAGAGAACCAAACCAAGTCTGTCAGAGTTCCTGGAGTCTGAGGACGGAGAGTTGGAGCAGCAGAGGACCTATGTCAGCGGACACAACCGCCTCTACTTCCACAGTGACAGCTGCATGCCCCTGCGGCCCCAGGAGATGGAGGAGGACAGCGAGGACGAGAGAGATCCGGAGTGGCTCAGAGAGAAGACTGCCACGGTGAGGAGCCCATTACTCATTGTGTTTGACTTCACTGTTGAATAAAGTTGTAAAACCACTTATGGAGACACCCATAAAGGTACATTTCTTAAGTTACTCTCACTAACTGAAGCGTCCAGAGAATCTCACCTTGGCTGACTTGAGAGGCATTGATTGATTAAAGGTGCCGTAGGTAGGATTGTGAAGATCCAGGACTTAGCCAAAAAATGTGAACATCGACAACTTCTCAGTCCCTCCCCCCTATCCGCTAAAGCCCAAAACAGTCCCCTACGCCCCCCCCCCCCACCCACATGGGAAAATGAATGAGCAGCGATTGACACGCAGTTAGACACCCCCCTGGCCCTGATTGGTGCATCTGAACAGGGAGCGGTGGATTTTTGCAAATCACACTACAGGCTGTACGTGGTGCCAGAGGAGCCGGATTTCTTTTTTTTTTAATTACCTGCTTCATGTAGTTCTACTCGAACATAGGGTCAGTTTCAGTAAATATGACAGTTTTATAAGTCTTACCTACTGCACCTTTAAAAGTCTGTGGTAATGACTGACTTATGATGTTGTTGAAGTGTGTTTCATTATGTTTTTTTTATTTAATTTATTTTTTGAGATTTTATTTTTATTTTTTTGGGGCATTTCTGTGCCTTTTTTAATGGATAGGACAGCTGAGATATGAAAGGGGAGAGAGAGGGGAGAGACATGCAGGAAACCGTCACAGGTCGGACTCGAACCCTGGACCTTCTGCGTCGAGGAATAAACCTCTACATATGTGCGCCCGCTCTACCAACTGAGCTAACCCGGCCACAAGTGTGTTTCATTTTAAGGAGAACATAAGAGTCTACTTTACATCCTGTCGGTATGCAAAAAGACATCTCATCAGTTTCCTTGGTTTGACTGTTAACTTGTAACACAATGTACACTTCAGCTTACATCATAATGCTTTGCAGAGATACTTGAGATTGGCTGAAAGCACAGTACTATGACAGGAAAACTGCATCTTATCTGCATCGGTTATCATTAATTCAGACAAATCAATAAAAACTGAAAACAAGTGTTTACCTAACTAATGCAAGTAGCAAGAGCCCATTAATGAAATCAATCAAAGGAAAAATGTTTAGTAACCTTGACTGAGGCCACTATTACAATCACTCTTGCAATGTTTTAAATAGAATGTGGTAGGAATAGTGTTTCTGAGGTACCCAGATAATAAAATATTGAAGGGGAGGTGAAAATGAAGCTTTGGAATACTGATGTTGGTGTCGGATTACCATGGCAACAGCGCCAAAGCTTTTGGGTCAACCCTGCACGCCATAAATAACTTGGAGGTGCTCAGAGCAAAAACAATTGCCAACACAGAACACTTCTTCAGCTTGCTCTTACACAACATTTGTATCACTTCAGTATTGATTTCCAGAACCTGCTAACATTACTTGCTGTAGTCTCTATCAATATTACAGTAGTGTTACATCAGGGCCAATAGGAAATGCCTAAAATGAATTTGATCATCATTAAAGTTGTTCCGTTGCTTTCAAGACCAAACTTCATTACAATCTGATCACAGGTATTGGAGTGTTTGCTGACATCACAGCAAAGGTTTTAAATATGACATACATTATAGTGTTAGGGGCCATGGTGCTGAGGTATTCCATCACTTTAATTGTACCATACTGTAATTTGTAAATGTGTTGTTTTTTTTTACTTGCAGCAACTGGATGAGTTCACAGATGTCAATGAGGGAGAGAAGGAAGTGATGAAGCTGTGGAACCTGCACGTCATGAAGTATGGGTATGTGGGTTATGGTAGACATTGCTCCATCCTCATAAAGTATTCATGGAGCTGAGATTTAAGCAATATAAGAGTTGGGTAATGTGTGTATTTATGCAGTTTTATTTTTGATGGTTAACTTGCCTAAACTGAAGAGAATTTTGTTGCTGTAGAAAACCAAACATGATATAGTGTCAAACAGGAAGGTTGCTACAGATTGAAACCAAATCCAAAGCACTTAGATTCACTTGTAATCCCTCACATGTAAAGTACAGTGGGGCAAAAAAGTATTTAGTCAGCCACCAATTGTGCAAGTTCTCCATCTTAAAAAGATGAGAGGCCTGTAATTTTCATCATAGGTACACTTCAACTATGAGAGACAAAATGAGAAGGAAAAAATCCAGAAAATCACATTGTAGGATTTTGAATGAATTTAATGAAAGATTTCTGGCTCTCTCAGACCTGTAACTTCTTTAAGAGGCTCCTCTGTCCTCCACTCGTTACCTGTATTAATGGCACCTGTTTGAACTTGTTATCAGTATAAAAGACACCTGTCCACAACCTCAAACAGTCACACTCCAAACTCCACTATGGCCAAGACCAAAGAGCTGTCAAAGGACACCAGAAACAAAATTGTAGACCTGCACCAGGCTGGGAAGACTGAATCTGCAATAGGTAAGCAGCTTGGTGTGAAGAACTCAACTATGGGAGCAATTATAAGAAAATGGAAGACATACAAGACCACTAATAATCTCCCTCGATCCAGGGCTCCACGCAAGATCTCACCCCGTGGGGTCAAAATGATCACAAGAACGGTGAGCAAAAAATCCCACAACCACACGGGGGACCTAGTGAATGACCTGCAGAGAGCTGGGACCAAAGTAACAAAGGCTACCATCAGTAACACACTACGCCGCCAGGGACTCAAATCCTGCAGTGCCAGACGTGTCCCCCTGCTTAAGCCAGTACATGTCCAGGCCCGTCTGGAGTTTGCTAGAGAGCATTTGGATGATCCAGAAGAGGATTGGGAGAATGTCATATGGTCAGATGAAACCAAAATAGAACTTTTTGGTAAAAACTCAACTCGTCGTGTTTGGAAGGAAAGAATGCTGAGTTGCATCCAAAGAACACCATACGTACTGTGAAGCATGGGGGTGGAAACATCATGCTTTGGGGCTGTTTTTCTGCAAAGGGACCAGGACGACTGATCCGTGTAAAGGAAAGAATGAATGGGGCCATGTATCGTGAGATTTTGAGTGAAAACCTCCTTCCATCAGCAAGGGCATTGAAGATGAAACGTGGCTGGGTCTTTCAGCATGACAATGATCCCAAACACACCGCCCGGGCAACGAAGGAGTGGCTTCGTAAGAAGCATTTCAAGGTCCTGGAGTGGCCTAACCAGTCTCCAGATCTCAACCCCATAGAAAATCTTTCTGTGTTGCCCAGCGACGGCCCCAAAACATCACTGGTCTAAAGTAGATCTGCATGGAGGAATGGGCCAAAATACCAGCAACAGTGTGAAAACCTTGTGAAGACTTAGAGAAAACATTTGACCTCTGTCATTGCCAACAAAGGCTATATAACAAAGTATTGAGATTAACTTTTGTTATTGACCAAATACTTATTTTCCACCATAATTTGCAAATAAATTCATTTAAAAATCCTACAATGTGATTTTCTGGATTTTTTTTTTCTTTTCTCATTTTGTCTCTCATAGTTGAAGTGTACCTATGATGAAAATTACAGGCCTCTCATCTTTTTAAGTGGGAGAACTTGCACAATTGGTGGCTGACTAAATACTTTTTTGCCCCACTGTATACCTGTTGGAGCTGTGGCATCAGTTTAGTCACACATACAGTTGTATTGTAGTTACAGCTACTCTTGTCCCATCAGTCTTATGAAACACTAGGAACAAAACTCTTCTCCATTTTTCCCTGCAGATTCATAGCAGACAACCAGATGAATCAGGCCATCATGCTGTTCGCGGAGAACACTGGTGCTCACATCATCCGCCGCAACCTCTGCCGCAACTTCCTCCTGCATCTGGTCAGCATGCACGACTTCAACCTGGTGAGCACAGCCACCATTGACCGCGCCATGGCCCGTCTGCGACAGATCCAAGAAGAGCTCCCAGACATAGAGGAGGAGCAGCAGGACCAGACTGTGGTATCGGCAGGAGCCTGCAATGGCAATGCCGTCACCTCCACTGGAGGGAAACAGGGCAAGAGGACAAAAAGCGCACTAACGGACTGATGTAGGATGGACGGATGGAACGATTGTTGTGTTTTTGTTTTCTTCTTCAGTGAACATTACCAATCCTTTGGTGCTTAGATAGGTGGGAGAACTGGTCGGCGCAGAATCTGACCTGAAGCAGACCAGTATACAAGGTAAACAAGTTTTTGGAACTTGAGAACTGAACCAAATATGAACAATATAAAAGTGAATCACCCACATCTACACAAACCAGGAATTTGAGGATGTAAATGGAACCTACTAAATATGCATTTTGTAGGAGCCGCTGAAGTCTTTGGGAGAGAGAGTGAACAAACTTGTCTTTTGATGTGGCACGACTACCTGTGGTATGTCCATGTTATAGACAACTGTATCAAGACTACAGTTAAAACTGTACTGGTAACATTGTCACTCGATTATTTGTACACACACAATAACCTTGTTGACAACTTATCCTTTTAGCAGATTATTTTAGCACTTGGTGTTTGTATTTAGAAATGTTACCTTGAAATTGTCTTTTTTTTTTTCCTCCTTTTGTTTTTTTTCCAATTCATGCTGCGCCAATTGTTAAATGCAGCTTCTTTACTGTCAGTGGAGAAATGCTAGTGGGTTTGATTTCACTGTTGTGAATGACATTTAATTTGAAGGGTCATACAGTAACAGTAACAATCTACACTATTGGCATCCATGTCTAGAGTATATAAAGCCTGTAAGGCTTGTGTTAGGCCCCCAAAATGAATTGTGGGTTTTGCTGGTAGGTTGCCATGACAATAGTGATGTTCTGTAAGCTTTTATTCCTGAACAAGAGAATAAATTCTGATTTGGGTCCATGCTAAAACTCCTACATGTACTTCATCACCCCTAAGCCTTTTGGCCTGCATTGATAAAGCTCAAGGAAAGCGGAAATCAATTTTTCGGAATGTGTTTTTTTTTTTTTTGAAGATTTACTGAAACAACCAGCAGCACATCGCCCCATGTTTTCGTGCAGAGTGCATAGCATTCAAGATATAAAAGTAAAGTTTTCTGATGACCTGTAGTTTCTTTCAACTTTGAGGTTTGAACATGTTGCAATCAAAATGTTAAACGTGTTTCAAGATGGGTTCTGCGTATCAGTAGCTATTGACAGAAAATGTGTTTCCATGTAATCACGTCAAATGTTTAGCTGTGCCCTGTTCTGAATCCAATAATTAACAGATTGTAGTTTTTCTCTTAAAGCAATATATAAGTCAGTTTTCTGTCCTATTAGGTGCAATTTATGCCAAAGGCGGATCTTTTCATCAGTCTCTTAGTTCTGTATATTATTTAGCATCTTTTCTTTTGTTCATTCCAAAACGAGTTTTGAAGAGGGTGTGGGGGGGGAAAGCAGCAGTAGTTGTGTTTTGTAGTGTGCACATTAATTGGTAATCATCACCACTCATTGTTTCATCAGACTTCCCTTGTGGCCAACCAAACAATATATTTTTCCTCCCTCCATTATTCATGGAAGGTTTCTGTTTTCATCTGGAAAATGGGAGACATATTCACTATTATTGTTAAAACACTCTGTTAAAAAATTGTGAACTGTACACTCTGGCTAGGGGGATTTTTATATTTAAAGAAATAAAATACATTTGACCTTATTCATGGCTGTAATGTTTAAGCAATTTTGTACACTAGCCATCATTACACTCTCCATCAGGGTCTCTGCCTAGCCATATCAGTTTTATCATAATCCAGTCTGAATAATACCATTTCCCTTCAGGTTAAAACCTCGGTTTATAAAAAAAAAAAAAATATATATATATATATATATATATATATATATAAAAAAAACCATGCAGCAGAAAGTTAGATACTTGAACTTAGTATAACACATTTTGTTTTTCAGTAACAACTTTCTTCTTAAAGAAATGGTCAGCTGCATGTTCTGTTGTATTGTAGGCCTTTTAGTTTGACAGCAAAACAATTTGCTTAAAAGTTTTTGACAGCATCATACTGTCCTCACCAGATTGAGATTGCTCAGTTTGATAGCACTCAAAACAAAAAATAACAGGCGAGTAAGTGAACCTAAAGCTAAGACTATTTTGTCAACTGTTTCAAGGTAAAACTCAATTTAAAATTGAAGATTCCTTTCATAAATGTTAACTAAACTTAATTTTGCTGAGGTTTCATGCGGCACATAACTGTGGCTCTTAACGTCATAACTCTTACCGTCAAACATGACATAAAATAGTCTTTAGACGTGGCCTCAGCATACAGTGCAAAAACAAAACTGACCATACACATACAATAGCTTATAAAAATAATGTATACCAGTCCAAATGAGCTTTCAAAATCAGAACCGTTTTTATGAATGTTTACACAAGGCAACACTGAATATGAATTACTAAATTGCTAAAGGAAACTTTGCATGTCTCTAGTGAATACCAAGAGAAAGGATTAGAGTGCAGACCTTGTACAGATTCCGACGGGTCACAGATTTCGGTGCAACACTATGTGCTCTCAGTGTAACCATTTACAAACACTGGTACACACCTAGTTTAATTTATTTTTAACTTATCTCATGAATATTAATCTACCAAATAAGCAGTGTACTTTTTAAGGGACCCACTATTTCAATACAGTGCATTTTACATTGCGGAAAGCTGTTTTATTTTAGGACAACAAAACCAGTAAAAAGCTGGTGACAACAGCAAGAGTTACCACTCTGCATTTAATTCTGGGTGAGAAAAAAAATGAGTGGTGGGAGTTAGGATTTTAGAGGAAAACGTGTCCTCCATGACCATTATAGTTATATTTGTTTATAATGCCGTCGCCACTAATAAGGTTTAGGCTTGTGTGATGTGAAGCTTTAACGACTTCGTTATATCGGAATCAGTTTGGTTCACTTGCTAAACTGTAGCTACGTCGTACGAGAGGAGCCTGCGTGTGATTTGTCTATACACGATCTTTGGCTGCTACACCCAACCTTCTCGCGCACGTTTTAAACGTCATTCCATAGCGGTTGAGACGTTTTCTATTCAACGCCAACCGTTAAGAGCAGAAGTATTTTACTAACTTACTATGCGAAACAAACTCAGGCGGAACAAGAAAAGTAAAGATGATTCGTGCCCGAGCAAAGAGCTGCCGCGAACCGCCGAGGTGATAACGTTGGAGTTGTCAGAGTCGGGAGTCGATAATAAAACGTCTCCAGAAAGAGCATCAGCCTCGCTGGCAGCGAAATACAGATATGTTGCTGGAGACATGACGACCCCAACACCACTTCAGGAGCAGAGGAAGACTTTTTGCGCAACAGGCATTAAAATTGCACCCGTTTTCTTACACGCAACACTGCGCAGTAAGAGTAAACGGAGCAGTGACGGGAGGCTGGGTCAGCCTGTAGAGAAGCTGCAGGAATCAGTGCTCCCTCCTCAGACTGAAGATGTGCAACTGGTGAAAAGTCATCAGCGTTTGTCAACAGTTTCTCACCTGACAGAGAGAAAGAGGTCCTGGAGAGGACAGCTGTCACCATCAGCTCTGCACAGCTGTCTGGACGAAATCCAAACAGCCAACCCAGCATTTCCAGTCCGAACAGTGTTCAGCACTTTGCAGAACAAAGTGGGTGAAAGGCTGCAGGATTTTGGATCCACAGGTTAGATTGAGCAACAGTCCCTGTTACTCTGAGTGTGTATTCAATCCATTGATTTATTCATTCATACAGCAGGTTGAAGGTTTATATAGCCATCTGAACTTGTGCTGCCATGACCATTTATGCCTCTTTCTCCTTTCCAAAGAAGAACATCTAAACTCCCTACAGAACCACTTAAAAGAGAAGAGAAAACGGGGGAATGAAAGCTCTGAGAGGGTGCCCAAACGTCTGAGGTCCAGTCTCGCTGCAGAGGGTGCTGTTGGTATGGGCCACTGTCTCGTGTCAGCACAGGGTGTCCAGGAAAGTCCTGTTACAGTCAAGACGCAGGGCAGAAGCAACAAGCTAAGTCGTACTCACAGACTGAGGCAGCAAAGTGGGAGCCCAGCAGGCCTGGTGAACCCCTGTGAGCCTGTGTACTCTGGATTGATAAATCACACAGAATCTTACAGCCAGTCCCTCAAAACCTCTGACGTCCACCAAAGAGGTAAACTTGTCATATGATAATTGTTTTGTGACATGTTTTATGTCCTTTACATTGCAGGAAATCAATCTTTTGTCAATTTATTTTGTCTAGATTCCAGTTTAGAGGACGTTCTCTGGACAGACAAATACAGTCCTCAGCATTCAAGTGAAGTCATTGGCAACCCTGCCGCTGTGAATAAACTGCAAAGGTTAGTTTAATATAATTAGCTCCCTCGCCCTTTAACTGATATATTGGACTTGAGTAGACAGTGTGAAAATAGTCTTTGAATGTTTTTTTCTCTCTGGTGTTCAGTTGGTTGAAGAAATGGAAACTAAGGGCCGACTGTTACGAGAGGAGAAAAATGGAGGAGAGCAAACAAGAACAACACAGCAGTGGTATGAGCTGGCATTTGTCATTCTCTTGTATCGCAGCTCAGGGTCAAACTTTTTATGTGGTTTCTAACTGAGCCACGAGTATGCACATGCCTTTTAATGACTCAGGATTTTGCTGATTTTTCCATGTGTGGGAGTTTTCGGTTAGAAAAGTCATGACTGTCATCCTGTGCAGACTCATGGGACTGTGGAGACTTCCAGGGTGAGGCTGGGGCCGAGGACGACAGAGAGGAGACGCTGTGCAACACCATGCTGATCACAGGACCTCCAGGTGTGGGCAAGACCGCCTCCGTGTATGCCTGCGCTCAGGAGCTTGGCTTCAAGGTTGGAATCAAGCTGGACCAATATATCTGGAATCCATGCAGCCAAAGGCTGATAATCTGCATTCATATCAATGTCTTTAAATACACTGCTCTGTAGCTCACTGAAATTATGTCTTAGTTAAAATTAAATAAAAGGAATTATCCTTTAATGGTTGTTTTCCTTTACAATCAAAGGTATTTGAAGTGAACTGCTCCTCACAGCGCAGTGGGCGCCATGTTCTGTCTCAGCTGAAGGAAGCTACCCAGTCCCACCTAGTGGAGATGCCGGGGAAGGACCCACTGAAACCAACTTACTTCAACAACTACATCAACAGCTGCACTCCTAAATCTGAGACTTTACCTGGTACGACATAGATGACGAAGATACAAAATCTCTTGCTTGCTAACTTACTTATTTAGACATGCTTGCAACAGATATTGTTTAAGGAAAAAGTAAAAAAAAAAAAAAAAACTCATGGTAACAGGTTTCTAAATTGTTTAAATGTACATATGTAGATAGTTAGGAGGCCTATAACATATATTACAGGTATTTATATTCTTTTCTTTAACAGGAAAAACCACACGTCCCAAAAATGTCCCCTCTACCTCAAAAAAGAGAGCAGCACAGAAGTTTGGCCACTCCATTCGCAAAGGAAAAGTTAATCCAGCCATGGTCACTTTGGCCAACTACTTTAAGATGAAGGCCAAAGCAGATTGCTTACATTTTGGTGGCCTTTCGCCATCTGAAAAACCAGAAAGCGAGAAATCAGGCAACCCATCCCCTGGCTCTGATCAAACAGTGCCACAGGATAAAAAGACAGCCACATCACTCATTCTGTTTGAAGAGGTAAACCATCTGGCAACCCTACACTGTAAGACATCATTTGATGGATATGAGACCGCACATGAACCATGTTTGGTTTGAGCCTTTTGCATCTGTCTGCTCCTACAGGTTGATGTCATATTTGATGATGATGTTGGTTTCCTCGCAGCCATCAAGACTTTCATGACCACCACTAAGAGACCAGTCATTCTGACCACCAATGGTAAATGCACACACTGTGTAATTTTAGAACAGATTTGAGGACAAGCTGTGATGCAAAATAAATGTCTTCCTTAGATCCCTCATTCAAAGAGAGATTCAACCACAGCTTGGAGGAAATCATTTTCAGAACCCCATCAGCGGTAAGTCGGATTTTTATGTCTACACCCTTGTACGACTTTGTATGTTTGTGACAAAAAACGTCCTCTGATGGCTGCTCCGTGTACTTTTGAAAAATTATTTGTCATAAACTTACCCCATGTATTCCAAGGTGAACGTCTCTAGCTACCTGCAGCTGGTGGGTTTGGCTGAGAATGTGCGCCTGGAGTTGGCCGATGTTAGCAGCCTCCACAGACTGTCCAGAGGGGACGTCAGACGTTGCCTCTCGCAGCTGCAGCTCTGGGTGCGCAGCGGTGGAGGACGGGCGTCTCGGAGTGGAGGCTCGCCTAAGGAGCCTACTCATGTACAGCGTGCGTTTCTCTAAATAAATCACAATCACGCCCCCTTATGGACCAACATTTTGTTTCCAAAAACGCCGGTGCAGATTTGCAGGATTTTTCTCAATATTTGCACTCCTCCCTAATATGTATTGCAACTGCTGCACAGCAGTTTCACTCTGGATAAATAAAGTTCTATTCCATCTTATCTTATTTTATCTTTACTTATCTAGACTCGGGTCTTACTGTAAGAGGAGAAAATGTAGACTCCCAACTTCCTGACTGTGACCCATGCTGCGCTGCTAGCATGCTGGGTCTCCACCCTGTGACCCAAAACCAACTGTTAAACCTTCTAAAGGCAAGTATTGCTTTCTTCGCCTACTGTATGTGAACCTCATACGCTTTGTATCACAGACAATTTACTCCATCTGTTAACATTTTCAGTGTCAGTATTGGTCTGAAATAGACATGGACAAGCTCCTGCGGCTCCTAGCTGAGAGCTGGAGAGGAGGTGTTCCTCTTCTGTACTCCAACCTGGAGCTTCTTCTACCCATCGAGGCCAAAGGGACTTGTGGGCTGCAGAAGGAGCTGGCACCCTCTGATATTGATCTTCACATCACGCAGCTGGATGGATATGTCAGGGGAAAGGCTTCAGCCACCAACAGCAAATCTGTTAGGCATATCTCCAGGCTTAGCAGAAGGAAATATATCGCAACAATGTCTGACACATCTTGCGGTTTGACACAAAACGCATCATTATCGTCAAAAAGGGCTCATTTAAGAGTCCCTAGTTTAAGAGACAAGACTGAAGAAAACCCAGCCAAAGTCGTAACAAACTGTTTGGATGCCTTGAGCGACTTCTTTGACCTCATGTCATGCCTTGATTCCACAATGCCAGCTGCTGCAGCACCGCTTGGTTCAGGCTCATGCCGACCTGAGGCCTTTCTCTGGACAGGAGCTGAGATAAAGGATGGCTTATTGGATGTGATGAGTGAAGAGGGGGAAGTGGACAGCATTTGGAGCCAGGAGAGGCTGTTGGATATTCAGGCCGCTGTTGAGGGCTTGGGGTGTCACAGGTGCTGTTGGCGAGTGTCTGAGGCGTGGACTGAAGCCCAAAACTACAGACAGGAACTGGGAGACGCAAGGTGGGGGAGGCTGGTGGAGAGACTGACATTACCGGTCTCCTCCAAAAAACAGAGCCTCAGCTTTAGTTCGCAACCTCTGTGTGCACCAAGGTAAGCCTATTCTCCATCTCAACTTCTTAATACTGATTCAAATTGTTTGCGGTCTAGTATTCCAGTCTGTTAAATGACTGGTATGTTTTTTTGTTTTGTTTACAAAGCACAAAACAAAAATGTCTTGTTTTTTCCACCGCCCCACACTGGTGCCTGTCCCTCCAGTGTGTCTAAAAGGAGGTACGAGCTGAGCAGGAGGGTGCTTGGCAGTAAATCCTTCAGCCTGCTGGGGAACAGACGAGCTGTCAGTGTCGACTACATGCCGCTCCTCCGCTACATCGGTCGCTTTCAAAGAGCACGGCAACAGAAAGAGGAGGCAGCCAGGTGAGCCAAGCACAGTACAGGTTTAATTCACTTTCATTTCAGGAGACCAACTATCATCAGTACAAATAGTGAGTCATTTAGAATGATAGCACTGTTTTAATGAAATAACAATAGTTTAACTCAATTACAATAAACCGATGTTACTTTGTTAGATCCAATTCATTTTTGCATGCCTTACAATTGTATCATTGTTGAATAAAATGTTTGTACATCACAATAATACTCAATATTTGCAGACAAACTTCAAATGATTTTTTCCCACATTAGGTGTTTGAACTACCTCAGCAGCACACATCTGGGCCTCTCAAAGTCAACCATTCAACTCCTGGCAGAAGATTTCTCATAGAGAACCTCATATACTACCTCTCTTTCCTCCAGTCAGTATTTACTTTGCAATCATTTTACCTGAATACTGTCAAATGAATTTAATGCTGTTGGGATGAGAAATCATCTTTTAGTGTGTACCATGAAAAGTAAATAAAAAAATAAAAAAAAAGTTTTATATTTTTGTAATTTTTTTAAGAATGTAAAGCACTTTGCTTGCTCAGGTATGGATGTGGGGGTGAGACCAGTGCAGTGTTTTTCATTCTCGTAAAAAAAAAAAAACAGAATTATTGCATAATCCATTTTATTACAAACCAACAGTAGTTGAAAACCTCAGACAGCAGGAAGATGGCAGACAGCATTTATTTTATGTAAGTGTCCAAATCGAACTAGATCAACAGCAGCAATAACACTGCAGCAACCCTCGTGCTCTCAGCAAACCCCCCCCCCCCCAAAAAAAGGGAAAAGAAAACGGTATTAAGAGTGTTTTATGTAACAGCAAGAATGTTCAATACTTGAAATGTACCATCAAATCTGTTCAAGAGGTAAATGTTTGGTAAAGGGCAGAATGCCACTCAGGTTTGTTTTGGTGGATGTAGTGCACAGTTCAGGCATCAGATCGGCACATGTAGTGGCTAACTGGAAGATTCGCTGAGCAGCTCGTAAAAAGCAACAGCCTGAAGCAGAGCATCACAGAGTTCCTCTCCTCCTCTTCTGCTGCCCATCTGGAAATAATTCCTGTACTTTACCAGCAGCTCTGGGGGGAAGTTTATCCTGGGAAGCTTCTGTGTCACCGACTCAGTCATCAGCTGTCGCACTGTCTGTGCTCCACTGGTCCGAGACTCGCCCACCATGAGTCCAAAGTGACGTCCCACAGCAGTACGCATCATGTTCAAAACTCTGCGAAGGAAGAAATGAAGGAGGGAACGTCATTTCGTGAATCGTCACCGACTTCAAATAGTTGGAACACAAAAAAATAATATCAAAGGCCAAGCACATTTTAAAATAAATGTGTGTTTGTACTGGACTGGGTAAACCCAGCCCGATCTGCCGGCGATTTGATTTCTCCCTGCAGCTCAGGCTGGAAACCTGTACGTTTATCTATCCTGCTTCCGTTACAAATTTGCGGGGACCAATCACAAATTGGCTTATCCACCTGGCGCGCTATTGGCGGATTTAACACAATGACGATAGAGACGCGACCAAGCAGCTTTTTGTTTACATTCAACAAGACGGCCACCGAAGCGCAGCAACCCGTTGATGCCGCTGTCGCTGCTACATCACCCGGATCGTTGGTCTGATTGGTTGAAGAACTATCCAATTGCGTACAGAGTCATTTGAACTATGCCCGTTGATCACGCCTCGTGTGCAGAGAAAATACAGAGCAGACTCCCCAGACTAATGTTCAATCTTAAAAGATTGAGCTTGGTCTGGTGATAGCCAGACTATGGCTGCGTCTCATCTCATTATGTTTGGCCAGTATTTTGGTCCCTTTCATAGTTGAAAAGTCATTGATATGAAATTGCTTCTTCCCACCTTGGAGGAATGTTGGACTCAGGCGATGAGTTTCTTGGCTCAAGCAGAGCGAACAGCATGGCCTCCACAGTCCTCATGTGGGCCATGACAGGGAACAGAGCCGTATTCTGTACGGAGATGGACGATTTCTCTATTATGTAGAAGTCAGCTGATGGGAGGAGTGCCAGAACTGTTGAAACCTAATGACAAAGAAAAATTACAAATTGTGCAGATGTAAATGGGCTTCTATTCAATACCATGAGTTCAACCTAGTTGCTAATAACAAAGTTAAAACAAATGGACAACAGGTGTTTCTCAGTTTCTCTATGAAAACTCATTTAACTAGTCACTGTGTAAAATTTCAATAATACCATGGACTCTGGCATTTATACTCACGTCATTCAAGTAAGCAGAAGCCATGTATGTTCCCCTCAAGAAATTTGGACATTCCAGCTGTTGCCAATCCAGTACTGTCATCCCACGGTCCACATGAGCCCAGGCGATTTTATTAGTTCCACATATTAGTGACACAATGCTAGTTGCATCCTGTGTAAACAAATACAGAATCATGACAGGTCATGGTCACAGTGAATTATCCTGCTTTGTCTTGTTACATTTGTTTGACAAAAGAGATGAGAGGAGAGGAAATATGGACAGGAAGTGGACTGTTTCCCTACACAGATTTTACATTACAGTGTTACATACAGTCACAGGGAGTGCTGCACAAAGGTGAAAGTGGTTTTAAAATATCTTCTATGGTTCATGGCGAGCTTTGTCAAGAAACTGAACTCATTAGTTGAGTATTATTGGCCTGGGGACAACAAATTTTGAACACAAAACCAGCATTACAAACGGAGTGTGGAGTTTTAAAGGCAATGGTGTTTTTACAGGCTAAGAGGGTAGAACAAAAGATGCTATCAGTTGTGGGAAATGCAGGATCTAGCATTTTTGGACCTTAACTACTACCAACCTTACTAGGGACTGTAAGTCAGGATCTCTCTTCTGCATAGAATTACCAGTTTTTTTTAAATCTGTATCTCACAAGTCACAACTTGATAGAAGCGCAATATTAAATTGTAAAAGTAGGCCTACCCCTTTCGGCTTCTCAGGCAGACCAAAAAACCCCAGTGTGTAAGCCTAGTATGACCTAAATATAACAGAGGGCGGCAGCAATGTAAAGTTGATCAGGCATTCCCTGTCATCTTCAAGCAGGGTCGATGTTTACCAACTGAGAGACTCGAACCCAAGACAAACAAAGTCTCTGATTGGCCACCCCACTTCATGTTTACAACTCGGGCGCTACAATAAGCACGTATCTCATATAAAGACAACTGTGTTTGAAAATGTACAAAGACCTCACCTCCAACCAGGACCTGTCAACCTCTGGCTTGATAAACTTTGCCAACTGAATCCTCACTTTCCTCTCTTTCTTAACCGGGTTGAGAATGGAGTTGAACACTATTACAGCACTTTTGTGCTTCAGCAGCGGTACATTCACCACACTCTCCAGAGTTTTAAAGGGTCCGTTTTTAGTCCTGTATTCCACAACGTTGAGCGACTTGCGGCCTCTCAGGAGCTTGACGCCTGCCATCTCTGACGGCGTGGCAGTGTTGAGCAGCTGGAGGATGGCGTCTCGTTGCTCGGAGGTGTAGCAGGCATCCAGTGATCTGTTGTCCTCTTTGCAGGGCTCAGACGTGGAGGAGATGGTGGCGTTCAGGGTCTCAAAGCCTGCCACGGGAACCCGGCTCCGCCAGCAACATGTGCACTGGAGATACCGCAGCTCCAGCTCAGGGAGGCCGCCGTGCTGAGGGCGACGGAATAAGCCAGACTGTCCTGCATACTGACCTGCTGAAGAAATAAAAGAGGGAGCTGACGGGTCAATCCAGTCAGGTTGGACTCTCCACAACACGTGAGGGAGCCCTCGTGTCACTTGCTGTGAACGTGTCAAATAGACGTCAGACTCAAAGGCTGTAAAAACTCTTTCTAAAACAGATAAAACTACGAACATAACGTTACCTGTAACAGTTTAAGGTAAGGTAGCAATGGAAACTAGCTTAGTTAAGTTAGCTTAACTTTACCATTGCTAGGCTGCGAATTCAAATGTAGTCCGTATGTTTTGCAAACGCGAATAAAAGACAAAACTTACTTCTCTGAGCGACCGACGACAGAAATCGCCTGGCGACCCACATCGTCGGTGATTAAATACAAATAATCGATGGTTTTAGCTACAACATCATACAGGTTGAACAAGTTTGCCCTTTGGTTGTTGTCCGACGGTTTTCAATCGGTCGGCGTAGCACCACAGCACCACTGTAATAGGTTCCGGTATAATAGTTCCGACCAAGTAGTTACAGGAACGTAGTACAGGAACAGTCCACTTCTAAACAGTTCTACTAACTACTCTCCCCCAAAACCGGGTTTGAACTCATTCACGTGGTGCTGATTATTGAGCTGTATTAATAAAAATGTTTTGTATGATTACATAACCCATTTATATTAATGAGGGTAGGTTAAAAAACACATTTTAGTATCGTGCAGTACAATTCAATAGCACCTCAAACTACCAGATGTGGGAGGCAACTATTTATCAATCAATCAAATTATATTATAGATATTATAAGAACAAATAGAAATAAGAAATAAAATAGAATGTGTGTAAAAATGAAATAAAAATATGTGCATTATACCAAAATGTATAACATCAAAATAGAGATATGAAATATGTAAAAAAAAATAATATAATAAATTAAAATATAATTTGATGATACTATTACATATTTATCCTTTTAATCCAAAACATTTTAGTTTATATAATATGTTAAATTGATATTGATTTAACTACCCAACCATAAAGTAGTTCAAAATGTCTTCCACCTCCACCAGCTATATAATCTGAAAATGTTGCTTACACAGAAGTCTCACATTGCCAGACCTTCCTCCACAGCGTTGTGGAGGACTTACACAGTAATGCAACACTACAGAGGGGCCATTATGCTGCATAATAATTACTTTTAATACTCTCTTTAAATTCATTTAGCTGATAATACTTATGCTACATACCTTACCTAAGTAAGATTTTGAATGCATGACGTTTACATTGTGGTATGTACTTTTACTTAAAAGATCTGAACATTTCTTTCATTCCTGCAACATAAGGGAGACCGGGGTTGGTTGTCACACTGCTTATTACAGCTACACTAAAGTCCACTTTGACAATTTATTTGATATTAAAACAGTTGTGAGAAGTTGTGAAAATAAAAGGGATACCGATTTCAAGGCAAGACCTTAATGCTAATTGGTGAAGTATCCCTTTAAGCTTTCATTTAATGTAGGAAGGACTATTAAAAGATTTTAATGATGAGCAATTTACACACAAGTAAAAAGTGTGACAACCAACCCCGGTCTCCCCTACACCCTTCAAAATGAGCATCATTTTAAGTCAAAACCCTGTAAAACAGTGTCAAAAGCATTCACAGAGGTGTTTTTTTGTTTGTTTTAAAGGGCTGTTTAGACTGTATTAGTAACTACCCACTGAAAATAAACTGGCAGTGTGTCTATTAGCTTGCTTTGCAGTTCGCCTGCCATATTGGCAGGCCATAATACACCAATGCAGCTTAAATTTAGATTTAAATACACCAATCTTTCAGCCATCTGTATTGACCTTATGCATTATAGCAACAAGGAAGTGCTCAGACTCCAATATTTTGTCTTTTAACTTCCTGTCTACACAGTGGGAATGTGTTGCATTATTTAGTCAGGCTATATGTCCTCTACAGAGTTGTGTTTGTGTGTTTCAAACTTTGAAAAAAAAATAATTGTGAACCGATCAAGAACAGCCAGCAATAGCAACCAGACCCTGAAGTGGAACAAACAATAAATATACACACACACACACACACACACACACACACACACACACACACACACACACACACACACACACACACACACACACACACACACACACACACACACACACAGACACAGATACAGATACAGACATATAGGCAGAGGAAGAGAAAACAGAAGAGGTCTAATTAGGCATAATTGTAAACAATAAGTGGGTGGACCAAAATGTGTAGAGCCTTTGAAACGTTACGTACTTAAATAAGTAAATTGTTACAGGTTGTGAAGAGTGGTTGTTTAATGCTTCAATGTATTTATCTACAAAGTAGTTATGTATATCCTGCATTTTAATTAATTGCAAAATATTCTTAACCCTTGTGTTGACTTTGGGTCAAATTGACCCGTTTTCAATTTTTATTTTATATCAGAAAATATGGAACGTAGAAATAAGCGCTGAAAATGTGTAAAAGAAAAATTTAACAATTTAAAACGTTGGAAAAAGCAAAAACAAACTGTGAAAAAAAAGCGTCAAAATTTACAATATTTACACCTCACACACACCAGTCAAACTTACAGTTATGAGCTACACACAATTCTATCACTTTCATAGTGTAGGTCAATCACTCTGTTACACAGTGACGTCTGTTTCACTTCCTTTCTCTGTTATTTCTGGACCTCTACGTTTGTGTGCAGAACAATAAACTTCATGATGCTGTGCTAGTAAGAGGAAATGCGGTGCGCCTGAGCAGTGAAAAGAAATTCAGTTTTTTCACCTGCTACAGAGCAGATCAGCTCTGTACCATTCATTGTGTGGAATCAGTATGGAGTTAATACCCAGTAGCTCTTTTGTTGGATTACAACTGTCAATCTGACCAAAGCAAATTACCTTCACCTATGGCCAGTCTGGAGAGAAACAACAAAATCCTACTTGATTTGGTGCAACAGCCAGGTAACAACTTGTGTGCTGACTGTGGAGCTCCTGGTGAGTACATGCTGACAAAGATTCATAACCACAATACATTCTTTTGATATGATAGCAAGCAGCAACATTGTTTGACTGATTTCCAACAATACATGTTTCAAGGACCATCGTACCTGATTTCTGTGTGAGTGAACATGTTTTCTTTATTAAAGTTAAAAGAATGATGAGCAAGAATGATGAACAGTAACGTGTGCCATCAGGCCATGTAATCTTGTTGTTAACAGAACTATCTCCAAAGTCATATTTTATAGCCTAGTCAAATTTTTTAATAAACATTCAAAAGGGGAAGTGGTGGCTGCTGTATATTCTGTGATATTACCTCATTGTTCCTCCTAACACTTTGTGGCCATCACTGACGAGAACAGTTAACAGAGTCTGTGTGAGAGGAAAAGACAAACAAGAAATTAAATACTTAAATTAATTTCACTGTTTAATGTACCCCCAGATTAGTAGTGCACATTAACCTACAAGAAAAACTTTTTTTTCCTTTTGCTTACAGAGCCTGACTGGGCCTCCTACACGCTTGGTGTCTTTGTGTGTCTGAACTGCTCTGGGTTGCATCGTAATTTACCTGCTGTCAGCAAAGTGAAATCCATACATCTGGATTTCTGGGATGATTCACTAGTAGAGGTATAGGTTTGTAGTTTGTACTCATTTTATATGGGTAGCTAATTACATGTATTATTATCCATTCAATTTACGTTTTTGTATTTTTATTATTATTTTTCTAATTCTTATCATTCCTATTATTCTGTTTATAATTTTGTAGCTATTGTATGCACATGTGACAGATAAAACCTTTCAAATTTTGAATCTTGAAAACTAATCTGTCCACTGTGTTAATGCTCTATTTTGCATAAGGTATTTATGGTTTAGGTAAGAGTGCACTTTGTTCTCAATATGTAAATAATTGTTTATAATCTCTTGAGATCTGTCTAACTTGTAAATTGTTTCTGGTTTGAGTAAATCAGTTGTCCTGCTCTGCAAGACAGGGATCTTCAAATATGAAATGAAGGGCATTCATATTATTTGTATTGTTGTAACTTTTAAAATCTCACATCTTGTGATTTCAGTTCATGCGGAAGTGGGGAAATTCTGCAGCCAAAGCCATTTATGAAAAGTGTGTCCCTGCCTTCTTCTACCAGCCACAACAGAAAGACTGCATGTGAGTGACCGTCATCACATTCACCATCCATTCACCTCAGTAGCACAGTGCAAAGTGAAGTACTTTACTTCTGAATGGGTGTGGAGAGGTAAAAAAAAAGAAAAGAGGAACAAACAGTGCCAATTACCGAAGTGGAGCTATTACTAAAGACAGTATGAATTAGCTTCATTCATCAATGGCAGGTTTACACATTTTCTGGTATTTACTTAAACACTCGTGTTTCATCCATATGGAAACAGTAACGTTTTTTTTTGTTTTGTTGTAGTGTTCTTAAGGATCAGTGGATCCGTGCAAAGTACGAAAGAAGAGAGTTCACAGGAGAAAACAATTTTCAGCAAGCTTATTGTTCAGGTAAATATCCTTCCAGTATACCACCATGTTCTTCCAAACAGCAAAATAATCAGAATTATGCATTTGAATTTGGCATGCATAGAAGTTTAGTTGCTCTTCATCTCTTTTATTTATTTGATGTATCCAACGCAGACCTGTTTGAGTCAACACTATGGAAGAAGGGGAAAGACAACAAGCAGTTTTTAAAGAGGATCTTCCTGTTGTCCCAGAAAGACTTCACCCTCAGATACTTTATTAAAGAGGATGTGAGATTTTCCACATCACCATTTAGTCTACAATGTTTTTGAGCATACATGGGTAACAGTCAAGTACCTTTCATTTCTAATCTTTTGAAATCCTTCCTTAATCCTCTTATTCAGTCCAAGCTTCCCAAAGCAGTCATCTCCATGAAGGACCTGAATGCAGTTTTCCAGCCGGAGAAGATCAGTCATGCTCACGGTCTGCAGATCTCTTACATGCATGACAAACGCACAAGGAATCTGTTTGTTTATCACGAGAAAGGACAGGTGAGCTTGAGGGCCATAGTGATATTTTATTTCTACTTTAAACAGCTAAATGTCTTGACTTCAGCTCATGTATATAGTCTCTTACCTTTGAATCTCGCACTTGCTGTGACAGTTGTGGACTTGGCCTGTCTGATGGGCAGGGGCTAAAAAATAAATAAAAAGGGCACCAGCATGTAGGGCAGCCTATATGGTACTGCATCACGTTTTCTCCACTAGAAATGCACCCAAGAGGGCCCTGCATCGTACTTCCTCTACTAGAAGGGCACCCTAGAGGCCCCTGTGTCACGTTTTCTCCACTAGAAGGGCACCCTAGAGGGCCCTGTGTCACGTTTTCTCCACTAGAAAGACACCCTAGTGAGCCCTGCATCGTGTTTTCTCCACTGGAAGTGCACCCTGGGAGGTCCACCTCCCAAGTCCACAAATGTGCTGTGGTGTAGGCCTACATCTCAAAGACTAGAAGTACAAAGGCAATACATCACAATCTCAATAAAACACCAAAAATACAGTGGTTAGCAAGAGGAGAGGGGGACCTGGGTTAGGGTTAAACAAAAACTAACTTTCTGTCATATTTACTGAAACTGCCCCTATGTTCGAGTAGAACTACATGAAGCGGGTAATTGAAAAAAAATCCGGCTCCTCTGGCACCACCTACAGCCTGTAGTGTGATTTGCAAAAACCCACCGCTCCCTGTTCAGATGCACCAATCAGGGCTTTGGGGGTGGGTGTCTAACTGCGTGTCAGTCACCGCTCATGCACACGCATTCATTCTCCCTTGTGGGGGGAGGGGCTTAGGAGACCGTTTTGGGTTTTAGCAGAAAGGGGGGAGGGACTGAGAAGTTGACGATGTTCAGATGTTTTGGCTAAGTCCTGGATCTTCACAATCCTACCTACGCCACCTTTAATTAACAGAAGTCATATCAGAAAATCTCCACACATATGCATCATATTTTACTGGTAAAATACTCTACAAAAATATGTGTGTCATGGTCAAATACAGCTTCTATGTTCAGCTATCCTGGTTTTTCAAGCTCTGTCGTTTTTTAACCTTAATTGTATGAAATTAACCAGACAACTTGCATGATACAGTTTATGTCTTCCTGATATGCTCTTCTATATCTGATGTCTTACAGGTAATTGTATCCTTGTTCAATGCTATTCGAGCAACACGCTTGGCATACCTCCTGAAGAAACATCCCACTCTTCGAGATAATGACGTGAGACAAAATTTCAAAAGATTTAGCTTGGATAGATTGTTAAAGTTAAAGTGTTAAACTGACACTTTTGGTCAGTTAAGATTATTAAATGTGTCTCTTTGCACAGTTAATACCTGAACTAACGGTAAATTGGCTGAAGGAGGGGTACATGGAGAAAACTGGCCCAACGGTTCGTCTGAGTTTATTACAAAAATGAATTTGATTTATGATGATCTCATTTATTATAGCTGACAAATTTAGTTGATTTTGATTTGAATTCATTTTCTCTTCCTCTGCCTATATGTGTGTGTGTGTGTGTGTGTGTGTGTGTGTTTGTGTGTGTTTCCAGCATCGGGAGCCATTCAAGAAGAGGTGGTTCACACTGTGCTCAATGAACAGAAAGCTTCTGTATTTTAAAAGTCCACTGGTAATTAACAGATAATACCAGTGTCTACAGTGTGTGTATAAAGTGTCTGTATAAATAAATGGATAAGTAAATGAGCAAAAATTCTAACACTCATTTATAAAAACTACAATGATTATACATTCAAATCAATTGTATTATTTTGGAGGTGGACATTTCCAGGAAAATACGCAGACATTAGCCTGATATGAAACAATACATTTTTTTTGCTAAGTGCTCTTCTTTGTGCTGCTTGTTATCAATGTTAGGATGCTACAGAGCAGGGTGCTGTCTTCATTGGCACAGAGAGCCACAGTTACTCTGCTTCAGAGAGCAGCAGACAGAGCTTGAGGGGAAACCGATGGCACTGTGGCATCAGGCTGGAAACTCCGGAAAGGCAGTTTTTGTTTATGTGTGAGCAGGAGCAGGAGCAGAAGGAGTGGCTGGAGGCCTTCAGAAAGGTTATCTCTCAACCCATGACCCCAGAGGACTACGCTAGTAAGATACTGTTGTTATACCTCATACAGTGTAGGTAATGTCTTCTGGTGCTTATCACATGTGAAAACCCACTCCCAACCTTTTCTTTCTTTGATATAGATGAAGCCAGCATGAGAAGGGGAAAGTGACTGGAGCAGTTCGACCCGTTGGTTTGCAGGAGTTCAGGATGCAGTCTTTGCCACTATGACATCGCATCAAAGAACTCTTTGCAATACATTATAATTACACTGGAACCACATATTGTAGACTATTTATTAAAAATAAGTAAAGAATAAGAGAATAACATTGTATGTACAATTTGCATTTGTTCTGTAGTTATTTTTTATTTTATGTTTCACTGAATTTGCACATTTTTAAAGGATTAGGTTCATTTTTTCACACACTGTTTCATTTATCTGTCTAGTTGTGTGAAACTGAAAGCTCTTTGTAATTTTAATAAATTGTATACACAATTGATTCCTGCTTTTAATATTTTACCAATTCTATAGGTAGGCCTATGTACAGTATATTCCTCTTCAGTAGCAAGATACAGAATACTGTAGTGATGTATCACAGATGACAGTTGAAGATTATATCAGGCATGGCAGAGGTGTCTATCTGGATGCCTTCATCGTCATAGGCAGGTTATTGTGATATGCAAGGGTGAATTAGCAACCAGGCCAAGCGGATAATGGACCCTTTTTAATGCCTTTATTATTTCCATTTATATCGTGTATATAGTGCTTGCATGGTGCAATATTTTAAATAAATAGATGCTTTATAGACACACTATGCAACATTTCTGGTTTCTGCTGTTGGTTTTCTTGCCTATGACGCGTTTTGACAGGCGCTGTTGAGCTGGGGGAAAAAGCAAGATGTGTCACTCAACGCCATTCTCCCGGTACCAGAAATGTCATCGAGCTAACCAGCCAACGGAGATTATGGACCTTTTTCACAGCAGACATTTTGGACTTGTCATAGTAGGAAAAGCACAGCTGAAATTGATAAACTTAACGATGGCTCAATTCCATCAAGTGTCCCAGTAAGCTATTTCAGTGAGTCAGAATGCACCATACCAGAGCCTCTCCTAAGTGGAATGCAGCCATCATTAATGGTTTTGAATACACCTGTGCTTTTCCTACTATGACATGTCAACATGTCTGCCGTGAAAAAGGTAGTGTTGGAAGTGTTGGAAAGTAGTAACTAAGTACATTTACTCAAGTACTGTTTTTATGTTCAATTTGCTCCACCAGCTGTAACATTAATATACAATGCTTCTTACTAAAGCATCGATAGGTTGTAATCATATATGGCCATTCTGCTAATAGGCTACTTTAAGTACATTTTGCTGTTAATACTTTTGCACTTTTAATTCTTGAATCTTGAATAGGACAGTATTGTACAATATACTAACTATAACAAACTATATATATATATATATATATATATATATATATATATATATATATATATATATATATAACTAAATAAACTAAATATTTAATAAAATAATTAAATTAGTTATTTAATATAATGTATATAATGTATTATTATGTATCTATGTATATTACATTAAATAACAAAAAAATAGACTAAATAAATAGACAAACCAGACGTAAACTAAAAATAAAGTTATGATACATTTACAACAGTGTCTAGGGAACTTACATGCATATGCACAAGAGGTAGAAAAGACGAAGAAACGTCAATGCTATGATATATCAACAAACAGTCCAATGCTTTAAACACTCCTGGCTACAGTGGCTGTTTGTACGTGGTTCAATATACGATCTTTGCTCGCCCTCACTGTCATGAGAGGCGTGGCGGAAAGCACGCATGCTAGCGCCCGCTAATGCTCTTCAAGTTTGTGTGAAGAGCTGGCTGTGGCTGAACACAGCAGCAGCAGCAGCACTGTCTGACTGACTGAGCCTCGCAGGTGGAATATATAGTAAAAACACCGTGTTAGTATTCCCGGAGATATAACAATTGTCTATCATCTGTTCTGAATCAGTGTAAACCGGAGCTGTCATGCAAACATAGCCGTTAGCAAGCGAGCCAGGCCGAGGAGAGCTGGCTAGTTGTAGCCTTCATCCAGACAGGAGCATAAATGTTTCACACAAGCCAGTTTATCGAGTTTGTCTACGCCGAAGACGATGCGCAAGGACGTGAGGATATTATTAGTGGGGGAGCGTAAGTAAAGCTATAAAACTGTGATATTTAACGTAACTTACAGTGTGTTGGTCAGCAGTGATTGTCTGCAGTGTCAGCTTTTAGTGTTCACTTTGCACTGGCGCTACCAGCAGGGCATCATCATCTCATGATGATGGTGTTCATTCAGTCCATTCATCCTTTCTGTGTAACATCTGATCTGTTTTGTGTTGTTGCTACATACATCCTGCCCACGATACTATTGGAAAAACAAAACATCTGCTGTAGCTTTTTGAAACAGTAGATATTTTTATGTCCCCATTACACAACTAACATCAGTCTTTCCATTGTATGTTAGTGGACATAGAACAGATAAAGGTTGCTCACTTTAAATCTTTGTTTAGTTCTCAAGCTATAGAAATATATTGCAAATTGACTGTCCCATGTTTCCTGGCAGACATTTAAATCCCTACAGTCTCCAGATATGCTCATTTCTGTTTTAAACAGCAAAGCCAAATAAATAAAATTTAAAAAAAATAAAAATAAAAAAAATAAATATATATAGTATTTTACAACTGTGAAGAAAGCTCATTCTGCCTTTGGTAGTTTTCTCTGGTCATTGAATTCATGGAATATCTGGGATTGTTTTTGGGAAGTAAACTCCAGACAGACAGAGAATGTTATTCTATCTTTCCACCTTCTTCACACTGTGGCTATTTTTCCACAGGAAGCCCAGCTGTTTTGGGAATTATGTTTTCACACTGTTCACACACACATTAACAGAACAGTTAGGAATACATTTAGTCTTTTATTGAAGGTTTCGGGCTTACTAATAAATAGGAAGCCATTGTAAAGGACAGTAGTTTTCAAGATTATTTTTTGGGCTTTTCAGCCTTCGATTTTTGACAGGACAGCTAGGTGAGAAAGGGGCGAGAGAGGAAGAAGACATGCAGGAAACCAACCCGGCCACAAGGACAGTCGTTTTAAAACTGAGCCAGGATGAAAGCTTCAATTCATAGATTGTACACACCCATAAAAAATTGCCCTGTGGTGTTTGTGATGTCTGTAGTGTGATATCTGTGTCTCAGTCACATGGCCCGGATAGCTTGTTAACTTAATGACAGTTAGTTATTTTCATCGTAAATTAATAAATGATGTCCCCCCGCAGTTAAAATATTAATATGAATTGTAATGAGTTGTAAGCAAATGTGGTTGAGTGTCTGCTAAGATCTACCAAATAATCAGTCTCATTTATACTTTCGCTCCTCTCGACAGCCAAAGTGGGGAAGACGTCTCTCATCATGTCCCTGGTCAGTGAGGAGTTCCCAAATGTGGTACGGATAAGTGATTATTATGTCAGATGTTTGATACTTTGATGCCTCTCTACCTTCAATATCTAATATTTGTGGCGTTTAACACCATTGATTTAACCATATTATTGGAGCCCTGTAACTAGTTGTAAACATGTCTGTGTAAGTGAGAGCCATGTTGTGTTCATCCTAGGTTCCCTACCGAGCTGAGGAAATCACCATACCTGCAGATGTCACACCAGAGAGAGTTCCCACACACATTGTGGACTATTCAGGTAATTTACGCCCATGACTGTTTCTTTGTTTTTAGATTTAACTGCATTAAGTTGTGGTGACCTTTGTTGTAAAGTCATAAATATCACCTTTTCTGCCTGCAAATTGAGAAAGAAGAACTCTTGGTATTAACTGTAGTACACTTATCTTTCTCCTACAGAGGCAGAGCAGACAGATGAGCAGTTGTTTCAGGAGATCTCCAAGGTCAGTCAGTGCATTATGCTCTCCTTTTAGTGCTCTGTTAAGTACTGAGTTCAGGTATAAGCCTAAAAGAGGTCTGTGTTGGTCTCTTTCATAGGCAAATGTGATTTGCATTGTCTACTCTGTCAACAACAAGAAGTCCATAGAAAAGGTGAGCTACCTCTGTGGCTAGGATTTCCATAATTGGTTTGTATTGCAGTTGGACAGTAAAACGTTTGAGGCAGTCAGTGTGACACTCATAAATTAGAAGTTGTCTCTCAAAATGGTGACGATCTTTAAAATTTTTATCTTTTTTCTACCTTTTTGTTTTCCATAGGTGACGAGCCACTGGATCCCCCTCATTACTGAGAACACAGACAAGGACAGCAGGTGTGAACTTGTATGGAAATAGGTCAGAGTTTTCATTGTCAGCTCAGTTTTGGACAATGAAATATGGGGCGAATAGGGTTCCTGTTTCTTCATTTCTCTATGAGCACAGCGGGCTCCTAATGCACAATCAACCTAATGGAAAGTCTCCAAAAGACCGTTTTCTGTAGGAAAAGGCCAGTCATGGAATCTTTCTACTAGTCGTTGAAGTGATGACGTACAATCACATGGTGGAAGTTGTCTCACAAATGCTTTTCTGTAAACAGAGAGCTGAACTGGAAGGCAACATTTCACATGAACCGATAGCCTTATTCTCCATTTGTGTTTTGATTTTCACTGTGAATTGAGTCACTGCTTTTCTGGGAAGGAACATGTATTAAAGGGAAAGTACTCTTTTGCCTAAAATGTTACATCTGTTAAATTTACAGTTTATGTTTGTATTAGTGTTAATACAATGCTGTGTTTGTTATTTATGCGTCCAGGGTTCCTCTGATTCTGGTGGGAAACAAGTCGGACCTGGTGGAACACAGCAGCATGGAGACTATACTGCCCATCATGAACCGGCACAGTGAGATAGAGACTTGTGTTGAGGTAGGGAGCGACAGATCTGTTCACTGTTCGCATGTGAATGCTGTGAAAGTGCTGATCTGTTTTAATTTGCCAGACAAAAACTTCCTCATTCAAGTAATGCAGTAGCAATGCTATTGTTCCAGACAGCAGTTGTGTTGCTACGTACACAAGGTCAAAAGGGACATAAACACAAACGGAAATCAATATCTTATTCTATTGTCATTAAACAGAACATAAAGAGGGGAAGAAGTTTTTGTTGGTTTAGGAGCCAAGAGGAACAGGATTGTTTTTAGTTAAACATCCAGACATTGTTTTTTTTACTTTATTGGCAGTGCTTTTAGTGGTTTTACCAGCACAGTGAAGACACTTAAGTTGATGTAAAAACATTAAAATCTCAATAAATGCATTTAAATTGTTTTCACATGATGACCGTATACATGTAGAAACAGAATGCTTACAAAATAGAACTGGCCCAAATTAAGAATGCTATTGTCATTTACAGTGACCTCTATTTGTAAAGCCCTTCATGTTTATGATCCTCACTATCAACCAAACTGAACACCCAGTTCTACAATACAGTATGTGGAGTTGTCAGTTATGCAATTTTAAACTTGTTGAAATCCCGAAATGTGGAAGTCTGCAGCCAAGGGATAATCTTGTCAATTGTATTGATTGTTGTCTTCGTTCGTATAAATTAACCCTAATTGAACCTTTTGTCAATAGTATTGCTATTGCTGCCCCTTTTTTTTATTTATACTTTCCATGATGGACTCCATTTCTTTGCATATGTTTACTATAAACAGTGTTTACAATAAGATAGCCCAACAATTGTACAAGAAGATTTGATACTTGACACCGGCCATGAGCTTAACTCAAACCCATAACATGATGACTGCTGTATCTAAGCACGGTGAAGAAGCTCCTAATGGTTGAGAAGTCTGCTGTTCGTGCTGAGTTCACTCTTTTCCTCCTCCTGTGTCACCTTTGAACACTGAGTACTATCTCCTAACTGGGCAGCGCCTGTGTTTCTTTAGACTGGTTAATTAAACTAGGCGTGTCACTCAGACAGATCCTGTGTGTTAATACCCCGTCTGGCCCTGACTTAGCTCCCGCACACACATACAGTATATACAGGAATATATATACACACACACACACACACACACACACACACACAGGTACGTAAACAGGGTAGGCCCCATTTTGCCATGACGCTGTATTTTCACAGGGTTGCAAAGACGTTAAGGTGTTTATGTGCAACAAGGCTGTATACAGGTTGTTTTTATAGCATATTGAAAAATAGTATACGTATGTATAACCAAACTCAGTTCTTCCTTTTCTCATTGTTTATAGTGTTCAGCAAAGAACCTGAAGAACATCTCAGAGCTGTTCTACTACGCCCAAAAGGCTGTTCTGCACCCCACAGGTCCTCTTTACTGTCCAGATAAAAAAGATGTAAGAGCAAACAAATTGACACGGTGTTTTTGTGATATGCAATGGTTGTCAGCTAAAAACCTCACTCTATGAATTTACATTCGAGAGAGTTATTATGTATATATACAGTATTAAACGGAATTTTAGCAGAAGGTGAATTACAAAGTAGTTGCGTTTAAAGTAACTTTTGATTTGCCTTTTGGATTCCCAGATGAAGCCACTGTGTGTCAAAGCCCTGACTCGAATCTTCAAAGTATCTGACCTGGACAATGATGGGATTCTCAATGATAACGAGCTCAACTTCTTCCAGGTAAGTCAACTGATGACTACTGTCGCTTACAAAGTTAACAATAGGTTTATCGCGGCTACCTCAAGCTCACCCGGTAGAGCGTGCGCCCCATGTAGGTTGAGTCCTTGGCAGCGATTGGAGTTTGCATCCGACACGCAGCCCTTTGCTGCGAGTCATTCTCTCCCCCTTTCCTGTCTACCTGTACTACCTAATAAAAATGCAAAAAAAGGCCCGAACACCTTATTTTATCAAAAGCTACTATTTGCACAGGACCTTTCTTTGGCTGCTTTTGACAACAACGATGTTTTTGTCTGATTGCTCACACAGCGGACGTGCTTCAACACCCCACTAGAGTCTCAGGCGTTAGAGGATGTAAAAAATGTGGTGAGGAAGAATTTGACTGACGGAGTGTGTGACAACGGACTCACTCTGCAAGGTGAGTCCGACATGGATGGACTGGCTTTCTCCTTGTGTTGACGTACACACACATCTCTTGTAGCATTATTCCTGACTGTGTTTTTCGGTATTTCTGTGATATCCTCTCCAGGCTTCCTCTTCCTCCACACCCTGTTCATCCAGCGAGGGCGCCATGAAACAACGTGGACAGTGCTGAGGAGGTTTGGGTACGACGATGACCTGGAGTTAAATCAGGACTACCTCTTTCCTCCGTGAGTCTCAGTCTTCATTTCTTTAGACACCCACCACCAACTGCATCCTGTGTGCATGCCTTAATAAAAGCCTCATTATTTCCCTCACTGAAATAACGGATGGACGCAAGTATTTGTGCTCTTTTTAACATAATACTTTATTTTCTTCAAACATAATGTTACCTTTTTATAGTTAAATTTAAACAAAAATAAAGGTGTAGCAACATCTGTCTTTCACTTTTGGTGCCTGTGCTCATTTTTACCAAACTGTCAGTGTTGTTAAGCCCTTAAATTAGATACTAGATTCAGTACTTTACATTGATGTTATTACCAAGGAAGGATTAATAGGTAGATTGAATATGCACATTTTCACAACACCTACTAAAATGTCTACTGAGGACTACTGAGCCACTTTTATAAGTAAACTGTAATATTTATCCTCTTATTTATATTCTTTTGTAGTAATGTTTTCTGTTTATCACATGTTCTGCTCATTGACTAGAACATTTACTTTGAAACATTTTAATGTCTTTAGGTTGAAACTTCCTCCAGACTGCACCACAGAGCTCAACCATAATGCCTACCTCTTCCTCCAGAGCGTCTTTGACAAACATGACAAGGTATAATCCTGTAAACCTGGTTCTGTATTTACTTTACCCTCTGCCCTGGAGAGGCTTTTACAGAAAGCTGCTCAGTACGGAACACCGCACAAAACCAAACAGCCAGCGCTGACCACCTGCTGAGGCGTGATTTAAACGTCTTTTCACTGAGGAGAGATTGACGGGAGAATTAGCCGCGAGGTTAGACTGGAAGTCAAAGAGTAAAAGTGGCAGCTTGTACCATGATCTGCTTTTTGTCATAGTGATGCGTGTCCTACTGTGAATGTGTGCTTCAGTCATGTTTTGTTTTCTCCGGTAGAAATAACAAACTATTTCCTTCTTCAAGCACCATTTTCTATAGGTTACCATAGTTCACTGTCCTGAACAGTAACCAACCTTTGTGTCGATCAGGACCGTGACTGTGCCTTGTCACCAGAGGAGATGAGGGACCTGTTTGATGTTTTTCCCTACATGCCCTGGGGTCCAGATGTCAATAACACAGTTTGCACTAATGACCAGGGCTGGATCACCTACCAGGGATATCTCTCCCAGTGGACGTAAGTGGTGATTATGTAAAGGTTCTGTACTCGACATTCAGAACATTAAAGCTATAGTGCGTAGTTTCTGTCGCCCCCATGAGGAATGACAACAACACTGTCGGCCCACCCCTCCTCCACGCAGTTGCTAGTAGCCGAAGAGGACACGGAGAATAAAAAAAACATGATGGATTCTTCAGAAGAAGTAGTTATCTTCACTCGAGCTTCTACGCGGGAAAGTCACCGGACGACACAATCTTCTGAACACAGCCATACTGAGAAATACAGAGAGTTGTGTGCAGCTGATAGTCTTAATTAGCTTTGTAGCAACTCATTTGGCAATGGCTTGAATGTAACGCATGTTCAATAATATCAAAAAGTTACGCACTAAAGCTTTAATATAGCAGCAAACAAATATTTGATATGTAAAGATATAGTGGAGTAATGGTGTCCTGAGCAGACAATGAAGTCACACTCCCTCTGTGTCTGTTGTAATCCGGGCTTCTGTTTTTTGTTTTGTTATGTTGTGTGCATGTGGCCGTGACAAAACGTTGGTATTTCACAAATTGCGGAACAGCCCACTATTTGTTTCAGTATTTCAAGTATAGCCCCTCTAGGTTAAAGCCAGTATACGTGTGTACTTTGAACATTTCTGACATTGGTGCCCTCTGGTGGCAGTATCAAAAAAGATTATGTGTCTCAGATGGGGTAGTCTATATCCACGATGTTCCACTTCCGGGATTGCTCCATTGCCGTCGGAAATTCCGCCGGATTTCACTCTTTTCAGCCGGATGTCCGTTACCTGCCGTTTTGTTTGTGTTGGAATTTTACACTCTGGTTGATTTATGAGGAAGAATGTTGACTGCTTCTCAGATCTCTGCAGGGTAAATCGAAACAGCTAGCTAGACTTTCTGTCCAGTCTCAGTTTTCTGTTGCACGACTAAGGGTGTTTTCACACCTACCTCATTTGGTCCGGACTTTCAGACTTTTCAGTTTGGTCCAAACCAAAATTGCAGGTGAGAAAGATGCATCGGACCACGGTCCGGATCAAAAGACCAAATTTTGGTCCGAACAAAAGAGGTGGTCTCGGTCTGGACCAAACTGAACCATGGATCGGTTCGTTTTGGATGGTTCGGACTTTTGGACCAATTACAGGAAGCTCTGGCAGGCTATCATCGTTTTATAAGATTGGGGAAGCTCCTTAAGGAAGAGCTCAGTGCTTACGTGTATGTGAGAGAGAGACAGTGAATGTGCTCAGAGTAGACAGCTGTCGGCTATCAGAGCAGAGAATAAATCAGCAGTTTACTTGTTAAGTGGTAGTAAATGTACAGCGTAGGTTTCAGTTTGTCTCTGAATAAATGCTGCAGCTCCTCAAACCCCAAGTACATTTCCCGTGTCTTGCTTCTCAATAATGCAACAAAACAAAAAGAGCCGCCAAAAACTCTGACAGAGAGAGGATATGAGAGGACGGGGAAGCCCGTCTACAAACCAACTATTACAGTTACAACTGTCGGGAGAAGCAGCGCACGTATGTGATGACAACAGGACGTAGTTTTGTCACGGATAGTTCTTTAGTGTGCTTGCATAACTGCAGTGTGAAACCAAAACTTTCCAGATCAAATGTATACAATGTAACAAAATCATGAACCTTGGTCTGGACCTGGTTCAGACTTTCAGGTGTGAAAACATCCTAAAACAACTTTGAACATACACGTTCCACCAAAACAAGTTCCTCCCCTAGGCTATTTTGCAGCGGCACCGTGGCTTTTCCCAGTGCTTAGCGCCGCCCCATGACAATTGTGATTGGTTTAAAGAAATGCCAATAAACCACGCAAAGCACGTTTTTTCCCCCATCCCGGAATGCTGTGTGGACTAGCCAGTCTGGCAAAGTGAAACTACACATGGGGCTGCTGAGCTTAATAGGCTGCAAAGACGGTGCAAAGATGCCACCAGTTGTCTCATTTGTCAACAAACACAAAACTTGTGCCACCATTAGGGCTAGGTATCAAACTTCCTTAAAATACTACACATAGTGGCTTTCAACTAGTCTTTGTTGGTTTTTAGTGAACTTATTCAAAGTTGTTTTCAGGAAAACACCAATGTACACACATTTCCCTGTCTTGTGTGTGTGTGTGTATATATGTGTATGTGTATATATATAAAACCACAATATCTCAGTCACATTGGTTTTGGCTGCAACTTACATTTGTTCAGGTTAACAACATATCTGGATGTCCAACGATGCCTGGAGTATTTGGGTTACCTCGGTTACTCAATAATTGCTGAGCAAGAGTCCCAAGCAGCAGGAATTACAGGTGAATGAAACCATCACATCTGCTTTTACATATTCATACTAAATGATGAATTGTAGATCCCTATAAAAGTTTGCTGTAATATCACAAATATAGTCATATACATTCATAGGTTATAATGTTTGAGCCATTAGTATTATTCAGCGTCATAAGCTGATCGGAAGTTGCTTTACACATCATTGAACTACTCGAGAGTCAGTAATCCCATCAGTAAATCAACACCATACAACACTAACTTTTGGACAGTTGAAGCAGCAGTTCAATCTTAATGTTGTTGCTGACTGACTGCAGGCATGTGTTGTCTGAACTGAGCTCTGATACCCTTGTGTGGTTTTCCCCCTCTGCAGTGACCAGAGATAAGAAGATTGACCTCCAGAAGAAGCAGACGCAGCGCAGCGTCTTCCGCTGTAATGTCTTTGGAGACATTGGCAGCGGCAAGAGCGGCTTCCTCCAAGCCTTCCTGGGTAGAAACCTCATGGTAAAAAAAAAAAAATTAAAAATAAGCACCAGTAATGACACATTTGAATGCATACTTAGCTCAGATATTTCACAATGTCCCATATTTAAATGAAACATATTACACTTGTTATTATCACAACACACTTCTCATTCTTGCATATATGGGATAGTATCATTATAGACCGGCAAACATTTTCCTGTTGATGCTTTCAATCATAGTTTACAGTTTCATATTCTGATCTGCTTTTATATGATGTTTCTTCTCTTCTCTCAGTGCCAAAAAACAATTCGAGAGGAACACAGATCCTACTATGCCATCAGCACAACCTATGTTTACGGCCAGGAGAAATACCTTCTTGTGAGTTTCAAAGATACCTCTACTATTACTTGAATTACTATAATTTTGCAGTTATGATTTTAAATAACACTTTTTTTTTATCAAGAATTCTAATAATAATAATTGCCAAATTGTGTGTGTGTGTAAATATATAGATATACATAGATATGTTTTATATAATATTTTTTTATATTCATATAAAAGACATGATTTAAATGTATACGTACCACTACTACGAGGTTGTCAGCTGTGAACCATCATGTGAACTGTGAGCCAGCCCAGCCTGAGGTTGGCTGTGCTTACATGTACCTGGCTGTTTATATAAGCTTGTTATCAGGTTCACCCAGTGCTTTTGTCAAGCAAGCCTTTCTACTTGCTTAACAAAAGCACTCGCATTGCACCACTCACTTGTAACAGCACATGCAAAGCCTACAATGCTAGCCATAGTTTAACATAGTATTAGTTTATACAGGCACTTAATACATCAACTGCACTCTTTTTTTGTTGGCACTTGTTTGTCTTTTAAAAACACACAGGCACTCCCTCTGTGCTGGCATCCGCAATGAAACCCCTCGCAGCACAGTGACTCTGCTTCTGTTGGCACTCCTAGGCAATTTGAGCACAAATGTGGTAATGCTCCTGTGTGGTTCAATCTTTAGTGACTGTGTCAGTAAAACAGCAGCATGTGCTCTTCATTGAACATCCTCAACAGAAGACTGCTTTGTTTAAGTACATTTCATTTCTGACAAGATATTATGAAATTCGCAGTGATCCACATCATTTCATCCAAGTCAACAGTATGCACTCTCAACTGTGATTGCTGACTGAGCTACACTGTTGTTCCCATGAAGTCAAGAGAAAAAAGACAAACCTGCAGTTCTTTCCACCATCCATTATTGCCAGAAAATTATGGCTGTAGTAAACCAGGCCACTACAGCTGGCCACAGTGATGCAGAGAATATTGGCAACTATCTAGCATGGGACTAATGTTGGAACTCAGCAGTGTTGTTCTAACTATCTCCCCTCCTCTCCTCCTCTATCAGCTTCATGAAGTGTTCCCTGACTTTGACTATCTGTCTGATGCTGATCTGGCCTGTGACATTGTCTGCCTGGTATATGATGTCAGCAACCCTTACTCCTTTGAATACTGCACCAAAGTCTTCAAGGTAAAAGGGTGTAACTGCATTATTGTTAAAAGACAAATGACATCTGAACCACGGTCATTCATCGCCCTCTTTCCCTCCTCAGGAATACTTCATGGACAGCAAGATTCCATGTATGATGATAGCAGCGAAGTCAGACATGCCAGAGATCAAACAGATCTACAGCTGCAGTCCTCTGGAGTTTTGTAGGCGGCACAAGATGCCACCTCCCCAGTCCTTCACATGTAACACTACAGCTGCACCCAGCAGAGACATCTACACCAAACTTACCACAATGGCCATGCACCCGTAAGTATGGAGACACTTGATCTAGATTTGTTAAACTTGCACTAGTCATTTTCGCACATAGGTGTCCCAAATGGTAGCAGAGTTAACTCATTTTAAGAACTTTATTACTAAAGGCTGTTTTATGCTTCGGCATTGAATCGACGGCGTACCCCCCACAGACCCCTCTGCCTCGCCACGAACCCCTCTCTGACCCCTCTGCCGTAGCTCGACATGCACCTCCAGAAATTTGTAACTTCGCATCTGTGATTGGTCAACTCGTCCTATGTGTTGATAGTCTGTGTTTCAACAGCCTACCGTGGGGAGTAGCAACATGCTAGAGTGCTGATTGGGCCACATTTTCCTGTCCGAGCCCGGCCTGCGTCCGACAGAGCAGTAACCGAACCCGGCCTGAGCCCGACAGGCATTAAGATATTTATGTCCGAGCCCGACACAGTTAAAATCTCATTTTTTTTCTCATACTAATGACACATGTACGTTTGTTTGTGGAAAACGCGCTTTTATTAAGCAACTGTAGGAAGGCATTCGGAAATGTCAACAGATGAGCGTATCAGCGCACACGGGGGAACAAGTGCACGTTAATAAGCTGTTTAAACCAGGGGAGACTCGTTACCTCCAGGGCCGAAGTTAAATGAAAAACGTCCCGTTTCTGGTGAGCAAATGAATGAACTTTGCTTTCAGTCTGGGGTTTATTTCGGACACCGCACACACTATGTACAAAACTTAAACTTATTCCACCAACTCTGCTCCGGTTGCATCTACATCTACACATACTCTATCTCTCTTCTGCCCACTTTGCACACACATACCCACACGCACTGAGCTCTCTTAAAGGAGCCGCAGCGCCATTTTACAACAAATGCCTTATCACGCTTATGTGACCAAGCCCGACCCGAACCTCATTTCTAAATATCTGTCCGAACCCAGCCCGTCGGGTACCGCCGGATATCACAGCTGAAGACAGGAAAGGGGGGAGAGAGAGGAGGGATGACATGCAGCAAAGGGCCGTGGGTCAGAATCCAACCTGGTCGCTTTGGTAAGGACTGAGCCTTAGTACATGGGGCGCACACTCAACCAGGTGATCTAACAGGGCGCCCCAGGGATGTCTTTTAATCTAAGGTTTTAATTTGTATTTCCTTAACACTGAGATTCATTTCTGCAGTTGGGTCATGTTTGGCAGTGAATCCTGTGTAAAACAGGTGGAATAGATGGATGCCTTTTTTTCTTTTGTAGTCCACTTGATCTGTTAGTTTACAAAGCCCTACTGTGTGTTATGTCTGTGACTTTACTCCACGCCTCAGGATAAACCCGCTCCCTATGGGAATGCTCCTACTCTCTGCAGGTGTCAGTATCAGACATGATGTACTTGAGTCTAAAATAATGCACTTCGCTGCTCTCTGAACATGTTGCTTTCAAGTCTGATGCTACAGTGATTTGCACTGTGGGTAAATGGGTTTCCCTGCTGAGCAGTAATGTTGATGTCTCGCACTCCTGCAGTCAGTCAGGCTGCAGTGTGCTGTCAACACATAGTGCGTGAGTCCTTTTTCCAAATACAGTGGGGCAAAAAAGTATTTAGTCAGCCACCAATTGTGCAAGTTCTCCCACTTAAAAAGATGAGAGAGGCCTGTAATTTTCATCATAGGTACACTTCAACTATGAGAGACAAAATGAGAAGATAAAATCCAGAAAATCACATTGTAGGATTTTTAATGAATTTATTTGCAAATTATGGTGGAAAATAAGTATTTGGTCAATAACAAAAGTTAATCTCAATACTTTGTTATATAGCCTTTGTTGGCAATGACAGAGGTAAAATGTTTTCTCTAAGTCTTCACAAGGTTTTCACACACTATTGCTGGTATTTTGGCCCATTCCTCCATGCAGATCTACTCTAGACCAGTGATGTTTTGGGGCTGTCGCTGGGCAACACAGACTTTCAGCTCCCTCCAAAGATTTTCTATGCGGTTGAGATCTGGAGACTGGTTAGGCCACTCCAGGACCTTGAAATGCTTCTTACGAAGCCACTCCTTCGTTGCCCGGGCGGTGTGTTTGTTATTGACCAAATACTTATTTTCCACCATAATTTGCAAATAAATTCATTAAAAATTCTACAATGTGATTTTCTGGATTTTTTTTTTTTTCTCATTTTGTCTCTCATAGTTGAAGTGTACCTATGATGAAAATTACAGGCCTCTCTCATCTTTTTAAGTGGGAGAACTTGCACAATTGGTGGCTGACTAAATACTTTTTTGCCCCACTGTAGTTGGATAATCCCATTGCATCTCATCGATAGATCTCAATTGAGTAAGGTTTATCTGTTTTCATTGTCATTCATGTATTCTGTCTCTTAAGCGATGAGCCCCACTCAACTACTTATTTCATGGTGGTGGCATCTTTTAACTCTATCTTCTTCCTCTTGTGTGTTTTTATATATATATATATATATATATATAAACTGCGTGTTGGTGTTTGTCTTCCCAATATCTCTCCTCAGCCACGCCCGGCTGCGCTGCATGTGCACTTGTAACCGGTGCACTTTCTGCTTGTGTCAAAACTTCCTCAACTCCGAGCTGCTGCAGACGGTCAGGGCCAAACTCTACGCTGTTGTACTCATAAGGTTCTTTGACCTCTCTTTACCTCTGCACACTTCTCAGATTTGTCGCCATCGTCACCTCAAGCTTGTCCCGTTTATTTCTCCTCATTTTTTGCTTGCCATCTTTTTGCCAAGTTGTGGTATTTTATGCAACGATTTCCCAGAAATTAGAATAGAATAAAAGTGTCAATCACTCACATTTTATACATCATCATTTCCTGCCACAATTTATTAGTACCCCTTGTTTCATACTGTCAGAGTCCTTTGAGTTTGTGATTTAATGCATTTCCCTTTCTATTTTGATCCCAGTCCCATTGTCATTCGGTTGGAGTCAACTTCCTTGTTGTCATCTTGTTTGCTCATGACACTGTGCCTCAGAGGTGTCATAGCTAATTTCTTGTCTTGTTGTCTCATGTCATAACTATAATCCTGCACGTCCCTCATCTGTTCGACTGGCTTTTTCTTCAGCATATACAGTATATCCATGTTTCTACATCCCTGTTCTGTCATTTCATCCATATTTTCTTTAGTTTCATGTTATTTATTTTCACATCATCCTTCTCAGCACCTACTCTTTACTGTCCTTCCCTTCACCCGGTCTCTGTATTGATCTATTTCTCTGGGCCTTCTTCTCTCTGTTTAACAGACATGTAAGCCAAGCAGACCTGAAGAGCTCGACCTTCTGGCTGAAAGCGAGTGTCGGGGCCACGGTGTTTGCCGTGCTGGGCTTCGCCATGTACAGAGTGCTGCTCAAACCACGGTGATCCTCAGGCACCTGGGTCCAACCCTCTTCACCCCATGGTACATATAGAGCTATTTTGTCACACCATTGGGCTCTCCCACTTGCATTTGGTAAATCTAAATCTATTTCAAATCTGTCGTGGTTTTATTTTGGCAAGAAAGAAAAATGTATGAAAGCTTACCTTAGCATTTTTGCATTTTCATTCCACTGTAAATTTCTCTTCTTGGGAATAAAAAGAGAAAAATATTTGCAAGTTTTTGCAAAGTAATATATCTATATTTATATTAAAAATGAGCATGAGGGTAAGCCACTGATGAGCCCAAGTGAGTAACAAGTGAGTTACATATATAGCTATTTTTGGTTGCTTGCTGTCAGTTGTGATAGGGATTGTGATATGTCAATAACACTGATGCTTTTATTAGACTGAACTCTATGTATATAGTGTATATAATACAGTAGACTGTACATTTGTTTGTCATTGTCTAACTTACACACACAATACTGAATGCAAAGGTATTAGCTTAACAGTCTGGTTATGAACTCACACAAACATTAGCATTGATATTCACATTGACAGAAATTGGTTTGCCTTTTAGGGCCAAACACTTGGATGCAAACTTTTCTAATGTTTGTACATTTCTGCAGGTCAGGGTTTGATCAGTGGATGTGGATATGGGTCTGCTGCTCTCTCTCTCTCTCTCTCTCATGTCTTCTTATGTTGGTCACTTAATTCGTCAGCTCATGCGCGTGTTACTGTGCTAAGATATTTGAAAATGACACTTTACAGCCACTCTGTACATTTTGAATTTGCATGCTTCAGAATTTCTGACCACATTCCAGTGTTTTAAGACTTACTGTACAAAAGAATTACCACGCCAACTTCTCCACATTGCTTTCCATCATCCAGGGATTATAGTAGTAACGTTTATTGACAGGAGTGCTGGACAGAGAATAGTCGAGTCATAGTAAAGTCATTTGAACCTTGTTGTGATTCCCGGTCACCTCTCCTGATCGCAGAAGATGCAATAATGTGGCCCCAGATGTTGATTTCCATGCATTTGCAACTGCTTGCCACAATGTACTGTTTGATGTATTCACTTAGCCCTGCCTTTCCAAAAGTTTACAATAAATAAATATCTCTATTATATCTGGTGTAATGCAATTTCTTTTCAGTTTTCAAGAGATTTGAAGATTTTGCCAAGTAAGGGCAAGCTTTTGTGTGAACGAATTACGGTAATTTGATTCTTTTGTGTATTTCTGAACAGCAGTGGGGCAGTGACCAGTGATCATGGTTGCTTGTAATGAATATGATGCAGACAGTATTCTTCAGTTATTGAAAAGGAAACTGTCAATTATTTGTGACCATCCTTTATTATGCTTTTGTTTCTGATATCCCACCATGTCAACTTTAGTTTAGTTTAATAATAATACATTTTATTTATATAGCGCTTTACATGGTACTCAAATACACTTTACAGTAAAACCAGCACATTAAAAACGGATGAAGCAATACAACCAACAAAACAAGCATATTAAAAGCAAAAGTGATTTTTTTTAAATATATATTAGGGCTGTCAATCGATTAAAAAATGTAATCTAATTAATTACATACTCTGTGATTAATTAATCGAAATTAATCGCATACATAATTAACGGTGCCTGAACCGATACTTTTTAAGAAAGTAAGAAAAGAAAAAAAAGGGTACTAAACAACAGTTGGTTAAACAGCTTGTTTATTGCTAAGGCCATATGGTCAAAATTAAATGATTTAATAATAATGTATAACAATAACAATAACTTATTTCACTAGTAAATTGCTGTTGAACGACAAAAACAACAACCAGATAGGAAATGGACATTTACAATAACTTCAAATGCACCACGAGACTGTAGTTTACCAGTTTCATTGAGCACTGGCTGTGTTTTTTTTTCACCGTCTGTGTTGTTTCTCCGACGGCAGCTGCAGATTGTTACATCCCGGTGTTGAATCCTCTACAGTGAAACACAGTCAAACTTTACACCGTTTAGCGTTAGCTGTCAGCATTGTAACCGTGTTTAATCCAGCTACTAGCTAGCGGTAGGCTAACGTTAGCTGCTGTCGAGTATAGTGTTATCTAGCGTCACATGCAGCGGTGTTTGTGTTTCCTGTAACGTCTGTTTCAGAGCAGCAGAGAGAAGCGCAGACATATCAGTGGCACCAGATTTTCGTCTGTATGCAAGCGTCAATATGGAATGGATTAATCTGCGTTAATTTTTTTAACGCGTTATTTTTTCTCAGATTAACACGTTATTTTGACAGCCCTAATGTGTGTGTATGTGTATATATGTATGTGTATGTATATATATGTATGTATGTGTATGTATATATATATATATGTGTGTGTATATATATGTGTGTGTATATGTATATATGTGTGTGTATATATATGTATATGTATGTGTGTATATATATGTGTGTGTATATATATATGTGTGTATATATATATGTGTGTGTATATATATATATATATATGTATGTATATATATATGTGTGTGTATATATATATATGTGTATATATGTGTGTGTATATATATATATGTGTGTGTATATATGTGTGTGTATATATATATATATGTGTGTGTGTGTATATATATATGTGTATATATATGTATATGTATGTGTGTGTGTGTGTATATATATATATATATATATATATATATATATATGACATGAACTACTACGACTACCATTGTAGTCACTGTTCCATTATCTTTATTGTGACTAGTCCTACTCTATCTGTAAAGTGTTTCGAGATAACTCTTGTTATGATTTGATACTATAAATAAAACTGAATTGAATATATACAGTACTGTGCAAAAGTCTTAGGCAGGTGTGAAAAAATGCTGTAAACTAAGAATGCTTTCAAAAATATAAATGATTGTTTATTTTTCAATTTACAAAATGCAAAGTGAGCGAACAAAAGAAAAATCTAAATCACATCAATATTTGGTGTTACTACCCTTTGCCTTCAAACCAACATCAATTCTTATAGGTACTTGCAAAAAGTCAGGGATTTTGTAGGATTGTAGTCAGGTGTATGATCAACCAATTATAGTATATAGGTAGTTATACTGCATCAGCAAGGTCTCTCCCAGACAAATATTTCAAAGCAGACTGGTGTTTCAAGATGTCCTGTTCAAGCTCTTTTGAAAAAGCACAAAGAAACGGGCAACGTTGATGATCGTAGACGCAGTGGTCGGCCAAGGAAACTTAGTGCAGCAGATGAAAAACAGGTCAAGCTTATTTCCCTTTGAAATCGGAAGATGTCCATCAGTGCCATCAGCTCAGAACTGGCAGAAACCATTGGGACCCAGGTACACCCATCTACTGTCCGGAGAAGTCTGACCAAAAGTGGTCTTCATGGAAGAGTTGCAGCCAAAAAGCCATACCTCCGACATAGAAACAAGGCCAAGCGACTCAACTATGCACAAAAACATAGGAACTGGGGTGCAGAAAAATGGCAGCAGGTGCTCTGGACTGATGAGTCAAAATTTGAAATATTTGGCTGTAGCAGAAGGCAGGTTGTTCGCTGAAGGGCTGTAGAGTGGTACAATAATGAGTGTCTGCAGGCAACAGTGAAGCATGGTGGAGGTTCCTTGCAAGTTTGGGGCTGCATTTCTGCAAATGGAGCTGGAGATTTGGTCAGGATTAATGGTGTCCTCAATGCTGAGAAATACAGGCAGATACTTCCATCCATCATGCAATACCATCAAGGAGGCGTATGATTGGCCCCAAATTTATTCTGCAGCAGGACAACGACCCCAAACACACAGCCAAGGTCATTAAGAACTATCTTCAGCGTAAAGAAGAACAAGAAGTGATGGCATGGCCCCCACAGAGCCCTGATCTCAGCATCGTCGAGTCTGTTTAGGATAACATGAAGAGACAGAAGGATTTGAGGAAGCCTACATCCACAGGAGATCTGTGGTTAGTTCTCCAAGATGTTTGGAACAACCTACCAGCCGAGTTCCTTCAAAAACTGTGTGCAAGTGTATCTAGAAGAATTGATGCTGTCTTGAAGGCAAAGGGTGGTCACACCAAATATTGATTTGATTTAGATTTCTCTTCTGTTCATTCACTGCATTTTGTTAATTGATGAAAATAAACTATTATAGTTTACAGCATTTTTTCATACCTGCCTAAAACTTTTGCACAGTACTGTATATATATAGGTCATATATATAGTAAATTCAGACTAAGGAACAAGCATGTAATGATTTGAGCTATGACAACATGATTTACTAAGACACAAGAGGGCAGCATTGCTTAAAAAAATACTAATTCACAAGTGGATAAAACTTGTCATCAAATTGAGTGGCTGCCATGTAATTTATTTGGCTGTGCTTACCTGGCTGTAATATTTTGAAAAATGCATTGTGAAAGTGACTCAAATCTGTTCATGTGATTACTGTAGATAAGTACACCAGCTTCCATAATGAGCCAGTTTGCGAAGGGAGACCAGGGTCAGATCGGGAGTGAGGTGAGTCTTTTCAGTATATAAGAAGAGCTGCATCAGGAATAACTTGGAGAAATATCATGAATTTATGGCTCAAATATATAGAATCATTATCTTATTGCATTATTGTTCCAGTGCAACAAAGATATGATCAAGCTATTACCTCAACTTACAAAACCTATTTTTCTCCTAAACAAATAGGCCTTCTCTCTCCAAATGCCTCTCATTAAGTGAAGTAAAATACAATTTATTAACCGCTCATTCATCTTATCCCTCTATAATTTAACAGCACCCTTGTGTTATCTCTGTGTTGGTTTTTGGTATTGGGTTAATCATTGATTTAACCCACATGGTGGTGGGTATGGCATTCAAAACAGAATATCAAGTCATGTAGGTGATTTAAAAATTAAATTTGGTACACCTTCACTTCCAGTATCTGTTTTACCTCAAAACATGTTCCACAAAAAAAACACATCAGTCGTTTTTTTTACAAGCATAGTAGTCTGGAGCAGCTTCAGTTGACCCCACAAAAATATGGATGATGTTAAATCCAAGAAACACTGCCTTTGGACATCTAAAGCTAAATTTGCTGGTGCAGCTGCTTTGTCAGCACATTTAAAGCACCACTGGTTCTTACTAATGAGTATCTGTAATTATGGGAGGCAGTCAGACACTGTGCTACACCAGAACTCTTATTTAACCATGGAAATGAAGTCCCTGAAGTGTACTTTCTGGTGAAACCATGGGTACTTGTACCTCAGAGGGTACTCCTGCAGTTGTCATGTGTATACAGTGTACTATACACATATTGCGTCAGCTGTGACACCTAAATGCCATTGTTGCAATTGCGGGTGCACGAGAAGTTAGCGAACAGAGAAGTTGAAACAGTTTGTTAAAAGTGATGAATTAATAGTAAAAATAGTTGGCTAAGTGTAAAAGATAAGCAGTGCAGCTGCTGTAATGGTTAAAATAATGATCTGAAAGTAATTGATAAATGATTTAAATTGTTAGCTTAGCCAAAAGTAAACAGTTCAAATTGTTGTTGTTGCTGTGCCTATGTGTATGTTTTCTTTAAATACCATCAACCTGTCAGGGACTGCAAATGGAAATTGTCTTGCATCACCAAATGGTGATGTTAATGAATGTGCATTGTCCCTTCTTAAAGTATCAAAATGCTCAATCCACAGAGAAATAACATTAAAACATGTAAACATGTTCTAGTGGAAACCCAAAATACAAGTATGAACCTGAAAATTACAATTATATATTCCCTTTAAAATCAAAATACATGTTGGGCGCTGCATTAAAGCTACTCGGGGGAAGAACCGTGACCCCGTGACCAGGATTCAGGAGTTAGTCCAGGTAACTAAATATAAAAAATGTGGAGCATCTAAATTTTATTAGATTTTCAGGGAGGCTCGTCCACCCAACATGGAAGGGTTGAGACTGTGCTGGGAGAAAGATGTGGGCGAACAGATCTCAGCTGATAGATGGATGAAGTTGGTTGCGTCCTGGCATAACTGTTCTCGTGAAGCACAGTCTCAGCTGATTCAGTACAAATTACTTAACAGAAACCACTGGACCTCCAGTAAAATGGCCAAACTAAAACTTAAGGACAGTAACACGTGTTGGAGGTTTGAGAAGGAAGTGGGTACTCTGATACACATGTTGTATTCTTGTGAAAAGGGCTGTTACCTTCTTGAATGATCTATTCGAATTACAACTCACCAAGACCCCAGCTCTGTGTATTCTGGGTCTGCTGCCAGACAATAACACTCTGACCGGAAGACAAAGACTATGGATACGTCTGGCTACTACAACAGGATGTAGAATAATTCTGAGGCACTGGAAGTCATCTACTCTGTGCTGTTTTAGGGAATGGACTGAACAAATGACAAGAATGGCTACGTATGAGCGAGTCACTTACAGAGTAATGGGGAGAGAGGATATCTTTAATCAAGTCTGGGGCTCCTTCCTGATGGCAATAGAGGGGTTGTCTGTCTGAATATAAGGCACCTGTTCTGATCCAATCCAATATAGCATTTGACTGGTAGAATAATGTAATGCAATGTAAGGCACATTTTCTTCTTCAGTGGATGATATAGATGTCTTGTTAGTTGTGATGGTGACATAGGTTATACTGTCTGTCAAAAATATGAAAAAAAAAAAAAAAAAATCAAAACACATGAACACATTTTAAACATTGCTAATATTGTTAATAAACTTGAGTTTACAAGTAAGGGTCTGTAGGGGTACGTCGGACAGAAAAAGTTGGGAACCACTGGCTTAGAGAACAGCTGGTGCCTGGAAACAGCTTTGAGAGATACTTTTGTCAAAAAAATAGAATACTCCCAAGCTGTTAATTTATACATGAGCTAAGTTCTCCCACATAGCAGGTGTTTTTCTTGCTGTATATCTTGTCTCTTTCGCTTCTTTCTGTTCACACTCCCTTCCCTCATCTGCCTCTTATGTCACAGCTCTTCAGATGATGATAGCACATGAGTTGTGAAAGCAGCCACTGCAAAGATTATTTTGTCCAATTAGCTGCTTTTAATGGAAATTCCCATTGGTGCCTGTAGCTAACATGACAATAATTCCCCTCACTCCTTGGTTAATATGAAATATTGAATCAAATCTGTGCTAGAGAGTCTGTGACATAGTGTATTTATTAATTGATGTATCTACCTAGTTCATTTTTGTCACTGTGGGACCCAAAAAATCATTTAATTTTGCAGTGTTATTATTCTTTCTCTCTCTTTTTTATTGCCGTTACACCCTGTCATTTATTTGATGTACTATGAAGGATGTTATTTCTGGTTGTCCAGCAACAGTTGAAAAAAATAGATCTGATAATATTGAAGATGTAGATTCTGATTAGGTTATAAGTTTATGCAAATAAGATATACATTACATCATTTTATGCAAATCCCAACAGACAATATCTCTTTCTCCTTCCTTTTCTCTCCGGATAGGCTACATCGGATTTTTATCATCACAATTTAACTCCTTATAACTGATGAACAGACCTAATGTGCAATAACCCATTATTGCGAGTGGTCAAAGTAAATTATTTTGAGGCTGTTGAAATTTGTCTGAATTCTGGGTGAGGCCATAATAAAATATTCCATAAAAACATGTTACGAAAAATTGTGTGAAAATACAGAATCTCAACAGGTTTGCGAATCTCTGACCACGGATACAGAATGGCTCCTGAGTCTTTTCTAAACAACATATCAGACTCCAACTTTAACCCAACAGTGCTGTGTAGGAGTTGGGAAAAGACCCCTAGGGTTAAAAATATCAACTTTTATCATATTGTTTCCATGGCAATGTTATCACATACCGTACAGTGTTTGGTGTTTTAAGCCCCTGGGGGAGTTTCACTAAGGATACTGATCAACCTACACACTGCAGACGCCACCGCCATCACATAATTTCTCCTCACATGGCTTCCACCCCACTATTAGTTTTGTTTGATGTCTCTGTAGGCAATAGGCCGGTGTTTGTCTGAAATGGGGCCCGATCATCTGGGTGATTGTAGCAGCAGACTTGAAGTTTATATTCCCTCAAACAACCTGGAATTTACAACCTTGGACAATCCCTTCTTTCTGAGCCTTTGAGCAATTCAACTGTGTGCTGTTTTTGTGGGACACGATGAATTAGTATTTATAACACGAGACGAGATTGCATGTGAATGAACCCTGTTGAGAAATTTCTAAAGAGAAAAAAATAATGTTCCCTTTTTGCCCACTTTCTTATAATGCACCATCTATAAAGCATTTAGGTTGTAACTGATCCTTTTGACTATATCGTTGTAGCTTTTTCATTTGTTAGGAAGACCACTCCCATGGACCATGAGGCCATTTAACAGTAATAGGACTAAATCTTTTATTAGGTTAGTTAACAATATTAACATTTTTTTAATTAATGGATAACCAACATTTATAACAACCAGAAAAGATAAACCAATGGGAATTGTGACGTGAATGGCGTCTAACTGTTCTGTAAAGCAATGATGATTGCATTATTTACCATTAGTAAACCCTAAACGGTTCCTTATTAAAAAAAAAAGTAGTCTACCTGATAGGGTTAAAATATTGAATATTGGACTGGTGTCGTCAGTTACCATTTAATTATAGCCTACAACTAGGCTACTACATTTCAACAGCATGCACAAACGACCTACAACCTATGAGCCGGTGACGGCCAGCTGTAGCCAGGGAGCCGGAGTTCCTTGAAACCCCTGAGACAGTGAGACAGGCTGGTGATCCCTCCTCAGCGTCGGTCAAATCTCTCCCTTCCTCCCCTCTCTCCGCCCCCACCCTCTCTTTACATCGCTCTGTGTGTGTGTGTGTGTGTGTGTGTGTGTGTGTGTGTGTGTGCGTGTGTGTGTGTGTGTGTGTGTGTGGAGGGACGCATGCGGCTGGAGTAGAGTCCCGGCGTCTCCTGGAGCTGAATCAACCCCAACGGAGGCGGTCGGTGTGCTACTCCCCCTCTTTGAGGCTTCCCGTCGGCACGCGGCGGACAAAGCAGACGGCTGTCCCCGTGCTGCGTCGCAGACCGGCCAGAAAGCAGCTTGCCAGGTATCATGACGCACCAAAAAATTGGGCACTTGCTTGGACTTCTCTTCTCTTGAGTCTACCATGTGGCAGTGCCCACGCTGTTTAAGTCGACTTTTACCGGCTCCCGGATGGAGCAGCCATATAAGACTTGTGTGGCTTGTCTTCTCTGCCCTACCTTTCATGTTGTTGTCAGTGTTTGGTGATGTCATTATTTATTTCAGATGGATCTGCACTCTGTCGCTGCTGCGTCGCATCTCTCAAAGTGAGAAGACTCGCTCTGCAAATGTGCGTCCCCTGCTTCATAAACTTGGACCACTGCCTCTGTTCGTGGCGAGCGAAATCCAGGCTTCTCTCCAGCGCTGCAAACCTCTGTCACTGCTGACTAATGATGTGGTGGACGGTGGTGTGACACCGCAAAGGGACAGCCCAAGACTATCACTAAACTATTACCAAATCAACTTTTCCTCTGCGGATGAAGATTTGTTTGCCCGGTCTATGTGGAAGTGCTCTGGGAATAACTGGAGTAACTGAGTACAAATTAGTATCCTACGTCTTTAATTTATAGGTGTCTATCATTCCACCTGGACTAACTAATCTGACTGTCCAAAGTCAAACTGGAAGGGATGCGAAGGCGAGCATGATGCTCTGCTTTCTTACCTTCTGTTGTTGCTAACGCACAAAGGGAGCGAAATTGGATTGTAAACTATGTGGAGTGATTCCTGAGGATTGAGTCGCTGCTCTCCGCGGGTGCATGGAGAAAAGCAGCCCGAGGATGACGGGACTAACCCGGGAAGTGCCTGTGAACGCCTCTCCGGCGGTTGCGTCAAACGCGGAGGGCGAGGAGATCGAGGTTTTGGAAAGCACCGACGTCCTCCCAGTGGCTCCAGAGGACGTAAGTCTGCGCACAGTACAGAGAGACCTCAAGTGCACATATGAACACTGTTATCTTTCACGTTTTAACAATCAAGCAGAAGGACCTTCACTTTACTTTGCACTGGAGCAAATTCATGCAATAGCTTACATTTAATTTTTGAGGCAGAATACCATAGCATGAGCCTAAAATACATTTTAGATGGTTATTTATCTAAATGTCATGTCATAACTTGGAGTTTTTCCAGAGGTACCAGATGGGATTTAAAATACTTAGTATTACAGAACAATGAGAGTATCCACAATAGACACAAAGCACAACCCTTCTAGGAATATGATTTTTTCAAAGGGACAGACAGACACACACACACACACACACACACACACACACACACACACACACACACACACACACACACACACACACACACACACACACACACACACACACACCACTCTTGCTCCATTAGTTGTCTTAAACATTCAAATAGCCTACAATAAGAAAGTCCTTACACATAATGATCCACACTTTTGTACCTTATTATCTTTTGCTGTGGCTCATTGAACACAATGATCAGTTAATAACAGCATGTGATTTTAAGGCTGCAATTAAGGCAATTGTGCATAGAGAGGAGAGAAGTCATATGGCCAAGACTCATCATTTCCAAACAGGTGCTCCTCTCCACTCCAGCACCTGTTTCTGAGATTTTTTTTCTATCTCTTCCTCTCACTCACTCCTTCCCTTGCTCTTTTTTTCTCCCTTTCCTTTTCTCAGCAATGGAAGTCTCTGTTTGACAAGGTATGTATTGCAAGCTACAGTGGCTTGAATCTCTCCCCATATGCATGGTTTACTATCTGTGTGTGAACTGTGGGTGACCTCTGACTAAACCTGTGTTATTAGCTTGAAGCAACACAGATGTATAGACTAGATGAAACACTGCATTGTCCTGCCTAAAGGTCATGAAACATTGGGATGATTTTGGATGAACCGAGATGCCATATTGCAAGAATCAGTGGAAACAGGATAAAGTTACTTTTTAATGTGAAAAAGTCTAAATTTAGAGCTTTAGTGTAATACATATACATGCCTATAATTTACTTTCAATACTGTGATTTTTACAGATTCTGTCCATGTATCATGGCCTTGACATTGTAATTATGCTGTAACACTGGCTTCATCACTAATGGAAGTGTCTTAAACCAAATCATGATGTTAAACTTCACACAGCTTGCTCATGTTTGTCATCGTTGCTGTTTAAAGGATCTTAATTCTGCTTCTCATTCTGCTGAATACATCTATTTTTCGAGTGATCACTCACTGCTGTCTATAGTTTTTGTATCACTGATTCATTTAGATTTGTCTCTTTCTGTGGGTAAACATACCCATCACCAGAATTTAATTTGACTAACTGAGGTGAAACTTCTAGGTCTCAGCTAGTGAAGATGGCTCAGTCTTCTCTCCTATAGCCCCAGTTTGTGATTTCGGCTGATTAGACAAATGTATTTTTAGATAAAAATCTTGCCTAGTGCAGCTTTAAATCCTTTGCCTGCTGGGTAACAATCACGGCATAACATGTAACCAGGCCGGGGCTTTGTCAAACCAAACTCCACCAGAGGCTAGAGCATCAGAGGAGTGGAGCACACCGGGGGTGGTGGGTGTGTCGTCCGCTTACATTGACCCTGATAAGGCAATTAGGATAATACATAATCCTAGATGCATTGATCCATCAGTCAGACCGATAATAAGAAACACACACACACACACACACACATATTAATAGAGCCAATAAACCCCAGGAGAAGAGAAACACTGACCAGCTGATCATGCACGCAGAATGTTGGACTGACAGACGGCAAACGGGCCCCTTACTATCACACACACACACACACACACACACTTATACACGCACGGCCACCACTCTGTGGGGCTGCTGCAGCACCTGCCCGACCTGGTGCCCCCTACTTTCTCAGGGGGGAATTGTATGCATGTGACTGTGTGTGCAGGGGGTTAGCGAGGATGTTTAGGGTTGAGTCAGAGGCTTGTGTCGCGCTCACTCTTTCAGGGGGAAACTGAGGTCCCATGGGATTATGGTAAAGGCTAGCTGGGGGGTGGGGGTGGGTGTGTGTGTGTGTATTAGTAATGGAGGATATTCTATTTACAGGCAGTAAGTGGGCCTCTCAATCCGCTGTATTATGCGTGTGGCACAGCTTTGAATTTCCTCAAGTGGACATTGGTCTAAAAAAACGTGGGTTTGCCCTAATGGGAAGGTCATTGCCCAGTCTTGCAGCAACAAATGTCCTTTCACTCTTTTATTCTTTTTTCCTCCTTTCTCCTCACAATGAGTTGATCCATTTGTCAAGGGGCTGACCTCTGAGACCCCCAGCTTCTGTGAAGCGACACAGTCTGGCAACCTGTGTCACTGCATGAGAGACAAAAGACTGAAAGAAGAAAGTCTGCTTGAAAACAGAGTGATGTCTAAGCTTTTATTTGTCTAATGCACACTGTGCCTCTCTGCATGTCAAGTTTATACATAGTTCAGTTTATTTCACAGCATTATGAGAGGGAAGATGTAAAATAGGGCTGTCAAAATAACGCCTTAATTTCGATTAATTAATCTGAGAAAAAATAACGCGTTAAAAAAATTAACGCAGATTAATCCATTCCATATTGACGTTTGCATACAGACGAAAATCTGGTGTCACTGATATGTCTGCGCTTCTCTCTGCTGCTCTGAAACAGACGTTACAGGAAACACAAACACCGCTGCATGTGACGCTAGATAACACTATACTCGACAGCAGCTAACGTTAGCCTAGCGCTAGCTAGTTAACACTATACTCGACAGCAGCTAACGTTAGCCTACCGCTAGCTAGTAGCTGGATTAAACACGGTTACAATGCTGACAGCTAACGCTAAACGGTGTAAAGGTTGACTGTGTTTCACTGTAGAGGATTCAACACCGGGATGTAACAATCTGCAGCTGCCGTCGGAAAAACAACACAGACGGTGCGTTCAATGAAACTGGTAAACTACAGTCTCGTGGTGCATTTGAAGTTATTGTAAATGTCCATTTCCTATCTGGTTGTTGTTTTTGTCGTTCAACAGCAATTTACTAGTGAAATAAGTTATTGTTATACATTATTATTAAATCATTTAATTTTGACCATATGGCCTTAGCAATAAACAAGCCGTTCTTTAATGTCACCAACTGTTGTTTAGTACCCTTTTTTTCTTTTCTTACTTTCTTAAAAAGTATCGGTTCAGGCACCGTTAATTATGTATGCGATTAATTTCGATTAATTAATCACAGAGTATGTAATTAATTAGATTACATTTTTTAATCGATTGACAGCCCTAAAAATAATACATCTACAAATATCAAGAATGACACTGTTTAGGCTGCATGGACTGCATTTGGCTCTACATTTAACACATACATGGCGATGGCTGCAACTATAGTTTTGGTGTCCTGTCTGAACCAGGGGTCAGTCAGATCCAGACTCAGATGAAGACTCTGTTGTGCACCAAAATTGGCTAATAGCAGATGTATCAGAATGGTAAGTGTGGTTAGCATCTTTTATTTTTTTGTTAGCTGGTAACTGGCAGTGACTGACAGCAGTGATGACAGTGTGTTTTTTCGCTTAGACTGACAGTCCGCTATGCGCTGGAGGTTGCAGCTTTCCTTGCTGACTTTTGCATTAGTGACATACCTAATCAAACTTGCCTGTGATACGTTTGAATAGACATCTCTCCGTTCAGCAGAAGAATGTGAAAACACCTTTCTTTTTAAAGTTTTTTTTTAATTAGATAGTGATAGTTCATAGACAGGAAAGGGGGAAGAAAGAGAGAGGATGACACGCAGGAAAGGTCCGCAGGTCAGATTCGAACCCTGGCCGCTGCCAAGGACTCAGCCTGAATGGGGCACACACTCTACCAGGTGAGCCGGAGGTTGCCCCCAAAAACACCTTTCTAGTGACAAACTTTGCACGGATACAAGTTATTATGGTCAAGGTCAGACATTTTGGGTGACATAAACATAAATAAAAACACATTATGAGTGGAGGGAGACTTAATAAAATGTTCCAGTGTGTGTAATGCATTGGCAAAATAAGATTTTCAGAGATGATGACAATGATGCATCTATTGTGTTAATCAATTCTGGCAACCCTGCCTTGTTAAATGCAGAGCACATTCATTTCTGTCTATCCCATCAGGGATGTTTACCCAGTAGAGAAAAGACAGGATCATCTTCTCTCACTCATGCTTTTTTTTTGGAATACAACTTTTCTCTGTCTTCTTCAACACAGTTTGGGCTGTGTACAAACCTTCCCCATCATATCATTTTTACCAGCCCCTGTGTAAACTCGGTACATACAGCTATCAGTTTCTGGGTTTCAGACCGCCGGGGGCTGGAAGTGCTGTGTCGCTCCGTTCGCTTTCCCCTTCACTCCTCTCTCCTGTCCCTGGAGAGGATTTTGTTGCTGTATAAGTGCTTTCCTCCTCTGCGTGCAGGAAGTAAGAGAGCAAACCTCAGAATGCTTTGATTCATGGTCCCCATCGCCTGAAACAAACATGAGTACGGAACACAGACAGAGACAGTCTAATGAAGGAGATGAGATGCTATTAAAGGATAGCAGCTGCATTACCCTCTCTCTCCCTCATTATCAAAGTGTCCCAGCCTTTATCTGTCCTCTAGACACACACACACACACACACACACACACACACACACACACACACACACACACACACACACACACACACACACACACACACACACACACACCTCCCATCTAATAAACCCCAACATTGATGATAGGCTTACTGGCCTATAGGTAAGGTAGCCACTATGGTAGCCATCTACAGATACAGGTAAGCTTATGGATTCACTGTGCCTTCCACATGTATGTTTGACATTAAAACATGATGATATATGAATATGTAAACAATTATTAGTATTGTAGGGCACCTGTATATCTGTGCAATAGAAACATGTTTATGTTTTTTCTTTGATTCAGGCTTTGTGTCCGTGTGTGTGTGTGTGTGTGTGTGTGTGTGTGTGTGTGTGTGTGTGTGTGTGTGTGTGTGTGTGTGTGTGTGAGTGAGTGAGAGAGAGAGAGAGCGAGATCTATACATGTATGTGTCCCCAGTTGCCTATGTGTTGACAACCTGCCCCCAACACCATGTTGAAATGCCCCCAGGCGCGTGCCTGCAGGAGCTTAGTGATTAAACACTTTCACATGGCTGCATACTTTCCCCCTTCATTGCTTGCTTGGTGGCATAAAAAAAACCTCTCAATGTGAGTTATGATCCTAAAACTCCTCACTCTAACCCACAAAAAAAAGTCTTTTAGATATTTCAGGAATGTCGTCTAGCCAGAGGGACTTACTCTGTGTGCATACTGTTGTAGTTAAAAGCACTGTTTTAGCCATATGGTACATGATTTATGTTCATTCCCCCATCACTTCTTAACTCAAGTATTGACAGTTAGTTCTGGTGTTAGAATAGCCCAGCTCATGTCATTAATTAAAACAAGCAGGGAGCACCTGGATATCTCACCTGGTTGAGCTTGCGCCCTGTGTACAGAGGCTATGTCCTTGCCGCAGCGGCAGCGGGTTCAATTCCAATTGCCCTTTGCTGTATGTCATTCCCCCCTCTCTCCCCCTTTCCTGTCTTCAGCTGTCCTATCTAATAAACGCCCCCAAAAAACCCCAAAAGTTATTAAAACAAGCAGAAATTCAGTGTTGGGGAAGCCCCCTGTTCCCGGTCAGACTCGTGTTTCTGTCGTATATTTCAATGAGCTTGTTAGTTAGACATTCAATGGCCATGCTTGAGAGAAAAGGATGGTCATTATTAAAGTCTTTTTGTCTGGCAGTGCAGTCTAGCTTCACTGTCACGTGCACTACACAGCTGGCATCCTTCTCAGCTTTTCGCTCTTTTTTTTTTTTTTTAAGTACACTTCAATGAATGATCCACCACCCAGGTAACAGGCACTTAATGGATAAGGAGCCCTCAGCTGCATTTACCAGTGCATGCAGGGATAGCATGACTCGTCGCGCCCTGTCAGTTTTACCTACATTAAAAGCAAAAGGGTGTGTAGACAATGAGATCATAACAGCAATCAGTCTTGCAACAGTAGTAAAGACTATAGCTGCAGCTGTTAAGTTAGTATTTTTGAGTAGGTGTTGGCCTCTTCTTCTGGGTTCCTTTCCTTCATAGTGTGTAGATTTCTCTTTTTCCCATACAGTACGTCTTTGGCATACTGATGTGCTTATCAAGCTAATTGCCTTTGACACACACACAGATGGTGGGGTCACAGTCTGCTGACCTGCTCATCTAACTCTACAGCAGTGATTGACACCAGCTTGTCTAGTCTTGGAGATAACTCAACGACAAACGTTTTGTGGTGATATTGAAGTGTGTTGTCTTGATTCAGAATCGTAAAAGTAAATAAAGGCAGCAAACTGTGCCCCGCCCCATTCTATTAAAAAGCTGTGAGGTGATGAAATAACAGACAGAGCCTCAAACATTTTCATTGGAAGATTTAATCAGAGCTCATCTTTCCCTGCTCCTCTGCCTCTCTCCTCTACTCGGCTCTAAATAGATTTCCTTAATGAAAGGCACAGTTCCAGTTGGCAGAGTATGAAAACAGTTTCTGCTTTTATGCAGAGGTAAAAATAACTGCTGTGCCTGTCGATCTGTAAATGGGAGAAAGAAGATGTGCCCGTTTACCTGTAATTGGCAACAGTGTGCAAACCCATGGCAGCGGTGGAATGAAATCGAAGTGTCTCTTTTGATAGTTGAACGGCTCAGTGATCTGGCAAGCTCCATATGCTTTGTGTATGTATGTGGGTGTACATACAGTATGTTTGTACTCACCAGGCCTAAAAATGTAAATCCATTACTAGAGGTCAAGGGAGGGCAGTTAAAGTGACAGCACACAATCCACGCTAAACAAGCATGTGGTGGATGCTGGGTATGCCTGCTGCCTTTTAGGACCAGTGTGAGTGGGAATTGGGATTTGGCTCCTACACAAATTAGCCCTGATTTGTCTTTCATCTCCTTGTCACTTATTACCTCTACCTCTCGTTCTCTATGTCTCACATCTTTTTGTTCTGAAGTCCCCATCAGAGTTAAGTGGATGACACTGCAGATGTGAAGAGGCTTCAGTCTCAGTCTGCTCATCAATGCTTTCATCTCATCAAAAAACATCAAATTAGGGTTTGATGTTTTTGTTTTTTTTACATGTTGTGTTGTCGTGAATTCAGTGTGCGTCTGTGTCACTGCTGGCTGTAACCTACTTTTGTTTGGAAGCGTATCATATTTCAGTCATTGCAGTTAAACAAACTTATCGATGCCTTATTGTTCTGTTCCTTGTTAAGCCAAACCAGTTAAAGAGACTGGCTTTAGAGGATGGATACCCGAAACAAGCCCTTCGGGCCGGGCCGGGTTCGGACAGATATTTAGAAATGATGTTCGGGTTCAGGTCGGGCTCGGTCACATCAGCGCGATAAGGCATTGAACATTTTAAATTTAAAAAAGCTTATTATGTAGGTGCGCGCCTGTGTTAACGTTCGCTTGTTGCCCTGTGTGCGCTGATGCACTCATCTGTTGACATTTCCGAATGCCTTCCTACAGTTGCTTAATAAAAGCGGGCTTTCCACACAAACAAACGTACATGTGTTATTAGTATGAGATTTTAACTGTGTCGGGCTCGGGTCGGGCTCGGACATAAATATCTTAATGCCTGTCGTACTCGGGCCGGGCTTGGTTACTGCTCTGTCGGACGTGGGCTGGGCTCGGACAGAAAAATGCAGCCCGATCCGCACTCTAGCTTACACAGAAGAAGCTGTTTTTGTGTGAAAACTATTTGCACCTACACCAGTGTTTCCAGGTGTTTTCCAAACCTCTGTCCTGTCCTCTGCTGCTCTGCATCTCATTTGTGTGTTTTTCAGTTTTTTATTGCCAGACAGCTAAACGAGTATGAAATAGTGATTTGATTACCTGTTAACCAAGTGAACAGTAATTCCTGCGCTGGCACACTCAAATCACTGTTTAATGAGAACAAAGTCACCTCACAAAATAGATACAGTTTAAAGACAAGTGTACTGTGAGATCAGCTATGTATGAAGTGTTTCTGCTACACAGCCCAAGACAATGTCGGAGCAAGCATAATACATTGTTTGCCAATAGCTTATTTTTTCCGTCCACACATTTTTATGCTCAAAACAAACTCATTTGTACAATTTGTTCAACCTGATGGAAGGGAAAGTGTTTATAGATGTTCCAAACGTCCAAACTTAAAGGTGGATTTAAAAGCCTGCCTCCATAGAGAGTGGCGAAATGCGATAACCATTGAAATAAGGGAATAACGGTGCACACTCCACTTTTGGACAGTCTGTCCTTTAAAGCATTCATAGTGTTGGACACACAAAAAGCGGCAAAGTAGTTGTGTGAAGAATGAACAACAGCTTAAGAGGAAAGCCATCTTAAGCTTAACCCTCTACATTCTCACCTCTGGATACCTGGCCAATCACTGTATGAAGTGAAAGTGATTGCCGGATTGTTGATTCGCAAAGTCTCCCCAATTCAAACGTCAAAATGTGTTTGGGGGTTTCCGACGCTGTTTGACCATCCAACAGATGACAAAGTTTTAGCATACTGACACCTTCATTTTGGACATATCGCCAGAGTGTATCATAAGGTTGTTTATTTTGGGTCTGCACATGGCAGCAGGACTACCTTTGTTCAGGGTAAGTTGAAGAATGTCTTACCTACCTCTAACTTACCAGTCAACCAGCACTGTTAAACTGCTTCCAGCTTCCTATTTCAGTCCGTCGCTGTGATCCTCCGGGAATCAAAGGCACAGTGCAAGTCCATTCATTCCTTATGGCTGAAACAGTAATACCTTCCCACAGGTTATAGTTACAGAACCGTTGACAGAGTGACGTGTGAGTGACCCATCACAAAAACACCTGGGGGCTTGTGTGTGCGCATGAGTGTGTGACAGACTTGTAGGTCTGTTGTTCTTCTGTTGTCTAGTGACGGCTCAAAGGTTCGTGGGACCTGTGGAGCACAAAAATGTAAAAGGTCTGTTTTTTGTCACAGAGCTTAACGTCACCATGGGAATGTTCACTGAGTAAGATCCTGACACACACACCCACCCACACACACACACACACACACACCCACCCACACACACACACACACACACACACACACACACACACACACACACACACACACACACTTTGGGACTCATCCCTGCCATAGGCCGTACAGGTCCGCAATGAAGCCTGACAGGTGCACTGCTGACACCAGGTACAATAACACTGTTTGATATGTACCCCTGTGTTTGTGTGTGTGTGTGGGGGTGTTCATGTGTTCGTGTTAACTGATTTCTGCCTCTTCAGTCAAGCACAGCCCATTATGGAATGTTCCACACCGAGCGTACAACTCAGCTAATTCTTTTATTCTCCTTTAGAAAGATCAGTTGAGTCTTTAACTGAGACAGATGGCGAAAAGCTGACGAGCTACCAGCATAGATGTTTATGCCTGTGTGCTGGATTTATGATGTCAGCTACACTTTCTGCATGTGAATTCCACATTGTTTGCCGGCTTTCACATCAGTTTGTCTTGCTATGTGCTCAGTTGTCCATGAAGCACTGTTCAAACAACATTGTCTCACTGTTTATTCCTCCTTTTCCTTCGCTCCCTGGAGTCATAGCAGACTGCGGTGTAGATAATATAATACACTCATAATTCAAAAGCAATGGAGTTTTTTGCTGCTTATACGCCCACGCTAAACCTGTAGGTAGTGCAGTTCACAGCCACTGCTCTCTGGATTCATTCTTCTCATTTTCTAAAAACTTTCTTTGCATTTGTTGTCTATTTGTTCATAAAAATGTATGAATTATTAAACCAGATGATATCATTATCTATGTCTATGATAATTGTTATAATTTCTCTTTATTACGTCTGCTAAAGAGGTTATGTTTTCGAATCTGAAGTACATGCAGATACACAAATTATTTTCACTTTTGTTAACATTGCATTAACATTGCAAGATTGCAGGGTGTTTGTGCTGCATTCATGCGGTGTCGGACCAATTGGGAAAAAAAAAGTTCTCTACTTGGAAACGTCTTAACACATAAAGGCAGTATGACACATTTGTTTTTGGATCAACTTCCTGTCTTAAGTGGTTATGTCCATAGTTACACTGAATATGCCAAACACCTTAACATATTGAGTTAATCAGGTTAACATCAGATTACTGTTGGAAAGCAAAGCACGGACTGTAAACACCATCAGTGTCATTTAGAACATGACCTGCTAAATCTTCTCGGACAGTAAAGCTGGGTTTAGGCTGTTAAATTAAAGTATTCAGTTATTCTCGGATGCCCTGGCTGTTTTGCTGTTGTCATGGCAACCTGGCCCGGCCCAGCCCGGCAGGCTCAGCAGTTGCCCAAGGTGAGCGACAGTGCTTAGCTTTCACCCAGATCTCCGTTCCCCTCCTGTCCGTGTCGTCTTACAGGGCATCGCTGCCAAAGCCTGCCAGCAGAGCCAAAGTGCTGAAGTGGCTAACTGTGACAAGGAGAAACCAGATCACACAAAAAAACAGACCATAACAAAATATAGCCATTTATGACCCTTTACTCCCAGGTGTGATGTCTGATTTTGTTGCAGTGTTGTTGCTGACTGCTGGTGTGTTTTCATGTGGAGGTACATTAAACACATAAGGGGCTCATACTGCTCATTTGCTACATGGAATTTTTCAGTGTATAAAAACTTGGCTAGATGTCTTGTGTATGATTCATTGATGAAGGCTCATGCCAAAATAGGTCCAAAAAAGTTGGTCTCAGTGATAATAAAATGTACTTATGTTTACTATGAAATATGAGGGCCAGTGGTTATTCTGTGATCCCCTTCTCTGAAGTACATTCATGGCCCTAATTATATAGACACATCATTTATTTATTTAGTAATAAAAAGAGATTAACTTACGTAGTTCAGCAGTGGGGACTGTAATAACAAAATACAGTTTTCTGTAAATAAGATACAAAACTATAGTCATATTTTTACAATGCAGACATGTCTTTTGTGCTGAGTTTAGTCTAGTGAATAGGTAATAAATCACTGTGTAGTAGTATATTGTGGCAAGGCTTTAGCCCAAATATCTTGTGACACTTGATCATTTCATGGTTGAGCAGGTAGACTTTCATGTAAGTTGGGTGTTTGGGTCTTTAAAAAAATGAATACTGAAGGCAAGAAATCAAGTAGTGTTGCTCTGATCCAACTTTTTCTCTCCCAATATCCTACCTTGTCCAGTAAGTAATCCAAGACCAGACCATTGTATTTTTAAGGTAAAATGAGGCCAGGGATTTCTTAGGTACTAAAATTGAAGTTGGTGGTCCACCATGACTGCCTACTGTAAATGTAACTGTGAGAGAAGCCACAATTTTAAAATGTCATAGTCAAAGAAACAGTATGTAATATGGATCATTCACGTTATGGCCTGAATAAATTCAGTTCCTGGGCTGATCCCAATCTGGCCCATCAGATCAGAGCATTCCTACTGCAAAGCAAGTCATTGTTGGCATGATGCAGTGTTCCCTCTTGAAAAGGCTTTCTGAATTGTCCTTTTACATAGCTATTTCCAGATATTGTTTCGAAGATGAATTGTTGGAGCCCCTTTGAGAGGATTTGCAACTGCAATGTTTCTGTGCAGTACTTTGTTCAAAACGTATAGCTCAGAAACTATCATGGCCGATTACTCTGCCCAGTCCCTTGGAGATCTGTTATTATCATTTCGCGGTACTTTTGCTGTTGCTGTACTGTCTTGAATACCAACAGTAACTGTTCACGTGACATGTAGGATGGGCCAAGTGTTAAGAACTGTAGCAACAGGGGAGCTCCTTTTTTATAACTGTACATTTGGAAGGTTTTCAGTGTTTGGATCGATCCCAAATCCTTTGCAAACCCACCAGGGATTTTTTGTTTTTATGCGGACATGTCACCTTCAAATGTGACTGTAGTGATCAAATCCCAGCATGTCCCTGATGCATTTGGGGTGCAGTCACACTTATATTTACAGCTGTCCGCTTGGAATCGGATTACTGCATGTAAGTGTGAAAACAGGGCCTAGGAGAGCCTTTAGGCTGTCGTGTCCAGTGACAACATTATCACCCTGGCAGTCTCGCTGTGTCTAATAGAAATCTTCTCAGCGTTTCGGGGGCAAACTGGGTGAATTCTTATCTTTGTCTGTGGGTTTACCACAGCCACAGTTGCAGATGCCGTGGCTCATCAGGGTGCCTGTCAGGGTCTGGCACTGAGGATGTCATTATGATAAGAATTTTCTCCTTCATGGGAACAGCTGCCAGATTGTGATAACTTACAGTTCCATTACAGGTGGAATAAGGATCCCTTTTTATTCAGCACTTTTACAGCAGAGCCTTTCCAAAATAAACTTTTTTTATACTAATGAACGTCCGTTATATTCAAGCCATTGCCAAATGAGTTAAAACAAAGCTAATTAAGTCTATCAGCTTCATAAAACTCTCTCTGTATTTCTCAGCATGACTATGTTTAGAAATGGTTGTTGTCCGGTGGCTTTCGTGCGCAGAAACTCAAGTGAAGATAATTACCTCTTCTGAAGAGTCCATCATGTTTTTTTAATCCTCTGTGTCCTCCTTGGCTACTAGCAACTGCGTGGAGGAGGGGTGGGGGCGTGTGTGCGATTACGGAAGGCTTGTGTCATGTGGCTTCAACAACAGTGTTGTAGTCTTTACTTAGAATTCCTCATGGGGACGAGAGAAACTACGCACTATAGCTTTAATGTTTTTTAATGGTGTATACAGTATGTAACAGTGTTTATGTGTTTATGTTGTCTGTGTACTCCAGTGAAACAGCTGTGTGTGTGTTTAGTGCGGTCTTTGGTGTTTTTTGCCCCCAACGTCTCCTCCCAGGCAGCGCGGCAATGGTTATGTTTAGGGTTAGGGTTAGCTGCCTGGAAGGCGACGTTGGAGGCAAAAAACACCATTGAGCGTTTAGTGTGTTCAGTATTTTCTGTCTAAAGACGTCAGGGTTCACATAATGTTCATAATCTTGACTGCCACTGCAGATCTCATTATTTTGAGTCTCTCTTATACCTCAACGAAAACTGTGAGTTGTAAAGATATTGGCTATAAGACTCTGCTCCAACTAATCACACAGGGAAGGATGATGGAAGTGGCTCTTAAGCTCACTTTTCTTTGAAACTTTTTTTAAGTTCATATAAATAGCGTCATATGAACAAGACAGTAAAGCGCTTGAATAAAAGCGCTATATAATGTCGTTGAAGGGATAACATGGTAATTAGTGAGCTTTAGCGCTGTTGGTAGGTGGAATGTGTTACCTGTGGACAGAGCCAGGCTAGCTGTTTTGACCTGTTTCCAGTCTTAATGCTAAGCTAACCAGCTTTTATCATACAGACATGATAGTGGTGTCAACCTTCTCAGCAAGAAAGCAAATGAGCATATTACTTAAAATGCCAAACTATTCCTTTAAATCAGAGAAAAAGCGCTCACGCACAAAATCAGAAAGAGACTTGTATGTCTTGACTGACAATAAGAAAATCATCTGCCTGTACAAAGGTGAAATTGTCCTTATGATTTCATGAAGATATGAATCCCTTGGCTGCTGCATGAAGGCATTATATCTGCCTCACCTCTTTAGCACCCTGAACTGCCTTTCCTGGACGTTTTATTTTCCTACTCCAATAGTGCAGTTTCAAAGAACTCCTCTCTCGCCTTAAAAGGAAAGGGGAGCGAGTGGGGATTGTTTCTTGCTGGCTGACCTCTGAGGATTATGGGAATAGGATTATGAATTAGAGGGTGCCCTAGTAGGGCTTTCCACCACCACCAAGGATCAGAAGACAGCTGACTGGCTGACCGCCTGATTTCAGTAGATTAATAAAAGCTCCTGCTTTCAGAATTGCCCCCAAAACAGTCCAGAAAATGACATGTCAGTGGTGGCAGAGAGCATTTGTCCCTCGTACTGTTGTAATATGTCCTTTTCTCCCCACAGCCTTATCCATCTGGTAGGGGAGGGGTTCTGGTTGGAGATTGGCAGACAGTTTGAAGGGTCCTACCCGACCCAGATGGCAACCTTGAAAATGTTTCCGACAATCCCCCATCCTCAACCCCAGCCTCACTTGGCTCCCCCTTTTTTGATGCCTATTCTTTTTGCGATTTGAAGAAAATAAGTCGGGGGCCTCACCTCAAGGCAGCCCCAGCCTCGGGTCAGTTTGCCAACTATTAGAGATCATAAATCTCTACGTTGAATAGAACCACTGCCATCAGTGGTGCAGGGGATTGACCTCGGGGCAGGCTTGGAGCAGAAGAAGGGACTGAATGGGAGTGAAAGACAGCCCGGGGACGGCTCGTTAAACAAATGTTTCTCCCTTCTTTTTGTTCCCCTTCTTATTCTGTGAAGAGCTGCTGAATGTGTGCAGCAGTAAAGGGATGTTTGGTAGTGGGTTGGGCCTGCTGTTAATAAGGGGTTCTCACCTTGGTGTAAATGGGAGGTTTGGGGGGAAAAGGTCACCAATCTCCATCTTTGTCTCTGTGGTGACCTGCCTGTGCCCTATGCTTGAGTGACATGGATACTCCATCACATCTTTGTGTGTGTCTACGTGTTCGTTTGACAAGGTTGCCAAAAGGGTTTTTTATTTCTGTAGCTTTCGGAAAATAGGTCTCGCGTTTGTATCTCAGTGAGAGTGACATTAATAGCCACAGTGGTTTAAGCTTTCCCTTCCTGGTGGGTGTTTGTACATCTTGGATTCTAGGCTGTGTTTTTGTTTGTGTTTCATTGGGTTTTCATACATACTTCCCTCCACTGTGTCTGCATTCACAAGCAGCGACAGGGGGTAAAGTGTTTATTTGAACACATGCTAAAGAGTCTGCTAGAGCTATTTGGCTGTCTGCTGCAATCCCCTCTGTCTCTGGAGACACCCTGGTGGGATAATACAGCTCTCTCTCTCTTATTTAGTCTGTCTACCCCCCCTGTTCATCAACCTGTCTGTCATATCTACACTAATGCAGATCATTTTTGAAAAGATCTTTTTCCTCTCCGTTTTGTACGTTCATCCACTCTTAGACGCCTGGCTCTAAAGTTGAACTTAAAATGCTTTGTTTTCGTGTTTAAGGAGAAAACTGAATTTATTTGGATTCAACCTTTCACAAACATGCAGTAGCAAAAAGAAACTTTTGCAAATGTTATTCCACATGCCTGATGGTGTTGACCGTCTGGTGCAATTTAATAGGATTTTTTTTCTTTATTTGGTCAGAATTTATGGAAAAAACAGCTAGACAAAAACCCACCTTACACCCACTCACATCTGGCTTTTGACTGCAGTGGGAAAGGTTACAATCTGCATTCAATCCTTGAACAAATGACTCTGTAGTATTTATGACTATTAATCGGCTCCAGCTCCAATCGGCATTGATGGAAACAAACATGACACCCGGGTGGACGCACTAATTTTCTCCCCTGTTAAGGCATGATGATATGATGCGCATGCGCCTGTCAGTAACTTCTGTCACTGGCCTCCATGCAGCTTTCTACTAACCCTAAACTAATGTGACACACCAGAAAAAAACCCAGAAATGCATACTTGTCTACTGACAATAGGAAAGGAAAAGAAAAACATGCTTATACATGCTAATTTTGGTGGAAAAAGGGTACTGTAGTAGTAATCTGCTTGAGCAGTGTCCAAACTGGTCAAATAACGTGTTGCCCAATTCACACTGAGGGCAAATACAGTAAACAGTATATACAGTATATCTAAGTCACTGCTACAGTCGCCTATGGCTCCACGGAGCAAGCTTCAACCGACAACCAGCAATGCAGGACTTTTATAGCATCCAGAGATGATGAACAATCTTCCTGCTCGATATTGCATCTGTCAAATAAAAGACCTGATGATATTATGATTGCATCTTGTCTCCCCCTTGTACGGTGGCTGACAGGGGCAAACACACTGCAATTTAATGAAACACACGCAAATAGACAAAACACAAGCAAATTAAGAAAACATCTTCACAAATTTGACAACACATGCACAGCATTTAGCAAACGCACTGCAAATACACACAACACAACCACATACACAAACGCGCTGCAAATACAGAAACGATGCAAAAAGAAAAGCACACAACCCAAAAAACAGAAACGATGCAAAAGAAAAGCACACAATCCCATCCCAGGCTTCTGAACCAAACACTACCCAATCGGAGATGTTTCAGCAGTAATGCGACCCGCAGATTGCAGATAAAGGCTTTTAAACCAAATACTACATAACAGGAAATGTTTCAGGAGTAGCGTGACCCGGAATTTAACAACACTGGCCAAGATGACATCTTTTACTGCCGTTTGCATGTAGCTACATGCAACAATGGAAACACTGCAGTAAAAAAAAAAACACTCCAGTCCTGCCTACCTGGAGCAGATGACCAATCATAGATGGCCGGCTTAGAGTTGCGTAACACTTAGCCGACAGTAGAAAAAACTGTTGAAACCGGAGCATTCATAACAGTTGGAAATCTGACCGTTTTAGCTCACTGGGATTCTCTAAAATAGGTTTACCTCATTATTTGAAATTTAAAATCCAACATTATAACATTGTAGATATGACAGAACATACGGAAAAGCATAATATGTCCACTTTAAGTGTCCATAACAAAGAAAAAAGAAGAGCATTCTTGAAATAACGTAGACTCACACAGTCAAATGGCTGCTTTGATATCACATAAAGCTTTGAGGGCACTGATCATTATCTTGGTTAGAATGCCTGCCATGCACAGATGGACTAAAATGATGACTGTGAGATTTTTCGTCATCTTGAAGGATTAACCTTGTTGAAAACAACCTGTTCAGTTAAGATTTCTTCCTTTAGTCTCTAGAACATTGAGCATGCAAGTAGGCAATGTATATCGATATTATATCGATATCGTGATATGAGACAAAATATTCAAATATATATTCAAATAAGATTTTGAATATCTTAATATGGCATAAATGTTGTCTTTTCCTGGTTTTAAAGGCTGCATTACAGTTAAGTGATGTAATTTTATGAACTTTTTTACCCACTTAGTCATTAAATTACCATTACTGATGATTTTTTATCTAAAATGTCATTGTGAAAATATTTTATTAAAACAGTAATTGTCAAACCTACAACATTGTCACATTATTGACATTGAGGTATTTGGTCTATAATATCTTGATATCTGATCTTCCCTATATCACCCAGCCCTACATGCAAGGTCACAATGTACTTACAGAGAGATGGCAGTTGTTGCTAAAGGTGTCACAGCTCCTGTGGTTTGGATGTAATTACATGTTAGATTAGGGTATGTAGATCAAATAATGGTGAAGCTGCTTCATTTGTTGACACCATCATTTTAACATTATTTTTTGACCGCCTGCTCCCATTCAGCAAAGTTAAAACCACAGGCAGACAGGCAAAGACGTGCTGGAGTCAGTCTGCAGGGCCCTGAAGCCCGGCCTGGCAACTATTACATGTTTATTAATATTAATCATATTGCCGATCAGTATTCAAATGCTTCGTTGTTGTTGTTTTTTTAAGTACACGATTACCTATGCATTACCCCAAAAATCGCCCATGCAATAAGGAATAGTAATCCAACATTATTTATTATGCATCAACATTCATTATTAATAAGCCTAGTTAATATTCTCAGACGGATGGCATGTTTGTTGTGTATGTGACAGGTGCTGCATGTGTAGGGGCGGCACTGTTGTATGTGCGGTACTCAAACAGAGCGGAGATCGTTTCTTGCCTGCTTGCTTTTCGTGGTTAATAAATTCCAAAAATATTTAGCGTCTGCTAGATTCTTATGCGAGTGCTCTGGTTAAAAGGAAACTGTTCAATGTCCGGCTCTGTTACACTACAGCGCGGGCAGTACATACAGATGAACTGCGCCCATGGATGTATTATTAGACCTGGATGCAACGTTAATGGTGGAGCCCCATTCATTCCTATGGGAGTTGCTTAGTGGCGCATCCGCCAAAAAAGTTTCTAAGCTTCCGGGTTTACTTCCTTGATATGTGACCACTGACTATGCACAGTAGTGATTGTCTCGCTGGCAGAACGACGGACTGACCGACGGACAGAGATTACTTCCTTTATTAGATAGATACTTTAGTGTCTAACATCTTTCCACATATCAAGCCCCATCTGTGTGTGTACTGTACACCCGCTGTACCCACTGAAGACATCTTCACACGACCAACGTTGCCTGGTTACAAGCCAGTTGGCAAGGAAACTGTGACGGCCGGTGCTAATTTGTGATGGCCTCAGACAACTGTGTGTGTGGGGAGATGTGTGTCTATGTGAGATGAATGAGGGCTTCTTATCTGTCAAGCAAAACAGGTGACCCAGCGCTCCGTTGATTAGGCCAGACAGACACAACGTCAGTCATCCCTGCTGCCAACATGAAACACGCTTCGTGTGATAAAAAAACCCAATTCAGGACTGTCTGAAATCCACCTCAGTTATTTTGACTGAATGAGCAATTTTTTTTAAACTATTGGCAGTAACTGTATGGAAATCTGACAGTTATCTGTTTTATATTGAAAAGGATGGAGGAAAACAGTGAGAGAAGAACAGAGAGAGAGTACATTAGACAGCATGCGAGAGAAAGCAATTACCTGTGGCAGACTATGTGCATTTTCCGTCACAGAGGACAGGAGAGCAGTGGAGAGAGCAGAGAATGGCAAATGAAAGAAGGCTGAGGAGAGAAAGAGAGGATAAGGAAAAGAAAAAAGGAGAAGAGAAAAGAGATGGCCAGCAGGGCCTGCCAGTCACTTTTTTTCTCTGTACCTGCTGATAAGACTAATCTGAGTGAATAGCCCCACCTACGTACTTCCGCTCAATTTTCATTTTCCTTCAGTACGTTGTCTGGGTTTGCGGTATATTCGCGGGTTTTCTCCAGCCAATCTTTACCGGTCCAATCAGCGAACAGAGGGAGTGGCTGAGAACGATGACGTTGCGTTGGGAGTTGTGCTAGTTTGAGTTGTAGTTCCGTAATGGCGGCGGAGAAAGATGTGAGCGAAGCCATTCGGTCCGTTGTGGCAACGCTGCCGAATATCCAGAAGTTAAAGCCCGAGCAAGAACAATATTTGCTGAGTTTTGTTGGTGGCCATGATGTGGGGGTTCGGGAAAAGCTAGATTTTCCAGCTCGCTCCGTTAGTGATGAAGGAGTTGGCTAAGGCGAACGCTAGCGATGCTAAGCCAACATCACGACCAAACGGTAGTGATTGGTTATGGCAGATCCACTTGCACTTGAAATTTCTTTTGTCCCGATATTGGGACTTTGACTTAGTATCATTTGCAGGTCCAGTTAGGAGCAGCTGCTCTGCTGAGAGAACATTCGCCTCACTGCAGGAAGGAGCTGGATTTGATTTTTATTCTTCCTGGTGAGTTTTTTTCTCTGTTTCCAAAAACATGAAATGTGTTACACTGTGCTAGTGTCCCAGGGGTGGAAGTGGAACATTGGTTGGTAAAAGGTCAATGGAGATCCTATTATTTTAAAGTACATTTAACCAATACGGGGCAATAATAAAGTTTTTTGTTGTTGTTGCATTACACAGTAAGCCCATATAGTGGGGGGACCCCACTAGATTAGATAGGATGTAGAATATAATGCCACAAAAATGCCATAAAAGCTAAATCTGTGAAGCTTATTATGCCAAATCTTTTTTGAGAATGTGTCAGAGATGTGAATTTACAGTACATCTGTGGTCATCTGGCTGTAGGTTGTTGTGGTGTTGTTTTACTCTAATGTTATATAGACTACCTTGTATTTTGCCACTTCCCGTCTTTTCCCTCCCAACTTTTCTATTTAAAAATGACAAACAATACTTTATAATTATCACCTACTCGTGATTAGTCCCCACCTTTGGTCTCTCTTCCTCTTCCCGTGTCTCTTCACGCTTTGAAGCAGAGTGGATTCGGTCTGCTTCCTCCAAAAATCATCTCCTCGCACAATAAGCTAGGGAAATAACAAGTTCAAGTGTGCAGTCTTTTCAACACTTGCCCCCTCAGTCTTAAACCGGAGTTCCCCTGGGGGGAAACACTGCTTGTATTCAAACATGAGTAACAAGGGAAAGAAAGGAGAGTGGGTGAGAAACTGTGGAGAAGCTGCTGTTTAATGAAAGTGGGTTATAATAGAGTGCTGTGCTGGGACAAGTGACGTCCTCTCTCAGCGTGTTGATCTTGCTGATGTATGCTATGCCAGGTTGTTGCTTAATTGACTTAGTCTGTGACCAGCTGATGTTATCCTATTAAAGGCAATAATTTCACCTGCCAGCCACTGGCCTTTATTTCTTTCCAGCAAGCGGTGCTGATTTATTTCAGCAAAGTCTGGGTATTTCTTTAAATACTATTAAAGCACATGCTGTAGGCATCTTTAAAGAATGGCATGTTAGCACACACAAGTAAAACATTAACATAAACTAAAAGAAGCTCTTTTATTCCCAAAATGTCAAATATTGATATTTAGTTTTTCCCTTGCAGTACCAGCCTTGTTCAGTACAGGCCAGCTCTGCCCACTTCATCACACTAAGGTCTCATCTATTTATAACTCCTCTTGTTTTTAATAATGACTTTAAATCCTTTACCCCTGTTTTTTTCTTGCTATTTACTGCTTGTTTCCTGCCGACTCCACTACCTTTCTTCCTCTGTTCTCCCTTCAGTCCTTCCCTAGCTTTCCTTACTCGTCGGTGGCCTTAGTCTTAGCCTCAAAGTGTAGGCGTTGTTTATGTCAGCATTAACAGGCACTGCTGTGGCATTTTGGGGGCTATTAGAAGTCTTGTTGAGGTATTAGTCATGTCTCTGAAGTGTGACGTGGGCAGAGCACTGGCTGGGGCAGCGGGGGCCGTGACATGCATGGCGAGCTGGTCTTTATGTGAGCCAGACGGCTGACCTTTTCCTGCAGAATCCTCGGCGACGGGATAGGTGATGTCTGGGTAATTAATGATGTGAACCCTCGGCGGCTCATCACATCTCTCCCTTCTGCATCTCACCCCGCTCTGCTGTCTCTGTGTCACTGTCAAGGGACACCAGTGGGAAGTCTGACTGGGAAGAGCAGGGCTGTATTGGATCTGCCCATCTGTGTTTGTCTCTGGTGGAAATTTGTTCCCAGCTGAGATGCAGGCAAAGCTTTGATGATAATGAAATTGAAAAGAGGAATGAGATTCTGAGTGACAGCCGGACTGAAGAGAGTCATCTAGTGTCAGTGTCACACAAGTCAGATTGAGCTCATCGTTTTTGTTTCATCCCCTGAGATTTAAAACAAGACGAAGAAAGGACAATTAACAATTTTCTTCTTGAATTTGTATTATTAGATGCTGCAACATTCCAGCATCTTCCAGCACTTCTTCTCCTCTGGACAGTACTGCTTTTGTCTGAGTAACTCTGAATTCTCTCTCTGTCAGAGAACAATGGTACAACCCACTGGCTGCTGGCTGATACCCTGTCAGCATCAGTGCCTACCCGAGCCGGGAGCTGTCAGGTCAGACACAGACCGTGTTGGAGATAAGACTTGCTCATGTCAGATTGACCTCCGTAAGCGTGGTGCTTTATTCTTACAAACTGCACTGACCATTGTGTTGGCTTATGTGTGCATTTGTGTGTGTGTAAGGCTCCACATCCCTTTCAGTTTATACAAGTTGCTCTTCATAAAAGACTTATCTGTACCATACCTAATAAAGATGTACATCAGAGGGCTAATAATTGCACACACTAAGCCATCACATAGGAAAGGTTTTGTTAAAATGCCAAAACAATAGAAAAGGCTAAATCCCTTCTTCTTTCTCTCCTGTCTTTGGGTTGGCAAACAACACAATTGTGCATTACAGCTACCATCTAGTAAGGAGTGGGACAGATAAATACCAGTCCTCAGTTTTGTCTCAGCAGGTTAAACATTTGCTGATTGAGACAATGTACTCAATGTAGTTGTTCTCATTGACATTTGTTTTTTTCTGTTTCCATACAAATTAATATGAAATGGTTTGATCTTGGCTTATAAATTCTACCAAGAAACTAAGGCAAACAGTAGTTCTAGAAAGTATTTTGAAAATTCAGTTTGGGATGCAGCCATGTTAGCGGCTCTGTGAGGCAGTACTTAGCCACAGTGGTGCTTTGATGGTAATGTCAGCATGCTAACATGCTGATTTTTAGCAGGTACAATGTCTACACACCAAACACTGTAAAGAAATTTATTGGACAGAATATCCGAAACTCACCGACACTTCTAGTCTCAGAAATGATGTGGCAAAAACATATTTATAACGTCTTGGGTTTTCTGGTTCTGTTTTAGTGTTTCTAATATTTTAGAAGAATGTGAAAAATAAGCAGCTTACAGACAACGAATGAAGGAGAGGGCCGACCTGATGAGAGAGAGACGATGATGTGTTATCACACAGATGACCAGTGATGTATAGTCCGAACAGCTTATGGATCTGAAAGTTATCATCCCTTAAATCCTGTATAAGTCCATAAATTGTGTGCAAGGTTGAAATTGCAGGCTAGTAAATGCATTGTTTTTGGTCCACTTCCTGTATTTGGGTCGGATCGCTTTCTCACCTAAAGTGAACTGAACTCTATTTCACTTGGAAGCGAACCGAGACCCCCGTTTTCAAGCGGATCAGAGTTTGTTTTAAATTAACCAAACGAGGTAGGTGTGAAAGCAACTTAAGTTAGCATGCTACATGCTACACAACATTTGCTCATCATCACTTAACAATCCATCCAATATTTTTCAATCAACGAATCTCAATCTCACAGTGGTGCTCGAGATAAAGTCAGGGGATCACCAACGTCATTAGGATTTATCCTCTGGGGACAAAGAATGTCTGTACAAACTTTTATGGCAATCCATCAAATACTTGTTGATTTAATCTGGACCAAATTGGGGGACTTTAAAAGTCTAGAAGGATAGAAAATGATGCATTTTCAAATTCAGCCCACTTTGTGTGGACATGGCCACTCTCACTCACTAATATGAGTATTTCCATCCATGATGTCTGATTGCCCCACTGTCTTGACTGTGGTCTTCTGGGCGATGTTAGCTGTCAGTCTGAGTGTTTGACTTTTCACCACTCCATCACTGCCCCGCCCCTCCCATACAAAGCCTCCGCCCACCGACAAGCTGTCGACTCTACTCAACCTGAACTAGTCTGAGCCTGTGTCTAGGCCCATCCGCTGGAGACCGACGATAAGCCCCATAGCAAGTACCAATAGCACTGATAATGTAGTCTTTCAGCTGTGTCAGATTATGTGACAAAAGATTGTTTGTGTGTATGTGTGTGTGTGTGTGTGTGTGTGTGTGTGTGTGTGTGTGTGTGTGTGTGTGTGTGTGTGTGTGTGTGTGTGAGAGAGAAAGAGACAGTGATAGAGGCAAGAAAGATATCACACAGGAAAACCCCTTTTGGTGTTGAGGGCATGGTCTGTAAAGCCTGATTAACATGAGAAGGTGAGTTTGTTTCCATCGTACCTGCTATGTCGGAGTGTGTGTATGTGTGTGTGAGTGATGGCCAGTGAATGAGGTGACCCTAGTCTCGCCTGTCCTCCCTGGTGTTTCAGTGTAATTATCGGGGAGACTAACGAGCTTCTCCCACTCTAACGAGACTGGCTTTTTATTAGAACTGCTAATTGCTCCATATCAAGGGAATACTCTGGCTTTGTATTCAGGAAGCACCGTGAAGCAGAATAACTGTGCATGAGGGTTGTGTGTGTGAATGTCTACAGTCTTTGCTGCTACTCTGTTTGCATCTGCATAATCACAATAATAGGGAACTGGAAGAAGAGGTCACTTACAGGCATCTACATATATAATTGTGCATGTATAATAATAATATGTCTGTATGCACCTTTACATGTTTGCCTTTGCATGTCTCCAATGACCCGAATTAACAGGTGAGTGTGATAGAGATGTCAATCAAGTGCAGTCTTTAAGGGACAGTTCACCCCAAAATCAAAAATATTTTTTTGTGCTATTTATCAGTCTAGATTGTTTTGGTGTGAGTTGTCCAGTGTTGGAGATATCGGCCATGGAGATGTCTGCCTTCTCTCCAATATAATGGAACTAGATGGCACTCGTCTTGAGGTGCTCAAAGCGCCAAACAATACTTTGAAAAACTCAACAGCAATGTCTCTTTCCAGAAATCATGACCTCGTAACTCAAGATAATCCACAGACCTGGTCGTGAGCAGTTTCATGTAGTAACCATTTTCTTTCTACCGAGCTACACCCACCGTATGGCCATGCAAAAGGAAGCGTACTTGCTAGCTTGTGGAGATTAGTTTATAGCTAACCCATACTGCTAGCTCACCTAAGTTAGCAAATGTTACATCTTACATGTTACAAAAGGGACCGCATTAATGTTGCGCTGTCACAAGCACAAGCCTCTTGTCCATGATGACGCAATACACACCAAAACAATCTAGATTGATAAATAGCACTACAGTTAAGAGGGAAAATATGGATTTTTGATTTTGGGGTGAAATGTCCCTTTAAGTCCATGAGTAGAGGTCTAATCAATTAAAAGTGAAAATACCTCTGTGGGTGTACCGTGAGGGTGTAGTAGCTTTTTATAGAACTTTTTCGCAACAGAAATGTTCACTTGTCACAGCAGGAAAAGCACAAGTGAAACAAATTTAATTAACAATGGCTAGGTTCCATCAAGTGTCCCAGTAAGCCATGCCAGTGAGCCAGCATGCACAATACCCAGACTCTGAAACTAGCTCACCTAAATGGAAGGCAGGAATGGAAGGCAATCATTTTAATGTCATCAATGACTCTTGAGCTTTTCCTGCTATTGTAAGCCAACATTTCTGCCGTGAAAAAGGTATATTATTCATGGAGATTAAGATTAACCTGTTGATCAGTGATAAAGTCATTGATGGCACAATATACGGTACATGGTTTAGCTTCTACTGCAGCCATCTACTGGCTCATAAGAAGACACTTTTAAGGCTTTTTTCAAACTGTTTGCTGAGTATATACTTTACAGCAAACACTCTGTAGGTATGTTGGAGAATTATATAAGTCCGGGGGGGAAGCTATTAGGAGAGTAAGACTCAGCCAGCTCATTAAATGGGCTGTTATAATGCCGTCCACAGGTAATTAGTCTGTCTTGGCTTGTCTGCCTTCATGCAATATAACAGATTGTATATGTAGTGCAATACACTATAAACCCCATACTGTAGTAACCCTTTAAATTAGGGGATTGCAATTGTACAGGATTAATTGAAGGTTTGAAAATATGGAAAGTATCCAAAAGAACCTTGATATCTGGATAATCTAATAGCTTGTTTTGTCTGTAGGTCAGCAGATCGAACAGGTAGAAGCTGTTTTTTACTGCACCTTCTTTATAATAGCAACAATTCAGTGGTGCACTGTCTGACTCTGTGGGGTGATTATAAGTAATTATACTGCTGGACAGGCAATAATAATATACAGAGATCCAGTAATACAGTAATATATTTTTGTGCTTAAAAAATATAAAATAAAAACAGTATGTAAGCATAAAGTAAATAATTGAGATGAGCACAGCTTTGCAGAATCGTACTTGTATGTTGACTGTGTTTTTCAGACATGCAATTTAGTAACAGTAATAGTATAGGGATGTTTTCCATGTCGTGACACACGCAGAGTATATACTGTATATACAGTACTTCAGATAATGTAAGCTTTTGTGGTGTGTTTGCATTTTTCTCTTATGCTTGTTAATATGAAACAATGCTGACACACACACACACACACACACACACACACACACACCTCACTTTTCTCATCTCACGCCTTTGTCCTCTGTCCCACTATCATTATGGTCATACAGTAACTCAAGGGCTATTGGAGCTCCTGTTGCTTAGGTTACATGTTATTGCACCCTCAGTCAGTCTCGTCATGCATGTTGCCATGCTTATTGGTCATGCCTGCTGTACCGCATCAGCCTGGAGGACATTAGAATCAAAAAGTGTGACATTAGAAGTCTTTACTGACCACTCAGGCAGCAGCCATGTATTGTTTTTATCCACCAACACATCTTTGCTTCATTTCAGAGACGGCTCACACATGTTACGGTGCTGAATGAATTATTCATGCCTGTTACTGCATGAAACTGTACGGTTGTATTATTTTTTCTGTGTAAAATAAGATAACTTTATTGGGGATAAGACTTCAGGTTCCTTCCCTTTCAGTTTGTTTTAGATCATTTCAGCTGTGTTATATAGAAGACAGTGAGAGTGACTGACAGCATGACTCAGGTCTTTATACCAGTTCAAAGTCAACAGTTTGTGATATGGTACAGTTTTAGCAGTTTTCCACAAAACTCCCAGGGTGCATCCTGTCTGAAATGTTGATGATGTTTTTATTAAAGTTTTTTTGGGATCCGCTTTCTGCTTATGCAGCATAAATTAGATGCAAGTTTATTGTCAGCAATGTAGCTACTGGTGTGTTTTTGTTTATAAAAAAAGATTACTTTGTACTCACTTTTGAGATGTTACACTGGACAGATATAGAGAAGAAAAGATAAAGAAAACTGGACTTATGAATACCGGTATGAGAGTAAAATGCTGTCCTACTGCTGAGCGATTATACTGCAACACTTTCACTTCCATACACTACATGACTATTAGACACTAGCAGTCACTACATCAGCTCTTTAGTACGAGGTTCAGTGTGTGTGATGTAGGTGTAAGAGGATTTGAGAGTGGCCACCAGTTAACTGTTATTAAACAAGGATTGAGTTACTCACTGTCTCTCTTAGGCCGGCTACACACTGCCTGCATGGCATGAGCTTGGCGTTTCTGTTGTGTGTCAGCTGCGTGGATTTTTCTGTCTTTACACACCAGAAACATGTCTAACGCGGTGCTGCTTTCAAACATCAACATGTCATTTATTAATATGTATTCGTGTCAAAATGACATATAAACATCTTTTCGTATTCTATTTTACCTGGAAACGCTTCCAACACGCTTGCGTGTCGCGTGAAAAATAGGCGTCGGTTCTATTTCTAGCATGCATGCGTTTTCGGTGTAGCTCAAGCTGCGCCTGAGATGTGCGTGTCACGCAGGCAGTGTGTAAGCTCTAACCTGTTAACATGGGAGCCGAAATATAAATGGACACGCCACACAGCTGACACGCTCACGCGATGCAGCCAGTGTATAGCTGGCCTTACTGTAATTAACTCTGGACTCTCTTCATTCACACCCCCATACTTCCTTTTTCCCATTAGCTTGCACTTACTGTTCCAGACAGCAGCTCATCTGTAGCTCAAAGCTCCTGGACAGTGACCCGTACCAGTGTGGGTCAAATGTCAAAGCTCACTGAAAGTGACAGAAGTCAGCCAGGCCTGAGAGTCAGTAGTGAAGTTGATCAAAAAAGTCTTGAATGACCTACTACCAAGCCTTTCTCTTTCAAGTTTTAAGGGATTTGATTGCTGGGTGTAATTTAGGATAACAAGTTAATGACTTGAGATAAATACCCCTGAGGTACAGCAGAGTACTTTGCTGGTTTTGCTTCTTTCCAGTAACTTGAAATGACTGAATGGAGTCAGTTGAGTTTATTTAAAGGTACAACAGTAGTAAGAGTAAGTGAGAGAGGTAGTAAGAGTTAGTGACAGAGGCTTGGACAATCTTTCCCAGATTTTGTATTTACAGTATAAATAAAATGGACAAGACAGTATAAATGGTGAGAAAATATCATATCCATCTCCGTGGGCTAGGTTCAATCAAATTTTAATTTCTGAGTATATTTTTCACTTTAGCCTTTTAAATATTTTTATGTTTTCCCAGGCTACATCATTTATCCAGACTTTCTGTGCAAACTTCAATAGTTGGAAAAAATTCTCTGACCCTTACATACCGCCTACCCTCTAGGTCCTTAATATTCAGCTTTATGAAAATGAGGCTGAAGACAAAACGCCTTGCATTGTGTTCAATATGCACCCCTCCCCACAGCCCAAACCAAACCCGCCTTTACTTTCTGCTCCACACCCTCCCTCTGCTGTTTTTCTCCTCCGCACTGACACCAAGCTGCTGAGAAGCCCTCAATATAAAAGCTCATTGGCTGTGAAGGTTTTGTGGTGCACCAAGATGTGTGTGTGTGTATGTGTGTGTGTGTGTGTGTGTGTGTGTGTGTGTGTGTGTGTGTGTGTGTGTGTGTGTGCTCATTTTAATCTGGGGGGTTTTCATCACACTCCCTTTGCTGTTAGCAAAACAAGCCTTATGGAGCAGAGACAATAACATGGATATAAAAATGGAAAATGTGCTGTGGGATAAAAGCTCAGTGAAATTCACAATCTGGTGAATGTTCCAACACGCACAAGCTAAGTACTTACCAGTCAGTATGAATGTACTGCATTAACCAAAATCCTCTCCTCATATTAGTGATGCTGTAACTTATTGCAAAATTTTTTTGTTGTTTTTTATTATGACCTAGTAAAGTGGATTTATGGATATATTACATTTACATAAATAAGGCAGAGTCAATAAAACTGAATAAAAAAATGAATTGGAAGTCATTTAAGACTTATTTTTCTTTCTTAAAAAAAATTCCAATAAGTTTCTAGTTCAAGCTTCTTCAATCGTAAATATTTGCTGGTATTCTTAGTCATCTATGAGAATAAATTGAATATCTTTTCTGAGTATCTGAATATCAGACAAAACAAATTTACAATTTTCCAAGCATTTCATCGATCAAGTGATAGAAAAATTGGAAGACCAACAGATAATGAAAACAATCATTAGTTTCAGCCTACAACTGAAATTCCTAAATCCTAAATACATGCCAGTTTTCAGTTTTTGTTGAAGCTTGAGGAGTCTTGGATGGAGAGTTATTATTGTATCATGTAATATCATTCTGTGTGGATCTCTGGGTGCATCAAAAGGAAAATAACACTAATTGGAGTGAAGGGATTGGGTGAACCTTGCATGAAATTGCCATCGGAGGCCCATTGTTGAGTGTGTGTCCCTCTGCCGCTCCACCACAGCAGCCAGCCTGTTGACTTCAGAGAGTGCTCACTCAACTATGAAGCCTGTGGTGTCGCAAAAGTGGAGCGAGGGAGTGTGAGTGTTTGTGTGAGGAAAATAATGTATGGCTGCCTGCCTCAGGAAGTGACAGGAAAAGAGATAACGAGCAAATTTATAAAACTATTTATTTTTCTTCTGAGGGAGTCCACATGTTAGCTTTAGAGAGAGAAAGTGAAGGGAGAAGGGTATGAATGTAGGGTGAGGGGGTGTTGTGTGTGGGCAGGGCGAGGCGGGTGACTGGGGTTTTGTGTGTGTGTGTGTGTGTGTGTGCGTGCGTGCGTGTGTATTTGAGAAAGAAAGATGGGGGAGGTGTGTACTGAGGGTCTTGGATTGGACTGTAATCCTTTAGTCCTGGTTAGAAACAACCCTGCGCAGTCTGCGACAAACATGCACACACACAAACACAAAACATATTGTTTAGCTCACACACTGTTAGTAAGTAATGAGACTCGCTTTGGCTGACGTTACTTCATCATGACAAAATGGCCTCGGCAGAAACTGGCAGATTTACTGCAAGAGAAGGTTGGTTCTTTCTTTTCGTAAAGTAGAGTGTGTGTGTGTGTGTGTGTGTGTGTGTGTGTGTGTGTGTGTGTGTACGTGTGAGTGTGTTTGAGAGAGCAATGTTTTGGTGTGCATATACAAGGGAAGGGGATTGTGATTATGTTGGACTCAGCAGTGAAAGTTTAATTATATTCAGGTGTTCTTGTTTGTTTGTCTTTGCAGGAACAACAGTATGGAAAGAAATGCACTGTCATAGAAATATTCTTAATAGGATTATAAAAAATATTTCTGCAACTCACAAAATATCTCTCAGAAGGAAGAGGGGACCTTTTTATTTCTATTTTTTCATCTGCAATCCTCTAGCAATTATTGCTTTTACTAAAAATGTCTGTCAAAACAGATTTCTGAGCAATTCTCTAACGCTTTTCCTGCCAGACACAATACAAGGTCACAACTGTAGTTTTTCCATGCCGTATCTCTTCCAAACACTTGAGAAGATGACATTGAGTGGAAAGTGTACTGACAACCATAGCTTAAACAGCAAAAAAAAAGCCTTATTGTGTTGGGTAACATGGAAAAAAACAGCACGAGGGAGAGCCAAAACCTCTTCTCCCCATTTTCATTTGGTCAAGCTGCCAACCTGGCTTTACCCAGCCCCTGCCAACATCGGCATATGCAGGGACGGACTGGGGCTAAAAAGCAGCCCTGGACTTTCTCCCAAATAGGCCCATCATCCGGCCATTCGCCCCTAGTCGTGCGCGACAGACACTAGCCAAGATGTCCTGATACTATGCCACAATACTGTAGCCTATCAGACAAGGTATTCAGAGCAAGTAACATCTCAAAACCAATGATGATAATTTGGGTTGTGTTTATTAATGAAGCCTCAGCCTTCAAATAAAAACAAAATATGTACAATGCCATTACATCTGCATTGAAAATAAAATACAAATAATGAAATGTCACTGGCTACAGAAACCCCAAATTACATAAACTTGTAGTTATAAAACAGTACAGAGTATTACTGATCATCCTGGGACATCCTGGCACTTCCCTGCACTCTCCCTGTCATCTGCAACTATCTTCAACCTGAATAAACAAATGATTTTAAAGATAGGTCATTAGCTATTATTGATGATATAATATGTGTTGCTTTGTGTTAAAGAGTTAGCATTGAATAACCTATTTCATATTTAGTCAATGTCATATTACACTTTTGATTCATATTAAGGCTGTGAAATGATGAAAATGACTAGGCCCTATCAATTTTGTCTGTGAAGCGTTCACAGTAAACGCAAATATGAAAGACAAGGAAAAACTGCACTCTGATGGAAGACAGACAGAAAGTGCAAGCTAGGATTTTTTGGTTAAACTTTTGGTTAAAATTTGGTGAATTATTTAGCCCCCTTACCTGTTTGTTAGCACATTTGGAGTGGTACCAATGCATCCCCAATGTTTTCCCGTTTAATTCAATACCATAGTCTTCATCATAGCAGAAAAGGTGGGCTCACTACAACCGCTCATATACAACGAAGTAAAATCGTGGTCAACCCGCGATTAATTTCTAACGCATTTAATGTTTCAAATTAAGCTAACAGAAATGATTAAACACGTTAAGTTTGACAGTACGAAATGGCACGATCATTTTCATAATCATGATGAACACCCATGTTGATAGCTGACTATGCAATTCGCTAAGATAAGGATAAAGGCATCCTATTATAATTTGTCCTGCTCCTGGCACTTACCAGTACCTCTTGCTGATGTGAAATTAACTCCGCTGTCTGTCCCTCATCATGAGCAGGCTGTGGATGCTCAGGCTCTGTGAGCTTTTTGCATTTTGCTGCATCAGTCTCGAGAGACTTGGCCCTCTTTTCTTTGAATTTTTCCCACATTCCCACATACATTTACAGGTAGCATATAAGTGATTGTATTTGTGCCCCCTGCTGTTGGCTGTTAATATCGCTTTATTAGACTTTTTTGTGCCGAAGGCCGTCGGTTGGACGGTCGTTCTGGATTTTTCCCGAACGCACAGATTGTCACACACACACACACACACACACACACACACACACACACACACACACACACACACACACACACACACACACACATACATGCATGTACACGGCACTATTTCATGTTCAGGAGTGTCGGAATCTGGCAGGCGGCTCATAATGTCTGAATGTCACATCTTAATGCAAACAACGGCAGAACTGGCAGCAGCATTGCCGTCAATGTTTTCGATTTGATTCGGTGACCAACTTCGTCGGATCAAGCCTTTCATTCACCATAAAAGAACTCATCTTAACCCAGTAAGTTTACAAGAGAGACTTGCAGTCACTCTGAGAGTCCTGGCATCCGGTTACCCTCGAGCTCGTTCATGTTTCCTGTTTCGGCTTTGTCGCGCGCCGCTGAAAAAAATAGAGTGGTGCGTGCCCTCTGGAAGCGCACGCAAAATCCTGGCGCGCCAGCGAGATGTAGCGACTGTAAAACGCCCATTAATGCATGATTGCGCTGTATTTACACTGGCATACGCACATTTGCGAATGCTGTACACCCACCCACGCAAGCACGCACACACACACACACACACACACACACACACACACACACACACACACACACACACACAAACACAAACACACGTACATAAAGATGTGTCAGCTGTCTTCTGCCAACCTGACATTCACATCAAACATTCAAGTCCTGGATTGATATGTATTTTAGGCCAGTTTGTCCTCAGTTGAACAGACAAATACTGTCACACAGCTGTAGCCTTGTTTTATCCTTGTTTTAGGGGTGTCAGGCAGAATTACTGGCAGTCTATTCCATTAGAAAAGACAAGGCCATAATAAATGTTTTCGCTAATTTCTCTGCAGTCCGTAAGCCTCTGTTATAGCTTCTAGCTCTCTTGGATATAGTTTACAACATGAAACACAAATAAAATGTATATTACTTTTTTAAATATTTGTATATGTTTAAGTGGCAGTTTCACTCTAAATTGCCACTAAAGATTTGAAGGCCTGAGCTATTAAGTGCAAAGGAAAGAAAAGAGTGTGTGGCTAGAGAAAAGTGTTGAGCTCTTTACACAATCAAGTGCTTTAGTGATCACTGCTCTAAAGGTCTTTTGAATGTCTAGCTTTTTAAAATATCTCAGGTTTTGTCAGAATATCTGGGTTTTTTTTCAGATACATTTAAATGCCTCCTTTGTTCTGACTGTGAATAAGCACAAAAACAGCCTGCGGTGTCATTTTAAAGCGAAATCCAAAGCTGTTAAAAGTTACTGCTGCGTCTCAACAGTTGGGCCTTTTTGGAGCAATTAGGCCTCATTTATGAGATGCTCAGACTGTGACTAAACCACTGTTGATTTTTTTTTTTGAGCTTTTGAAGTTTGGCTGCACAGAAAATTATGCACTGGGGGGATATTGACTGCTCATGAACTTCTCACATGTTTATTTGAATCTGGTGCTTATTTGTTATACTGCATGTGCCTGTAATCCATAAAGAGACGTATTTGTGTCTATTCTATTTACACTTCCATATTTGTGTGTTTGTGTGTGTGTGTGTGTGTGTGTGTGTGTGTGTGTGTTAATTTGCAGTATGACCCAGAGAATTCGGGCTTCATCAGTACAGAGCGGTTCAGGGACCTGCTGGCGACCCACGGCTCTGAGCTTGACCCCCACAAACTAGAAGTCCTATTGGCCCTCGCTGACGGTAACGCCGATGGAAAGATCTGCTACCAAGACTTTGTCAACCTGGTGAGATTTCTTGACCATTTTACGTTATATATAATATGTATGTATATATCTTGCATGCTGTGGTTTTAATGTTGAATCGGACTCATGAATCTGATGACTTGACAAGACAAGACTTGACTTTAACACCGAAGACTTGTGACTTCACTTAGACTTTTGAATTGTAATGACTTGATATCCTCCATAAGTCTCAAAGATTTAAGATTATTATGTTAGAAACAAGTGTAAATCATATTAGCTCGTCATTTTTCTGACAATGGATATTCTTTGAATCAACATGTCAGCAGCTAATCAATGTGTCCCACCTCTCCATTATCTGTCTACATTGTCTACGCTTGGTTTTTATTTCACACATCAAACTTTTTTCTTCCAGTTTTACATCCAGCCATATTCCAAGATTACCTCAGCTGCAAGGTGGAGAGTCTTCCTAATAAGAAACTACTCTCAGTCTGGTGATAAATTCCCCTGTTAACGCTCACCTTGCCCCACTTTCAGTTTCAACTTCAAACTGCAGCCTGTTTGTCCAAGGTCTCACTCAAGCATCTCCAGCTGTGCTCGCTGCCTCATAACCTTCTCATTTTGTGTTTTCCGCTGTCTTGCTGCCGTTCCTCATGGGAGGCTGATCTATTGAACCGGGACAGTGTGGAGTGGTCTTGGAGTGGGAGTAGTTGTGTGGTACACAATAACTACTGGGTGGCAGTGGGGGTGTGTGCGTCTGCAGAGACGGTAGGGAATTCATTGTTGTCTGTGAGTGTGAGTTTGTCCATCTCTTCCTTTCTCTCTTGTTCCTCAGAGCTGTTTATTGTCTGGTGCAGTGGGTGAGGAATGAGGCCTGTAGGAAGCTTGGAAAAATGTCAAAAGGGCTTTTTGCTGTTGCTTTCCAATTGGTGCATTCGTGCCATGTGACATGCTGTGGTTCATGGCGTGCAACTGGAAGTAGGACAGAGAGGAATGGGGTGCCAGCATCTGTGTGTGCATTCACTCTTTTTTTCTTAGTCGCTATTGTTTTCACCCCCTTAATGGTTTATACATTCACAGAGGCAACCACAACAGAAGCATAACACAGGCAGGGAGGGAAGAAAGAAAGTAGTGACATGTATTCATTATGGTAATATGCTGAATAAATAAGTACTGAAATAATTAGTTTGATTAGTTTGATTAATCGATTAGTTAATCATTTATTAAGCATAAATGCCAAACATTTGCTTGTTCAAGTTACTCAAATTTGAAGATTTTCACATTTTCTTTTTTTTTTTGGTTGGAAACATAAAGGGATGGTATGGTAATAGATGTTGATGTGAAAAGATGATTAATCAATTGATCAACAGAAAGTTCATTTACAGCTGGTTTGATAATTTGTGAATTGGTGAAGTCAGTTAGTAGTACATTGCTGGTTTCAGCTTCTAAAATGTGAGGATAGGCTGCTTTTCTCTTTTTAAAATCATTGTTAATTAAATATCTTTAGGCTTTTCAAGAGTTAATCAGACAAAACAAGCAATTTGAAGACACCACTTTGGGTGGTAAAATAACTGGGAAAAAGCCCTAGATTGAGCACTACAATTACAGGATAAAGGTTTTATTGTACAACCAGCAAACAAGCAATAATAACTAAAAATCAGGCACTGAAAGTAAGAGTGTGCACCTCCTGTTTCAGGAGTTATTCAAGGCTAAATGGTTGGTGTTATCCACAAGGATTTCTGCCCATGTGAACCCAAACTGAAAAAGCTTGTAAATATGATATGAATATCTCAAGGAATGTAAGGTATGTTAACACGGCATACTGGACCTTCTAAGTGGCAGACATCAACGGTCTCTAAGATAAAGATCAAAGGGGTCAAAGCAAATATGAGAACTTGAGAGAGAGTTATAATTCTCCAACAAGTTGATTGTCAGTGCCTGGTTTCTGTAGGTACATATTTATCTCTTTAGCTCTTCTGCCTTCACAGAAGGAAGGAATAAAGAAGAGTAGAAGGAGAGAAATACAGAGATAAACTGAGGGTTTTATTTGTTGCGTCATCTCCCCTTTGCACCGCAGCTCTTCCATCAATGTGATTGTCGGTAATTGCCTGCTCACTGCTTCGTCACAGTCGGTGTTCAAATCACCGCTCACTCCCTCTCTTTACCTCTTCCTCCCTCCATCTTCTCTCACCCTTTACCTTCTCCCTCGGTCTGTCTTCCTTTGCATAAACTCTCAGCAGAGATGGCAAAAGTACTCACTTCCCATACTCAAGTAGAAGTACAGATACTTGTGTTAAAAAATACTCTGGTAAAAGTAGAAGTACTGATTTAACTTCTTTACTCAAGTAAAAGTAACAAAGTACAGGCTTGGAAATTTACTTAAAGTATAAAAGTAAAAGTAGCCTTGCGAATGACAACCATTTTTTATGCAAAGCTACCTGGACCACACAAATGTTACTAGAGTGCAAGCTGAGAAACGTCAGTGGACATGGAAAAAAGGCTCTTTATAGGCCATTGCCTACATTTTAAATGGATGTCTGCCAATAGGCCTAAAACATCACATATATGATTATTGTGACAGAGACTGGGACTCCAGCTTAATAAGATTCTTACTGAGTAGCAAGATATGAATTCAATTGTGATTCTGTGAGAATTCACAGATCCAGTTTCTCTTTTTTAATCTTCCCCTTAACGTTACCGCCATCAAGCCGCAATGATTTGCAGTGAATGAATGCCGCCAAATCTGTTGAGTCGTCTTGTAGTGGTGCGTCAAGTGCAACGTATATTCCCATCCAATTATAAAAATAATAACGGTAACTCCACTGAAATTATTTGAAACAAAAGTAACGAGCCAATTTTGTAAAATGTAAGGAGTATAAAGTACCGATATTCGTGTTAAAAATGTAAGGAGTAAAAGTAAAAAGTCGGCACAAAAATAAATAGTAAAGTAAAGTAAAAATATCTGAAAAATCTACTTGAGTACAGTAACAAAGTATTTGTACTTCGTTACTTCCCATCTCTGACTCTCAGCTTCTTTCTTATCAGTGCCTTTCTCCTTCTTTCTGTCCATCCATCTCCTCCTGTCTGACTCTCTCTCATAAAACGCACTGCGACTGTTCACGGTAGAAGCTGTCTCAGTAATATGTTTATACTTAAAATACCTACAAACAGGTTGAACCGCTCAGTTTTTCCCCCAGTGGAATGAAATTGTGGAATGATCATGATGGATTTGTCCTGGTTCTTACAGATGCACTCATATATATCCTGCGTGTATGCCTAATACAGTTTTATTTTGCTAGAGATACACTATATTGTCAAAACTATGTGGACACCCCTCCTGTTTCTCACAGTTAGGGCTTCTTAGTTATAAGAAAGGGAAATCATAAGGCTACAGCATACAATGATGTTTAAGACAATAGTTTGCTTCCAAATTTGTGGCAACAGTTTGGGTTTGTTGCATGACAGGACGAGGTGAAAGAGAGATGGGGACATCTCTCTTTCACCTCGTCCTGTCGTCTCTCTCCTGTCAACTATCTAATATAGCCAGGAGATGCCAAAAAATCCTTTTAAAATAAGGAGTTGAATCTGGCTTAACTTTTACCACAACATAATAAAGCTCAACAGTCCCGCCCCTCCGCCGAGAGACCTTGGGTTCCGGAAGTAAATTTCCCATTCATTTCTCCCATTGACGTCTGGAAAAATCTGTATATAAAGAGTTTTAGACCATGCCTTAGGCTAACCAGACGGTATGTGACTCATAAGCATACAAGATATCATTTTGAGTGAAAAAACGAACAGAAAATCAAAAAGAAGTCAAAGGTACAAGACTGTGTACATATTGTCATTTCAGAGCGAAGGAACTACTCATCCCACCACCGCGCACCACTGAATAAAGGAAGCTACGTTAGTTTAGCTAACAGTTAATTCGGCTAACCGCTAGCTGAGACAGCATGTAATAACTTTGAAAGACCCTCAAAATAAAACCTGAAAATAACCGTTAAAATATATAACAGCTGTTACGTCAGCTGTAGCCTACTTTTCCCAGTGTTTAGTTTGAGTTACCGTTATTTTAGACTGAATCAAGCTGTCAGCTAGCGGTTAGCCAAATTAGCTGTTAGCTAAACTAACGTTAGCTTCCCGGTGGAGGCTAATGGCAGAAGTGTGGAACAGATCGTGATTCATGCAGTGTCGTAAATCCTCGTAAAACAGGATTATCATCTTGCGCATGCGCATGATGGATCGTGCAGGCAGCACAGATCGGGTACTGACCAAGGGGGTAAGCCAGCTTCCACAAAGCGTACCTCCTATGGCGCCATTTTGATGCTACCTAGCACTCACCCGCACCCGTTAGCATTCCATTGACTGCCATTCATTTTGGCGCCACTTTGACAACGAATAACTTTACATCTGAAGCGTTTAAAGACTTTATTTGTCCATTGTTTATTTCTAAAGAAATACGACAATGTATAAAAGGCTCATTACCTTGTATCTCACGTTATGGCTCCGTAGCAGACGTTTTTGTAAAAATAGGCTAACGATTGTGTCATAACCACGCGACTTACTGTCGCATAGTAGATAAATTACCGTATAGTACAGGAGAAGCTCGCAGGCAGTTTCTTACATTAGCTGTTTAAGTTTAATTACTAATGTTAACTAGCATTTTAGTTAGCAATAATTAGCCTGTGCCTATGTTATCTCCTTACATATACCTACGCTCTCCGTCTCTGCAAGATTCGGAATGATTGAGATTTCTCTTGGCACAGCTACCAAAGGCTTACAACTTTCAACTTTCACGTTACATCTACGTAGTCAAGCTCAGTTGGAGGCTGCGCAGTAACGCTCAGCCCTCACCGGAAAAGTGCTTCTAATATACTTCACTGGTCTCCGTTGAAAACAACGACGTCACTTTGTCCATTAACTGTCTATGGTACTGGCACCCATAGACATACACCCCCCCTCCTCACCAGCATGAGTTCCACAAATCAGAGGCATCACTGTGGGATTGTGGGATTGTTCAGGATTGCGGGTAATGAAGTACTTATCCAAGACATTGCGAATAAAAGACATTTATCTCAAAACAAGGTTGGTGCCCCATGAACTTTTGGCGTCTATATGAGCATATACAATCACTTAGTCATGTCAGCATGCTGGTTTTAAGTCTACCATTGACGGTTACGATTTTATGGCTTATACTCCAATTGTCAATGGAGAAATTGCATTGTATTTTTACTTCCGGAACCCACTGTGGGCGGGACTGTTGAGCTCTATACAGTGTCATCTGGCATGTTGTTGCGTTGGCCAATTAAATACGCCTTAGTACAAATTCCTGGTAGATTACTTTGTAGAATAAATGCCATATTTGTTGTAACACAATTATCAACGCAGCCCCTTGCATTTTTTAATTAAATTTTTTGCTCCATCCTTCATCTTCCTATACTTGCTTCTTCCATCTGTCCTTCCCATCTCCTTCTCATTCAATCTGTTTTCCCTCTCTGTCTCTTGCTCATATCGCTCTCCCTTGTCCCTCTCCTCTGACTGTGTTTTCCATTGATCAAACAGTGAAATTGTATCTTGCTGGACGAACACCCATTTCTACCCTTTACCTTGCCAATGGGTAAACAGACAGAATGCCATTCGTGCTTTTGTGTCCTACAAAGAGGAGAGGGATTGCAGTCACTTCACACGAAGAATTTACTGTCTTTATGGAGCATGGCTGCCTGGGGGAGGTCTGTGTGTGTGTGTGTGTGTGTGTGTGTGTGTGTGTGTGTGTGTGTGTGTGTGTGTGTGTGTGTGTGTGTGTGTGTGTGTGTGTGTGTGTGTGTGTGTGTGTGTGTGTGTGTGTGTGTGTGTGTGTGTGTGTGTGTGTGTGTGTGTCTCTCTTTGGTATGCGGTCCAGAAGTGGCCATGGTAACCCATAATCATTTTCCCACAGTTCTCTGTGGCTAACATAAAGGCAGAAATAATTGGCTTTTTCTGAAGTTTATCTCCAGATGGTGATCCATGCAGAGACACTAAAGTCTCATTAAACAGTGCCAGAAGAACCATCAGCCAACTTTTCATATAGATATGTTATTAGTCTGATTTAACATCTGTCTTCTTATCACTATTTTCTCCTAATTGTGTTCTTTTTCTATCTCAGTCAAATTGAAATGAAGTGTAATGTTGTGAAGGTTTTGACTGATAAGTATGTCCACTATCTTCAAACGAAAATGTTCCCATTTCTCTCATAAGTCTGTGCTTGTGCTTGAATAAACATCAATCACAACTTCAATATGCAGGCAACAGTTTAAAGTTGTAGCTTTTGAAGTGGCTGTATTTTAGTTTGCACGCTTTATCCATCTGCAATTTTTATTATACTTTTAGTGCAGATAGCCACATTACATTGATCTATTTTACCAATATCTGCCCTTGCTGAAAACAATATCACTCACCCATGTTGCCCTAAAATAACATCCGCTAACTGACACATCTGGGCTTCCTGCAGTCTTAGAGACACAAACACAGTAGCAGGGTTGAGTTATTGAGTGTGACATAAACAGAGCAGAGTAAGAAAGAGACTGGAGGAGTTAAGTAGGACAGAAGTCATTGCATTGTCATGGAGAAGTTATAAAACACAGCAAGTGTAGTAAAAGGTCCCATATTGTAAAAAAGTAAGATTTCCATGTCTTTTTTATTATAGAGCAGGTCGAGGTGCTATATAAATAATGTAAAAGTATTAAAATGCTCAATCACACATCTCATATTTAGAAGCTGTGCCTTGAAACAAGTTGTCAGAACTTCCGTATGATTGTGATGTCACAACTATACCATAAATAGGTAGAAAGTCCCACTACAGGGCTTTTAGAGTCAAGAAGAACTGGAAATGCTGACCAATCAGGGCCGACTGGGCTTTTTCGGGAGGGGGGCTTAAAGGGACAGGCGCTAAAATCAAGCGTTTCAGACGGAGGGTAAATACAGCTATATTCAGACAGAAAGTATGCAAAAACTGTGTTGTGTGTTGTTGTGTTTTTTGAACATCAAAGCATGTAGACATGTTCTAGTAGAAACCCAAAATACAAGTACAAACCTGAAAATGAGCATAATGTGGGACCTTTAGCTTAATATTTTAATTGATACAAATACCATTATTGTGTTCATTATTATGACTATTAGTAATATTTTACTGTTCCATTGTTCCTTCTATAAATATGTTTCTTCTCATATTAATTCCCATAGTGTGTGTAATATAAACTGTACATTTTTATTAAGTATAAATGCTTTGTCAGTAATGCTTAATTGGTTAATAAAAAAACAACCTGCTTCCCAAACCAGCAGCTTGGGAAGCGCATATTATTCTCACTGATTCCTTCTTTTCTTGTTGCCCCTCAAAGAGGTAGAGTTGAGTAAATTTTCAACCCTTGCTTTGAGGTGAGAAATAAACATATGCGCTCACCTGCCTATATGTATCCTTAATGTGTATGAGTGTGAGCATGTTTGAAAATGAGAAGTCCACAGTTTGAAAAATGTGACACCTCTGCAGAAAACATTGATTGCAGTAAATCAAAAAATGGCAGCGCTTATGAAATGAGAGCATAAAATGTTGTCAGGTTTAAAAAGGAAAGAAAGAGACTGACTGGTGGGATCCTCTCTTAATGATAAACTACTTGTGAGGATCCTGCCCATCAAAAATGGACATATATGTTTGAAAATGACCCGTTAGACAGAGAGGGATTAAGAGCGGGTTTGGTGGTTGCTACGTGATGATATGGGCATTCTGTTGCCATGGTGAAGTGGGAGGAGTCTGTCAGTGTGCTGGACTGAAGAAGATTGGTGTGTGTGTGTGTGTGTGTGTGTGTGTGTGTGTGTGTGTGAGAGAGAGAGAGAGAGAGAGAGAGAGAGAGAGAGAGAGAGAGAGAGAGAGTGTGTTGAGTAGTTTGTGAATGTACTTTACAAAATAAAGTACCACATGTTAAATAAAACGGGATGGTCATTAATGTTATATATAAACTTAGCACAAAAAGTAAGGAAATTTGTGTTTGGTAGATTATTTCGCTGTGGTAACAATGCTTTTTGGCAATAAATCTTATACCGTTGGAAAGCCTGTTTAGTTCCCTTTCAAATGGTGCCCCATTTGTAAGGAACATGCATTTGTGGGATGAGCAGCAGCGCTGAGTATGTGGGTTGCGCCCATGAAAAATTTGCAATTTACAAATGTTCTCAGCTTATTCTGCCATTGACTCGTTTGGTGTTTGGTGGATTGGATGATTGAAGTTTGAAGAAACAAGACATATTGGCAATTTAACAATTTATTCATTTCACAACAGGAGCCGCAGTAGCGTGTGGAAGAACCATACACAGCCACAACAGCCTGGCACCTCCTCCTCATGCTGGTCACCAGCCTGGTCACACACTGCTGTGGGATGGCATCCCATTCTTCAACCAGCATTTGTCGCAAGTCAGCCAACGTGGTTGTGTTGGTCACTCTGGCACGAATAGCACACCCAAGCTGATCCCATAAGTGTTCAATGGGGTTGGGGTCAGGACTGCTGGCAGGCCATTCCATCCTCTCCACTCCCACATTCTGGAGGTAGTCTCTGATAAACCCTGCCCTGTGGGGGCGAGCATTGTCATCTTGAAGGATAGAGTTCGGTCCCAGACTGTGGAGATATGGGATTGCCACTGGTTGCAGAATCTCATCTCTATATCTCTCTGCATTGAGATTGCCTCCAATGATGACAAGCCTCGTTTTTCCAGTGAGGGAGATGCCGCCCCACACCATCACACTGCCTCCACCAATGGCAGAGAAGATTTGGCAATTTTTCATGGGCGCAACCCACATACTCAGCACTGCTGCTCATCCCACAAATGCATGTTCCTTACAAATGGGGCACCATTTGAAAGGGAACTAAACAGGCTTTCCAACGGTATAAGATTTATTGCCAAAAAGCATTGTTACCACAGAGAAATAATCTACCAAACACAAATTTCCTTACTTTTTGTGCTAAGTTTATATGATAATAATGTAAAAACATGCTGAGCGATTGATAGTAAAGCTCTTACCCATCCTCCTCCTTTCTTACTTTCTGGCCTTCCTTCTCTCTCTGCCTCCCTCTGTCTCCTCTTCCTCCCTACATCTTCCTTTCATCCCTCCATCACCTTCATCTCTTCCTTCCTCCTTTCTCCAGATGAGTAACAAGCGCTCCAACAGTTTCCGGAGGGCCATCCTGCAGGGGAGCAGGCAGCTAAAAGGTTGCAATCTCAGAGATGAGGCGGACTTGGGGCTGTCTCAACGGCTGGTCCGGCATGTCGCCTATGAGACGCTGCCTCGCGAGGTCGACCGCAAGTGGTACTTTGACAGCTACACCTACTGCCCCCCACCCTGGTTCATCCTGGCTATCACCATTGCTGAGGTAAATTGTTTGGGAGCGTGAGACCAATATGTATTCTATAACCTCTCTTATTAAGAGTACGCTGTGGAGCTATGTTTTGATAAGCAGGCTAGTACACAAGGAGGGACACATAAGCACTTGAGCATGCCGGGGACGGAGTAAACCGCCCTACCAACTGCAGAAGATGGCAATGCAAATGTATAGTCACACAACACAAAGAAGATGAATTGTCCAGAGCGATAGTGCATGAACAATGAGCAAGTAACAAAAAGTCTTGCATGACAGACTGCAATGCTCTGCAGAAATGTAAATCATTGTAAGTCATTGTGTGCTCAACTTCCGAATATCATTATCTTTTTTCAAATTAAGACAGATTACTTCAATAAATATCATCTCTCAATAGCTTGCTCAAACCAGGATTGTTTTTCCTTCCGAGTTCATAATGAAATGTTACTGATAACGCCTGAAGATAAGTTTATGTTCAACTTTTATCTAATTACCAGAGCAATGTGTCTGATTTATGATGCTGAGCATTATTTCATTGTATTCATTGTGGTGTGTATATACTGATACCACTCCTTCTAAAATCACACATTCTGTGTTTATCTATCTGTGTTCTCCCAGGTGGCCGTGTTCATGTATTATGGGTTCCAGCTGGACCGCTTGGTCCTGCAGGTATCCAGCCCGTCCTTTCTAAAGAGCCCCTTACCTTACCACCCCCAGCTACGAGCCCAGGCCTGGAGGTACCTCAGCTACATTTTCATGCACACTGGGTGAGTTCACATCTTGCTATTTTCCATTATTATTACCCTGAAGAAATGACACATTTCATATGACTTGAATTTGTTCACGTCAGTCGTGTAATAAGGGGAGTGTGTGACACCATGGGATGGAAATAACAAATTGATAGTTAAACACCAACTAGAGGTATTGCAAACCTATGATGCTTCTGGTGGTTTGGGTTTGTGGCATTTGAAACATTCAGTGAGTCAGAGCTTGTTACATTTGTTACGTTTTCATTAACCAAAAATATACAGTGCTATTCATTTCCAGTGAAACACACCAGTGAAAGCAATTCTATCCTTTTCAGTCATGAAGGAAAAACACAGATAAGGAAGAGGAGATTGTGAGTTGCTAATAAGTCTATGGATGCATTTCGTAATACTCAGATTTCAGTGGATGTTTGTTTGTTTGTTTTGTTTTTTCTTTTCTTTTCCTCAAGATCGTGGAGGGTGGGGGGTGGGAGTGGGTGATTGTTCTTGTTCAAGTGTGTTGTGTGTCTGTTCTGAATGTTTAAAATGAAAAAATCATTACAAATGGATCTTAAAAAAATTATTCTGTGGAACAAAAAAGCAAATGACAAATATACCTAAAGTATCATGTTCTTAAACAAGTGATTATTATTGGGTTATTGGTCCATCCATCCATCCATCGTCATCCGCTTATCCGGGGTCGGGTCGCAGGGGCAGCAGCTCCAGCAGGGGATCCCGAACTTCCCTTTCCTTTCCATAATCACTCTCTTCTACCAAAAGAAACCACTAAATACTGTCAAAGACTTGACAGATAACTTAATATAAACTACCATTGTACTTCTTCAGCCTACATCCTCTCCTCTCCTCTCCTCTCCTCTCCTCTCCTCTCCTCTGCCACAACAAGCACAACAGACTATTTTATTATGAGCTCAGGCCAGGTCATCCAGGTTTAATTAACCTTCTGGGTAAATGTAGTCTCAGGAAATAGTGAGAACTAATAAAATGGTAATTTAATTAGGAGAACCAGGAGGTGCTGGGGAGAGACGGTAGGGATGACAGTGTGTGTTTAAAATATGAGGTAGAAGGAATGAATGGAAGGCTAAAAGGAGGAAGATGGGATGTTTGCACTCATTACACAGGAACATATTGAAATGATTTAGGTCCTTAGGGGAAGTGTCTGTATAAAAGAGCCTGTGGGAGTTATCTTTTGCCTACCAGTATGTGCCCCATTATATGTGTAAATGGTTTATTTATCACTGAGATGAAAACATCAGTAACATCTTTCTAATAGTAAAATCTCATCACTGTGGTTTTGCAGTCATTGTGAGCTGCTCACTACTCAGTATCTGGTAGGCCTACATGTTTACAGCCAAGATGGTGGGGATGCAGTAAATGGTTCTGAGTTGAATCCTGACTACAAGAAAAACCTGACATACTCATATGATGATGATTTTGATGATTAAAGTTCTCTAAATTGCAATATCGCATTGCTTTGTTAAATCCGTATTGAGTGCATTTAGTGGCCTTCATTTCATTTAGTAAAGCAGATTTTGTAGATTTTTGTTTCAGAGGGTGTTTGTGTTTGATGCACACAACTTCAGAAATATGCAGCGCTGATCAAAAATTACTTTCAATAATTCAGGCAGTATAAACATTTCATTACTGAGTAATATTGGATCCTTTGGGGTGATGGCACAGAAGAACATTGGTCATTATATGCTGGCTGGCTTAACCAGTTCATCTGCTCACCAGCTCATTTGCTAATGCTGATACAGGAACCACTGGAGAGACCTTCATTAGAAAGCACACCAAGACACATTCTTCAATGTCTTTGTATTCTAAATTGTACAAGGAATTGAAGTTCATGTAATAAATCTCTGGAGGGTAAAGGTGGTGAGCACACACATAGAAATAGCACAATTAAAGATAAGATTATAATACCCTTTATTATTAGTCCCACAGTGGGGAATATTTTCAGTGTTACAGCAGCAAAGGGGATAGTGCAATAACCACAAGCATGAATAAAAATACAATATATAGGGCCTAATAATGTAATAATAATAATAAAAAAATAATAATGTAAGCAGTACAAAGAAGAAGTTTCCGATTCTTTCTTTCGATTCCGGTTCTTATTGATTCTTGATTCTGATTCTTTGAGGGTGGAGTTGAAACGGGTCACATGCTTATTTCACAGAGGAAATTTTTATTTTGATTCAATGGTGGTTTATAGTTTTACTGGGCTTTTTCAAGGGAAAATAAAGCCACACTTTAGAGCTCCGCTTACTGTGCTCCATGGCTGCAACACAACAAGCACCTGAAAGTACGCTGGCCGCTACGGAAACCAAAACATGTGCATGTTAGATCTGGAACTGATGATCGGCTTCGAAACCAAACTTTACAAACGATTCCAATAAAAAAAACTATTCCATTGGAATCGTAATTTTTGAAAAGATTCCAAGTTGGAACTAGTTCTCGATGCCCAATCCTAGTCAGTTGTCAGGAGCAGTGTTGGTTATAAAGTCTGACAGCAGCAGGAAAGGAGGACCTGCGGTATCGCTCCTTCACACAACATGGGTGAAGCAGCCTTTCACTGAAGGAGCTGCCCCGTGCTGTCAGTGTCCTGGATGTAGATCCAGACCTGTGTCTTTATTTAGTTATAATTTACTAAAGAGTGACAGAAAACATCTGTGCAAGGATGGAATGACCTTTAACAAAGGTCAAGGTCACACACACACACACACACACACACACACACACACACACACACACACACACACACACACACAGACATCTACAAACCATGTAATCCTATCAACAGCTCAGTAGGACTGATATTGCTGCCAAAACATCCCATAATAGAGTATTATGCAGACTCTCTTTTTTTACCCTCTCTCTCACTCTGTGTCACACACAAAAACTATGTTAGCAGCAGCTGTGCAAAGATTAGCTTCCTGCAAGATTAAACCATGACTCTAAACATTTTGCAGAAAAATATTTGTTATATATATATAGTTGCATTCGTCCTGCTTCTGTCCACCTCTCATTATTCTGAAAAGTGAGGCCTACAATAATTAATGATACTGTTTCAGTACATTCTGAGATCATGTTTCTTTTTTGAGTGCATCACAATCTTTTCATCAGTTTGATGCAGCTGAGACATAAAAAGAAGTTTCGCTGAGTTCAGTGCTTGAATCGTGCCGTAAACTGAACTGATTGTAAAAGTTCAGCTGTAGTTTGGTGAGCAAGTGATAAAAAAAAGATTAAAACAGTACTTTTGTTGAGTGCCCTGAAAGACCATGGTCATCTGGACACAATAGATCCTCTCATGGGTATCCACAGATCTGCTTGACAGTGCAACCCATCCCTTACAGCCTCATTAGCAGTATAGAAATAGATAGCCGCTGTTATCTAGAGTGGAGTTGTCCTTGTGCATTTGGACAGGCCTCTCTCAGCTAATCAATATCCCACATTGTCTCCCTGATGGAACGATCCTCTCTGTCGGCATTGTAGTTGAAGGGGCTGAGGTGTTTCAAACTAAATAGACTATCTGCCTTGTCTTGTTTCTTTCCTGTTTGGTTGGGGGAATTGTGTGTACATGTGCTTGTTTGTTTGTGGGAATGTTTGTATTAATTTCTAGGATGTAGAAGCTGTTTGTTGAATGAATGAATGCACTGACAGGACACACAGCATTCAGCGGTTCAGTTTGTCAAACTGTTGAATGGGAAAAAAGGAGAGTCATCTCTGTCTCCTGCTATTCTGTCATCTCTCTTTCAGCAATGTGAAAAAGAAATGACAGGATAATTCAGACTGAGACAGAAAACAGAAGAGGGGAGTGATTGAAGCAAGTGAGCGACAATGATGAAGATTATGAGAGAGAAAAACACCAGTCGGCTGTGACACCCGAATGTGTCTGTGCTGCTGACTGAGGTTTGGCTGGAAGGACTTTCTAGCCATGAAGGGCAGTGTGTGTGTGTGTGTGTGTGTGTGTGTGTGTGTGTGTGTGTGTGTGTGTGTGTGTGTGTGTGTGTGTGTGTGTGTGTGTGTGTGTGTGTGTGTGTGTGTGTGTGTGAGAGAGAGAGAGAGTGTGTGTTTGTGTGTCCGTGTGTGTCTGTGTGGGCGTGAACAAGCATAACAATATGGTCTTGGAGGGAACAGGCAGGTGATAATGTGTTATAATAAAAACTGCACACTCTAAAGTGACTGTTTTGAGTCATATCTGTTCAAATCAAACTGAGTATTTGCATAAGGTTTTCCTCTATTATTGCTTTTGTTATTTGTCAAAGGATTAGTGCGTTTTTCTTTGTTGTTTTTTTACTTATGCCAATCATCTTGGTTGTACTTTCCTTTTAAAGTATTTCTGGCCATGTCTGCACAGTCAATATAGTTTGATATATCTTGTTTTCCTCCTTTTAGAAGAAGCCATTTGCTGCCATTCACTCTTGCAAATGTGGAAAATAACATGAACCCAGAACTTGATTCACAGTTTCTGTTTTATCATTGTATGATGACAGAGTTAAGTGTGTTTCCTGTTAATCATCTGACACCTCACCCATGGAGGAAATGGAAGCATGTCGCCCGTTCAGAGTTTATATTATCACATCTCTGTCTTTGGAGCATCTTACTGACAGGGGGGACATTTGTTATTTTCAAGCTGCTTGCGATTGCAAGTTTGTACAAAAATCTAAATAGGTGCATCATGGATTGAAAACTGATTGGAAAAATGTAGACAGACGTAAAAGGCATAGGTGAACACTGGTTTAGTGTGTGTTTAGTAGCCACATTGAAAACAGTAAAAAATGCATAAACAGCATGCTTAGCAATTTAGTTGTAATTTCTGTTCATACTCAAAAGCTGCACACATATAAATGAACCCTGTAATCCTGCCAAAAGCTCGACAACGCTCGTAGGCGTAATTTAAAATAATCAAAACTGGCCAGTGCAACCCACCTTTCTTTTACATACATGAAGACATTTGCACCATAACTTGATGCAGAAAAGGCACAAATTGTTGCAGAAAAATTCACCAGAATGCAGAAAATGATGTGTTTGACATCAAAATTTTAATTTGACTCAAAAGTGGAGATCTTAACTCCCCTAATGTTGAACCCAAAGTTACGCCCATGGCAACACTGATCCTTCCCAATTCTCAAAACCAAAACGGAGTGTAAATATTTACTATGCTAACTCGCCCACTCTCCGTCTCTCTCTCTCTCTCTGTCTTTCTTTTTCTTATTAAAAGTTTCAAAGAATATATATGGAAACCTTTGCAGAGTTGATTTACTCAAATTACAAAGCAAAAACATTGTATCTTCTGTACTGGTATCTACACTTGATCAACTGAAAATGAATCAGCAACTATTGTGATTACCTATTAGTCATTTCAATTGTTTAATCAAGCAAAAATGACAAATATTTGTTGGTTGTGTAGATTTGTTATTTTTGTGTGATTAGTATTATTGTATTTAACATCTTTGGGATTGTTGGTTGGACAAAACAAGACATTTGAAAATGTCGCCTTTGGTTTTCACTTCTTTTTTGCCACCAGATTTCTGGTGGTGGTATTTACAGCATTGAAAACACGTGTTAAATTACAAAAGCAATGTGTCTTTCCTGAAACAGCATATTCTGAATAATCCATAGAACACGATGTCAAGAGTTTTCATAGGGATTATTCTTCAGTAAAAAGTAGATCTAAGGAAAAACGTTCACTTCATGTTCTGTGGATTGTTCCAGGTAACTGCGGCAATGCCTTTGGAAAGACATTGCTGATTCAGTGTAATGTTTCAATACATTGAGCACAATAAACAATACTCGATGGGTTCATGTTGTTCACTAAATTAAATTGTATTTTACTTCATTTCAGACTTGTATATCCTCTTAAGGTTAATAAGGATATTATCAGAATCAACAGCTAACACCAAATTACCATAACTACAACTATCGCTTTGTCTCTGATTCACTTTTTTATATTATTATTGTGGCTCATTTTCTTTTTCTACAGGATTGAACACCTGAGCCTGAACATGGCCATGCAGCTGCTGGTGGGAGTCCCTTTAGAGATGGTCCACGGAGCCCTGCGGATTGGATTGGTCTATGTGTGTGGTGTGCTGGCAGGTGGGCATGTGGTCTCATACACGCATGCAACAATTACAATATCAGTCCTTCTCCACTCACTGCATATATTTCCATCCCTTTTATCTACACACTCCCTACACACTATAGAGTTTTGCCTTTCAACTTTACCGTTGTTCCATCTGCTGTTGTGTGTTTTTCATGCATTCAACAGCCTATCAGGTTGCAGCCAGTGTGTTGGTAGACTCTGGTCAATGAGAACATTGAGCGTGAGTGTGTGTGTGTGTGTGTGTGTGTGTGTGTGTGTGTGTGTGTGTGTGTGTGTGTGTGTGTGTGTGTGTGTGTGTGTGTGTATGTGTGTGGGTGTGTGGGTGTGGGTGGCTGTTCAGGACAGATGGCCTTGCGTTTCTGTTTTCCTACTAGACATGGTGGGCTGTAGGGGGTATCCCCCTGCATCCCCCTACGGTCATGTACAATAGGGCAGAGCAGAGACATCTCAAATGGAGCTCAATCAGAATAACATGTGCACGCGCACACACACACATACACACACACACACACACACACACACACACACGCACGCACGCACACACACAGTAATAATGAAATAGGAAAAGGGGTAGTGTGTGAGGGAAGAGATGGAGAAGACTGTTAATAAGCCTGAGAGAGTTTGGAGAGGGGGACCAAGATATGAAAAACATAAAGATGGGAGAAGAGTGGAGGTGGGTAAGATTTAGGAGAAACCGAGTGATTAACTATAAATGATAAAATAAAGCAGACATTACAGCTTTGAACAAAATGTCACCGCTCCCTTCCTACATCCCTCAGGCACGAGTCACGTTCAGCCCTGTTCAGCTGAGACAGTAAGTCAGTATTTCTGTGTGTGTGTGTGTGTGTGTGTGTGTGTGTGTGTGTGTGTGTGTGTGTGTGTGTGAGCCCTGTTTCTCTTTACTGAATCAGTACAAACTAATAACGGCATCTTCTCCACTATGTGTTCCCCAAAACTACTTTTTTGGTTCAGAGGGGCAACACTTCTAGCTACAAATTAACTGGAGTGGAATTATTGGGCTACTTTTTAAGATGAGGGTTGAGTGTTGTTGGGATTTTCAGGGATGGAAACATTATGCCTTGTGGCAGTGAGTGAGTGAGTGAGTGAGTGAGTGAGTGAGTGTGTGTGTGTGTGTGTGTGTGTGTGTGTGTGTGTGTGTGTGTGTGTGTGTGTGTGTGTGTGTGTGTGTGTGTGCGTGTTTGCGTGCACAGGGGTCAGTCACAAACACCCTGGGGATACCAGCTGTGGTGGCCTGGCCTGTAGTAATAACCTTGCATTGAAATGAGAAGGAAATGCAGCATAAATCACACACACTTATGCATGCACACAAACCAACACACACAAGTCTGCTGTTTTAATTAGATATCGACCACCAGCGGAAAAGGGGAAGCTAGGGTGTTTGGGTTTGTTGTGTGTGACTGGGCTTTTTTTGTTTTTGGCAGCAGAATGACTGGCCAAAGTCACAATTCTCAGAACATTCAGCATTAGGCAACAAGAGGGTAGCTGATATTTGCTTACTATTGTATTTGTGGCATATATCGTGCATCATTGTTTTATAGGCTGCAGTTTTATGTATTATCATTTTTATAGCATTTCTGACTTTATTGGATAGTAAACAGTATAGAGAAATAGGAAAATAATGATTTCATTTCCAATGATGTTTGAAATGTATGGTTTTCTTTAATTATTGGAATTTTTGATGGTTAAATTTATTGTTCAGCTGAATATAATAATATCCTGCCTAGTACACAATCTTTGCCATAATTAGAGATAATTGGCACATGTGTTGTTAATATCAGCTTACACAGTATATTGTTTTATTTAAATTAATTAATTCATGGTTTTACTCTCAATATCTCACAAGTTTGTTTGTCTGTGTGTGTGTTTATGTTAGTATGTTCATCAGTAAGTGAAGGCATCACCATTTAAACATACTTTATTTCTCATATGTTCTTTGTTACTTAATGCCATTTCAGCAGTTTGGCTTAATTCTCGAGCATTTTCGAAAAGTGGCTTTACATTTGCTACACAATGACACTGCCAGATTGTGTGAAGATACACAACAAGCAATAGTGAACAGACAGGGGCTCAGCTGGCACATACAGGGGTCAAGGCAGAGTTCAGAGGTCAAGTAATGACTCAGAGAGAGGACGATGGCCCTGTAGGGCCAACACAAACTCTGACACTTTAATGGACACAATGGACCCGCATGGAAACACACAAGTACTCACATAATGGACACAAGACAGACAAGAGGTCTGCCTAAAGCATAAGGCAGGTGTAGCAACAGGCAAAAACAAGTGTACAACAACAGAGGATCAGACACAAAAAACAGACATGTAGACAAGAAAGTAAACAACAAAGAAAGGGAAGTCACACAAAGTCAAACAACGGATTCAGCTTTTGCACATGACTTTGTAGATTCAGTCAACTCAGCATGCAGCCAAACTGTTGACGTTTTTCGTTATGAGTGCTAATGTGCATTATTATTCCCACTCATGTTCCCAGTTCTTTCTCTGCAGTTAGGATGAACAGCCAAGATAAATGAGATACCACTTTCGACTCTAAAAACTACAGGCCTCCTGGGTCCTGCTGGGGGACTATGAGAGACTGTGTTCTTGTCTGTATGTGTGTTTGTGTGCACAGGCAACCAAGCTAAAATAATGTTATCAAACCAAGTTAATTACAAGGATGGAGGTCATCCTGCCCAGACACACTTCCTAAACACAAGAACTACAAAGGTAGAGGTGTCCTAAACCAGGTGTTTGAGTAACTGTATGCTTGTGTGTGTGTGTGTGTGTGTGTGTGTGTGTGTGTGTGTGTGTGTGTGTGTGTGTGTGTGTGTGTGTGTGTGTCTGTGTGTGTGTGTGTGTGTGTGTGTGTGTCTCTGTGTGTGTTTGAAGAGGAAGGAAGTAATGTTGAGTGCTTTAAAAGGGTGTAACCTAGGGAGTGGCAATCTTTGTGCATGTTAATGCTCAATTTTATTAAAGAGGGTCATGATTCAAACTTGATGCTTGATTTAAAATGTATTCAGAATTAATTAAAGCTGCTACCAGTTTTTCCATAATCCTTAATATTAAAATAATTTGGTTTATTTATTTAGAATCGATTCAGAAATGAAAACACACGCACACACACACACACACACACACACTGCAGTGAGAACAAATCTGGTATCTGGTAGCTGGTGACTGTCTTTAAATGTCCTCACATTTAAACTTTTTAATTCTTGATTGGATCTTTTGTGCTCTCGTTGAATCGGTACCAAGGTGCTAAAGAGAGCAATTCCCTGTTTGCAGCAGCCCAATTTGTATGAATGCATTTGTTTTACATAAAATCTCACTGTGTGCTGGTACAGTATGAGCAAGCATCTATTCATGAAGGCCTATTTACTATACACCCACATTAAATAGCGAGTAGCAAAGCCGCCTTTATGCCATTGAAAATAAATGTTTTCAGTTCACAAATGGTTACAGCTTGTATTGTTTAAATTAGTCAGTTGGTCAGTATGATCCTCTAAAGGAAACAAATATTCACATTTCCTGCTGAATAGTGAAAGCTCAGACTCAAGATTGTAGCACAAATTTCAAATAAACAAATGAAGTAGTTTATCATTTTAATATTGTATTACATTATAGAATATTTGCACAAAACATATTTATTCCCCAAATGGCCAACTGTCAGGCAAATCTAGTTGAGTAAACATTCTCACCACAAGCTCTATGAAGTAGCTGTTCTAGAGCTCTCGATCATCTCGCATAACCTTCATCATCAAAAGAAGTTTGCACGGATGATAGATTTCCATTTTTTTCTGAGCACTTTAAAGACTAATCAATATTTTGATACTAAAAGTGGATCACATGAGTATTTGTAGTTGCTCGCAGTGATGAATTATCACCAGACTCTGCACTTCCCCTTAACTCTTTCTGGGTCTCTTGTTGGTTTTTCAAGATGTGGATAATACAATAATGCCCTCATTTGTTTATTTACCTAAAGCATGTTCCTTTATCATCACTACAGGGTCGCTGGCGGTATCTGTCACGGATATGACGGCTCCAGTGGTCGGCTCATCTGGTGGAGTGTACGCTCTGGTCTCAGCACATTTGGCCAATGTAGTAATGGTAAGTTTTTGTGTGAGTGCATGTGTGTAGATGATTATCACATCACTCAGTTGTCCTGTGACTACAGAGCATTGCCATTGCCATCATCAAAGCAACTTTTTTTGGGCCCAGCAGGTGCTGCTCTATCTACAGATGCCATACATTCCTCACCATCAGTTTTTCTTTTTCCCCCAAAGATCAGAAAGTGTGTGAGTGGGTGCATGAGTGAAGAAATCCCTTCCCACCGCACTCTCTGACACCTGCTCTGTTTGGTCAAAACTCCCCATCTTGTGGGTCATCACAGACACATTGGCCACAAAGGCACTTATTTGAACCTCTATTATGTGTATTAGGGTACTCATTATGTACCCTGCCAGATCCTCCACAACATTCTTCTTGATATTCGGATGGGGGAGTTTGTCCTCCTCTCAGCTGAAATCACATTATCTAACACAGCAGGAACAGCTTTGGGGTCAGAGTGGCTCTGGTGCTTTCAAAATTGACGTGAATTGAGACAATTCACAGGGCGAGATGTCTTGTCATTTCATGTCTGCATCTCTGTGTGTGTGTGTGTGTGTGTGTGTGTGTGTGTGTGTGTGTGTGTGTGTGTGTGTGTGTGTGTGTGTGTGTGTGTGTGTGTGTGCCTGACGAGGACTTGACCTTCTAGCACAGTTTGTTCTGTCTTAATCATCAGAACTTGAAAATGATCTTCTGAATTACTTCATCCTCTCTTTCTCTCTCTTTCTGTAGAATTGGTCGGGAATGAAGTGTCAGTTTAAGTTATTTCGGATGGCCATGGCTCTGGTTTGCAGTAAGTCTCAATAAAGATGCCACACTCCCCTTCACCTCATCTTAAGAATTATTTTTCAACAAAAGACTTGTACTTTTAATCTGCTTGTCATGCTATTCAATCACCAGAATTTAATCTTACACAGCAAAGGTTTCTTATAAGAGAAATGTGGTTTTGCTCCAAAGGCAGCAATATTGAACTTTCTGGCTTTGCAGTTTCAGCATATGGAGGATGTCTAACTGTGAAGACCCACTGAGCATGCAAAGCTCGCCCCTATTCATTTTCACGAGCAAATTGTTTTGCAAGTCAGTGTGGGATTCCAGGTCTTAACCTGCTGTGGATAGATGTTTGTGAGAAGGAGAAGATCATTATTTTAGTTTCTAGGATACCTTTTTGGTATGTCCCTTTCCTCAAATATTACAGATACAAACAGAAATGAATTGCTGCTTGGCACAATGTCAAGTGATTTGTTAGAAAAGTAGTGGGTTGCTTACTTACACAATGATTGAAAGCGAGCCAGCGAGCGAGCTGCTTGCTAGCTTGTGACCTTTGACACACCCACAACAATGACTGAGACAGCAGAAAGACATTCAATGAATTCCAAGTTTATCTTTACCAAGTTTATCTGAAGTTAATATGAGGATTCAGCAGTGTGAGTTACACAAATCTAGTGAGTATCTTCCAAAGTCTTTTTAGTACAAAATTCCCTCTTTCAGTTACAATCCCTCCACCATAGCACAGAAACACTGTCTGTGGAAACACAAACAGGGACCTGTAAAATCTTTTTTGTTAGTTGTTTTTGTTAACTAAATAAAAGTAACTCTAATTATTCTACCTCATAGAAGAGATTTTTTATTACATGACATGTTAATAAGTGCAGTAATTTATAATATTGTGTTTTCTCTCTCTCCCTCTATCTGCTCACAGTGAGTGTAGAGTTTGGTCGGGCAGTGTGGCTGCGGTTCTATCCACCGGCCTTTCCTCCATGCCCCAATCCTAGCTTCGTAGCTCACCTGGGAGGGGTGGTGGTTGGTCTGACGCTAGGTGTGGTAGTACTGCAGAACTATGAGCAGCGACTCCAGGAGCAGTCCCTATTTTGGATCTTCTTCTGCGTCTACACCTTGTTTGTGCTCTGTGCCGTCTTCTGGAACATCTTCGCCTACAGCTTGCTTGACGTGCGACTGCCCCCACCACCTTGACTTGCTTATTAGAGGCAGACTAGACTCTGTAGCCCCTTTATCCCTTCATCGGTAGATCCCTGACCGCCTGGCTGGATGAGTCAGCCCTCATATTCTGAGCCTCATTGTGTGGTGATCGGAGTCATCTGACAGCCACCCTCATCCTAAATCCAGCACTCTGATGCAGGGATGCACCAGACATGCAGCAGCCCTTGCTGTCGGTCTCATCATACCTTTTTCAGCCCACCTGCTTTTTCGGGTTTAGCATTACCATTGTTTCCGCTTACCATACAAGCTAACCTACATCTGCTCTTTGTCTACATCTCTGTTGGACATTTGTGTCAAGAGTATCAGTCGGTGGGACTTTTGTTGACAACACAATGACAAATGAGAAGTCTCAGATTTTAAACAACAGGAACAAGCAGGAACACTCCTGTCCACATGGCTTAACCTTCTCTGCCTCTTCCTACACAATCCAACGGTGCCTTCTCATGGAGATGTCAGCCTGATGAAAGTATTTCTGCACAGTTGCCTCTTGTGTGGGGTGACAGTAGTAAAGCCCTGCAGTATAATCCATTTTCAGACACAAGAGTTCCTCATAATTCTGTAATCTGCCTGCACCCTCATCATCAGTAAATTAAGAATAAGGTCATATGAGAATAACCTCTTTGTTTAGTCGGTGTTATGTCATCGTTGACATGAAAGGTTTAGATTAAACAGACAGCAGGATAACTAAACCTCTCCAAGTTTGTAGTGAGAGCATGGAGTATATAGGCTACAGCAACCTTCAAAAGTTATTATGAATTTACCTTTGAAGGAGTGTGGCTTAGTTGCCTTCAGACTTTTTTGTGTGCAGGTTGTGTGACAAATGTACCATTGTGCATACAGATAAAAAAACGAAAGAAGCAGAAGTGCCATTCAGGCTTTTACGCTTTCAAAAGTGATAGCCAAAACATTGCTACAGGCATTTGTGCAAGCAAAAATACATCTAATTTTGTCTGTAATGAGTCAGTCATACGTATGTACTGTAACAGAAAATCATCGCAAGAAAAACTAAATCTCTCACTCACACCCTTTGAATTCTTGTCATTTGCAGTGATGCAGTGTTTTTTTGCGACTGGTTAAAAATAGCAAAGAAGTGGCAAGTTTATTTATTGATTGGTGAGGTGGTGAATTAAGGCAAAGTGTAATTAAACTAATGAAAACACTCACTTGTGCCATTCTAAATAAATCTAGTCTTTCTTCTCATTACCAAACATAGAAGAGCAAACATGCCTGACCTCGACTACATCTGGGCTGAGGTCGTTTCACTCTCATATCAGGAGGCATTGGGTGAAAGAAGAAAATCAATGCTCCCTCATTAGTTCCTGTCACAACGTAAATTGTCAGTTGATTGGACCGGGATAGAAAACAACCCCAGTCCTAAGCTGCAAGTCCCAAACTGTACTTTAACCTCATGTTACGCTGGTTAACTGCTTTGAACAAACATTATTATTATGTAATTATATACAGATTAATATTTTAACATGCATTTGCTGTTGCTGATTTTTTTTGTTTTTAACTTTGTGATATTGGTATATTGTGTACATTTTTTGGTCTATCTGCATTGTGATATGTTAGCTATATCCTGTATGTATCCTATTTATTGATTGGTTAAATATGGTCTGGGGTTGTATGTAATAAGGGCTATGACACAAAAGTGAGTGAGGGATAAATCGCTGATAATATTTTAACATTGTGCATATTTTGTAGATTTGATATGTACATACTGTAGTACATTAAACAGTTTTATACAAAAAAGATATGATATCTTTAAATTTTGCCCTCATTTATATCAGTTTTAACTCAGGTCACACATATTCGCATGCACACATGCAAACAAATAAGTTTTGTTCAATATTCTTGGGACAGGAATTACCCCCCATTGTACAAAGAAAAGTGCAAGCAGGTTTCCAGCCTTGAAACCAGAGTAACTTTAAACTCCAACCCCAGTGTTTAGAGAGAGCTCAGGGCCCCAGAGTGGAGAGCCGGGTGAAAAGAAGCAGACATCAAAGTGATCAATGAAATGTGTGAGCATACAAGAATCAGCCATAATTCATTCCGAGAAGGGACTCCTAAGCTGACACTGAATGTCTTCTCTGTCTAGCCGGTACAACCATATGGAGAGGAGCGCCTTTGTAGGCTTATAATGAAAAATTCATTAGATGGCCAAGGAAAGCCGCATCAGTTTTGTTTCCCCTTCATAAATCAAAAATTTTAGAGGTAATCATTCACCTTGGTGAGAAAGAGAAGACAAGTGAAGCTGCAGGGAAGGAATATCGGTGTGAACGTATTTGTAGTGTATCTGCATTTATGCTGCCTGCTGAGAGCAGCACTTGTTAGAATTTGGCCACATTTTAATTTGCATTTCACTTCTTTTTAGGTTACATGCAAGAAGTGGGACACATAACTATTACCAATGTTTCTAACAAGCTGATGGTGATGATGGTGTGACAGTGGCGTCGATTAAGATGACTTAAGTACTTAATCACTTTGTCATCCTATTCTGTCAGCGTGTGTGAGCGTTATCTATGCAGTACGTTGCATGTGTGTCATACAATTATTTCTGCTTTTACAATTTTTGACATGAAAGGCATGTTGGTCAGTGCACATCAGACAGTGCCTTGGCTAAAGCCCCATTTACACCTGGTATCAAAATCCGATCTCTTTAGTATTTACAGGGCACAGGCAATTATGATCTTACATGGTCAAAAGTATGTGGACACTGGTGCATTACACCTATGTGTTATTTTGAACACCTCATTCTAATACTATGGGTAAATATACAGCCTTCACTCTCCCTGGCTGCTGGTACATGCTCCCATTCGGCCACATTAGTGAGGTCTGTGTCACAATGTATCCCAAAGGTGTTGGATAGGGTTGATGCCAGGGATCTGTGCAGGCCAATCAAGATCTTCCACACCTAGGAGACCATTTCTTTATTGACCCACGGGTTTGTGCGTGCGGGTACACTCTCACGTTGAAAGAAGAGAGTTCCTTGCCCAACTTGTTGCCACAAAACTTGTTTAGCTATTGTCTAAAATAATAGTGAATCCTGTGGCATTATATGTCAATAGAACAGAGGAAACCATGAAAAATCACCAAACTAAAAGAATAAAACTATGTTGACAGGATTGTCTACGTCCTTGTTTCCATGTGTAATTTTGTACAAAATAAACAGTGTTTAAAAATAAATCACATATTGAATGCCAAACATGCATGCAACATCCTTGATGCCAAGGAACGATGGGACCTAGATTTGATTTCTGCAACGTTGTCTCCATCAGGTGGACACTGTCAACATAACAAGTTGCAATCGTATGAGTAGAATATATTGTCATTCTCCATGTAAATTGTGTATATGTATTTGCAGCGTTTTTCTGTTGCATGTGTTTTGGGGTTTTTTGTGTTTTATTTTTATTTTGCATCGATTCTGTATTTGCAGCGTTTTTCTGTTACATGTTACAGCGGGGAAAATAAATATTGAACGCGTCAACATTTTTCCCAGTATATATATTTCCGATGGGGCTATTGGAATGAAATTTTCACCAGATGTCAGTAACAACCCAAGTAATCCACACATACAAAAAAATCAAAACATGTATGTCCATGACAAAGTTATGTGTAATAAAGTGGAATGATAATGGGAATAGATATTGAACACATGAAGAAAAAGGGGTGTAAAAATGCATGGGAAGCCAATAAACCAGCTGAAATCGGTCAGTATTTAGGAAGCAATCCTGCCCCCTATTAGTGCAAATTAATATCATCTGGATTAGTCCTAATTGATGGCCTATAAAAAGGTTTCTCATTACCAAGGTGTCACTCAAGAAGCATTGCATGAGCTGTCCCAAGACCTTCGCAAGCTTATTGTAGAGAAACATACGGATGGCATTGGTTACAGACTAATATCTAAACTTCTGAAAGTTCCATTGAGCACTGTTGGGGCCAATATCCAGAAGTGGAAAGAACATAATTTCACCATTAACCGACCACGACCAGGTGCTCCTTGCAAGATTTCTGACAGAGGAGTCCATATAATATTGAGAAGATTGTCGAAGAACCAAAGACCACTCGTGGAGATCTTCAGGAAGACCTGGAAGAAGCAGGTACAGTTGTTTCAAAGAAAAAAATTAGTAATGCACTCAACCGCCATGGCCTCTGCACGCACACCAAGCAAGACACCACTGCTCAAGAAAAGGAATTTGGAAGCTCGCTTAAAGTTTGCTGCACAACATCTGGACAAGCCAATGACATACTGGGAGAATATAATCTGGTCAAATGAGACCAAAATTGAACTCTTTGGCTGTCATAGCATACACCATGTTTGGAGGAGAAATGACACTGCACAGCGCCCTAAAAACACCATACCAACAGTGAAGTTTGGAGGTGGGAGCATCATGGTGTGGGGCTGTTTTTCAGCATCTGGCACTGCCATCCACCAGGATGCTGAAGATGAAACAAGGGTGGACATTTCAGCAAGACAATGATCCCAAACACACAGCCAAGGAAACTCTCAGTTGGTTTCAGAGAAAGAAAATCAAGCTGTTAGAATGGCCCAGTCAATCACCCGACTTGAATCCAATTGAAAACCTCTGAAAAGAACTGAAGAACCTTTTGTGTGGAAGAATGGGCAAAAATCACAGCTGAGCAATGTGTGCGACTAGTTTCTTCATACAGGAGGCGTCTTGAAGCTGTCCAAGGCTTTTCTACTAAGTATTAAATACATTTCAGCAAGTGTGTTCAATACTTTTTCCCTGAGTCATTTCACTTTATTACACACAACTTAATTTATGGACTTATTTGTTTTGATATCTTTATATGTGTGGATTACTTGAGTTGTTGACATCTGGTGAAAATTCCATGGGGATAACGCCATCAGAAATATCTTTAGGCCTACTGAGAATAATGATACTTATTTTCCCCGCTGTTTTTTTTACTTTGCATGGTTTGTCTTGGGCCGTAGCGCGTTTTCCCTTGTAGACCTGCAGTGAAGTGGGAACCCACATAATACCAGTAATACAACTTGAAGCCTGTAAGAACACCGTTTGAAAACCTTATTATATCACTGTAGAAACTCGCTGAAGAAATATAACTTTGGCTGGTGGTATTATGATAATGTGAACTATTAACCTATCTGTTAACCTTTCTCCAAGGGGCGTGTCTATGACATGCGCCTATTTGCTGTCATCGCGAGACTGCAGTCTCTCCACCACAACTTCCTCCAGTAAAGCGCCATTTTCGGCGTCGTTACGGGACTACAGCATGCTGTTGTCAAACAGATAATAAGACTAGTATTTAACGTTGTAAGACCTATTTTTCAGCGTTCATTAAAAGATGGGACGAAAGAAGAAGAAGCAGATGAAGCCATGGTGCTGGTATCCTTTTGACTGGATGACAAAACACCAACGTAGAGATACCAGAGGCTAAACGTTAGCTTGACAAAAGGAAGGCCTAAGCTAGCCTCTCGTAGGGTTTATCGGCTTGTAAGATAATGTTAGCTTAACTATTTGTCCATTGGAGGCTAATTGTTTTAAGTATTGATTTTAATCCAATCTATAATTAATACCCGTAAAACATTTGGCGTCGAGTACATTTACGCAGTAACGTTAATTTTAGTCGATTGCGTTGAGTTCATGGTATTGCCAAGAGGAAGGTACCCTATCGTTAATGTTAGCTAACGTTAACCTGTTAGCCAAGCATTTATGATTCAGGTAACGTTATGATTCAAGCTTCAACGCTGATTAATCTGCAACCTTGTTTTCCGCAGTTGTTGGTAACCTTAACGTTAAAAATTGCGCTGCCCGGTTATTGATCATACATGGGGATTAAGAGCACGAGAGTTTTAGGCATTTACGTTATTTGTAAGACTTACATTCGCTTTGTGAACTTGGTTGTTGCCTAGTGTATTTTTGGTTTTGCTGATGTTTCCTGATGCAACATAATTCTTAACTTTTTACTCAAGGTACTGTAATCGAGACTTTGATGATGAAAAGATCCTCATTCAGCATCAGAAGGCAAAGCATTTTAAATGCCATATTTGCCACAAGAAGTTGTACACAGGCCCAGGCTTGGCTATCCATTGCATGCAGGTTGGTGCCTTTTTTTCTTTGTCATTTATCTTAGATTCGTGAGTTCAAGTGTCTTTGTCATAGTTCGTGGGCTATGGATGCACTGTGCTTGTTATGACGGTATGAACTGACTCACTTGCACGCGTTTCAGGTACACAAAGAGACGATTGACAGTGTACCTAATGCAATTCCTGGAAGAACAGACATTGAGCTGGAGATCTACGGTATGGAGGGTATTCCAGAGAAAGACATGCAGGAAAGAAGACGAACGTTAGAACAGAAGTCACAAGGTTTGTACATTTTCATGTACTTTTTTGCCAATTCTAAGTAAAAGCCCAGATAACCGAATTAAATGTTTTCCTCAATTTTTGTAATGGTTTTGTGTATTTGGCATGATTACTTTTCTGTTTGCAGAGAGTCAAAAGAAGAAGTCTAACAATCAGGATGATTCGGATGAGGACGATGACGATGATGATGAAGCAGCAGGACCATCAGTTCAGCAGGTTTCTGCTGTCCAGCCTCAGGCAGGCTACGCTGCGCCAATGGCCCAGCTTGGGATGCCTCCTGTGGCTGGCGCACCTGGGATGCACCCTGGAGGATATCAAGGCAAGGATCTCTTTAAAAAGAAAAAAAAAGCAGAAGCTGGGAATCAGTCCTGACTCAACTTGACAAAATAATAAGTTGACTTTGAGTTAGGGCCCCTCATATCTACCTTTTCAGTTTGATCCAAACCAAAATTGCAAATGTGAAAACTTCCCCCTGACCAAACAGCCGAACCTTGGTCCGGTGAAAAGAGTTCCTCTTGGTCTGGATGAAACCGAACCATGGTCGGGTTAGTTTCTGGCGCAAAAACATGTTTTGGATGGTTCGTACTTTAGGACCAATTACAGGAAGTTCTGGCAGGCTATCGTCGTGTTATACGAGTAGCATAGCTCCTTAAAGGAATAGCTCAGTGCGAGTGTGGGGTCGAGCGAGTGATAGTGGCAGTGGATGCGCTCAGAGTTGGCAATCAGAGCAGAGAAGAAATTAGCGTGAACGTTTTCAAGTGGTAATACATGTACAGTGTAGGTCTCAGTTTGTTCACGAATAAACACTGCAGCTCCTCAAGCCCCAAGTAAAGTTCCGTTGTCTTGCTTTCTAACTACTGGGTAAAGTGAAGAATCCAGTGTTTTAAGCATTGTTGTCAACCCGTTTTTCTCAACGGTCCGTAGCGCGACCATGTTCTTGCAGAGGTGGATTGTTTTTGCCTTCATTGTGTCCCTGACTGTGCAGTAGGGACAGAGCCTTTTGCGCTCCCAGCTGTTAAGACGGTTATGCTACCTGGCTAGCTAGCAGCTGTAACGTTACCTAGCCGGCCGTTCGGTGGTGTAAATTTGTAAATGTACAATTAGTGTTACAAATAGTTTGTGTCAAATTGTGCCATGTTGTTTTACACTGTTAAAAATAGTTAGTTGTGGGATGTTAATTGTTGTATCTTTCATTAAGTACTAGGCCTGTCACGATAACAAATTTTGCTGGATGATAAATTGTCTCAGAAATGATTGCGATAAATGATAATATTGTCGTTCTGAGACCATTTTCATCTAATATAATGATAATGGCATAATGCAGGCACACCTTTTCAAAGATCAATCAACTTTTATTCTAAAGAATATTTAATATCCACAATATGTCTTTGATCTCCTTTTTAGTATGTCGTCTTTCACGCTGTTGTACAGTTGTGGAATTGCCATTGTGATGTATATGTTCTCCCAGGCAATTCGTACTGGCTATCAAATGTTTGCAGCATTCGTTGAGTGTTTGTGCGATAGACTACAGACTCTGTACTACATTTAACAATTATTTATTAAACACTAAATATTAAATTTAAATAATATATAATTAATAAATTATATCTATGTGGCTATCTGCCACATGGCGAGTAAATGTTTGTACCAAAATAGTTGGTGCAGCTACTTTCTTCTGCTGTCTGCAGGTCGGAGCCTTGCGGGGGTGGGCCGACACCCACACACACCCACCCACACACCCACAGGCACACACACACCCACAGGCACACACACACCCACAAGCGCACACACACCAGACGCCAGCCACCACAAAACTTCTGTTTACTGATGGCTATCGTTTACCTCAGGCTAATTAATTAGCTAGTAAGTGGCGATTTTTGACAGCCAGCCTTCCAAAAGAAATCGCAACGAAATTAAATAACCGATCATTAACTGTTGACCGACAAGCAGGTAATGGAGTTACTTGACTTGACTTTCCGCACTCCGTGTCCGCGGACAGCTGTAGTTTGTGTGAAACACACAAACAAGGACTAAAACAATCAAACAGATGTATGAAATGCAGAGATGTAATGACGACAACACAAGTAATGTAGGTATTAGTGGGAGATGCTTACATTTGACTTAATTGTTAATTGTTATAAATAAATATAAATTCTAGCTCAGAGATAAAGACTGACGTGTCCAACAACTCGACCACCTAATTATAGGACCAGGGTCAAGGTTTCGCAAGTTGCATTCAAGGCTAAACTAAACTTCGAGTTCAGAGTTTAAAATATGTAACAAGGTAGTGCTGCTTGTTTGAAGTGATGTAGTTTTGAGTTGTTAACAGAACATGCCCTCTGACTCATTGTTACAGGAATGCCTCCCATGATGCCGGGCGTTCCTCCAATGATGCACGGCATGCCTCCTGCCATGCACGGCATGCCACCAGGGTAAGGGATCTCTCATTGATGTTTAATGATACTATTTCCATCCGTTTAGTGCTATTTTCGGTTTGATTCTTTATTAATTGATTATATGCCCATACAACAACTTATTTGTTTTGGGGAATACATTAGATGTAATTTTACTGTAGTTATAGCACCAAATCATCATTATCTTATTGTCTATTGCAGCATGATGCCAATGGGTGGAATGATGCCTCCCATGATGCCAGGGATGCCCGGTATGCCCCACGGTGAGTTGTAGTTGTATAGCTTTTTTTTAATATAATTAGAATTAATATAAGCTAACAAAGTCTAATGAAACAGACATTGGTCTTTTGAAATTCTTGCTCCTGTGCACTGTTTGCTTATTTATGTTTTCTATGTAATGGTGCAAGAAAATGTGAGTGACCTGTTTGGGTAATTGTTTAGGAATGCCACCTCACATGGCTCCAAGGCCAGGCATGGCCCATATGGCCCCATCCGCCGCAGCAGGAGTGATACCCAGTCGACCAGCAGTACCAGTGGCTCAGCCCGCCGTCACCAAACCTCTCTTCCCCAGTGCAGCACAGGTGGGCACCATGAACACCCCCCACCACCACCACTACCACCACCACAACACACTTACACATACTTTTCAGAGAGTTTAGATGTTTCTGTAAGCATGTCCCCACTATTCAAGGTAGATAGTTGTTGGCGTTTTATATTAATCTTTCTAGGCTTTCTTATGACCACAATGCTCAGTAATATTGTTTTATTTCCTTATTTCTGTAGTCAGCTGGTGCCCTTTTCCCTCTTTCTCAACCCATCTCATTTTTTGAAATCAGTTTCACTGTTATGTAGTATATTTTGTTCTCATTGAATTTGGATTGAGTATGTGGACATGTTACATGTCAATGCTGTGATCTCCTTCCCACAATGCTGCAGATGGGCGCTGGTGTTCACAGCAGCACAGCAGCTGTTTCCTCTCCGCCTGCAGACCTTCAGTCTGCCTCCTCTCAGCCTCCCTTTCCTAACACGCCACAAGTAGGCTCACAGACAGGACTTTGACTTGGGCTGTGGCAGCTGCATGTTGCTTATTTATTAACTGCCTGTAAATTCTCAAGTTGTAAACTAGGCTAATTACTAGCAATATTTGCCTTGTTCATCAAAATGAGCACATAGGCTACAGTGTTGGTGTCAAAGGATAATTATCCCCGACAACAACTGATGTACTTTTGTCTGTGCGCTTTATTACTGTGCATGTGCTTTATTTAACGCAGAATGAGGCATAACAGTGGATTGACATGGATGTTGTTTTGCATCATTCACCCCTCATAACCTCTGAAGCATGAATTCTGCAATAACGACTCATGCTAAAGAACCGCTTTGCGCCGGCCGTTCCATTGATTTCCAATTATGCGCTGCGCTAGCCCTGGCGTCGCACATCGCTCGGATTTGCCGCTTTGCACTGCGCTCAGTTCAAATTATTTAAACTTTGACCTAGTTGCCGCTGACCTTTCGAAAGCGCAACCGATGAGATAACAGCGTTTCCTTACCTAGCAACGAGAAATAGCTTCCTTGCCACCCTTGATGACGAATACCTGCGCTTTGCTCTGCGCCCTACCTAGCGGTGCACAGAGAGCAACTCGCTTATCATGTGTAGGCGGCTTTACGCTGCAGCAGTGCTAAACACGCTGTCAGTTCTTTCCCCCCACAATCTGAATTGTAAATGTCTGTCGATTGGTTATACTTGTATTTCAGGAGTTGTTTTATCCAATGATTCATTTACTCTTCTGCATACAAAGGGTTTACCTCATTTCATGCTAAATTTGCTCACCAGTTGAAAGCAAATGGTGTAATTGTTTTGATCCTTAAATGAAGTCAGCAAGTCAAATCAATATTATTTCCAGTTTAAAGTGAAATTCGAATACTAAACTAGATTCAGAGTGACCAAATCATGAATAAAAATGCAACTTTGAGTGTTTAAAAAAGGCAAGCCTTAAATTGAGGGGAGGGGGTTATATTTCTAAGTAATGTTACAGAATGATTGTCACAAAGGTATAATCCATTGAGGACTTTTGTGTTTTTGCATCTTTGTAAGAAAGCAGCAGTGGACTACAGTCAGTTACCTGTATTGTGTCTTTGTACAGGCCCAGCAGAGCACTTCAGGAGCCACAGCTTCAATCTCCCACAGTACAGCCGCCTCCTCTGACCCTCCCAAAGCAACATTCCCTGCCTACACCCAGCCCTCTGTCTCTTCTTGCTCTTCCACTTCTTCTTCTAACCCCTCTAGCAGCACTGTGGCCAAACCCCCAGCCACAGTGCCCGCCAAGCCTGCCACCCTCACCACCACGAGTGCAACTAGTAAGTTGATCCATCCTGATGAGGATATCTCACTGGTAAGTTGCTTGAGCTTTCTATTTTGCCCTTTTCACAGTAAGTAATGACTGATACATATAATAGTACATCTGTTGATGAATGGGTTGGTGCAATATTTTACCATCAGGCTTTTTTCTGAATATCAATATCATGAACATCATAAATCATAAAGTACATTTTTGGGATACCTGCCAAGCATTTATATCCTTACTCTTAGTAGTTTCTCTTTTGTGGTTATGTTGAAGGATGATTCTGAACCTTAATATCCTCAGTGTGAAATCAGGGCACGCCAACATTGGTACCCAATTCCTCGTCATTGTTGTGAGTGTTTATCTTTGTACTGTAAGGGGCATAATATGGTTTCTTTAGTCTGAGTCGTTTGTCCCTGCCAACAGGAAGAGATGAGGGCCCTCTTGCCCCGTTACCAGCGTCTTACACCCAGGCCGGGTCAGGCCCACGTGGCTGCTCCCCCAGTGGCGCCTGTGGGCAGCATAATGCCCCCACAGCAAGGCATGCCACCACAGCAGCCTGGCATGAGGCATCCCATGCATGGTAAGGAAATGCTTGATAGGAAATCAGTGCAAAATACCCATCAGTTTCTGAACTATATGTTCAGTCATTTTATTATCACTATCTTTATTGTATTATCAATTAATTGGGTCCTCAGTCTACAGTTTCATTGCACTGAGCGTTCAGCTTTTTTCCTCTAGATCAGTGGTTTCCAAACGTTTTTAAACCGTGGTACTCCTTCATAGAATATATATTTTATGGCACATTAAGTCTGTAATGAAGTAGCTTTTAGTATACATTTAATGCACTTTTTGTCAAGCTAAAAATGGGTGTTAAGTTACTTGATTTTAAATAGGTAAAGAATGAATTAATATAAGCTACAGTTTAATTGACTGTTCTCTGTGCAGGTCAGTATGGTGCTCCTCCTCAGGGCATGCCAAGTTACATGCCTGGAGGGATGCCTCCATATGGGCAGGGTCCTCCTATGGTTCCCTCTTACCAGGGAGGCCCTCCCATGGGCATGAGGCCGCCCGCCATGTCTCCGGCTGGACGCTACTGAAGCAGCAAAGCAGCCACCACATTAGGTTTGAGGTTAACACCTTTCTCTCATCCTTGTGCTTTTTCAAACCTAGCTGCAAGCAAAGAGCAGTAAGACCAGTGGTGGTGAAGACAAACATTACTTGTTAGAACACATGGACATTTAATGTAACATCTTTATTGGAAAACAGCCAACCACCACACAAGTTCCTGAAAGCTATTTGTTGTCATTTGATTACATGTGAGGATATATTTTTCCCCTATAGGTTTCACTCAGGTTTATAGAAGTGAAGTGTGTTAAAATGATTCATATTTCTTTTGAAGCTGCTGGAGTTACATGAACGTACCAACTCCTTACAAAGGCAAGTTTCTCTTGTAAACATTTGATTATTTTTTTATTTCTGTTTTTTTTTTTTTGGTAGATTGAGGCCCTCACAGCATGCTTAGGTGCTGTTGGACTTGCGTCCCCAACCTTGGTTGGTGAGGGTCTCAGTGATGATGATTCCAACTCGGTAGTGTTAAAATTCACGACTCATCAGTCTCTAGCTTTATCTTTATTTCAGGTTTGTTTTTAATATTTCCTGGTCTAAAGGGTACCTGTATGCATCCTTTGTAATGTTTTATGAATCTGTTGTAATAAAATTCATCTTGAAATCCAATGCTGGTTTGTCCTGACGTGCGTGGAGGTGAGTGAAGGTTTGTACTGGTGTTCCTTTTCTTATGGCTGTTTAACTACAGGACTTCATCAGGTATTTAAAAACCAAGTTTGCCACCATCTATTTTTTTTTATTTTTTTTTTTTGAGTCCACCTTACATCGTCTTTGTAAAAGACTGGATATTGAAGTACAAAAGAATGCATTTTCATTTTTTAAGAAATGGAATAAAGATTTAGTGCTCAAATCTCGTGTACCACCAGCCCAAAACTAAGATGTTGGCCAACTTCTGGTTCCGAATACTGCATGTTACCCCATAATAATGATGGAAATAACTGCAGATTAAATAATACTTGTAGATATAGTACACTTGCACAAATATGAAAGAGAAACTAAATTTCATTCCTGATTCATTCACTTTTTTTTGTCTGTACATACATTCCAGAACGCAAACATGCATGACTGCTGTAATGTTAGTTTGTCATCTCGAGTCATGTTCCCATAATGTACTACAGGGGGCAAGCAAAACAACAAACCCAACAATACACTAGCTCTGTTAAATACAAATGTTGTGAAGCTCAGTTTTTCAGATCAAAACGGTTGATTAAGCCTTTACAACCTTTCAAAGTGTAAGGTTTACAAGTGATTTATTTTTACCTTGCTACATAGTATTTGCAACTGATAAACAATTTAGTGGTTATTGGGTTCATTGGTTTATCCCTGTTTGAATTACTGATGAGGAAAAAACTCCAATGGTGGTTGTCAGATGCGGACACAAACGGCTAAAGGGTAAATCAGATTGCGTCTGTAGTTGTGAGATATAGCAGCCAGCAATTTCCTGAATTGCGTTCATCCAGTCCTGCAAAAGGATGTTATGACATAATCTAAATGGAAGAAAAACTTGCATCAGCAAGAAGGAACAGTGGCCACTAGGAGACCCTCGCCTGCACTAAAGGATGCCTAACAATATATTTCTGAACAGTCCGTCAAATAAATCAACACCTGAGATGGTCTCAAGAGAAACTGCTTCGCTAGATTGGCATTTACTGCAGTGCTAGTTTGTATTGCTGGGTATTTTTGTTTTGTCCAACCTTTCAATCCTAAATGTTTTTCATAATCATCAGCCAGTGACAGCTACAATGATCCTGTGTTTGTTTTTGTACAGAGCAATCTTTGAGAGATTAAATCTGACTTCATGCAAATATGTTGACAGCAGGTGCACAAATTTAAGTTTTTAGTGCACACATGGATCTTCAAAAGAAGTTCTTGTAGGTATTTAGTGTGGCACAAGTTTTTCCTCTGCGCATATCACTTACTGCTTTGTATTTGTTTTTGTCTGTAGCCCATCCATATCAGCCTTAAAACCCACTCAGCTGGCATGAAAGGTCAGTTAAACCCAGTAAGTACCTGATGTTTATTATAGTGTGGGTCTGTCCTGTACAACTGGATGTTAGGCCTTGTATTACACAATGCATTTTTTTTTTTTAAAGTATGTTATCTATTCGATAATTGAAGTAAATAAGTGTTGTGTAAAAGAGAAGGAAGAGCATTTGTAGCTATTAAAAGGAACAAAAACTTGCATTGAAATGTAAATGTTAAATTGTTTTCTCTGGTATGAAATTGATATATATGTGTGTGTGTGAGAGATAAAGGGTCAGCTCACCTAAAAAATATCACTTTTCCTATGTGGTATCTAGCGCAGTGGCCTTTTGGCCTTGTGGCCCGTTAAAGGGGTATTTTACTTCCATAAAGTTGAATCCTACATTTTCCACAATGTAACTCAATAGTATTTTTCATTAGACCCTTCCCACCTGATAAACACCCATGTCTTTTCAAACAGCAATTTACAAAACGGGCTGTCTTAAACCTAATGTCAGATTATTTTTTTCAGACTCCAGAGCCACAGAACGAGCTGTTTTCAAAGGCTGAGTGGTAGTCCTCTAGATAGGCAACTGATCTTAATGAGTAAAATGGGAGCCCCTTTAAAATGAAGCGATGCCTACGTGACCGCATGACACAGGTTATGGCCTCAGTGTGAATAGGATTTTAAAATAATTTTAATTAATTTATCCATTTAAAAATTAACCAACATTTTCTACTACTACTTTCCAGAAATCGTTCTTGTTAGTCTGAATAAACCACAGAACGCAGTTTACACTTTTTATAGGGACTATTTCTTTGAACAGATACTGATATCTCAACACGTAGACCAATCAAACCAACATTATCAGCATGACTAGATGCCACTAGAGATAAGTGAGGAGATTCTTTTTCTTAATTTGGGTGAACTGACTATTAGTAAAAGCTCAGTTGTTGGCAGCAACGTGTACTTAAGTGTTAAAGTAAACGTATTCATTATGAATGATGAGCGGTTTACCACTAGTATGTAAGGAAAAATGTTTCTTTGACATTAAAGTTTAAATGTATTACATTTTAGATAAATCTAGTTTTTGACCAGCTGTCATGACCAGTTCAAAATCCCATGTAAATCTTTATCGCTGGCCCCTTTTAAATTGGTGTTTGCAAACTCTTGTTTTTGGATCAGGTGTATTTGTATTTTAAGGTGCTGTACTTGAAATACTGAGGGGGAAAAAAAGTGGTCAGGGATTGTCTCCACACGGCTCAAACCCAACACATCAAATACCGACGCTCTGTCACAGCCTTCGGCACAAGGCACACGCCACCGGACCAGCTATAAAAAACGGAACAGAGAAGCTCGAATTACAACACACAGAGGAAGTGTGACTTCACGCCATTACTCAGGATGCTCAGGACGCCATTACTACCTTTTTTTTAAAAGCAAATATTTGTTTGCTGCTATATTAATGTTCTGAACGTTGAGTACAGCCATAAAGAGTACAGCCCCTTAAAAGGAATACAAGCTGTCCTATAGAGAACAATTGTCCAGAAAGTTGACTGACTGACTGAACATGTTACAACAATGTCAGAATTATGTTTTTGTTTTAAATAAAACTATTGCGTTATTTTGCTGCCACTTGTTTTCCTTCAATTAAATTAAGACGTGAGACGAAATCCACTATTCTGAGGCTCCCAGCACCTTTTAGAAAATACTATTTTAACAATTTATTAAATTGTTTTTATGATTGGTTTAGGAGTATTCCCTAATATTGAGTTAGTATTGTGTATTGTGTATTTTATATTGGCCATTTTGCAATAAATCACTGTAGCTTTATATAGTTTGAATTGATATGATTACCTATATACTGTAACTGCACTGCAGCCATTAGATGCATGTATTGAAGTAAAAAGTCATTAAATGGAAACTTTGAGGACCTTAAGATTGCCCTTGTCATGTCTTCATTTTGTGTCTTTCTTCCTCCTCTGGCCTGCATACATTTCTCAGCCTGAATTTGTGGTTTGAAGCATCAGTGAGGTTAGAGACTCTACAGACCTCTATAAACATTTAGCTTCAAAGCAAGCCTACCAAGCAATACTAGCAAAGCTTCATGAGTGTATTCACAGGCATTGTTAAACAAAAGGTTAGCTCATCTATAAAAGTGAAAACCCTCAAGCTGCAGCCTCTCAAATAGCAGAACCCTTCTTAAAACGGCTGCACTTGGTGAACGGTCACTAAAACCTATGCTATGCATATATAAACCTAAGTGTGGCTTCCTGCTGCCGGACTGGTACAGGGTGCAAGAACCAAAGAGCAAACTGCCTGTTTAGAGAGAAATATTGGCTACCACGATTTGCAGGTTTGCGTGTGTGTGCACTTGCGTGTGTACTTATGTCTATTTGTACATTGAAAATGTTATGTATTCATTCCTCTTGTCCATATTGTCTGTGAAAAGTTTTTTTTTTTTATATAACTGAGACAAGGATTTTTTTTTCCAATGCTTAGGTCCAGTAATCAAATATTGAAGCTGTACTTGAGACTTGAATGTTTTTGCTGTCAAGTCTTTGGGCAGTCAAGCCTCAAGTCACTATTTTTCACAGTTAAATCAGATTGAAGTCTTTTGCATAAGCTCATTTAGTGTGCAGGCCTTTTGACACACTTGACATTCTTTCCACTGAAGCAAATTATTAAATAAATAAAAAACAGACACATCATGTCCTGTAACAGGCTGTCAGAAATATTTCCTCTGGGAAATGCACAAACTATTTTGTCTGTGGAAAGTTTTTCTCAAGCGTGTGAGACGCAATGAATGCAAATTTTGACGAAAAAACGTCACTGATGCTAGTTGAACTTAAGAGTCGGGTCAAACTGCCTAAAACAAAACAAAAAAACTTGGATTGTTATAGGGAATTCCATGCACATGTTGGATCTTACTATGCTGCTGATCCTTGTAAAATACTTTATAATATAATCATAAACTTTCAGCTGTGTTGTAGTGTTACATTTCTTATGTATTATTATATTGCTTTAGAAGGTTAGCTTTTGCTTCCTCTTGTGTTCATTTTGAGGTTTGAAGGTGGAGCTTCATGGAGTTCCTCTTGGTTTCAGTTACAGTTAACCAAACTTTTGTCATCCAGTTCTGAGTGATTGCATGTGTGCTGTCATGGTTTACATCAATGACTTCCCTTAGGAACTTACTTAGTGTCTTCTGACAGTATTAAAGATGACTGGGATTCAGTACCTGGCATGTCTGTGGACTCTGTTCATCACACAGACTGGATTTGGTAAATTGATCATTTGCTTCTTTTTTTCCAGTTTGAATTGTTCTTGGAGCGTAAGAATAAGAATAACGGAAGTCATTGGGAGTCAATGTCTACTTCACAAAATATAATGCACCGCTATGGATTGTGCCAGATTAATTTACTTTTGGTAATTTTTGGGAGCTGCAGTTTGTTGTGGTATCATGTTGGATTATAGTCTATTATTTTGTCCATATAATGCATGTGGAATAGTTTGGTCAGAAGATTACCAAATAGGATTTTCTTTGGGCGGGATGCAAATCTCCCAATTTCTTTTAGCATAGTGTTTTAGCATAGTTGAATCTAATATTATTTACCATGTTAATTAGCTGATTTTACTTTGAAACTGACACATCTTTAAGCATATAATCACTTTTTTCACCAAACAAAAAAATGTTTATTCTAAAAAAAAAAAAAAAAATGTTTTTGTTTTTATCAAGTGTGCAGTGACATTCAGTTCTTGGAGAGGCATGAGGGGGAATCTGTGGTTCTTCCCTGTGTAGTTGACCAAAGAAACCCTTCGCCCTTCGGTATCTACCTGAAGCGCAACTGGCTGAAACCCAGTGAAGTGCTGTTCATGCACACCGGGAACGACGTCAGTGCAGATAACCGCGTCAGTGTCAGTGGAGACCCGAGCAACCACTCTCTGAACGTGACCATCTCTCAGCTGAGTGCCAGCGACACAGACCGCTACTACTGTGAGTTTGTTGCGAACAACCCTTTAGGTGAAGACGACCGAACACAGGGGAAGACTGAATTCTTCCTTCTTGTTAATGCTGGTGAGTGTTTCTTTTTTTTCTTTCATCCCATTCACTTTTCACCTGTTTGTCACCCACAGAAGTTTAAACGTTCCAAAACTAACACAAAACAAGAAGGTTAAATATACTGTAGGTGGTTGACATTTGAAAAGTGTGTTTGGTGCTGTTTGCTCACTACCAGTGCTCCCACTAAGCACCACTGTCTAATAAAGCATACTTAGGATGTTGTAAATGATAATAGTTCTCAAGTCAAGTCTTTCAAGTCAGCTTTATTTGTCAATTTCTTCACATATACTAGACATGCAGAGGAATCGAAAGAAAAATTAACAGATAAGACAAGACATTCCTAACACTAAAACAATAAACAAAAGAGAGAGGGGGTAGAGAGGGGAGAGATTTCCGTTTCCTGACAGCCTGGTGGATAAAGCTGTTTGCTAGTCTGGTGGAGCGGGCACTGAGGCTTCTATATCTCCTCCCAGAAGGTCGCCCTCCTTCCTGTAGTTGGTCTCATCGTTATTGGTGATGAGAGCCAGCCACACAGTTGTGTCGTCCACAAACTTCACCATGTTGTGCTGTAGGTTGGTGTTTCAGTCGTGTGTCAGCAGGGTGAATAGCAGGGGACTGAGCACACAGCCTTGGGGGGGCCCTGTGCTCAGTATGATGCGGTAATAATAATACTGCTTGTTATTAAATGAGGTTTGGTCCAGGTGCCTTGCAGCCAGCAGGAAAGCAGTGGAACTGAAAATGTAGGTGGCATTTAAAGAGCTAACTAAAGATATAAAGTATATTATGCTGGAGGAGGATATACACCAGTAAAAGGGATTTTTCACAACCTGGCAACCCAAAAGTTTCCCTTATTAATGATGTTTTACTGACATTTCAGTTATTAATAAGTCTTATAACCCCGATATAAACGATGCCTTATTAAAACTGGTACCATGAAGTCTTTTTTTCAAAAAAGAACTAAACTGCTAAAATGCCGTTTCGTTCGTGTTTAACCGTTGCCAATTCTTATTGAATAGCCTGGCCATGAATCCCCTCCTCTCATTTCACAGTGCTAGTTCCAGATCTAAAAATACAAACCCACCATTACCACCGTCAGTAGAAACAAGTACAAATTAAAATTATACTGAGTTTTAGTAAACTTCTAAATGTTAAAAAATATTACTCACAACACTAGGTGGAGTTGGGAGCTCCTCTCAACCTTCTTTAAACCTTTTAAAACGGCAGACATCATGCCAGTTGGCCAAGAGAAGAGGAAACTGTTCTTTGTGTTCTCTGTTCTTTCTCTGTACCCCAAATATAAATGTTCCTACAGCACCCTCAATATGCTTTCAAGAGTAGATGATTTTATGGTATTGTTTTACATAGTATGAATTTATATTTACAGATACACTGAAGTTCCTGTCTAAAAAAGTATATATATGATTACTGCCTGTTGACTACACATATTGATTGATTAAAAGGTTACATTCAGTTAATCCTATCTGGTTACATTTAGTACATGTGCTCAATAATGCCACTACTTTAAATAATCTATATAATCAGCTGAGAACTCCTTCTTATAACCTTATGGCTGCTAACCCCCCATACATATTTAGATTATTCAGAGGAAAAAGGGGTTTACCATAGGTCATACTCTAAGCTTTATTCCCTTTACCCCGTGGAGATGCCCTTGGGCCAGTGGACATTGGGTTGCTGGAGACATGTTCTGGGGGCTCAGCCGTGCTCCCCTGTCTCACTCCACACGGGGAGGCCTTGGCCGTGGAAGGGGTGAGTCTGAAGAGACAGAGGGGCCGGGCACCTGTGGAGGTGTTGTACCACTCAAAACGTCACCACGGCGGCAGCCCTCCATCCTCCTCCCTGTTCCCCGTTGAGAGGGTCCACCTGTCCTCGGCTCCCGGTCCAAGGGGCATCACCTACAACCTGACCCTGCAGCAGCTGCAGCCGGACGACAGCGCCCTGTACAGCTGCCAGCTGCTCCTCAGTGGCAGGCCCGACACCAGCACCACTCTAGGAAGACAAGCACTCTTTGTTTCTGTGCAAGGTGGGTCACGTCACAGAGGGACTTGATCGCCAGGTTACTTATACTTACTTCATTTTGTTTTTCAGGGTTTTGAAAGTGAAAACTATTTTTTTTGGGCTTTTCCACCTTTAATTTGACTGAACAGCTAAGTGAGAGAGAGGGGGAAGGCATGCAGGAAATCGTCACAGGTTGGATTCGAATCCTGGACCTCTGGGTCAAGGAATAACCCTCTCAGTATACGTGCGCCTGCTCTACCCACTGAATCAACCCGGCCACAATGAAAACTTCTTTTAATACTAACTGTTGTTCTGTTGTACCAATTTGTTTCCTTTTTGTGCTGTTTTTTCCCCCCAATGTCAGCCTTCTACTAACATACCTGCTACTAATTATATCAATAACAATGGCTCTAACCTTAGTAAATATTCCACTCATATTTGCCAATCAACATGTGTTGTTGTTATTGTTTGTTTCTTAAATAACGATTTGAACTGAGTAGATTCAAGTTTTGTGGAACACTGACATGTTCAGAAACCCATGCTGGCTTTTTATAAGCACTATCATTGTTCCCTTATTTGTTCACTTGCACGCCTGTGGGTGTGTGCACAACTGATAACACTAGACAATGATAGACATCACTAACAGATGTTATTTATATTTATGTACTTACAAATCTTATCTCAGTGTAATCAGTTAGTTGGTTAATCCATCGATCACTCCCACTACATCTGACATGTCAGCCAGGTTGGGCAGTGCAATGAACCATTAAATCAGAGACGCAAAATTATTTTGAAATCATAATTGTGTGTCTTAAAGGATAAGTCTGGTGCTATTCTATATATTTCTTTTTTATCAACAAATGATCCTGAAGCATTGAGAACGCTGTGTAACCAGTAACCAGTAACAGCTCAAGCACGGCGTTCGTCGTTCGACTGATCGTGACTGTTTTCCCAAGATGGCGCCTGCCTGTATACGCGAACGGTACTGTCTTTATAAACTATCTGTTTAATAAACTGTCTGTACACTTACAAAGTTCTCAATGCTTCGATTTACATGTAGAGACCCTCATTATGTTACCGTGGAAGTGTGGTGCTATTTTGAGCCTTGTTAGTGGTATAGAAATAGCGATTTCTTTTTACTTTACCCTTGCCCCGACGACTAGCTTTATAAGCTAATTATCGGTTTGCGTTAAAACTGGTCACATTCGATTAGCATGAAAACATATCCCAGAGAACAGTCGACTTGGTATGTGTTATTATCCTCTAGGTTCATTTTGCGCCGGATTTCTGCTTTAAAGGAGGTTGACTCAGATTATTTAAAATAGATGATTCAATTTCTACCGAGAATTTTGTGTTTGAGATTTCAAATGTCATTGCCAGTTGAGCTTATTTCTCACTTTCATTGAACAATCAAAACTGCTATCACTCATCTCCTGATAATATCAGACCAACCAGAACTCCTGTTTGCTGCTCAGTAACGGTCTCCCTATTCATGAAAATGTTTCGGTGATGTTGATCTTTACATTGTACAGAAACCCTATTCATATATTCAAACTGCAGCCTACAACTAGTAAGGAACCTTGGGTCAGTGGTTTTTGCAATTCCACTGAACACGTTATACTTGAGCATTTGTTGTGTTTGTCTTACAGTGTTTTATGAATGAACATGCAAGTGTCAGTGGCGGAAATGCAGTGCAGCAAGGAAGCTGAGTGCTGTCGGTGCAGCAGTGAAGTTGACCCTCTTATCTTCAACATTTCTCTTTCTGCTTCTTCACAGGTCAGTGTGGCTGCTCCAACTACTCCACTCTGCTATATGCTTTGTCCTCAGCTGTGGCCATTCTCCTCCTCATCCTTGGATTTGTGGTGATTTATAAAGTGAGTAGGCTGACACAACACAAGAGTTAAGGAGAAAAATATAAGTGATTAATGCGAGCAGCACCTGCGTGCTAGAGAGTTCCTCTGCAGCTCACCACAAAACCACACGGTTTCATAACTTGTTGCTACCAGTTGTCAGCATGCTTTTCTTACAATTCAGTTAGAAAGGTAGTAAAACCCTAATTCTATTTTTTGTTTAGTTTCACCAAGTTAGTAGTGAACTACAGTGTTTATTTTAAGCTTTGTTATTGCTGGTAGTGATATAGTGAGGATTAGATTTGGTTCGGACTTCACAATGAAAATGCTGCCTCAACAGAAAATAACACTAATTTTAACAGGAAATCGAGAGTGCGTTCACTCTGTTTGTTCTCTTCACTGATTTGTTTTTCTTCTGTTTCAACTGTCAGGGCAAAGCACACCGCAGTGTCAAGTCACACCCTCAGGCACCCATTTACGAGGAGATGACCGGGCTGCAGCCTCTCAGTCGAAAACTGGCCCCCCGTCATCTGGAGGAAACTGAGTCTTCAGAGTACAGAAACTGCTCTGTGAAGAAATCCTATACTGAAAACCATTACGAAAGCCCCATTGGAGCCCTGAGCCCCAGGAGTGAGTCGTAGAAATGAAATATTAGACTTTGTCACCAGCATCGGGAACTAGACTAACTCATCAACTCCGCTGCCTGAAACTCACTGAATTCCAATTAGCACTCTGAAGTTTCTCTAACAGAAAGATTCTCCTCATACTGTCCTTTTTCTCATGTTTATTAGACTGTTGATAGTTTGAAAGAGTTTTGTTGGTTTGGGCATTTTTTTAAGAACCTTTGTAAATGTTTACTACCACTGTTTTTGGCTATTCAGCAAATTAAAGGTACCCTGTGGCGTTTTGGTAACAAAGTTATGTCACTGTTTATAATATTGTTTATGAACATTTCTCACCAAAACCCATTGTGTGTGTGTGTGTGTGTGTGTGTCTTTGAGATCTAACAAACACATTGAAAGCATTTCCTTCCTCATAAAACATTTAGAAACCTCCAGATGTCACATTTCTACATTTCTTGAACTTACCGCCACTGACAGTCAATCAGCAGAACAGTCTAAAGAAATCGGCACCAAGTCACATGCATGAGCGTCATGCTTGTACACAAGAATCTAACGAAATGGGTACCCATTTTTAAAAATGTTGCTCCACAGTACTACACTTTTAAATTGTAATTGCACTGAAAAGTTAATAAAAACATTGACTTACACTCTCTCTCTCTCTATATATATATTATATATAAAATATATATATAAAATTAAATTTTTTTCAACATACTATACTGACTTTTTTTTAACATTTTTACGACATACTATACTATGGCCTTTTTTAATGGCATACTATATTATGACTTTTTTTTTAATTAAATGTTTTCATGTTATACTATAACTTTTTCAATTACTTTTTTACAACATTTTTATACTGACGTTTAATGAAATTGTTTTGGCATACTCTATTTTATGACACAACATACTATACTATGAAATATATGATTACATTATGGCATCCTATTCTATGACATTTTATGTCGTTTCACTGTATATACTGTCATTTCAACATAATATAATTATAACAAACTGTTAAATATTACTTTTGCCTTTCTACTGGATCTAGGAAACCAAAAAAGGGACAAGACACCTAATAACAGCCAAGAAAATTTGTAATTTAATATAGTCCGAAAGAAGCTCCATAATTCATGGAAACATTTTTTCCGGTGCATGTCCTTAACAATCACATTCTATGAGGAGAAAAAAGAACAACATTAAAAGCCACAACTTTGTATTTCAGTTACAGACATTTTTCCTTAATGTTTTTTTCTTCAAAGTAAAGAGAAAGGCAAAGTACCCCCATCCCCCCACCCACCCTCCTCCCCTTTAAAAAACTGACAGCCTTAAAAGTCATGGGCTTTTTTTCAGTACAACCCACAGTGCTTTAGCAGAAGGATAAGCGCTCATTGGTTAAGGATTACACAGCATGGCGACGCAGTGTAGAATTGCAAAAACATTAGATGGCGATGACAATAAGGAGGAGGAGGGAAGTAGAGTGGAGGAAATTTGAGCAACAGACAAAACAAGAACAACCCTACGTCAAACCCTGAACCCCAGAGTCTGAGTCGACAAACACCCGCAGTATAGCAGCTGGGTTTGGACTCTTCCCTCCCACTTGTGCATAGATCATGATCCTTTAAAAACCAGCTTTATTCCTCCACTTCAACCTACCTCTGAAAACCTACTGTTACATGTTAAGAAATTTCTCAACTATTGAAAAACCTGTCACAGGAACATGTTAACAGACAGGAGAGATGATTAAAAACAAACAAATGAAAACTTCTTGCACAATGCTCCTGGACTACAGGATGGAAATTTTAAAGTCATAACATGCAAATTGCATGTCTTTTTGACAATCAAACCATTGATCAGTTTAAATGTAAAGCAATTCTACTTAGATTTCACATGTAAAGCACTCCACTTTTTTCAAAGTTGATTCTCAGTCTTATTTGGTAAATACACAACTTGCTACAAACTTTTTGTTGCTTTAAAGAAATAATGGAACTCTATATTCTGTTAAACTCATGACCTTCAGTGCTTGCCTGGAGTTTAATTGTTTTCAGTTGCTTTTTTTTTTTTCACACAAACACTAAACCTAGAAATTATGGAGTTGGTATCTGGAACCCTGGCCTTCCTGAGACAAAATCCACATCTTTTGAGTGTGCAAGTTAGTGAGCAAACTATGTCGCTTACAGGAAACATAAAATCACAACTCAATACATACAGAGATAGTCTTACGACACTGAAAGAGAACTTAAAAATTGAAATATGACATAACACTGATCAATCCCAGAGTTCTTAAAGTAGCATAAATCTTCATTTTGCAAGATTTGCATGTCCATATTTGATGGAAGATGAAATTTGTCTCTTTTTAAGTTTTTTTTTTTTTTTTTTACAACATTCCTGTTTCCTTGAACTTTAGACAAATGAAATGCTTGTAAACGACAGGTGGCTTTTGCAACAAAAAAAGAAAAGATAGGCACCTCTGAAATGAGTCTTGTAACAAACTCACCTCCCACACTTTATCCCTTTCTCCATGAAGTTAACATAGGGATTACTAGTCCTTCTACAGCTATCTATGGCCACAGTTTTGTTTTTTTTTTCCCCTTTTTTTGTTTTGTAATTTTTTTGTATTTTTAATTTTTTGTTTGTTTTTTTGCAATTTTTTGTATAATTGGAACAAAATGGTGCAATACTCAATGATAATCCTTGTACTGGATTATTCCACAATAAAAGCCACTATAAAGGTAGATAAACCTTTTACAGATAGAATGAAAAAAATCCATTAAGTCCTTGAGTAAACATGTACACGAATTGTCACCATCTCCCCTCCGTACTTTGACTCGTTTATCTACCATTAGCTGAGTGAGGGGTAGAAGACACTCAGTGCAACTTTAGAAGATAATAACAATGTCTATCAGAATATGTTTTGACAGAACAAAAAAGAAAAAGATAAAAACAGACATAAAAAATATAACATACTGAGTGGAACATAACAGGCCATGTGCCCGGTACACACAGTTTCTTGCACACACATTCATACAAACATCTGACTTTCAAGCACACATCTAAGATGACTTTTGCATTTCTTTTTTTTTTTTTTCTTCCAAAGATTTTGTATTTGTAACTTAATGCAATACATTTTTTATATTTTCTAAAAGCCCCTACGTGTACCTGTCAGATGGAGAGAACAAGAAAATTAATTACTGACTTCACATTACATTATTGGCGCTTCATGATTCAAGTATTTGTGTTCAATATTTTGTCTTGTTTTGATATGTTTGGGATTTTTTAATCGACTGGATGGGTTGGGCTTTTAGACAAGCTAATTAACAAACAAATACACATATATACAGTACAAGCACTTCAAAGTACTGCAATATGTCATCAAAACCAGAACGTGCATATCCAACTCCATATAAGAAAGGCGTAGCTTTCAATCAATCAAGTATCAGATTACACCCGACCCAAATCCTTTCCTTCGTATCACTTATTTGCGGGGAAATACATATTGCTCATTTTTCAGTTGTATTAAACCAAGACCTTTCAAACAAAAATGAAGTGTCAGAGGTTACGATCCAAGAAGTCTGAAGAGGTGATACTACACACCAAACTCACAGTGTATATATATATATATATATATATATATATATATATATATACTGTTATCTAGAACAGAGCTGTAGAGAGGAGAACCTCTCGATGCTGGTGCAGCATGGGAAACCCCCTTCCCTGTCAGGGTTCTCCAGTTAGTACAGGATGCTGGGAGGTCCTCGGCTATTGGGTCTGTCTGAGCTTGGATGAAGGCAGTTACAGAAACAGGCAATAGTGATTTTTGCTTGTGTGCTGCAGGACTCCAAGTCCTGAAAGGTAGCCTTTTTCTGTTTTCTTGTTTATTTTTTTTTTAGAAGTTTTTTAATTTTTTTTAATTTAATTTTTTTTAATGTTTTTTAAGACTTTGTACCTCTTGAAATGTGCCCCTCCCCTCCTGCTGATGCAGAGTGAGGAGAGTGAGGCTGATACAGTGGGCCCAAGCCATCTGGGTCTGTGGAAATGTACAGTTCAGTGGGCCCACTTTGAGCAGGACACAAACATAAAAACGAGATAAATACAGCATCCACAAAAAGGCACCCCGGCCACCACTCTACTCCTTTAGATAGGGTTAGTAGAGGCTGATGACCAGAGACGTTTCAGCTAGAAGTGCAGAGCTTTATCATATTATAGATAATTTTTTTTCACTTAGATTTTTTACCATTTTTTAGATTTTTATGTCAAACTTCATAAAAATGACGTTAAAATGCGATTTCATTTTTGGTTTTAAAAAAATATGTACCCGGGATTACCCATCAACAACTGTGCACTGTAGCAAACTGAAACCCCCAACTGAGTAAAGATTTTCTCGTTAGCATGGGGCATTCTCCACAAAAGCATATATATATATATATATAAAAAAAGAAAGAATTCTCAGTCATTTAAGGGTGTGATGCTGCCGCCATTTGTTTGATCCCTCCTGTCCCCCGCTGCACCCTCTGCAAAGGTTATCAAAGCTCCTCCAAACAGGGAACAGAAGTGCTCTTTATACAGATACAGTATGACACAGCAAATTTATATTGGCACATTACGTTGGCAACTTTTACACGCAATAATGGGCCCCGAAACATAAACAATAGACCATCTTTTGAGAAAAGAATTCAATACAAGGCTTTTCCCTTCCAATTAGGATTAAGTTCGAGGCATGAGGTCCGTACATATTGTTGCGCAGATGGCCTTTTAATTTAAGACTTTGCTCTCACAGTAGAAAGGACAGATACGGAGAGCTGCATCTTATACTTGGTATCATCTACTCCCCTACCCTGAGATCAAGCTGGACAGAAGTGTCTTCAGCGCAGAGAAAAAGGCCGACCTTTGATAAAGTGTTCGGTCTTGAGTATATGACAGTGTTCTAGTGGCTTAGCCTGAACTTTACAGAAACGGCGGCCATTCTGAAGTGCTGACAGAAGCGCACAGGGGACAAGGTTAGGGTGTGCCAAGCTCTGGGAGGAGTGCTTATTCCCGAGTCAGGTTTGGCTGTAAAAGGGCCCCAGCCTCTAGTCTTTTGCATAGAAACAGATAGGAGGGACTGTTGGTGCCTGGTCAGGGGAGGGCTACTGGGTCTGGTTGAGGTGGAGAAGGAGAGGAGGTCATAGCGTAGCAGCTAGGCAAAGGGCAAGGGGGGACAGCCTGTGGGCATGCGGAGCAGTTTAGAGCAACAAACACCCACACCCCTGTCTGAGACACCCTATTTTTTTACACAACCTAAAGATACTACCTGGAAGTACTACAGAATACTGTCAAACACAAAAGCATGATCAGTTATAAACAAATAGACAATCAATAACTCTGTAGTATTGATCCTCGTTTTGCATTCAATACACAGGATGAACATACAGAGGCACCTCTGACCAAAGTGTTTCTGCATATGAACAGTGAAGGGCTAGTTCAGCAGCCAGTATTTTGTAGACCACTGCATGTAGACAAAAATAACAATATAACACATTGAAAAAAATAAAGTCAAAATAATCTTTTCCAAAAAAATAAAAAGTACACTGGCAAAAATTCCAGAAATATGACTATTACATCTTCCAGCTAAAGTGATCTTTGTGTCAAAGAACTGAGAGATGGGGGAGAGGGCAGGACGACAGCAGGGTCGAGCGGTGGCGGGTCCCTGTTGGAGATGCCGTGTGTGGCGGAGAACCGTGATTGGCCGGTCTTGGAGGAACCGCATTTCTTGCCAGACTGAGAGAGGGTCAAGTGGAGCCCAGGAGGAAGTGCTGCGCTGTGGGGCTGCCGCTTGACACCCAGAGGACCACAGCAGAGAGGCACTCAGTGGACACTCCCACTCCCCACCCCGACTCACCCATCGACTGGCTGACTGGCCAACGGGTGTCAGAGACAGCTGACGTTGCAAGTCTAGTGCCTCCAAACAGAACAAGGCTTAACATTTGGAGTAACAGTGATATTCACTTTGATATTGTTCAAAGAAGGAAAAAAAAAATCATTGACTGCAGTTTTTTTTCCCCAATGTCCAATGGTACATTTCAGTTTTGTTTCCCTTCATCCTGCTACCAGAGGAACAACGCCAGACACATTTCCAAGGAATAGATATAGTACATAAAAGAGCAGTATTTTTTTTTTGTTTTCAATGTTTATGATGCTCCTTTTTTGATTTATTGGATTGCAGTTGAAGCGATTTGCTCTTCATAAGTGCTATGATAAAACCCTTTGAATTTATAAAAGTCTTAGTCTCTTCTGTTTGTATAGTACCAAACACAAAGAACACTCGTAGGTCTACTGCATTAGGAGAAACCTTATTTGGTATTGTGCCAGATACCCAGAACCATCCAATCCCACTGTAGTAGATTCAGTCTCTGTTGGGTGTGGCTGTGGCAGAGAGGAAGGTGTGCATTATTGTGTAGCCAATGTCACTCTTTAGTACACTTTGCTGCATGCACAGTTCAACAGCTGCTTCTTCCTCTTTGCAGAGTTTTCCCAACAGTTTCAGGGAGATTGGCGGCCTGGAGGGAATCCAAGTTTTGAAAGGGGGTAAGGTTTTTGAAGTTCCAGTCTTTTGCTGCAATCAGCAACAATCAAAAAAAAACAAAAGAAAAGAAAAAACAGATCCGGTGGACATAGAGTATGGACGGAAGAAAAGTCTATGTTGTATATTGCACAATGTAACTAAAAGGTGAAATTGTGTTCTTTTTTTCCTCCAAAAACTGGCAGACCATATGGACCGCTGGGCTTCATAACAAATCCGACAATAGAAAATTCAACAAAGCACCAGTAAGCGACTGGGTTTAAGGTGACCAGAAGGATCTGGGCTTGCTGACGTCAATGATTAGGTGCCACCGGACATACATAGAGATGTATGGAAACGGAGACACGCAGCAAGGTTGACAAATAATCTTCTCTCAGCTTATATGTGATAGATATCAAAAAATGCGCTTGGGTCTAGACCTACAAAAAAGAACATTTAACAGCTGTGTCAATCCCTTTGAGAATACAAAATCTAAATAATTAAGCTGATGATTGGTAGGGCCAGTCACGTGGCCAGGCCTTTTTACTGCCCAGTGACAGAGTTGGTCACCAGCCATGTCCTGTACCACTTGCTGGCTCAGAGGTGAAACTGTGCAAGATTTCAGCTATTTCTTCAGTTACAAAACAAACTAAAAAAGGCGGCTTGGGAAGGACCTGGGCCAGAGAGCACTTAAGGCTAATATTAGTGCTGAGAAACAAACGTTAACTAGTCTAAAGGTCTTTGAACCACATCATTGGCCATGGACATGCTGGGAATGGTCGTTTTAAGTCTTATTTTGGGATGATTTTTTTTTTTTTTTGGAGGGAAAAGGAAAGTCTCAGATGGCAGCTTTGATTGCTTCTCCTAACTTCACACAGAATGTCATGTATACTTGGAAAAACTTAAAACACTTGAAAGGTTTCTTTGTGTTGTGTCTCATTTCAGTTTGTTTTATACGATGGTTTTCAAAAATACCAAAAGGAAAAAAACAACAAAAAAGGACAAAAGCAAAACAGAAGGACTGGAGTCTGCAGTCTATGTGGTAGGGACCCCAGCCTTCTGATTCACAATTCACAGTTCAAAACAGTTCAAATTGATACTGATTATCGCCACATGATTTGCTTGGGTTTTGCTCCTGTTCATATTTTTTTTGTTGTATTTTTTTTTTCCACCCCACCCTCCACCGATGGCTTACATGACGTGGTGGTGGGTTGGTTGGTTGGTTGGTTGGTTGGTGTATCGTGGCATCATCCTACATGGACTCCCCACTCAGCAGATCTCCAGGCAGCAGGGTGTTAATGGAAGTTGGGCTCCCGATCACGCGGGCGTCCTCTCCGTTTGGCGGCCCCCACAGGCTGGAGTACTGGGGCACACCGCCCCACAGCAGGTCGCCTCCACTGGGCTTGCCTCCACCACCACCGCTGCTCCACTGGCCAATAGAGTGGGACTGTGCTGCCCCGCCCATCCGGTTTTGATTGGTTCCTGGGTTGGCCTGCCAGCTAGTGGTGTTAGCCCCCAGCGACTGGCCTTGTGCAAAGAAGCGGTTCACCTCCTCCTCACCGGCAAACTCTGCCAGGATGGTGGTGTTTCCAAGCACACACCTTACAGAGGACAAAAGAGGAAATCAGTCTTACAATGATAATTCAACCAGAAATAAGGAACTAATAGTTTTTTTATGTTATGAAAATGTGTTCTTTCATGAAATATAGCTGACATACTTTCTAAGCAAACCGTACTGTTTTTTTTAGGGCTTTACCATGCTTTTTTTGTGCCCTGCCATAACCACATTTCGTGCTGCTGATAATGAAAAGTGGGTCACACATCTTGCATTTTGTTTCCATGACAACCAGCTGCAGTGGCTGCCATTATTAGCAAAGCAAAATTAAGGACAAACCTAAGATTAAACACAGCCAATGTGCCTCCAGGCCATCTCTGTGCTGGTCTTTCCTTCCATTTCACTTTGATTATTACAACAACCACAGTAATATTACAATACAGCGGACAACGACATGACTCGCCACCTCCTCTTTCATCTGACAGCCCAGATACAAAAATAACATAACTATACTCATGCAAAAAGATTAACTGTTCTCATGATGGGAAAACACCTTCAAGAAAGCAGAACCATTAGGTTTTTTTCCCTAGTGTTTCCCATTTTCTTTCTCTGTAATAGCTGCTTTAGCTACGTTAATATAAAAAAGATTGAGAAAGAAATTCCTTAGTTTCTGTTTGCTACTGGGATCCCACTTTGGCTGATGTAAGAGACTTTGCTGAGGCTTACATGTGCAGAGACTTCTGGGCCTTTGCAGCCTCGTCCTTGGAGCTGTAGCGCACCACAGCGTTCCCCTGGGTCAGGTTGAGGTGGAATGTGATCAGGGGACCGTGCTGCATGCACAGGGTTCGCAGAGTGGAACCATCAATCTGGAGCACAACAGAAAACACAAGTGCATTACAAACAGCTAATATCTGAGATATTCAGCTGTATTACGCCATATTTTCAGTCACTATTTATTTCCCTTACTCACTGTACACGCTCTATTTTTGGAATGTTGTTTTTCTATTATAATTTTTTTCTATTATAATTTTTTTCTATCTCAAGTGTTTTGTATCACACTTGCTAGAAGGCAAACTAAAAGCGCAGAATCATATTTGTTACATTTTGAGTATCCTACCCCCTAAGCCATCAGATGCGTTGTTTGAGACATCGATCCTTGACCAGATCTATCTTTGAAATGCTCATATTTATATGCTGGCTTTACTCATAATATGCTGTGGCTTCAATCTAGCAAGTCCTAGCAGCACAGAGGACATACTTGTGGGGTGAGATTCCTCAGCACCAGCCAGCTGCTGGTCCTATTGGAGCTGTCAGTACTCCAGGTGGTTCCCTCTGTAACAGAAATGTCAAATATAATGTTATATATAAACTATTAAGTGTAAGAAGAAAAAGTAAAGTTGCAGAGCTGCAGAGTTTGCCATGATGAAATGTCAGTGCATTTGTGATTTAAAAGCAATTATTTTCATGAGAACTTGGTTCAATACTGCAGGCAAATGTGAAGACAAATTGAGTATGGGACAAATAGATTTAAAGCGAAATGACAGTATCCTTATAATAGTAATTTCCTGTCAAATCATGTGTGTGAAGATTTTTTTTTCTGCCACTGTAATGCTTTTAATCTCTATGGGGGCCCGGGAGCTCTGGGCTCGAGGTCAGAGAGTTTAACTTTTTAAACAACAGATGAACACGCCTTCTGCCAACTGCTATCTATTTCCACACACACAATTTCTTGTCTACACAACTACTAGTACTCTTTCCTCTTTAATCTGCATGAACTCAGACGTGTTATGTCAAAACAAGGTCACATATATGATGTTTAATGAAGCTTCTTGCAGAGCCGGTAAACCTCAAAATGTCAGTTTACCAGGGTGTGTTCCCCCAGCCTTTATATAGAAAGTGCTGTCAGCGCACAGCTGTGAACTTCGGCACACGTACACATCTTCAGTCATGCCTGTGTTTGCTGGGTGTGAAATATATCATAGCGGTTAATATCTATTTCTTTGACTTTGGAGAAAGTTGCCTTCAATTCAAGGCTATAATGATACTTCTTCATTTAATCTCATTGTAAATAACAGATTCTTGCAAATGACTTTCCATTCTGCAATCTAAGACGAAGTCTTTGTAGCAACACGTTTGTTTTTTCAAAAGTTAATGGACTAGAGACTGTAATGATGTTAATATATTTTTAAGAGATCTAGTCCTGAAACACCTTGAAGTGAAACCTCAGACTTAGAAGTGTGAAAAAATTGAAAAGACAATGGTTAACATTTACAGAATTTATTTGGCCAACTAACTAATAAAAAGATGCAACATTTTTGTGTGTTTTTCTTTTTTTAAATGTTATGCTTTGAAATGCAGTCGGAAAGGCAGGTTGGTTGAAAAGTCTGGAGGAACAGTGCATGACTTTGTGACGGAGGTAGAATCACGTCATCTCCTTTAGATGCTGCTAATAGAAATTAAACAAGTGGATTGTAGTTTAGAGGAGAGCGCTCACCAGAGGAGTAGGAGGCGCTCCAGCCTTGGGCCAGGCCCAGAGAGTTGCCACCCCAGGTGGAAGAGGGCTTGTTGTTGGTGAGGCCTGGCGGGGGCCGGGAAGGGGCTGCGTTGCTGCGCGGCCCCTGAGGGACTTTCCACAGCTCATGGGAAAGAGAGGCTTGGCTCTGGGAGATGGGCCCTGGGGACCAGGTGGACTTCATGTCAGACAGTTTACCTTTACATGGAGAGAGTGGGGGGAGATTGAGGACAGAAAATCAGTAACAGACAAAGATGTGATGTTACAACTAAGTTGGTTACAGGCTACTATGTCAAATATTCATATTTTCAAATGTATGTTTCAGTTTCATGTACCGCTTTTCTAGACTTATGTGAAATCTGACTTCCTTCAAATTTTGTGTAAATGCAAAAACAAGAATAATAGTTAAAAGACTCTACCAGTATAAACAATAGTGTCTAAAAACTGTATATTTTAAGAATCACACACACACACACACACACACACACACACACACACACACACACACAGTGTGTACTGATGTCATGACCGGCAGGGTGAGGCTTGTTTTTTTTTGTGGGTTGGTTCAAAGAGGCACAGATGGTTGAAGGTTACATTTAGGTGAGGTTGCTGTCAGGTGTTGTCTAAAGGCACTGAGGGCACAAGTTTAGGTGTCACTTAGAGTAAAAGAAAGGTCATAGACTTGGGTTAGGTAAGGTTTAGGATAAGTAGGGAGCCTAAGACCAAGACTAAGTGTTGCATCAGGGCTCCCGTTTGGATGAGGAGAGGTTCGGCAGGTCAGCACATGGAGGGAAGACACTCTGGATGTGTACCTGAGCCGTCTCCATCAGAGGATGACAGACTGAAAGAGCTAGAGTAGCCACTGACAGGCCAGTCACTGCTGGTTGGAGGCAGAGAGCCATTCTGAAGTGGCAGAGCTGGGGAAGTGGCTATATGGTCGTAGAAGTAACAGTGTTGTGACCGTAGACAGAGAGAAAGAAAAAACAAGTAACTTCACGTATGCATTCGTTCAACCACGTGATATTGTGGCTTGTGGCGTAGCCGAAATAGTAACATGGGTCAGCATGTGTAAGTGAAGTAATTATTAATTTACATCTGACACTTTACACAGCATGTGCATTTGGTTTAGGACTATTGGTTGTCTTAAAATGAATATGTGTGGCCTTGCTTTAGTTCATACCTCCATTCCTGTCCCGCAGCAGATATCGATTGACGTCATGGATGTTGGTGTTGATGGTGGGACCGCTGGGGACGCTGCCAGGGGTCATGTTGGGGTCATTCTCAGGGTCAATGTTCTGAAGGCCCTTCCATGGCACACCTGGGCAGAACTCTAATGGAGCAAAATAAAATGCTTAAGAAAGTGCTTAATTAAGGATTTTAAAAAGCGACAAGGTCAGATCTCAAAGAACTTTTCGCCATCTCATGACTTTCCCACAGTTCAAGCAAGTCACACAAGCCTGCAACTGGTGCAGAACATATTTAATGAATTAGGCATTTCCTCTTTTTTACATTGTAGTCAAAACCTTTGACATTGTATTTGGATGTCCTACAATACAGATTTGCCCCCAAGCCAAAATATTTCTCTTTTTGTGTATTTATGTCTTCCTCTTTAGTTTATTTGGATGCCCATTAGCTGCTATTACAGTAGCTTCTGCTCTTGCTGAGGGCCACAATTTAGACTCTCAAAAAACACGGTGGAATTGCAGTTGACCACAGGCTGTTTTCACAGAAGACATTTACATGTACCAATAGAAAAAGCACAGGTGTAAATTATAAAATGAATGATGTCTAAATTCCATTTAGCTGATTCAGTCTCAGGGTCCTGGTGTTGTGCACGCTGGCTCACGGTCACACTGTGAATTACTGGGACAGTTGAATAAAACGGAACCATTGTAAAGGTTATCAGTAACACTTCTGCTGCCAGTATCGCTATTGAAAATGTAAAGTATTAAAAGGCTTGGCACAAACACACAGGTGATTTCAATTACTCTGGCTGATTAGACCTTCAGGCAGGTTGAAGCTATGGTGGGAAATCCATGATTATGGTTAGGGATATTTAAATGCATCTTGTCCTCACCTGGGGGCCAGTTAATGTTGGTCCCATTGGAGATCTTTTCATTGGGGTTCTTGCCCTGTCCCCAGCTGTCCGAGGGCACCAGGGGGCTGTTGGGGGACTCAGAGCTGGACATTAGATTGTAAGGGCTGTATGAGTCCTCTAGCTGGGGGGGCTTACCAGGGGGGCACAGGGTAGAGGCAGCAGATATGGCACCTAGTATGCAGACAAAGACAAATAAGAGAATACGACTTAACCCTAATGTTACTTCCTGGCTGGATTATTGTATGTCCTTATTATCAGCTTGCTCCAGTAAGTCCTTAAGACTCTCCAGTTGATCCAGAATGCTGCGGCACGTGTACTTACAAGAACTATGAACCCCCCACTCTCTCCTTTCCCAACCGGGTAAGACAGAGGGCCGAACAACTTAGAGACAGATTCTGTCAGTTTCTGCCTGTTAAAAGAAAGTTTTTCCTCGCCGCTGTTGCACCAAATGCTTGCTCTTGGGGGTTATTGTTGGGTCTAAATTATAGTGTGGTCTAGACCTACTCTATCTGTAAAGTGAAAGGAAATGCCCAGAGCTGAGAATATCTCAAATGTTAAAATGGAAAGCGTAAGATTTAACAAGATAGTGTGAGTTAGTTTCTTATCTCATATGGTTAACATTATTCATGTGTGTTTTGTGTGTACGAATATGTACTTCAGTGGTACCACGTTGGCTCAAATATAAGAAGAGCTTGAGCAGCTTCTGTTTTAGCTGAGAATGAGCTTGCAGTCAGAATGTGTGAAAACAACAAACACACAGAGAAAAGACATTTGACACCTCAAGTGTTTCAATAAAGGATGCTGTTAAATTTCCCATCTGCAAAGTGTGATAGGCTCAAATGTGTGAGGACAGGTGGCTGAGATCATCATTGTCTTAGCTATGAACCATTTGCAAATATCCCAAACAATCCCAAAAGTCCATCCATCTCAAACAACTATTGCATATACTAAATAAAAAAATAAAATATATATATATATATATATAAAAATTCAAATCCCTGTTGAATTATAGTGGTCATTATACAACATATTAGCTGCCTTGTGGCATTTTACATCACATGTGCAGGGGGACTGTACAGAATCTGTATAATGTGTGCATTTATTTAAGATGGCATTGGAATTTATTTATAAGATACCTTCATAGGACATGCTAAAGGTGGTTTCATTTGTATTTTTATACGAGTACCGCATGTATTTGCATGTATGTGTGCATGCCTGTCTATGTTTTTCTTTGACATACCGTGCTTATTGAGGTTGTTCTCCATGTTTGAGGAGTTGCCAGAGAGGCTGTCCATGGAGTTGGAGTGTGTCCACTGGGACAGGCGGGATTGGGGCTGAGGGGGCTCCTTTAGGGACAAACCCCCAACCTCCATGCAGTTTACATTCATGTTTGGATTCAGTCCAGCTACACACACACACAAAAAAAAAAGAATACTTTAAATGTTGAAGTAGTAATATGCAATTCAGTGGTGGAAGATTTTTATTTAAAAATCTATTAAAACCGCTCAAACCAAAATAGGAAAAGTCAACATTTTAATTGCATGACGATGTAGGTATTAATATGTAGCAAAAGTGACTTTTTTCAACTTTGTGTTGTCCCAACCCCAGACTCACAGAGAGGGTAGGTGCTGTAGGCGTTGGACGAAGACGGCGGCTCTTTGGTGTGCAGTGTGTCGGCTAGGCCCGAAGCCTGGTGTGGGCCTGTGTAGGGGTCCAGGTTTGATTTTCCGGAACCATGGACTCCAGCGGGGCCACTGGAGGGATGCAGACCAGCGGAGGAGGAAGAGGAATGGGAGGGAAGTTGCTGCTGCTTCATCAGCAGCGCTTGGTACAGCTGACGCTGGTGCTGCTGGATCTGCTGCTGCATGTTGGTGATTGTACGTGCAACCTGGGAGAGAAGAGATGCAGTGTCAAAACAATGCATCATAAAAAGCAATTTGGGCAATGGTGGGGGAGGAAAACAAGAAGATTAATAAAAGTATAGGGCTGTAAAAGTAAGATGGATGGAAAAATAAGGACAAGATAGAGTTAGAAAGAGGGAGGAGGAAACAGTGGAGGTTAGAAGGTAAAGGATAAGTGTGACGAGGCGCATGTAAGTGTAAATGTTGATGGTATGTTTTGTTAGCGTGTCAATATGCTCTGTTACTTATCATACTGGGTTCATATGTTCTGTTAATAATAGCCATTCTTTCATCAAATTCCCCACAGTAATCCCGTAGCGTTCTTGTGCACATATTTAACATCTAATACTGCGGTGATTTATATGCTATAGCTACATCCATCAATACATCATTCTCTATTGTTTAAAACCATACCGTTTATGTCACAAACATCACCATTTGTAATAATCACGCAACACTTATGTCTTTGTTAACTACATTGCTGTTTATTTAGTTTAAAAGGTAACAGAGGTTAACATGCAGTCTGTGTGGCTTACCGGCATCTGCTCTCTTCTGTTTATAAAGGAAAGTTCGCAGCGATCAGCAAGTTTAAATGGCGCTAGGACTTCCGGGGTAACTGGAAGTTATTGGAATTATGAGTAATTATTTTATTGGCCGTCAAGGTATCTTTGTGAATTGTTTTGTGAATCATGTAATTAATCTTCGGTAAATTTCTAGCCTAAGGGATCTATTAAGTTTGGCTGTTTTGAGCTTTTATTGTCTACTCGCCTGAGCCACCCCTGTATTGTATTTTTGTTGGTATGTTCCAATTCCAGGGGTGCGCTACAGGTCTTTATAGACTGGCTGTTTCAATTGCTCAGGTGAGGAAAACCTGAGGGAGGACGTAAGTCTGTTGGATGCCCTCAGAGTATTGACTAGATTTAAGGTCAGTTAGGAAACAGTTGTATGTTGGTATTATCTGCTTGTTTTGACTCCCATGTCAATTTTACTTTATTTTCTTGAAAGTACATTTTTTGTTGCTTTCCTTAATTTTGTTAATTTTTATATTATCATTCTTGCTTCCGTGGCCTTAATTGGGGGGAAAATAATAAAAATCCCATCCTTTCAACCTCATCTCCGACTCATCCTGAGTGTTTATATCTGCTCAAGACTACTCTTCGACATCTACCCTTAACAATGAGAAAATTAAAAAGGTGATGGATAAAATGAAAGGTGGTATGGAAAGTGAAAATAAGTAGTGGGAGAAACAAGAAATTGTTCAGAAAAGCATCCCCTAACTTGCAGCAGGCCACTAATATCTGTTCAACAAAAGGAACAACATATTAAAAAAGGAGAACAAACTATTTCTCCTTTTCACAAAAGCACAAGAGTGGTTGGCTCATGTCCAACGAGAAGTAACCTGTTTCCATACCATGCTGGTATCTTAAAGTTGTCATCATGTGAGAATCAAAATATTTTCTGAGAAAAAGTGAAGTTGTCTCAGCGTCAAGTGGGGGGTCACACACACAAAATGAATTACGTTTATGATCATACTTTTTGTTGGTTTAATGATGCATTTGTTGACTCACTTGCTGCTCTTGCTGTCTAATGGGGCCGGAAACATTGCGTTGCGCCTGCATCATCTGCTGCTGGATTTGTAAACGCTGGTATGCCTAAAGGGAACAAAAAGCACAATACAATGATTAAAATATACAATAATGAAGGGAAAAATACAACAGAGTAGGAGAGAAGGGTTAAATTAACAACTGTTTCCATCTGATGAATCTTTACTCATTTTAGCTTTACTTTTCATCTCCTTTCCATTTAGATTAAAGTCCACAACACACATTCTCTGCTTCAAACCTCTAAATACACGATATACTGCAAATACAGATGGAACGATGGACTCTGACTCACCATTTGCAGTTGCTGAAGTTGGTACAAGAGGGTCATTTGTTGAGGGTTTATTGGTGAGGTTAAAAGTGCAGGGTTCAGACCAATATTTTTTGCTGCAAACTGCAAGAGCTGTGCTTGGACCTGGGGGTGGGCATAAAAGAGAGATGACAAGTTAGTCACTGCAAATCACAACAACTGTACAAAAGCAGCTTCTGGTTGGTAAAACTAGCCACTACCACATGCATGTAAGGAGGAAAAGAGAGGAGAGAGGGTCTGCTAGAGGAATCTTGTAAAGCCAATTGGTTATAACAGGCATAGTATGGTCCCAAGAAAATACATTGTGTATTTCTTCACAATATATTTCTGCTGATTTACTTCTAAAATTTTGAATTTTGATAGGCAGAAATTATACTACCAGTTTTGGCTTCTTGTCAAGCATATCAGTCAGAGAGTGCATACGTCAAATCCTGTTCCCTGGTTATGGGACAACCAGTACAATCTGCCAGCCAACTTTTACTTGTTCTTGTGTGTTAAGAACCAATATAGCTCCTTGTTACACATGAAATGTGTGTGTGTGTGTGTGTATCTACCTGAGGGGAAAGAAACTGAGGCACTTGAGCACGTAGACTAGGCTGGGATGAGCTGAGAGGTGGCACTGGTGGCTGAGGAGGCTGCTGCTGCATGGCCCGGGTTTGTGCTGCTCCACTACTGCCAAACATTCCACTGGGTATCTATAAGCAGGAGTCATAAAGGTGAAACCTCCATGTTTAGTCAAATGACTGAAGCTGTTTCTTAACTGAAGAGCCACTGAACTGGGAATAAATGTGTGTATTCTTGACTACTCCAGAGCAGCTAGTTGTTATTTTATCTATTTTGCCATTTACCAAATTGCACAGATCAATTAGCCTGTTAAAAGGCAGTTTCATCCACATTTCCGATTCCATACTGTGAGCGAGGTCTTTCTATTCAGTGCAGAAAAAGGCCAGCTTACAGTGCCTTTGTTTTGGCTTCAAGGACATACTGTAGTTTTTCTGGGCCATGACTGCCTCTAGGGGTGATATCTGATAGAGCATAACTATCTGATGTCAATGGGTACTTCAGGCAAGGTCATACATGCATAAGTGAGCAATAGAAAGTGGAGATTTGGTAGAGCATGTGGGTAGAGAGGGATGTGTAAAACAAATTAAATGTACCAGTTGTTGCCATTACTGCATCATATACACTTAAATCTTAAAATGATGGTTACTGTATTTGCAGTGTGATAAACACAGCCTGTTACTGGGCTTTACCTTCTAACTGTATCAAATTGTTTTGCACTGAATAAGGTTTGGTAGCACAATCTGTCAGCATATTCTGGTGTTAGTCAAGTCAATTTCAATTCTCTTTATCTTGTTAATAAAGCAGCTGCAAATGCATCAAGTCCTGAAATGCTGGTATGCGATCAATTTCACTTCAGTTCTGCAACAGTGTTTGGTATAACTTCGCATGCTCAATGTGTTACCTGTCTGTTGTTCAAGTTTTGCATGGCCAGCCCCGGGTTGCCCTGTCCCAGACCCTGCCCAGAAAGGCTACTGTTGGCCAGGGGGAGCTTCAGGTTGGGGGAAGGCAGAAACGGTGATGGGGGGGCATCATCTGACAGAACACCATCCTGTACCAGAGCAAAATAAATGGTTGACCGGGGATAAACAGATAAGAAAAAAAAGCATCAATCATTACAAACATGAATGATTAAGTGAGTGAAGATTTGTACCGACAATAAGAATGATCAGATACTGAATGTCATAATGACCCTTTAACCTTTCTATGTATCAAGTCAAAACAGTTACAATGTAAAAAATAAAAAAGGCAATTGCCCCAAAAGGTAAAAAATTGCAAAAACTAAGTACAAATCAAAGTCCAAGTAAAAGCAAAACTATCAATGCTTTTTTTCTTTACTACACTCATTTCAAACATAGGTTTGATAAAAGCCTGATGACTGGTCAGTTGCTTAATGTCTGACCTTATCAAGAAAGGAGGTGCGTTCGGAGGGGTCTTTGGAGAGTGCAGAGGGCCGACACACCATAGGCTTGTTCATGCCGTTGCTGTAATCAGACATGCCCATGCCCCGCTTGTCCAGGTCCGTCTTCTTCTCCAACAGGGCGCCTGGGAGCAGAAGGGGAGGAAGGTAGATTTATTACAAGTCTAGACAAGGAAATAAACTATACTTTTTTTAGTATTAGTAAGCCAAATCCAACATTCACTGAGATTAAATACTAAACTAACACAGAAAAGTGTGGCTTGGTATTATTCCCTGTTAAATTGAAGCGGAAATGAGGCAAAAAGATTTCCACTAAAGTAGGACAGTTGCGTATTTGTTTTGAGGCATTGAGAAAATCGCATATTAGCATTTGCAATACACATACAAGGAAACATGTTGTAAACTTACTCATGGCCTGGTCAAGGTTCATGTTGTTGCTCTTCAAAGCCTCCTCAGCAGGGTCTCTCTGTAACAGATGGATAACATAAGCCTGTCACTGACCATGGTTAAGTTGGAGAAAAAGGTCTGATAACACAAGTTTAGGCTGCATGGCTGTATTTATCATTGGAGGGTTTATTTCCCCCCTTAATTGATTGTCTGTCCTTATGTGCTTCTACACTGTACAGCAGAGGATCCTGTATTTAATTAAGAACATTAAAAGGTGGCCCATTTTTGGCCTAGTTGGGTAAAATCTTGATATAAAGATCTGCCTAAAAGAAAGAGTGTCAGTGCTGTGTGTCAGTGTGAGAACTTACCGGAAAGCCCATGTCAGTGAGCTGTTTGATCAGACGGTTAATGATCCAAGCATCATCTGGCTTGCCCATCTTCCCCTGACAACACACAAGCAAAGTATAAAAATATTGAATTATCATTTAAATGACAATAATTCCCACCATTAAAGCTGCGGGAGGCAACATTTTTTTTAAAAACACTACAATTTGAAGTAGAGTGAGACCTCCTCCTGCAGCTCTACCCCCCAAGGTCTTAGCTACATAAACATGAATTTGAATTAGCCGCAGCAGTGAGCTAGGGTGAGCAGAAGGCTAAAGTACCGGATCGACTGCTGCATTTGCGTTTCCTCTGGTGTGTCTTTTTTGTCTGTCATCTGAACGAGGAGACACGGAGGCTGTGTGGCAGGAAACATGAACACCACAAACGAGCCGGCGTTTACCATGCTAGGCTAAGGGCTAACCCCAGCAGACCAGCTCTCCTGACTGTTTTTACAGCAAATGTCCGCTCCCTGGACAATAAACTGGAATACATGTTTACAGTTTCATTCCTCTTTGTAGTTTATATAGATGGATGACAATAAAGTCTCTTATCTAATAGTTTAGCCTTAAATAAGCTGCAGCACTGAGCCTTTAGCTACAATAAACAGAACTTTCACCAAAAGGGATGTGCATGCACATCTGCATTTGTAGAGCAGCCAATAGGAACGCTCTCTCTCTCTGAAATGACCTGTGATTGGCCAAAGTCTCCCTTGTTGGCTAGATTTTCTGAATCCTGAAAACAGAGCCAAGGAAGAGATGCAGAAGTCCAATATTTGCTCAGACCACTTGAATTACAAACATGCTGAAAGGTTATTATGATTTTTTTTTGCCAAATGCAACAAAAATAAACTACTTACTGCAGCTTTAACATCTGCCAGTGTACTTAATGACTTAGTGTGTTCTCTGACCTTGCTCAAGCCCTTCTTGGGTCCATTGCCCCAGGAGTTGCAAGAAGAGCTGCTCTCCTGGGAGGTGGGGCTGTTCCACATGTCCCCATCCTCAGTGTCCCATTGGCCGGTAGACATGCCCATCTCCTCTCCTCCATTTCCCCAGCCATCTTGCATAGGTTTGGGGCCTGAGAAGGCGATAAAATAACATAATAACATTAATCTGTTAGTGTTTTAGTATTTGTGACCCATCTTACATGCACATTGAGAATACACAAGCCATTTCAGAGGATGAGAGCAGGTAATTTTTAACCTGACCACTTGGTGCCACTGTTGCCATTTGACATGCTGCATTTTTACCCTACACCTCCCTCTACCATTTCAAACCAACACCACAAATAACCAAGACCTACTGAGGCATGGAATTACTTTATCACAGAAAACCTCCAGTCCAACAAAAACCTTCATTTGGCACAAATGATACAGGTCTGAAGAAATTTCCTGTTTTTGTTCACTTAACTGAAGTATGGTAGTGCACACATTCTGGGCGATACCATCAATCAGTCTTTTACAAAAAGGTGTGGCATTGCTGCACACAACCCAAATCTCAAATGCCATAACTGTCAAGGTGGCAATGTGTGGCATTATCTAGATTGTGTGGACTTGTTTTGTACACCAGCACACCTGAAACTATGTAATATATATATAATCTGTTCTGTGTCAGTTTGCTATGGTAATATAGCAGCCACAAGACAGACATGTTTTACTTGCCCGATAGCTAAACTTACTTGTCCGAAATGGAAAATGTAAAGGCCTATTAGAAAATAAATTAAATTAACAGGGATTTAGATATATAATTATAATAATTAACGGACAAAACATACAATTAACAGGTAACAATTAAATAGCTGGAACAATTCTAACTTATTTCTTCAATTATTGGAGGAACAGGGGCTTCCTCAATTCCTCCAGCTGCCTTTGGCTTTTCAGCTATTGTGCAGTGATGCCTTTTGCTGTTATCATGAGCCTGTAGAATGTTGTAGCTGAACGACGTCGTTAATGTAGCCTACAAGGAGGATGTGCTGAAATAAGATCATCAAGATGGGTGTGAATGATAGAAGGACACAAAAAATTACAATTCTATGCATGCACTAATATTATGTGGCAAATGAGGGACTGTCTTTTTTTTAAAAACCCTTTCATGACTAATAAAATTAAATGACAAGGATCAACTTGTGAGGTTGCTGTACCTAGTACATTTTCCAACCAGCCACCCTTAACAACCACTGATTGCTGATATAAACTCACAAAATATCAAGAAAGGAAATTCTTACACCAATTGTCCTTATCAAAGGAACACGCCGACTTATTGGGACTTAAGCTTATTCACCGTATCCCCCAGAGTAAGATAAGTCCATACATACCCTTCGCATCTCCGTGCGTGTCGTAACTCTGTCTGTCTGCTACTTGGGCGGAGTGATTTGCTCGCAGCACCTGAGAAGCTCCGTGGTGAGGAGCAGAGAGGTCACCTGGAGTTCGTTCAAGTGCTGTGAGCAAATCGTAGCAGAAGTAGCAGGGCTTTGCCTTCTGAGAATATAGTTCCCAGTATATATACAGTTAGAAGATGGCTGTGTCTCATGTGACCTTGTTATTTGTACACACTGTGACTATACAAATCACAACATGTAAATAGGAAAATGTTGGCGTTATTTTGTCACTTATTGGGAGCAGTATGCTAGATGGAGCCAGTTACCTCCAGGATCTGTGCTAAGCGAGGCTAGCGGTGGGGGCGTCAGACAGAGTTACAACACGCACGGAGATGAGAAGTGTATGTATGGACTTATCTAACTCTGGGGGATACGGTGAATAAGCTGAAGTCCCAATAAGTCGGCGTGTTCCTTTAAATAGAAAAATACAACTGTACACCTTTTGAATTCAAGTTCTCTCTTTCAGCAAACTCAAGGCCTTTACACACTGCGGGCGTGACATATAAACTTCATGAATCAAAACTATTTATACTGGCAACAATGCAAATTGGAAACAAAGGTTTGAATATTGGCGCAGCTCATCTACCACAGCTGGCTAGGATGTGGGTGGGACAGTTTGAGGTCTTCTGGGGATGCTGCATTCCACTTGCCCGAACACAGAGTTTATTTGCCCTGTTTATTTGCCCTGTTTATTTGCCCTGCAGAAATGGTGTGCGAGTTCAATCAATAACAGGTGGTACCATAGTCCTGCATCTTGGTACATGTTGATTTCCCATGTTTGACATAATGCATCACTGTAAATATAATTCATCTGTGGGTGTTACCTGGCTTGCAGGGTGCAGAACCAGTGGGTCCATTGGCCCTGCCATAGGGTCCAGAGGGCTCATGGCCACCATCTCCCCATCCTCCTACGCCCCCTGAGGGCTTGCCCCAGGCAGAGGTGCCATTGTCCACACTTGATATTGGAGCTGCTGGCTCTCCCCAAGCAGGCTCCGACTTGGGTTGAACACTCGGAAGCTCTCCCCAACCTGGACGAAAGAGGTGAATTGATGAATGAAGAACATTTGGTCAAAATGCTTTTTGGTAGCTGCAGTGCAATTGGTAAACAGCAGGGGGCAATGGTCTCATTCACAATCAAAAGGAGATGAGACTGTTGGACATTAAAGCTGTACCATGTCTACAGTATATGCATGGCCTTTGTCTTTACAAAGACTTAATTTAACTGGCTGCAGAGGTAACTTAAGCTTGCTGTACAGTATATGATTATGTATGCATGACCATTGAGATGCCCTCCATACCATTGAGACTATCTGCTTAATAATCACTGCGATAAGTCTTACAACAAAATATTGAAATGGAATAACCATTGTTGCCAACAATGCTTTTTTAGTAATTTTGTGAGTTTATGAGCAAAAACTAAACTAACTTCAGCTTTGTCAAGATTATCAAGACCGACTCTAAAGCCTAATACCATTCAGGAAAACATACATAGCCTTTGGATCCCTAAAACATCAGGTTTTTATTATTTTTTTAAAGAAAATCTGCCTAATACGTAAATATTGCATTTTTAAACATTTTTGTATTTTGCATTGTTTTCAAGTAATATCCAATTAGGTTAATAAAGTTGTTTTTGCCTTTTTGTTCCTTCTGTATCTTAAATTGCACTGATCATTGCTCCCAATTTTGTTGTATTTAATACAATGACAATACAAGTTTTTAATTCTATAAACAAATTTGTAACAAAACAGCACAGCCATACGGTGTTACCTGGGTTAGCGAGGGGGGGTCTACCCTGGGTCCCCACACTTGGATGTGGGGGGCCATTATTGGATGACCCATTGTTGTTTCCATGGTGTTGCAGGTGAGTTGGGGGCTGGCCATGATGGGGATGGTGGTGCATGTGGTGAGTGTGATTGTTGTTGCCAGGGCCGACAGAGTGATTATTGTTGTTATTGTTGGGGATAATCCCTCCACCATTCTTACTGGGAGGTGGGCCGCTGTTGCCTGTGTTATTATTGGGATTTTTGCGATCCCACATATTGACAGTCTTGTTGTAGGTGCCGGGATCGCCCCAGGTGGACGTTCCATCGTCAATCTCCATCTTCCTGCGGATGGAGGGAGGGGAGGGCTCTTCCCAGCCGGTGGAATCCATGCCCTGGTCCTGTTTGCTGCCATTGCCCCAGCTTGATGTGTTCTGCTTCACAGTACCAGGACCACCCCATGAACCCATGCTTCCACCTCCTCCGCTACCAGTGCTGCTGCTGCTGCTTTCCTGGGGCTTGGAAGAGCCCCATGATCCTTGTACTGGGCCATTGGCACGTGGGGTCTCCCCCCAGCTGGTATTACTCACAGTAGGAGCAGGCTTATCCCAGCCTCCTCCTCTATTTCCTCCCCTGGGGCTTTCCTTCCATCCACCACTTCCTCCATTTCCTCCATTTCCTCCTTCTCCTTCCCACATACTGCTGGAGGATCCGTTCTTCTTGACCTCCGCCTCTCCCCACTCCCCTGTGCTGGAGCCATTGGAGCCCACATTACTGTTGCCCCATCCATGGGAGCTTTTGGGGCCATCTCCCCAGCTAGTAGGCTGACTTTTCTTCTGGCCATCATCCCAACTGGGAGACTTGTCCTCAGAACCCCAGGATGGTGTGCCTCCGTTTCTAGGACCATTGGAAGGCAAAGGGTCACCCCAGCCACTGGTAGTGCCATTTGGTACTTTGCTGTGTGACTGTGGGGGGTCCCCCCATCCTGATCCAGTCTGGATAGGCTGAGGTGGAGGGGCTCTCCAGCCTGAGGATGATGATCCTTCACTGTCAATTTTTTCTCCACACCCAGGCCTCTGACTGGAGCAAATTTTCGGGTTGATGATACCTCCATTGACGGATGAGGGTCCACCATTAGAGCTGGAGCCTCCGATGGTGTCTGAGCTGCTTTTGCTCTTCCCATCATCAGAATTGGCTTCTTCCATCTCCCATACAGTGTGCTGCCGGATGGGGGTCTGTCCCCAACCTGTGTTACTCAGCACCCTAGGGTCCAGGTCCTGCCGGGGGAACAGAGGGGTACAATCCGTGCTGGAGGACCTGTCTCTGTCGCCAGATTTACTTTCGCTGCTGTCCCCACTACCGTCGCTTGCTGGGGCTGTTCTGGGCTGCTGGCCCCATGAGCTAAGTTGCTGCTCTTGGCCTGAACCAGAACTACCAGCGTCTACTGAGTCCCAGCCTTTAGATGCATCTCCGCCACCAGAGGATTTCCCCCAGTCACCCCAGCCACCACTTCCACTACTCCCACCACCACTGCCTTGGCGGCCCCAGGCCGAAAGACCTGCAGAGGGAGTTGAGTCCCAGCCTGAGTCCTTGGGAGAGTCAGCTGCCTTGGTTTCTACACTACCCCATACAGAGCTGCTTGTTGTGTCCCCATTGAGCTGGGATGATTCAGTGGGTGACTGGCCTCCCCAGCCAGTTAACCCATGGATAGGGCTCATAGGCTCATGAGCTTGCTGCTGCTTAGTGTGGTTTGGTCTGTCAGTGTTAAGGTTAGAAGGTTCCATTTTGAAGGACAAGCTTGTGTTGGCTGAAGGGTGCTGTTGATCATTTTCGTTAGCACTTATCATGCCAATCCAACCTCCCCCGCCATTATCTGCACCTCCCAGGCTTCCATTTCCCATGTTTCCATTGCCATTAATACCTGGTGGGAGGGATTGGGAGTTTGACACAGCGTTGGGGCCAATACCACAACCCCCACCACCCTCATGTCCCAGTACAGGCCAGGCTGATGGGTTGGCATTGGGATTGAGGTTCAAGTTAAAATTGGGAGAGCCCCAGTTATTGGGCGCTCCTACTCTGCCACCATTCATACCATCTTGTTTCCCATCTGAGCCCCAGCCTCTATTACCACATGTGTTGGCTGATCCAGGTCCCGTCATCATGTTATGGTTAGCTTTAAGAGAAGGGTAGTGGGCCTGCTGGCCTGCGGCACCTGTGGCCATACTCAGAAAACTACTACTGGTGGTGGTAGTAACAGCACTGGTGTCTGCGTTAGAGCTAGCTGAGCCCAAGGAGCATTCTGGTGCTGCGGGGTGGCTGGGGTCACTACTGCGGCTGATGGAGGGCCAAGCTTCTGTGTCACTTTCGTCAATAATCACTTTGTCCCAGCTATTGGCACTGGAGGAGCTGTCAACTGGCAAAGAGGCTCCCCAATGAGAGGTATCATACTGGGGAACTGAGCCACTCTGAAGGGATATGTCTAAAGAGAAAAGAGGGAGAGAGAAAAGAGACGTTGAGACAAAGTCGAACAGAACACAGGAAGTAGGTGAAGATGATGAGTCAGCCAGATAGAAAAACAAAGGAAGATTTGAGTGACAGAAGATACAGAAATGCAAGAAATAAAGAAGAGATGAAGCAACAGGAATAGAGACAAAGAGTAAAAAAAGACAAAACAGAAGGAGGAGGAAAAAGGGGGGATGGTGTGGGGAAACAAGAAAAATACATCAGGTTAGACTAAGGAACATCATGTAATACAGCCCCCTAAGTCCCCTGGACCAATTGTATCTGACTGGCTGGTTATTGCTAGCTATCAGACTCCTTGGCAGGAGATGGTGGTCACACTTGCGCGTTCCACAATCTAACACATACAGTATTTAGAATGCACAGCCAAGCATGCTACATATCAACTATGGCATATCCATATATTCTGGTGCAGTTGGCCAAACAGACACAGGGACATAGAACCCTCACTTTCTTGGCTTTATCCATCTTTCTTTCATTCTCTCTCTCCTCACTTTTCACTAAACTTTCTTTTCCACTTCCCTTTCCGACCCGTTTCCTCCCCCCGTCTTGCTTTGCCCCTTACATTTCTTCCTTCTTACTATCTAGCTGCCTTTATCTGTTACCCTTCCTCCTCCTCGCCCCTTTTCTCTCTGTCCATGTCTCCTCTCATTTTCTGCCCCCATCTCTTTCCTCACCCTTTAATTTCTCCCTCTCTCCCCTCTGCTCTCCTCTAAACCCAGCAGTGAGAAGCCCATCTGTCTCCATCGTAGCTTCACTGGCTGGGGCCGTGAAGGGAAGCCCAAGTGGAACGCCGCTCATTTATTGGAATGAAACCAGGACAGCTTTTCATCCATCACTCCCTACACTCCACCGGGCCTACTCCTCCTCCAACTGCACTACACTAAGAAACCACAAACACTTCCTCCAAGCTTGTATGAATATGTGTGTCTCTTGGCTTCTCACTACCTGCATATACATAGTATTGAAAATGTATGCGTGTACATCAATTTTTTAATCACAATCTGGGAACTAAGGACGGCATGTAAATCTTGTCCTACTACTTACAGGTTTTAAGCATGATTTACAAATTAAGTACCACACCACCAAAATAGCATTTCCAACGTTTCTCTAACCAACATGGTATCACACACAAGAAATTTCATTAGGCAGAAAAGCATCCCATCAGAGGGGGAATTAATAATAGACTGATTTGATGCTGTAAAGGGGTAATCAATCAATGGGAGGCAGCTAATCAATGATCTTATTAATGCTAGTGGGTGAGAGCAGGCAGGCTATTGATCCAGCATGCAACCATCCTAACCACTAGGCCAGCCTCATGCAATGGGCTTAAAACCAATGGGAACTGCTGGGAATATCACCAGCACACAGGCCAACCAATGATAATGAGAAATTCATCCAGTAACTCTTGGAGGAGAAAGGAAAATTCATGTGTATTATGAAACAGCCAAATCGTGTACAAGCTAGATATTTATCTGCGTTTGTGGTTTCCAACATATAGCAACTGGACTTTTCAGGGGTAAAAGAGCAGATATATTACTGCATGTAAATACTATGTATTCTTATGCAAAAGTAATATTCCTTATGACAATATACAAATACGTTTTTCAGTTGGCTGCAACACAAACATAAACAAAATGTGATGCCAAACCATATGCAACATAAGCTGTTCTGTTCAACAAGTATTAGAAGCCTACTAGACAATAATACATTTCTGGCTACCCTCTTGAGCAGCTGCAGTAAGCGTGGCTCACCAACCTTTAATTATAAGACCCAGACTGTGTCTGTAAAATATTTGCCTTGTTTGGTAATTAAGCAGTTTTACCTTCCATTACTCTGCCATTAGTTTCCATCAGATTGTTGCAGTGATTTCCATAATAGCTATAAGTTATCCATCATGAGATAAAGACCCAGTGGTCAAAACAATTCAGTCAGATGAGAGAAAAGTCCATTTGTTGAAGGTGTGTGGAAACACATACGCTGGCAGATATGTGGCTTTAAGATGCTGCGCAACATGCCACAGAATGGCTGTGAATGCAATTCTCGCCTCAACACACTTATCTCCACTCCCCAGGCAGCTTTATCGCACAGGGTCGTCAGACTGATGGCGCACACGCACACAAAAGTCTGCAATAACTATGAAATCAGTAGAACACAGAAACTACTGAAACATCACAGCAAATGTAATCCCTCACAACTGCTGTGACAGTGCCAATTGTTTTGGAGTAAAGTAAAAAGTTGCTCAAACTATAAAACAAGCCAGATGTGAGCCTTCAATTGGAAAGCCTTTAATAGGACTTGAGTTTTCTTTGCCATTTGACAATAAGTTGGTTTCATCGCCTGGACTAATTTCGGTTTGCATGACAAATATCCAAGGTAAAAGTAATGCCTGCACACATACCTGTCCAATCAAACTTTCATTCCTAAAAAGTGGACAGAAAAAAAATTGTCAGGTGGAAACTGCCAGGTGCCCAAAAGACAGCAAGCTAATATAGCATTAAGGAATAATTTTGGAAGATATTCAAGGGACTTGGAATTTAACACCAATATATTCATGTGTCAGATATACTAGACATATTGAATATTGAGGAGATACGTTAAAGGTGCAGTAGGTAAGACTAACTTTCTGTCATATTTACATATTTCTGATCCTATGTTCCAGTAGAACTACATGATGCAGGTAAATAAAAAAAATCTGGCTCCTCTGGCACCACCTACAGCCTGTAGTGCGATTTGCAAAAATCCACAGCTCCCTGTTCAGATGCTCCAATCAGGGCCGGGGGGGGGGGGGGGAGGGGGTGTGTCTAACTGCGTGTCAATCACTGCTCATGCACACGCATTCATTCTCCTTTGTGGGGGGAGGGGCTTAGGAGACTGTTTTGGGTTTTAGCAGAAAGGGGGGAGGGACTGAGAAGAAGTTGATCCTACCTACAGCACCTTTAATTATATCTACAGTTATCTTAGTTACAAAAGCATTTTACATGCATCTAAATGTAGGTGTTTTGATGGTTGAGTTCCACTGCAATTTTGCGTATAGAGTAGCTCTGTTTAAAAAAAAGGCTGGTTTGGCACTATTTCAGATCTATTGATCTGGAGCATGACAGCTTGCCACACAGTCAATTTGTAAAGAAATGAAATAATTTAAAAACCCAAAAAGCTGGTCTTTTCAGTTACCACTGCAAACTCTCAGTGGCTTGTAGGTGTTTTGTTTTCTAAATGCTAAGAAATATGACAGCACCATTAAAAGCTACTAATGTTACTCCCTTTCTGTTTTGTCCTAGCTCTGGCAATGCTAGCTTTGAAAGAGAAGACAAGCACCATTTTATCAGACCTGAAACATAGCCAAGAAGTGCAGAGGCTGCAGCCTCTGGGAATTTTTTTTTCAGTTGACCCCTCACCCACCTGGTCTCTCTCTCTCTGTCACCCATTCTGTTTCCCAAAGAGTGTACAAATATAGGTTACATGATAAGTTCATCAAAGCCTGGAAAGTCTTTTTTTAAACCACTCCTGTCACAGATAGTGTAAAAAAACCAAATTCTTAAAAAAAACAAAAAACATATTGCCTGTTGTGGAAAAAAAGGGGTCAGTCAGAGAGAGAGCGAGAGTGGAAAAATACCTGAGGAGAGGCGCACCAGCGGCACTCTCAGAGTGCTTACACAGATCCATGCAAGGAGGGCAAACAGCAGACATCCTCTTAGTATGTCTGCGGCAAGCTACCCAGTCAAACACAAAATCCTCACACCACCAAATCACTGCTGCTACATATTGGACCAATATAATGTGCAGTTACTGAGTGTGCAATGCAAATAGCAAATGTGAGTAACAAAATGGAACATTATAAGCTCTACAAAAGGAGTATTTATTGCGGGACTATTGTATTTGGATTGCATTATACTGAAAGGGTGCTAATGCTATTGTGTCTACTTCTGTAGATATGTACATGTGAGGACTAATGCAAAACAGCCTCTTTTTCCTTTCACCTCAACATGCCCCGATTGTTCCACTTTAACTCCCTCCCCAGACACTCCAATAGAAAGGTCTTGCTGATTCTTGGCAAAGCAGTGATTTGGCAGAGAAGAGACGAAAGCATGCTTAGCATGAAAAACAAAGAAAAGGGGACAATTATTTCCATCCACCATTTGCAATCATGTGTCAGTAATGCGGTGATGCTTTCATTCTGGTTGCAATTAGGAGGGCAGTCTCTTATTACACTTTGTGAATGAAAAAAGATTCAAAAATAAAAACTAAGGGACCCTAAGATGCTTCCAACAGGGACCAAGGCTGCCTTTTTGTGAATGTGCAAGTCCATGTGTGCAGATACAGGCTTGTTCTCTTTATAGGAGCCTATAACCTGGAGAGCTTGTGTGCATTAAACAACAGCAACAACATAAGCAGAAATAAGCAAGAGATGAGCTTCTGATGAAACTAGCTGCCATCATAAAAATGGGCAGGTAGCCAAGAATTAAGTGCCTCCCCTCCACTTTGAATAAAATGAAAGGCAGGGTGACCGAAAGAGAGAGAATGGTAGGGAGAGATGGAGGAAAGTCTTGGGGGAGGGGTTGGCATTTGCAGTGGCAAGGAAAAACAAGGGAGACGGTAAGAGAGAACAGACTAAGAGAGATGGTGTGGAAATAAATGGAATCCTTAGTTTGACTGTGAGCCGAAGACTACGCATGGTTTTCTCAGAGCAAACGTGGGGTGACATAACACCAGAACCAAGACAGGTTTAGTAGTCTTTTGCACCCAAATAGACCCCTTCTATCTCTCTTTGAGGGGTGCTTCACGCCCACTCGGATCAAAGACGGTATGTACTTGTTTTTCCGGAAGCAGGGTAAAAAAGAAAGACTGAGGGAATGGTCACAGGAGGGTTTAAAAAGCTCATTATACATGTCTGTTTACCTCTGCTGAGAGAAGAGAAAAAAACAGGAGAGCGAGACCATGGTGACTTCTCTGGTTTCCCTCACATCGGCTGGATTAATGAAGCCACTAGGGGGTTCTCTCACTTGTGTGTGCGTATGTGTGTCACAGCCTGAGCACATGGGGTAATCTATACCTCCCCGACTTCATTAGGGCCAAGTAGTCTTGTGATTATGATTTTAAAACATAATCTAAGTGGTAGATACTTTTACATCATAAATGGTACCATGTTTGAAGAAGCAGACCTGCATTTCCACGAGAAGATATTTGAAGAACTTTACATGTTTTAAAATTAAAGGTCCAATATGTAATATCTTTACGGTTATAAATCCAAAAATGCCCCCAATGCGTCATCAGATATTAAGGAAATATGCTAAGTTGAAATACTATCTTTTCTGATGAATGCTAATGCCAGTATTTTCTCCTTTTGAAATTTTCGTTCTGTGATGGAATATTTGTTTGTGTTTTGGCCTGTGTGTTGTTATCAACTGCCCAGTTTGACAGCCAGGTCGGGTTGCCAGATAGACCTGTAAAAACGTAAACCCAGCGCGTCAGCACAGGCTTTTATGACTGTCAATATAGCCAGCATCTAACGTTAGCTACTCCGCTGTGCTGTGAAGTAATGTCTGGCTATGTGAAACAAGCTTCTAACAACATTGTTGTGGATGCTGTGGTCTCAGCCTGGCAACCACTGTGAACTTCGAGTCTGGGGAGGAGGGGGCGGGGGAGACGACTCTCTCCAGTATTTTGAATTTGTACTGCAGTAACTATTTTAAACACTAGCTGTCAGTATTACATATTGCACCTTCAAGAAATTGTTAAGTGATGAAAAAAAACACAACCCCATACACCATTATAGTTTATGCCTTACTCAGCCCATCAATTTCTTTTTCCTTTCTGTTCCACCTTCATACTAAGGATTTAACTTAAATAAGATAAGCTCAAAAACCCAACTGCTTTACCTGCGAATCAAAAGGGCCCAAATGACAGGGCCAAGTGTTTTAAAAGCACCCAGCAGAGTGCCTTCCGGCTACATGCTCTGTCTGGGTGACCAGCAAACAGCTGTTGGGCTGCAGTTCCCACAGTCTGAGACCCCCACTCCAGCACCTGCTACTGGAGAGCCTGTCTGGACGGCTGCTGGCTACTCCAGACTACTTAATGGTCCCCAGTCAGCTGGAGAGATGGGGATGGTGGGTGTGTCGAGGGAGGGAGAAGGGACAGGGGGTTTCTGTCTGGTGTTTGGGACAATTAAATGGGGTTCAGAGAGCGGAGGTCACTTGGGAGTGGTGTCAATGCCCTTGAATTTGGATGGGGTTGCCTTTCAGAATTTGTGGATGTTGCAGTGTGTGTGGATAGCCCCTAGTGGATAGCGTGTGGTTAATGTTACTGTTGTGTTGCCTGGGCGTTCCTCTTTTTGTAGATTGTAACATAGCGGGCTTGCTGGATTTGTCTTGAAATATTGTGAAATGGGATTTAGGAAGGAAGACCAGCACTTCTCCCTGTTGTTAACAAGTTGTATGTTTACATTTGATTAGCATGGAATCAGCTGCTTAGCATTTACATTTTAGGGAAAATAACTGTCATAACGTTAATGTTACTAAATGTTACATTTGTGCTAACAAAACAATTTGCTGGTCACAAATGATCTGTTTAGCTAACAGATCAATGCTGTTGCGAGCTAGCAATCAGCAATAACTTTGACTTACTGTACAACTCAGCTGGTTGTTGGTAGCCAATGGTAAGGTTTTGTAGTTCACTGAACCTTATGAAGTTTGCCTCCCTGGTCTCTTTGGTCCTTTGGGTCAAGCAATTAGGGGCTGCACAGCAGACAATATATATTAGTTTCTGCCCATAGGTGGCGATTTTAAGCAGTACCCAGGTAAGAGACGATAAGACGGTTATCCCATTACACATGACGCATCTATTGTTTTATGTCTATGGCTGGAATGTTATTAGTCACGCACACTTAAATTTAATATGGCTTCTAAATTAAATCTGTTTGATTTCTCTGAACCAAATGTGAGGAAAATAGCCCAAAAATGGGTCAAAAGAAATGTTTTAACCACATTTAACCACCTTAGGATATCTACCCAATAATACTGCAGTGCGGCTGGCTCACAAACTAACATGCATATGTGTGTGTGTGTGTGTGTGTGTGTGTGTGTGTGTCTCTGTCTGTCTCCTTTAAACTCTGAGCCAGCTGGCCTGCAAGGCAGACCTGATCTGACAGGACACAACTAGGTCAGACTACTGTGTTCTTATTGCTGCACAGCCACTACATCTATGCACATGTGTTTGTGTTTACATGTGCACAAGTGAAAACAGTGTGTACATCATCACATGCATTTGGGCCACAGTAACCTCACCAGAGAGGTCAGAAACATGTCCTCAAAACAGATGCCATGCTTACGTATAATATTAAAAATGTAGCTGTACTTGCAGGCAGGGATTTTAAGTTAATTCTCAAGGTCTTCTACTACAAAAGCAGTGATAATTTATGCAAATAAAGCAGAGGTTTGGACTTAAAATTTCAAGTGCAGGGTAATAAGTTTAACTACAATGTCCACTCACAATGATGTATGCTTGAATCTTTGCAATAGCAGGGCCACTAGCTTGAGGCTATTTGCAGAGCAGACAGGATAGAACAGAATGTGAAGTGGAAGCCCTCAGGACAAGAACCAGAGGGGAAGAGGGTGAAAATCCAGCCAATGGCTACTACGCCACAGGCTGTGTTGTACTGGGAGGCCCCTGGGAAAACCGGGGCGAAGTAAAGGCCAAACAGGACAACAACCAGTGGATGAGGACAATATTTAGGATATTATAGGTTACTACACAAACCAAGGGAGCGTGACTTGTCTGAAGCAAAAAAGATAAATATATTCTTTTAAATCTAAAGGCTTAGAGGTATTGCTTCTCTTGAGTGAGTTAAGCCTGCAGCCAAATTTAGATCCTGGCCCACAGCAAAGGAAACCCTGCAATAAACAGCTAAACCCAGACATTAGGTAGTTAAATACACTGGTTGACTGACATGACACCATTGTATTCATATAATACTATCAATCCAGGCTAAAGTCAATTATATTAATAATGCATGCATGTTGCTTCCTCTAAATTTCAGGTTGTAGTCGACTAGCGAGGCCTGCTTCGTTTGTTTGATAAATTGATCAACGTTGATTGAGAGCCTGCATGTCACGCACTAGCAACAAACTGTGTATCCAAGAACACTTAAATCAGTGTAGACTTCTGTTGTAGATTAGTGTTACGTTTCCAGCTTCGCGGTTGTGAACCGTAACGTTAGTTGGGACAGACCCCTTGTTTCTTTAGGCCAACTATATCAGCTTTAGCCAGGCTGGTAGTAGCTTTCTGGCAACTCTGTGGTTAAAAATGGCTGGGAGATGTTGTGATAATGTTGCATTAATCAGGTGATTTATTTAGTCTTTGCGGCGAACATAGAACACTGACTACTGTAGGTTCACTACCCATAGAAAAGCATGTGCATCACTGTGTCCGCGGCAGCTGCCGCTTATGGTACTTTTCTACACACGGGAGAACCTCACTTCCCATAACAAACTCCGTCGTTGGACTAACGTTACATCACAAAGACACGTTGCCCACATGGCTACCTGTCTTAAAGGAGAAGGGTCGGCCGGTAACAATCATGTAAAAGGAGAAGAGAACGGTAAGAGTTTACTTTTCTATATCAAGCAGCAAAAAAGTTGTAGCATTAACATCGCACGTCCTGCGATGCTACTGTCGCAGTTGTGCACACTGCGATGTAGACAATGAAACAAAATATCGTGCAGCCCTAGTCTCAATTATTTAATGTTTAATCGTTTGTGAAATGCTGAAAGAAAGTTGATTTACAACACTTTTCATTAAATGGACTAGTAAATACGACAACTTGTAAAAATAAAAAAAGGCATCCACTCACAGGCTACACAGACTAAGCGTTTGTTTGATACTGTGATTGGTAGCAAAGGCCCAAGTATAAGAACAACGGCGACTAGACAGAACATAGAAGGACCAGTTGCCTCTGTGATACAGAGGGTTGTAGTTTGCTGACTAACAAGCCTTGCACCACAGCTGCTGCAGATTTGTTTACTGAGTGCCTGGTGTTGTCCCAGCAAATGTTGAGTCAGTAATGGAAGGCAGAACACAGCGGCAAAGGAGCATTGATGAAAAGAAAGAGAAAAAAAAGAATCTGAGAAGAGAAACACAACCAAGATGCGAGCAGATACTCATGTGAGCGTCTGCTAACCTGAACATGAAAACATTGCGTGGTGGGCTAAAGAGATGTCCTTGCATCTATGTCTTCAAAGTTAGTGTTTTGTGTTAGAGGACGTGAGCTGCATTTTGTGTCTGTGTACACTATTAAGCAGATGGTTGTGATTTCTTTACAAAGAAAAGAAATCCCTTCAGACAAATGCACACAAAAAAAAAAGCAAAAATAAGGATAAAAATCTAAAATTCTTGAGAGTGCGTGCGAAAAGAAAGGAAAAAACTGGAGTAATGACATAAATAAATCATGGTCATCCATTATCAACAGATTACTTGCATACAAATACACACAAGCTGCTGCACAATGAGCACCTAAAGGCAGGTTCAGTATTAGTGATCTTAGGGGCCACCGGTGAGTTCATTAAAAGATTACCGCTGGCTACAGAGGACTGAGAGTGAGTGTGTGTGTGTTCCTGTGAGTCGAGCAAAAGAGCATGCAGAGGCTTCAACAACAAAACCATGTTCTTCTGACTTAGACTAAAACAGCTAAACAAAATTTTCCATGGCTTTGAAAAAAATTTGCCGTTATTATTGCCAGCGTTATAAGCACGTGGATCCAGACTTGCACACTAATAGAAACAAGCATAAAGCTATCAGAAGGCCAAAGAAAGGAAAAATGGAAAAGTGGGGGGAGCAGCCAATTGAAAACAGCTTAGACTTGAGGCTAACATTTTAATTTGGCTTTAAATTGGTCAGCCAACCCACATTATTTAGGAGCTGTATCTCGTCATTATTTTACACCGACAGGAAGCGAAGGTGTGCCGTTACAACTACTACAACTAAAATTATAATCACCATAATTTATTATGCCTATAGTGCAGTAAATCTGTCAAAGCTGCATTGCATACCACTGTATCTGTGCCAAACTAAACTGAATACAAACTCTAAAATGAAGCTTAATGTAGGGTCCTAAAAAATTTTTTTTAATATAATTTCTACATATAAATGTCTAAAATTTCCCAACATTTTATATTTGTTATGTAGCCAAAATACAGCTGACATGCACAAAAATGAAAACGATAGACTAAATGAAGTTTATAAGGTGAGACAATTTGCACACAGCCACCACGATAGCATTAAAATGAAAAAATAAAATCAAGAATCTATTCCAGGGCAATTTTTACTGTATTAACACAAACCTGGGTGGTGTTTGCTCGCAGTGGACGTGGTAGAGTTCGGGGATGTGCTGCTGGTAATCGTAGAAGAAGAAGAATAAGATGAAGAGGAGGAGGAAGAAGAGGAACAGGAGAGGGTGAGAGAGCTGAGGGCTCCTGCAGGCAGTGGCTGGCCTCTCTTCAGTAGCTGCTTGTGCTCCTGCTGGCGGAAGCGCGGGGGCACCTCTCTGGGCGGGTAACGAGCACTGGCAGAGGACAACTGGCACTGCGGCTGAGGGGGAGTCTGAGTCGGGAGTTGGCTACTGGAGGAGGCGCGCTTGCCATTGCCAGAAGAAGAAGAGGAGAAGAGGGGCAGCGTAGGGCTGGCGGGGTGGAGGTGGTGGGGTGGGCCGGGACTGGGCTTAGTGGGAGCAGGCTCTGGCACTGGATGGATACAATACACAGTCACATGTACGCACATGTACGCACACGTACGCACACGTACACACACACACACACACACACACACACACAGAAAGACACATGCAGGTAGCAAGGTATTAATGTCTGGGTTAACCCACTATTAGTCGTTTATATAAGAAATTATATTTGATTGGGTAGTGTCGACATTTGACACACGGTAAGGAATAAATAGCAGCTGAAGTAAATCCTGCAGTTGTCTCTGAACAGTGAGGTTTTTCTTATACGTCCTTATATGTCTTAACGTCCAGTTTAATCAATACCTTGGTAATCCAAATTGTTTTTTTCAATTTTACTATATGACCTGCACATGTGGTGATAGCACAAAAATAGCCATCTTATCAAGTTATATTCTAGCAGTATGTGATGAAACTAGGGCTGCAACTAACGATTATTTTCATTGTCGATTAATCTGTTGATTATGTATTCAATCATTTGATTGGTTGTTTGGTCTATAAAATGTCTGTATAAAATGGTTTTCGATCAGTGTTTTCCAAAGCCCCGTCTTCAAATGTCTTGATTTGTCCACAACTCAAAGATATTCAGTTTACGGTCATAGTGAGAGGAGTGAAGAGAGAGGAGTGAAACTAGAAAATATTCACATCCAAGAAGCTGGAATCAGAGAATTTTTACTTAACTTTTAACGCAAAAAATTACTCAAACCGATTATCAAAATAGTTGGCGATTGATCAATTAATCTTTGCAGCTCTAGATGGAACGGTCCTATTTATGGGGGAGATCTTCAAAGAATGTGCTGCAGACATGTTTTACTTTCAACACGTGTTGAAAGTCTCTGGAAATTTAATTTTGTGTATTGTATTTTATGTATAGTACCTAGCAGGTGTTAGTAATTTAATCTGTTGGTTTGCACTGTATGCTGGTGTGCACTGTCCCTTTAAATTAACTGCCTCATGCAGCCTTTTGTCGAACATATGTTACTGGCCCAGGCGCACTCTATGAAAAGGTCATATTTTTTCTGCTGACTGAACACCGACACACACAAACACATCGAGACACCTCCTTTCCTCTTCATTACACTCTCTTCTCTTCCACACGCACACCTTTCCCTGCTGGACTGGCCTCAGTCTAACCCTTTCCCTGTGGTTGCAGTGACTAGTCAGCCATCTAATTGAGCGTTAGCCTGAAAGGTGTTATTATTAGCGGGCCCTGGACAGCAAGCAACCAAAGTGATTGGCTTGGCTAAACTGCTCTCTCCAGGCTGCTGCAAGACTGAGAAAAATGTACTGTCTGACCTAAACACTGAATAATTCCTACTGAGAAAATCAAAGACTATGTTGGTATGAGTCTGTGGCTGTATGCACCTATGAGGAACCTAGATCTGGTATAGCACTACTCTACCTGAGCATTCCATTCCACACAGAAACAGCTGCTTTCATTATGGCTTCTAAATGCTAGTGACCTAAGAGCTTCTGTGAATTACAGTTCCTTGGTCCATGGGTAAATGCATGATGATTAGAGTTGATTATGTTGTTTTGTATAGTCCCTAGATAGATATGGCTGTTCTACACAACAGCTTAGACTGCCTTCACTCAAGGGAGAGACGAAAAAGACACAGGTTGTGTGAGCATGTGTGGAGGGAAGGGGATTTTTTTTAAACCATGAAATAGTGGTAAACTGATGGCATAAATAAAGCTTCACTCCTTTACTGTCCAGTGTAAGAACTATTCCTACAGCAGTCCTGTACTGCAGTGCTGGGAAATAACCACAAAGTGACACGCTCACACAGGCCAAAGCTGCCACATCGAAGGTTAAAGTAAATTCAGAGCGCAGAGGTATTTACTGTGCCTGCCAAGAGCTTGTCTAAAAGCTAAAAACAGAGGCCCTCTCAGTGAGCACAGCACTAATCCAGATGGCCGCCTACCTGCGGAAACACACAAACAGCAGTAATATTAAGAAAACTTGAATTGGCAGTGACACAGACCTATCCAAAATACAACACCTTTACATGGAGAGAACTACATATGTAGTAAAGTATTTGAAGGCAAAACATTGTTTTCTTCTTTCTTATATTGAAGCTCTTCACAGACACACACTTCCACCAAGGTTATAATCGTTAACGAAAACGAACGAAATAACGAAAACTAGGTGGGAAAAAAACAGTCGTTAACTGAAATAAAAATAAAAACAAGGCATTGCAAAAAAAACGATAACTAAACTAAAACTGTAACTGCGTTGAAGTCTCGCCAACCCCCTTTCTCCCCCGCAAAACAGATCAACACGTGCCTAGATCAGCTACTTTGTCCACGAACTTCACATGTAGGGTATTTTTATGAAAACGCTGTGTCATCGACTCACTGGCACTCGAAAGACACAGCCTTAAGCTGGTGGCCGTTTTGTAATGAAAATTCAAATACAAGCTGGGCTGTCGCGCCGAGCCATGCCAGCATATGTGTATGCAAAAAAAAAAAACACTAAAGATAGTACTTTTATTTAGATTGTAAGCACATAACGGTTGTTGCTAGAATCAATTTCAGACCTAGGGAAGGAACATTCATTTAATGTATTTGAAATAAAAAATTTAAATGACAGCTTATGTACCCAAATCCTGACTAGTTGAGAAGCAAGAAACAAAACTGAAAGTTGACCACAAATGAACCACAAAAAAAACATTGACCTACTTCAAATATGGGCGTTTTGGCTTTCTGCCTCTTTTGATTTCCTTCCTGACAACATCACAATCACATACCAGTTTCCCGTCTCAAAACAATTCATTCATACGCACACAAACGTGCTGAAGTAATTTCCAGAGCTCCTAACATTTAGTCTTCCTCTACACATAAGGATGTTACTCAGTCAGCTCACTGTTTATATCATCTAGTCTGGTACAAGAAGCAGATAAACCCAGAAGACAGACACACAAGTCCCTTAGCTCAGGCATGCCTCATACAGACCCTGCTTCATACAGCATGTGTTTGTGTTGCTGTAGTAACAAGGGTGTATCCATGCTGCAACTCCCTTATGTTGCAGATGACCAAATCTCATTTCTCCTGCACAAACAATGAAATATTTCTTGAATATAAACATGATAAATTTAAAACCACATTGTCACAAACCTGTTCAATTACATTATTCTCGCAAAAAAGCTAAAATATTCATTTTCAAGTAAGGTGCTGCTATTAGACTATCCAGCTGGGTAATGTGCAACTATTGATGGTGAAATCTGTATTTTTAACAAGTGTATCAGTGAGAAATAGTGTTCTCCTGAGAAGAAGCAGTGTGTGTATGCAGACATACGCACACAAATGAGAGGGCAAAAATGTCATGTCTGAATGTGTAAGAAATGAGAAGAAAAGTATGTGTGAGAGACCCAGCACCCCTCTGCCCTGAACAAATATAAATACATTAACTGACTGGCAATGAAATACGCACAGTATATTAGTGAAGTTGCAAGTTTATTGCATTTGAACTGAAATGGATGACAACTTTGCAGGAACAGGGTCTCTCTGCTTATTAAGCCCTTACTGTAAGTAAAGTTTTCTTTCTAGGACTACTTATTGACTGCTTCTAACATCTACAAACTGACATTTTGAGTGTTCCAAAATGAACTGACACACCGGACATTTTGACTTGATGGTCAGTGGCTGACTTAAATAATCAATAATAATCATCCTCTTACTACAAAAGTGATGAAGAGACAGAAAACAATACCCTTTGACTGCAAGCCATCTGTCCAAGTACTTTATAAATTGGTAACTTTAAGATATATTAATAAGAATCTTAATTCGCAGAGGTAAACACGGAAATATTTAAGTTCCAGCGGTGCAAGTGCGATTTGTGTTGTGAAAACTAAATGTAGACTTTAATGTGGTGGTGACCTTAGTACCTCTAATTGAAGCTGAAAAGGATAGCCAATTAAATTAGCATTTGTATCAAGTGCACTGTAAATTCCATTAAACCCTCTAGCTGAGGCGCTCTCTGCAACCTTGCACCAAACTTTTAATTACAGCTCTTCTTCACACTAAATGGTTAATTACACACAAAGAGAGAGAGAGAGAGAGAGAGAAAGAAAGAAAGAAAGATCAACTGCATAAGAACAGAGAACAAGTGAGAATAGATGAAGGGGAAAAAAAGCATACAAGGCGGAGGGAAATGCATAAAGGAATCAAATAGAGAGTAGAAAATTTATAAACCAGGCAAAATGGGCAAGAAGGTAGGCCTATTTGTTATTGTACAGAACAACTGTGATTGGTTCCCTGAGCCTAGTGCCAGGCAGCGTAGGTTCCCACATCTCTTCTGTCTATTGTCTGCAGAGCCACTTTATTATGCAGTCATGTTTATAGAAGGGGGGATGGACACAACACACAGGCCTGTATGCCCTGCACAATGGTGTGTTTCTTAATCCAATAAGAGCTACGAGGTAGGGGAGGTAAAGGGAAATACAGCTTATAAAGTGAGTTTACATCTGTGTACAACAATTGTACACATACTGCTTTTTTTAAGTGGTTTTATATACAGTACTAGTCAAAGGTTTGGACACACTTTCTCATTCAATTTAAAAATTGTGTGCATCAAAACAAGCTAAAGAAAAGAAGCATGCCCTTGCCTTAGTGAAAGTAGTGTGACATGGTCCACTCAGTTTTGTCCAAAAAAAACGGATCAAAACAATATAGAGGCAGAGTCACAAATAGATGGGTTTGCCTAGTACATGAAGGCCACACACTGAAAACAAAATTAGTTTGGAGTTCATGACCTTCTTAATATCACACCTCTCATTTCCCGCAAATTCTTTGTCAGCGCAGATTTAGGTTCCTTTTTTCCTCATTTCACCAGCAATATGACCGTTTCCCCTTCTATGGAAGTAGTTAATCATTACACTATTCAATACTTTTGGTCTACAATCCATAAAATTGTTGACTACATTCTCTTTTACAATGACACTTGGTTGTTTTAAAAACGGTAACCAAGAGGACATTTTTCCTTGTCACGGAAGGCAGATGTATGTCTGTGACATGTTTATGAACACAAGGGAGGGTCAAGTGGGTGTCTCTCTATGAGGTCCCATCTGTCAGTATTAGTAGAGCAAAACAGAAACAGCCTCACTCACACACAAAATAAAAGGCAAGTTTTACCACCCCTCAGCCTACCTATAACAGGCCGTTACTATAGAGACATTTGCCTAACGTAACTCCATTTGCCTCGTGACCCCCAGTGCCTCCTGTGACCTCTTCCCATACTACGCATCTTCCACCCTCTCGCTCTAGTAGTAGTAGTTGTTCCGATTGTTCGTCTCAGCTGTCCCTCGCTGGCCTGCTAAGATTATGAAGGAGTTGCCCCAAGAAACCCCCTTTTCCTTTTTAGCATCAATAGTCTCTCTCTGGGTAATGAGCTTCAACAGGATCACACTACACCTCCATTCAAGGTCAGTGCCTGAGGGCAACAACTGCCTAAGGATAAGTAGATTTTGATAGATATGTAGCATGATGATTGGTATCTTAAACATTTTAATGCTGACACCCAAATCAAAGATGTGGTCTCCCACAGTCATAGCCCCAGGGTCATTAGAGCATAGGGAACACAGCAGGCAAATGGACTACCACTTATTTACAGTCGCAATGTGTATATAGTATGACTAATCTTCCAGGGCATTATAACCATTCTCTATATACAAGTAATAGAAACAATCTTATCAAGTCAAATTCAATTAGCAGAATAATACTGTGTCTCAACTATGGTCTCAACATTCTTTTTCTTCTAACTGCTATTTGACAATGGCCTGAGGGAAGAGCGAGAGGCGATCTATATGCAGGCATACCGGCAGTCTTTGAACCTTACAAACACATATATATGCGAACACCATGGCTTCATATCACAGGCTAAACTGTCATTCATATAATCTGCCTGATATTTGACATGAAGCAGCTCACTGTTGGGGGAGGAGGTGGTGACGGGGGAGGGGCAAGAGGCACACAATTGGGCTCTCTTGTCAGCAGCTTGTGAGTGATCATACAACATGAATACACAGAGAGGACAGCATTGTTCGAGTTTGTGCACCCCTCGTTTCCTTTCTCTATGCCCCGTCTCTCCCTCCATCCCTCACTCGCCTCTCGCACTTGACATGCATGTGGGGTGAGCACACGGGGGTAGAGGAAAAACAATTATGCTTGGCAGTCATAAATCCAAAAGGATATAATTCACAAGCTATTCACTATTAATTCACTGAGTGTTTATAAATGTGTTTAACAGAAGAGAACAACAGCCCAAATGCTAAAGTAAATTAGCCTCTAATTAGATTGTGATTCATGAAATTCGTTTTCAAAAGTGTTGACGCAATTAATAGCATGTGAAATCGCAAATTAATCCAATACAGAATTATATGACACACTTGTGTTTATGTGCGTCCCTTGCCACTTTGAAAAACATAATGCCGTTATCATTGTGGTGACACCGTGAAAATATGTTTCTCCTTAGATGTGGTCGCCGGGGATGAGCATATCGTGGATGAAATGAAACAGGCGGAAGAAACAGCGTGGGTAGGGAGGAAAGCGAGGGGACGAGGCAGTGACAGGCATTACATTTGTTCTTTAACATTTCAGCAGTGGAAAAGTGCATGAGCAGCAAAAATGGAGACTGCAGATTTTCTGATTATCGGGGTGTGGGAATGCGACGGCTGCACTGTGGTATTACTGTGGCTTTCTGTGCCTGTGTGTATCCACCTGTTTCATGAATTGCATTTGTGTAACTTCCTGTTTACTTCAATAATAAGTGTGTGTGTGCATGCTTAAAGCCACTATGGCTAGGAAATAACTGCCCTTGCTGCTTTGCAGTTTCACAATGTAAGCATTTGCTTCAGTCACAGAGTAGATTGAAAGGCTTTAAGTCGCTGTAGGGAGGAGGGTGCATGTCTTTTAATATGACTGTGGGCATCTAGGAACACACATCTGCAGCTTGACAGATACTGCAGTCCTCTGTGTGTGCGTTGTATGTCTTGGCATGTACATGTTTTTGTCAAGTATGTGTAGCAGTCAAACTGATTGATTGTGATTGCAGTGGGGGCAGAGATTGTGATGAAGCTGCGTGTGTGCTGGGGGTGAATAATCAGCATCCCTCTGAGGTAATGGGAACTGGGAGGGAGGGCCCTGCATCAGAGGTCCAGCCTGTTTGTGTGGGGGAGGTGAGTTGGGGCAGTGGGACACTCCCTCCTGGAACCCTGCGTTCGGTGTAGCTCCATGCTTAATGGGGGGCAGAGAAGTTAATTCCACTGCACCAAAGCTTTATCTCATTTTCATACATATGAACGCGCCAGGCCGAGATCGATTACCGCAAACAAATTGAAATGCCTGGGACCAAGGAGGCCTGCAGAGAGGAAAGCAGAAAAAGGCGCTGAGGATGGGGGAGGTGGTGTGCATGTCTATGAATTTCTGAGAGTGTATAAGGAAGGCAGAATTCACTGATATGGATGGAAAGACACAAATCACTACCGCATACTGATTTTCTCCCCGCCTGCATACACATATACCTATTATTTAGAGTCACACATGAAAACTCAACTCATTCCAGTTGATGCCACCTTCCTTTTAAGAGATATTGCAGATGGGAGGTTATGAGCAAACTTAGAGATCCTGATGGCTCACTGAGCGATTAGTCTTCAAACAGGCCCTCTTTCCCCATTTATCTTTCTGTCTGCATGAGCACCCACTACATACACACAATCAGTTTCTCATTCTATGTCCCTTTCTCTCTCCATCTCTCATTAAACATACCATAAAACAAATGTCCATGTCATTAGTCCTCTTCCATATTAGCACCGTCATTGACTCCCGACGGTCATTTTTGGCACCGTCTAAAGTGCTCACTGCTTCATTACTTTCTTTCCTCCCTTCATATTTTGCTTTTATCTGACCCCAGAATGCCCTGTTACACTTCCTCTTTCTTATTCTCCTTCCCTCCTCCCTTCTTCTTATTCTTAGCTGTGCCCCTGTCCATGGGCCTCTCAAGCATTTTTTGAATTAATTACATCATATCCAGTTGTAAATGCAGAAATTATACCAGAGTGGTGCTTCGTAAAAAGACAACAAAGCAGGATGCTGTGTGTGACAATTAGCACTGGCCAAGACACGTGAAAATTCTGGTCTAAAAGCAGACATAATACAAGACAGTAGGCAGAGGAAAGGGCCAAAGATGGAGGAGATAGGGACTCGTACATTCGCTCAGTCATTCGTTTATTTAAATGTATTATTATACATTTCTTAAAATGTTAAGAAATATAGGTACAACCTTTCCCTTATTTTGAAGCAAGATCAGTAGAGGAAACTCTTGCTAGTTTGTAAACATTTCAAAAGAAACTAAAGATAATTTCATAGTGCTGTTCTCTGAAGATCTATTTTAGCATCTTAAAAGAACACGGAGGGCATGTGAGGACACTGTTCTTTCAGTCCCCCTCTCTCTGCATTTCAGCTGAATTTCATGCCCTTTTTTTATTCCTCTCTTTCTCTGTCTTCCTCCTTTACCCCATCCCTCTACGCACACTGTCTGGGTGCCCTCACGCTTCACTGCCTGGTGCTGTGGGCGCACTGGGTGTCACTCTGCATCACTCTGCCTTAGACTCCACTGTATTTGCTCTGCTGTGTGTGTGCGCGCATGAGAGTCAAATGGCCCAATTGTGCATGCATGTGCAAAATGTGTGTGTCCATCTGTATACGAGAATGCTAAATGCTGTGTGTGTAATGAGTGAATAATATGTGGTGTGCCTTTACGGGCCAGTGTGTGTTAATCAGAGCTGATTAATGTATTGTCAGTGGTTGGAATGTAGTTTTAGAAAACAAGGTAGATGAGAGGGTGCAGTTTACTTGATCATGACGCTCACCTTTGGGTTTCTGATCAGAAGCCTGCAAGGAAAGAGAGAGAAATGAAGTTAGGAACTTAATACAGTGGGGGTAATGTTTAACAATCATTCAAAACTGTAAATAAATCAAGAGCCTTATGAAAAAACCTAGACTTTATTCAACAGGAAAGGGGCTAGCATTACTGAGTAAAATTGATCCAATCTTGTTTCAGTTGTTGAAGTTATTGGTTTAAAAAAACAACAACAAAAAAACCCACTAACTGTATAACCCACATACAGTCCCAACTTTAAGTTCCTGCTGGTAGACTAAAAATACATATGCACAGCTTCTTTAATGGTGTGTTGTGCGAACGTGCATAATTTCAAACATCACCTTTTTCTGAGCGATGTCTGTCTTGGTCTTTTCTTCTTGTTTTTTCTTTTCTTCCATCAAATGGTTCTCTTTCTTCTGTCGCTAGCTTCTCTCAGCTGCCCAACAACAAAAGAAAAAAGGAGAAGGGCTAGGTTTCAGCTCAAATATGTCCATTTCTTTTTCCTTATTACAATTACATTATTACAATTATGACATTCAGGCACATTCACATTGTCTATGCAAAACAATATTCCACACAAAAATGCAGAAATATGTATACACACACACATAAACTTTCAACCCTTTTGATCCATGTGTAGCCCAGTGCCAAAGAGCACTCTGTCTGGAAAAACCTTTCCATCCACAATCAACCTCATACAAAAATCATGTCAGGCACTTCTGAGAAACACTTCCCCTCATGGTCAAAAACTGTAAAAGGAGATGGTGGAATGGATGGGTTATGAAATAGGAAAAAAGAATGCATGTGAGTTAAAGAGAGAGATAAATACACAGAGAAAGTGAGTTAACAGTAAGAGTGAAGGCCTGTGTAAAAGGGCTGGTTTAAAGACAGTCAGAACATGGCAAGAAGATAAAAAGGCAAGGGATGAAAAAGAACTGAAAGAAAGACAACATAAAGGCCAACGGACTGAAAAAAATAGGACACCACACCTTTTTTTTTTTTTTTTTTTACAAAGTAAGCGGGCGTGAGTCAAACTAGCGAGATAGCTAACCCAAGGCCCAGGGAAACTAAGTGCTTCTTTTCAGCCTGTATTTCCTTTGGCTCAGCTTTAGTGACAGCTCCTGGAAACGATTAGAGATGCTGGGCCATAGGGACTGAATGTGTATGTTGAGTCTTCTTTACTAAGTGCAATGGACACTAATCTATAACACAGCACTATGTCATATCAAATCAATGATACCGCTCTCTAAAATGTGCAAATACAATCAATCATCTTCATGCCAGTCTAACAGAATGGTCTATTCCTATTTGCAGGCTATCCTGCAAAGAGTGCATGTACGCACACGCAAAACCTTCTTTTTATGTGTTGGAGTCTGTTATAACTTGGACAAATTCTTTGGATTGCATGTAATGTATACCAGCTTCTAACGTGTGTGATGACAATGGAATCTGTCTCCGCGAATCCTTTTTTATTAAAAAAAAAAAAAACAGTTGTTAGTTAATCATTTTGCATAATAATGTTGGACTGTGTTTAGAGTAATAGCTAAATGATGATATCCAAATCTGGTCTGACAAGCCATCGTTAAAAGTAATTCATCAAGCAAAAATGTCAAACATTTGCTGGTTCAAGCTTTATATTATTGTGAATTTAAACTGTTAATCACACTGGCCAATTTCTCACTATTTTCTGACATTTTAAAGAACAAACTTTTATTTCCCTAACTGAGGGGTAAAAAAGGCAGATTAATCGATAATTAAAATCATTAGTTGAAGCCCTATGTTGATTAATGTGTACTGTCCCTGACAAGCAAAATAAACACAACATACAAAATGTGTCAACACAGGGCCTGGAAATTAATCAAAATCTGAATGTATGAATGAATCATAATGCTCATAACAGAAGATTAATGAAAGGCCTGCCTCCCACTGTGAAGCCCACTGGCAGGGGGAGGGAGCTGTCAATCAAACAGACAGGAGAGGCCTCACAGAGACTCTGTGATGGTGGGGTAAGGGAGAGAAAAAAAAGAGAGAAAGTAGATAAGGGTTAAACAGACATACAGATGGGCAGAGGGAGAGATGGAGGAAGAGAGACATTGAACACTCAACAGTAAAGCTGGGTGATATGAAGAAAATCAAATATCACAATATTTTTGACCAAATACATCAACATCGATATTGAGGGGATACTGTGGGGTTGACTGTTGGTGCTTTCACAAAATATTTACACAATGAGATTTTTGATAAATAATCATCAGAAATTGTGGATGTAATAAATAAGTGGGTAAAGGCAAATAATAGAACAGCTAGAACAGTCTGGTAAGTTCAGAAAATGACATCACTTTATTGTAATGCAGCCTTTAAAACCAGGAAAAGTCAACACTTATGTCATATTACGATATCCAAAATGTAAAGCTATCTAGCCATATATATAAATGTCCATACAATATTGGTATATTGCCCAGCCCTACTACTCAACAGTGAGTTGAGAGCCAAACCCTGGGGAAGACTGCCAGACTAGTGGCCATGGCAGCAGGGTAAAATGAAAGAAAGAAGATATCCTTAAATTTTTCGGCTCCATCTGGATTTTCTCTTCTTTATTCCGTGTTCCCCCATTTCATTGCTCTCTCCCTCTCTCTCCTACATTCACAGTCCTATTTTTCATACTGAGGAGTCTGTGTGTGTCATTGTGCTATCTCAGCAGCTAGGGTAAGGCAGCCCTCAGGTAATAAATAGAAGCTCAAATTATTATGTGTGGGTGTTTGTGTGCATTCAGATAATTATATGCAGTATCTACAGTATATGTGCAGTAGTCATTCTCTGAGCGGTGACACAGTGACAGGATGCAAGCAGAGAAAGGGATGGGCGATATAAGTGGGAAATGGCTTTTTCCATTAACACTGTGTGCTAGATTTTTCTTTCACGATCAGTTGCTACAAGTGACTGAACCTCTCTGCTACAGCTGACTATATCATCCTGGTAGTCTCACCTTTTACCCCCCAGATAATAAGGGATCTACCCTATGTGGTTACTATGGCTGCTGTCACAGAGGACAGGGGGTACAAGTACCCTATGGTACACTATGGAAGGCTTAAAAGTTAAATTGTTGTTTTTGATATTTACTGTCATGTTGGAGGCAGCCTAGTAAAAAAACAGTTATGTGAAATGTGAGAGAGCGGACAGTCGTCTTTTGAGCTGACATAGTCATGCCAAAGTTAGCTTCCCTCCTGACATCCTTTGCCCCCCCCCCCCCAATCTCACCCAGTACTGCTGACACCAGCACTGACCCTGGGGTGTCTCTGTGCTGCATTCCAGCATCAGGTTTACCCTCACTGGTAGTATGACACAGAATTAGGCGAAATGTCCTGTTTTGAAGTTACTGACCTACACGGCCACGGTGTGTCATTCAGTCTACTCTTACATTAAAGGGGCTTAGATCACTTTAGCTAACATAACGTAACCAGTAACTAATATGCAAAAAAAATGATATGCTTTCCAGCAAATGCCAAAAAATTGTATTACATATTGTATCATCTTAGCTAGCAAGCTGTTCACCAATATGTCCAAAGAGGCAGCTGTGTATTGTCCAAAGTTGCAAATGTATGCAAAGCTGGCTGATGCGTTCAGTCTGTTGGTCAAAAATATGCTTCAATGCACAAGCTAACAGCTTGTTAAACCACAATTTACAAAAAAACAACCCTTTTTCTATTTCTACATGTAATACAACATAACATTTAAATAGCTTTTGAGTTGTTGGAACGGACCTCTGCCAGGGTTAGGCTAGCTGTTCAAGCTAACCTAGGCATAACAAAGCTACCATGGCATTGGATGCATAGAAGAAAACAATGTAAAACTCTCAGTAATACAATATACATGCAAATCTCTAGAACAGGCACACAGACAAGCCAGGGTCTTTAGAGCCAAAATTACCACCATCCCCTCACATTTATAAAGCAAAGCTATAGGAAATACAACATATGAGGGCCCCATTTTTTCCTCCCCCTCTATCTTAAACCCTAACCTAACCAGTGATCCTACATTGACATAGTGGCTTAAGTTCTTAAGAATACAGAGTTGAGTAGGAAAACATCCCAAGTCTAAGCAAACTGGGCCGCCGGGAAATTGTGAAGAAACTGCATAATGAAGTAGTATCCTCTCTTCCTGTGCTGCACAAAACAGTTCCATATCCTGGGACTATGGGGCTAAGCTATAGAGGAGGCATGACAACAGGAACACACTGTACAGGAATGAAGGCGCTAGAAACACACAACACACACAAACCCAGTCACATAAAAACATACAGGCTCACACACGGGAAAGCTTGATGTACACAGGCAGGAGGCAGTCTGTCTGATGCCTGTCTTTTTCTTATTTCTGATGCAGAGGAGAGGGAGGAGGAGAAGGAGAGATGAGGATGGGGAAAATGAGAGGAAGGGGAAGAAAAATAACAGGCGGAGGATGAAAGCAGACGCAGAGCAACACCAATTAATAACAACAGCCGCCGGAGAACCAGACGGGGCACAGGGAGAAAGAAGAGAGTTTACGCTGGAAGAGGGAAAAGACAGAAAGAATCCTCAATAGCGAAATGGAGGAGTTGGGGGAAAAAATGAGTGGAGCACTATTGAGGCTGGCAGACAGGAAGACACGGGGGGGACGAGGAGGGGGGAGAAAGAGGAACCGAAATATCCATGCACCTTGATCGCTAGTATCTAGAGATGCACAGAGAAAAGAGAGGGGTTAGGGGGAAAACCATGCAAGGGTGATAGAAAAAGAGAATAAAGGGGGAGTAAAAAAGAGCTACACTGAGGACTAAAGACAAAGGAAGATAGACAGAGAGAAATTTAAAAAAGGGGAAGGAAAAGGAAAACATGCAGCTTCACGTGTTCTGAAAAAGGCTGTCAGATCAACCACAGACATTACACCAATCACAAAGAGAAGGAAGAAGAGGAGAGGCTTTCCTCTCTCAGGTCGTGGCTACAGAATGTGGTAAATCCACACTCCACCAACATTACCATTCAGCCAGACACCCATTCCTGTGGCATCAGAGAAGCCGTATTACATGGAACATTATCATAGACAGCCCTTTTCCTGGGGAATAATTCCTCAAAACTTGCTACAGACCTCAACTTCTCTCCACAAATGTGTGTGGGTGTGCATTTGTGTTCACTCAACCTGAATGGCTTGGGGAAAACAAGCCTGTAAATTCCACAGTTGATAAGCAGCAATAACAATGTTGTTGCATGTTTTCATCCCTCAGCCACACTGACAGTCTCACTGGCTGCTAGGTTTCTAAGCATTCAGGGCATACCAGCTTTGCTTTCAGCAGGTTGAGAGCGTGTAAAGATATACAGCACACTTTATTGCTACTAGACTGCACTTGCTCAATGAACTGTCTTGAAATAGTCTTGGTTGTTTGGAGTCTGTAGAGGACTGATTGAGGGCAAACGGGTGGGTGGAGAGCGGCGATGAAGGACGACGCAGATGGAGAAAGAAAGTCAAAGAATCACTTATAAATAACAGCTTTGAGGTTTGCCTCCAGAAAATTAGCTCTCAGTGTCTTGGCTGCTTCCTCTGCCAAGTCGATATGAAACTTTTACACAATGGCAGCTCATTAAATAGGAAAACAGCACAATGCACAAGACCAAGCAGGCCTGCTCCCTGCCAGCACCACAGCTAAAGCGTATTGAATTCAAGAAGAAGCTGTCAGGCCGAGTATGTTGGTGTATGCGTTTGTCTTTACTTATGACTGCTTTGTGTTTATGAGAATAAGTGGTTGTGCCTGCTCTGCATATTTTGCGTATTTGTTTTAATCTGTGTGCCTGTCTGGCAGCTTAGAGGCTGTGAGGTGACTCCCTGTCTAAAAGGTCTGGATAGTTATGAGGCGCTATTAGCATTAATACGACACCTGACCTCACACAATTAACCTTAAGCAGGAGTTCCTCAAAGTTTTTACCAAAAACTGAGCACCTCTAAATATAAACTGGCATTTATTAATTAGCCTAAGTTTTATACGACGACCACAGAAAGCACTGGTTGGCTGTTAGCGATTCAAACTGTAGTTTAGATCAATCAAATAATAGATGTTATGTATCCCATTTCTTAGATTGACTTATATTCACTATACTACATTTAAAAAAAAAAAAAGCACCAATGGCTTTCTGTTGATGTCAACATGTTATTAAAGCAATGTAGTGTAGGAAACAGGTATATCCGGGTTTATAACAGAGTGTGACTGCTGTCTTTTATGCATCCCTTAATTGATGTTTGGGACATGAGTAGGGACAGAGAATGTCTTAAACTTGTTTCAAATGATTCACTGAAACTATCAAACTGTCAAAATCAGAAGAGCCAAACTAAATCAAAGAACAACTACACTCCCGATGCATGCTAAGACAAATGAGCTAATCGGCTGGGCTATACACCCCTCAAGGTTACTTTGACTTAGCCGCCATGTACAAAATGTCAGTAGACAATTCCCTGGCTGTCAACAGTGTAAGCAATAACATAGACTCTGAAAGAGAGACAGAAAATAAGTGATGTGCTTAGTTGTGGGAACAGAGCCCCACTCTTGTTAGGAGGACAGAGATGAGGACAAGAAAAAGCAGGGAGAGAGATGTAAAGGTCGTGACACACCGACCAGACGGCCGACCCTCGGCAGAAAAGGCAGTTGGACTGATCAGTCTCCCCGAGTTGGTCAAAAAAGTGCCTTGGAAAACACCAACGCGACGAGACACAATACGTCTCCATAACGGCAGGCAGTGCTAATCTGTATTGTTGGCCAAAAATTAAAACCAGCAGCTGATTGGACAAACGCGTCACGTGGGTCTGGTTTCTCTGGAAATTCAAAGCCCGACTGTCATGGCGGCTTGTTCAGAATACAATCTCATATTGTAATAAAATAGTTCACCGAAACGTGTTTCTGTTCAGTTTAAAGTTAAGTTCAGTTTAAAAGATTTTCATCAGATTTTGAGAGACTCTAGTCACGCTCATCCCGCTCCTCGTTTCCGGGTTAGCACTCTACCAATCAGATTGGTCATTTGAGTCCGACTGCCGGCAGTACCCGCCTTCCGATTCGACATGTCAAATTGGCCAAAATGAAGGCCGATGGCCCCTCCAATGGACGACGGCAGGGAACACACCGAACAGACTCGAGTCACTGACCTCGCCAGACTGTCCAACGGCCGATTATCGGCTTGGTGTGTCTCGGGCTTTAGAGACAGACCCCACTGTAAAGCCGTAGGGATGACGGTGGAGATGTAGAAATACTAGGGAAAGCAGAATGGTAGTATAAACATGTTTCCCACTTTAGTAAAAAAAATAGCTAGTTTTATGTCATTGAACTTCTGAGAATACGCATCCTGAGATCTACACTCAATATCTTCAGTTATATCCTGCAGATGTGCATTGCAGCTCATGAAAAAACAGAGAATACTACAAATGTAAGCCTAAGGCTAACTCTGGTACAATGCATCAAATGGCAACATTTATGTTACAAATTGTACATGGCTAACAAATAAAATTAATTAAAAAAATAAAAAATAAAAATACTACAGCAATTTCAGTATCAAAACACAGTTTACTTGCCCAAATTATGTAGTATCCTCAGATACTCTGGTGTATGCCTGAATTAATATGAATTAGGCTATGCCAAACTCTGTTGTTAAAATTCAATCTGCCCAGAAGAAATTCTATTTTGTAATTTAACAGGGTCACAACTACATTACAAGAAATGTTTTGTTGATAATTTTTCAGCAGTTAAAGCCCTTACAAATGTGCTTTAACAATCCAAATACACAAAATGAAAGTAAACACTTGAACTTCATTGACTGCACTTAAGTTGATTAAGGTGATAAAACATTCTAGACAGCAAACAAATGACCTGAGCTTACTAGCCTAGGCCATGGCCTCAGCACAGAGGAAAACTGAGCATGCTAGTGCCATTTACATAGACATAACTGAAGACTTTGGAAGTGCTCTAGGCCCGAAGTCCTTCTGCATAAGGAGTAAGGCTGTCTAATGTCGGTTTGGAGCATGAAAAATGGAACACTGTAGGTTGGATGTCCTGCATATTCTCTGTCATCTTTCATGTGTTGGCCCTCTCCTTCTCTCCACGGCTCTCCAATTAGCCGACATGGAGCAGAGGGAGGGAAGATGGCCCCCACCAAACCTCGGCACATTGAACATTCCCCTGGACCACTGCCAAGACTCACAGGCAGCAGCTCGCAGGTTTCAGCTCTGCTTCCCCCATCCCCCTGCTTCCATCACAGGCTGGCTTACCCCTGCTGGGCCCCCCAAGCTCTGCCCCCTCCATTGGCACACAAGTTGGACAAAAAGGTGGGGGTTACACAGACTCCCAAACCACCCGAACACCCATAGAACTCTTTGGTTGCTACTCTCCCATACTTATTTAATGCAAAAGCCCTGTGTATGATAGAGAAATGTACAGGAGGTTAACCTGTGTTTGTAGATAGCTGGTTTCACAAGGGACTAAAACTATGCTTTAAACCTGCCTATGAAAACCTAAGCATTATTTTACCATATAAGCCTAAAAAGTGAATGCAGCTTACTCTTACACATTTGCTATCAAGAAGTTTCAAATTTAGGGCTGGGAGATAAGCAGACAAGATTATGACTATCATAACATGAGATCACTGTCTCATTCCAAATCAGATTAGTGTCACATCTGAAGTTAACCCTGGCTGAGACCATGCAGACCCAGGTTGCATAAACTCTGAAGACCCAGACACCATTCGAGTACACCACAGACAGACATAAAAAAACAAATCACACCCCTCACAGAAAATGTCAGTCTGGGCACTTGGAAGTGTTAATGACAGACTGATACGGTTTGATTTCAGGGTGATGTCTATCCAACTAAGGGTACTACCTATAGTTATTACTGGCAACACCACAGTCAACATACACTCCCCCCTCACTGGCTCTCACACACGTACACAAACACTCATGTAGTACAATGGCCACACCAAACACACCTGCCTGGCAAGTCTTAATATCCCCCCCCTCGACTTCAAGATAGCCGTCCATACAGCAGAGGAAGAAGGTAATGGATTTTGATAGCCTCCCATTGAATCCAGCTGATTCTACTGTCAACGCTCCCTACTGCAGCAGCACCCTGCGGCAATGTTAAGCACGCAATCTATCAGGATTGTGCCAGTTGTTTGAAAAGCCTCATAATCACAGGCTCAGTAACTACCACAGATGGACAGACCTGGGCTAAGGTCAATGACAGGGAAAAGGGATAGACAACACAAGCCACTTTTCCAAAGCACGACTAAGTGGGATTTACTAGAGCAAACACAAAATGTCTGACAACGGATAGAAATAACTTTTTGTTTAGCCTATTTTAATTGCAGTCTCCAGGGAAAATAGACTAACTACTGTACAGGAATAAAATCAAAAATCAAAACAGAAGAAAATGTGTATGGGGGATACAGTGACATACAACCAGCAGGCCCATTCCCATTACATTTGGCCCTGTAGTGGAAACCAGGGTAATGATGGCAACTAGTGTTCAGGTTTAGTCTGTAAAGGGTCTGACAAGGGAAAGCAAGCTTACATTTTCCTTTCAAACAAATGATCTGGCCTCCTCTATGATAAGGAGCTGCAGATTGAATTACTGCCAGAGTTTGTCCTCATGGCTTTGTTATAATACACTCTAATCAAAACGATGCCTTAATGCCAACAGCCTACAGCCTGGTTGGATCTAGAGCCAGCATTGGTTATGGGTTTCCTGCAAGTGCGCAGCCAAAATGGCAAAAGTATAGCAATATAACCAATTGAGTCTGGGACCCAGTGAGAGACTGCATTTCTCATTTTGGGTCTTGTTGCACTGGGAAAGAACCAATTATACAGCTCAAGATTGAGATAATTTAGAGTTCTGCAATTTCTGTGTCTAGATTTGCAGATGTTGGCATTCCTTGATAGACTATCCATGCTCTCTATCAGTGCTATCTATATTCTCCTACTGGAGAATTTATGCATTCCCTTAGAACCAAAAGTAACAAAACCTTTTATACCTCTCCGTAGACTAAACATTTGTAAGCACATCTGACATCTTTATTGCAACAAAACATGTCTTGGCTTGGAGATAACCCCAGTGCTGGTGATCTAACACCTATACACCCCCCCCCCTATTTGCCCTAGTGCCCTCCAGATGAGCCACCTGCTGTGGCTGTAGTGGTAACTATGGTGCTAAAGCAGTTATATCTGGGACAGGTAAGCCTAACTGTATGGTATTTAAGAAAACTAGCTCAGACTAGGACTCCCTCAATCTCTTTCCAGGCTTTAGGTCTTTCTTTTCTCCCTATTCACTTGTTTTACATACACACCGGAGGGGCCCTTGCAACATCTTTTCACAGCCAACCCCTTACTGCGTGCTCTTTAGCTTTTTGGAAAGATGGGTGTGCACACTGAAGGGAGGAGGACCCTTGACCCTGGGTAAGAACAGGGCTCTGTGTGTGTCTGTCTGTTACTCAGCTGGGTGTCTAGGGTATGCAGGAGGCAGCTCACGACCTGAACAACTGCAAGGCATTTACCAACTGCCGGAGCTTTGAGCTTGACACAAATGGTCACACACTCCCATGGCAAAAAAGACAGGTATTCCACGTGTGTATTCACTGGCTGATTCAGACACAAACGCACAACACTTGCGACAACACACTGACATTCCAACACATGGCACAGACATACACAAACAGGCACGAATGCATACACACAATGTGAATGTACCGTACACACTAATAAATGCCTGAACATTCTCCCTATCCGATTGCAAATGTATGTGTGCCACTGCTGCTCGCTCGCAGTTTTTTCAAAATTCACATGACGATATAAGACAGTGGTGACAGAGATGTTGGGGGGGGGGTGTGTGTGTGTTTAAATTGAACGGGAAATTATGTACTTCAATTAAGACATGCGGAGGAGATATTAAAAGCTATACTCCAGTGCCTGGGGACAGGATGCAGGAAGGGGGGGATGCAATGGAAGGCGACAGTTCAATCAGTATCTCCGGCTTTCTAACCGAGCCGTGGGGGGGTGGGGGCAGCTATGTTTAATAATGTACTTGGAATTATTACAGTGGAATGTACAATAGATACAGGATGTGATACAGCTACATATGAACCAAAGACTAAAGAGTGACAACAGAACAATCCGGATAAAATGTAAGCATGTGTCACACACACAAGAAAACACTGCAGCTTCAATGTGCAAGCACAAGAAAATACTGTGTTGTCATAATAGGTTCTACTCTGTCAATGATCTACCATTAAATAGTACTGTGTGATAAAAAAAAAAGGCAAAGCAATTCTCTTAGTCAGTTTAAGAAACCATCAAATTGCACACTCCCATGTACTGAGTGTGTTCCAGTCCACTTAGCCAATCATTAAAGAGCTATGATATAACACAAAAGTTCCCAACATTTTCTGCCATTTTCAAGCCCCTACAAAATAAGCACATACTAAATTTAGTAATCAACTTCATTATTAATATCCGAACACAGCCCATAGGAGAATACCTCTGGTCAGTTAGTCATTCTTGTATGGTTTTTTTCTCATCTATCCAACATAACATAAAAGCACTATTCCTAATTTTGCAGGGGACCCCCTTCAAAAACCCTTTGGGTTTGGCTGCTCGCCAGGAAGAAATCAATATAATAACCCAGTCTTATTTCCGAGGACATACAAGATTGATATTGTGAAGAAATCGTTAACTGTGACACCACAAATAACCACAGATACTTGTTAATGGGTGTTTTAATGATGTGGAACTTGACATTGCTTGCTGTGACGTCGTAGTTGTAACTGGGCTGAATAGAGCAATGCAAAATTATGTTGCGATAAACAGTAGTTATTTAGCTTATTTATTTGACATTGCAGCTAGCTTCTCTACACTTTCCTCTAGCTCCTACGATTTCGATTTTTAAACACTGATCAGCAATAACATTCATCACATAAGAAAAACGTTATTCATATGAAACTTACCTTGCGTTAACCACAGCTTTGGCAGCTTTCAGTGAAGAGTCGGTGCATGTCAGAAAAAATATGCAGAAAAGCATTCTCCGATGTCTTTTCTAAAGTTACCCGTAAAGAGATGGAGCAGAGATTCAGTCGCAATTAAAGTCAGATTTGGCAGATAAGCCGACTACTGCTGCTGAAGCAGCTTGGTGATACCGAGGTAAACAACGGCTACTCAGCCAGATATACACACAGCAAGTACGGTAATTTATACTTTGAGCAAAGAAAACGTACAATATTCCGTGAAATTAGACTAGCCGAAAAACAGTTTGTTAAAACGTCACGATATACTGGGGGGCGGGGAGGGGAACGAAGCACCACCAACAACAAAAACAAAAAAAAAAATAACACGAATAAAATGACTTTTAAAAGCAGCTAAATAATGCAAGCTGACGTTGGCTGATTGACGTTGTAAGTCGTCGATCGTTGCGAGGTTTTGCAAAAGGGGGGAATCAGGCAGTTTTCGTTAAAAATCGCCGATGAGTTCTCGCGCATAAGAACAAGCCGACGGCCGTCAGCCAGCCAGCTAACTTGTTTTAAAGTGCAAAATAAATATTTTTGTTTAGGTCGCCAGCTGGACGACTAGCAACGGGCTGGCTACCGCGAATGCAAAGTGAGAAACGACTCCTGGGAAATACATTCTGTGTGGATACAGACAGCGGAGCGGATAGTCATGGTAGGCGTTCAGTGAGCTCTCGTTGACAGTGGTCTCGCAGCCATTTTGTTCAAACTAACAACACTGCAGTCGCTCTCCTCCTCCCAGAGAGCAGACAGACCAGGAAGTGGCTCCAGATACGTCACTCTCGACCAACCAAAACACCAGACGCCAACTCCGCCTGCCGCTCTCCGGCCCGCCCTACCCCGTTTGCCAAACCTCCAAGCGGATACAGAGAGGATGGACAGGCAATTTCCAAAGTAGTTGCTGAAGCATGCAGCCAATACTGTGAGCTTAAAAAAGAAACATGTGACTCTGTTATGGATTTTGGGAGGATGAGTTGTTTTTTTTATTGTAAAGATAGAAAGTACCACCCCTGGCTCAGAGTAACACTTATATAGGCTATACTTTATATAATATAAATAAGATACCATACTTCCTGTGACTCATGTCCAAAATAGTGCAAAAGAGACACAAATCGATGAGTCGTAAAAGTCTACAAGCAATTTGGAACTTTATTTAGCAGACTCAAATGTCTCATAAAGGGCCCACCCCAAGTTTCTCTATCCAAGATGACCTTTGTCAAGAATCTCTTGATCACATTGATGTCCAGAAACATGGGGCGATAATTCCAGGCTATTCCCAACATGATGGATGAGGTCGCCCTTGTGCTCCCTGAACCACATCTGCAGCCGTCTCAGAGAAAGAAAATGCGGCCCCTGTCCATTCTCTGCACTCCTTTCTCATGGAAATGACTGCTCCATGCACAGACAAACACAAACACACACACACACACACACACACACACACACACACACAGTGAGGTGGGAATAGGTCAAGGCTGCAGTCCACAAAGGGGAAGGCTGACCAGTGAGAACTCTCTCAGCAAAGCTCTGAGTTCATATACATCACTGTGAGAGACTGCTAATAATGAGAAAGCCAGGGGCCCTGGCCAAAACTTTTTTTTTCTCCTTTTCAAGGCAAGATGCCCAGAGCTATTAAAATAGCGAGCTCCATCTGAATGGAGAAAGCAGATGTTCCATACTCTGGGTTAAGAGAGGTGAGAGCAGAAGGCAATGCCTTCAGAAATGCCTGAAGGCATAGTTCACTGCCGATCACAGACTATTAAACCGCAGATATTTGCTATTTGTTCATGCCACCTAATTAAATTGTGTTCCGTGTAAGCATTTTGAATGTGCCGACTTAAAGCATCAATGATTGAATGTTGATGAACAGTGATTTACAAACTAAAGTGCCTACATTACTTAGCACATAAGTTATCAAAGACGGAGATGGAAATCTATCCACCACAAAGGACAACTGAGACTTGAAACGTTATGGTTTGACATGATCTTAGCTATCAAAGGCGAGCTACTCAGGAGTATGTGTTAATGTTGGTGAGAAATATAAGACAGGGAGAGCGTGTGTGTCTCTGTGTGCAGACATGTGCATGTGTTTATGTGTATATAAGTGTGAGCACATCCTTACTTCTGCACATCCCCTCTCCAGCTCATCACAGCTTTGAGATGTTTCTTTGACTCCACCAATTTCCACAATTGCTTTCACATTTAAGCAGACTGCTGACAGAAGCGAGTCAATGGGAAATGTCTGGCTGGCATTCTGGAAACAGGAATACATAATAATAGGAAACAGTCCAGACACAAGCTGTAGGACTGCAGCAAAGGCAATCACTCACTCCTTACCCACTCAGACAATACACTTCTCCTCCTTTCACCATTCTCTTTTTCTCTTCTCATCATTTTTTTTCAGTGCGCTCTTCTGCTTTTAGTTTTAATCCTACTCCAATCATGAGCCGCGTTCCGCATAAGGTTTTAATTTCAAGCTTGCCACCGGAGTCTGGATATGCATACACCAAACCACAGATACTTATGCATACCATACACACACTCACTTTACTCTCACATCACAAGTACACACACTTGTATGTTACGTGGCTACATGCATATTTAATGCATGTGCTCTGAGGCTACATTTTATCATTTAAAAATGTTTCCCATGAGAAAAAGTAATTCCATCCAGAAACAATAATAATCACACAATAGTTACATAAGGCAGACACATGACCAGACAAATTACATAAAAAGAATCCCAACAGGCTATATCTTTTGCTTTAGAAGTCAAAATATATTCCATTTCATTGTTTATGATAGACCAGCTGCATTCATAGCATCATCAAATGAATTTCCAGTGCTCAAAATCTATTCATTTATTTATTTAAAATACAAAGGCTCTATTCAAATGCTTAACATTTCATCTCGTGGAATTAACCAGACAAACATGATCTGAGGGGTAGCCAAACATTTCATGACAGCAATGAATCCAAAAGCAGATCTTAGTTTAAATCCTAATTCCCCAGACACTGAATTCTAGAAGAAGACATTCATAGTTTGCTGTGTGATGCAGAATGACTGATGAGTTGGGGGTGTCAGTACTGTGGTATTGATTATGAATACTCAATCCTCCTCCACAGTCTGGACTTTATGCATGTGAGTAATCAAAATGCAGACAGCAAGCTACTGTTGCTTCGCTCAAAGTGACATTTCCAAAGGCATGACTTGACATATGCAAAAGGACCGTCATGATAATAATTCTGACAGAGGAAGGAGCCAAATGAAACCATCTCCTAACTGCACATAAAAAAGTAATGTTGCACGGCGAGTCTCCCAGTTCTGCTACTTCAAGGCAAAGATTTGCAAGTAGTAGCTGTGCGATTGGGCTGAAACATTCATTGTGAGTTTTTCTTACTCTGATTAGCAATGTGATAGAACTGCTTATCCATTAAATAATAGTTAAGAATGAAATCCTGCTGAGTTGCTCATTGCTCATCTCCAAGGTCTACAGAGTTGCATTGAGAGATAAGACGGACTGCAAGTAGCTGGTAGTCCATTAGAGGAGGAGGGATCCTTTTCATTAACTTTCATTAAGACTAAAGGGTGAATTACCCTGAACAGAAGAGGTTCAACACATAAAAGCCATTAGGTAGGGGAATATATACACACTCCCCTGCACTAAAACACACATGCATACATGTACATACAAACATGGGGGAAGTTACTGTTCCATGTTTGTAAAAGCACACAGATACACTATTAGACTCTTGCATACAAATATAGGGCAGACCTTGGCAACAAAATGTTTCTAATCCTCCATATACTGCTGTGCCTATGTATAGTACATAATATATTATGGGGGGAGGACAATAGTAAGAAGAAACAGTCTATATAGCAGCTGGTAAAGGGGCAATGCTCGGGGTTATGCAGCCTCTGTTTGTAGGTGGGGGTGCTGCTATTGTGTGCAAAGGGTGTGCATGCATGCTTGTGTGAGCGCATGTCCACAGTATACGTACGCTTATGTATTTGCACGTGTCCATATGTGTGTGCTGTATGGGTGGAGGGAGGGAGGCAGGGCAGAGCGTTGCAGTGCAGTAGGACAGCGTTTCTGAGCTGTGGTAATTTCCCCTGAGGCGAGCGAGCAGGTAAAGGCCAGAGAGAGAGGGAGGGAGGGATGGAAAGAGGGATAGAAGGAGGCTGGAATAGAGGGAGGAAGGCAGAGAGCGAGTGTGTCAGAGAATAATGAGGAATGATACAGCGGTGACGGAAAAGAGGCCGGCAGATTCGCCCAATCAAACGCACAGCCACACCGCATTAACAGCATCTCAAGGTTGAATACAGTCACTCTCATTGTCAACACATTAGCGTTTCTATTTTCATTTCAAATGCCTTATCTTGTTAATGAGTGTTTTTGAACTGAGTCATTGTTTTTATAATGAATTTATCTATTAATTACAAGAGTGCCTTTTCTTGATGACCTTGCTTTATTTAGTTACAAGCTGCAGACCTTAATATTAGCATACATTAAGTCCTGCTTATCTTTCATCCCAAATTGTTAATACGTCAAATTATCACCCGAAAAAAACGCATCACCACAGAAGTGGTTTGTATACTGGGGTTTGTGTGTATGTGTTTGTGGGTGAGCACCCTCACTTATTAGCCTCTTCCCCCTCCCTACTTGCAAACTCATTACCAGGGTATAAGACCTGCATGGATTTTATGGTGTTTTGGGAACTGACTGATTAATCAGATTTATTGCACACTTAAGCTTAATTGATTGCCTTTATGGATTCAAATGAATAATAACGTGCTAACAAGCCTAGTTTCTGCTTCATCCTTCTGAAATGATGATAATGACCCACAGAGAGGGAAGGAAGTAGAAGTGTCAATCAAAAAATGCTAACATCACAGCACAGGATCCAGTATTCTTCCTTAGTCCTGTTAACGATAGAAACTGATTATAATAATGTCATGCATGAATTGTTCTACTTGCCTATCACTCAAAACACAGACGGAAACACATTGTCCACCTTATCTTTAAACTCACACTTGTAAAACCTAAAGGCAGAGATTTATTTTTCTGTCCACTGCTTTGCTCTTATATTCCTGTTATATTTAATGTTTCTATTAGAAATGAAGTAGTATATGCTGTTATATACCGGCAGTAAAGGGACAGACAGTGTATTAAGATCAAGGCGGTCCAAACAGAGACAACATATCCTGACCTTCAGATGATCTTCAACAGATCAATACTATCATCAGCACAGACGAGCGGTCAAAGATTAACCCAGCCTCCTGTGCGCGCGCACACACACACACACACACACACACACACACACACACACACACACACACACACACACACCTGATTCAATAAGGGCCCTGTGTGTATTGATTGGTTTGTATTGACTGACACACAGAACTACCACATCTACACACTTGCTTGTTGACTTTATTTTTCACTGGCTGGTTTGCTGGCATTACATAGTTGGGGTAGTATAGGGTCAAAGCTGTATATTTGGGTCAGGGAAGTTATATTGTAGCTGTATGGATCCCTAACTGTAGAAACAGGAGAGATGGATGCATTGGTCTTCACCTTGTTATGAGCCAAAATTAATTAGTAATTGTATTTTTTTTAAAGTAAAAAAAAAAAAAAAAGATTTAAAATGAATTATACCTAACCGTAGGTTAAAAACTCTGCAGTGTTGTACTAATAATGATAATTATTAATTATTGATTCTGTATTTACTAGTGTGTTTGACATAAGAGAAAAGGGCATGATAAAGGCTGCAAGAATAGGTCAATATTGGAGGTCTGGTACTGCATTTTTCACATACCTCTGCACATTCATTACATGCACACATACATTCAAACAAACATCCCAATCTGACTCCCCACAAGCTGTTTCCACAAAATATGCACCAAAGCAGAGAGCAAAACAAGCAAATCGATATCTACACGTCTGCGAGTGTCCAGAAGGCAACTAACTCAATCCCACATCCAATGTAAATGTTGGTGGCATATCCACAGGCAAGGGCTGATATTTAGAAGTCCATTAACACAGGGTGGAGATGGGTTAATTTACTGTTTGTAGCCAGAGATCCAGAGAGGGTTTAGGGCATGCAAAGAAGATGGATGATGGGAAAAAAAGAGGAGAGAGACAGAAAGAAAAAGAAAAAAAGAGGGTCATGTGTGAAAAGCAATACAACAGAAAGAAAGACAGAAAAGATATGAAGTCAGATGAAGAATGCATATAAATGTGGTAGAGGGGGTTCTGGTGTTGTTGGAGGGTTGAGTGTTTGGGGGGGGTTATTGTGAGCATTGCTGCCTGCTATCATCTGCCTCAGCCTGGGCGTCAGTTTGATTAATGCTGCTTTCCTCCATCTGACCTCCAAGGTCACTGGAATAGTGGGTACTCAGCCTCTCCCATTCGCCATCGCACCGGAGGGGGGTAACGGCCATATAATACGCTCCCCCAGAGGCTCTTCCTCTCCGTTTTTTCTGTTTCCCCTTTTCTCTCTGTCTGTCTCTCATTTGAACTCTCTCTCTCATCCTCCCTGTCTGTCTGTCCATGTCTCCCCTTGATCTGCCCTTCCTCTCTTCCTATGTTCTATATCTCTCATCCTCGTCCATCTCTTTCTCTTGGCCATCATTTCTCTTTCTCTCGGTCTGACTCTTTTGCTCTCTTTCCACTCTCTAATCTGAAATGCAATCAAAAGGTGCAATAATGTAATGTGTTTGAAGATGCTGGATAGAGAAAGGGGGAACAGGCCTGCAAGGGTCTATTAGAGCACCCAATGATGTTTAGATAAACACATACACATTACACACACACACACAACCACCACCACTCTTCCTCCCCTCCCTCTGTTCACAGACAGACTGCCAAGGTGAAGGCACATGAATAGAGTTGTCCTACACCAATAGATATTTGGCAATGACACACTTCCTCTGACCTGGCAACAAGGGACTTACATATAGAGAGAGAGAGAGAGAGAGAGAGAGAGAGAGAGAGAGAGAGAGAGAGAGAGAGCGCTGGAGGACAGGGGAAAGATTTTAAGTGTGCCAACTTTCCTAAATCATTAGAAGTGTGTATTGGTGACCTACAACCTTTCCTGACTACAAACCATTATGAAAACTGTTAAGAAATTACTACTACTCACTACAAACAGTACAGGAACAGGTTGTGAACAGTAATTGGCAGCACAAGACATTTACAGGGAGACACAGAGCATTGTGTATTTGTGTGGGTATCTCTCCTTGTTAAGCTGTGTTCAGACCGACATTACTTCATTAAAAAGCACAGCCTCCCTATTTATGCCAGTCAGATGGCACAGTGGGGGTGCTGGTGCACAGGGCTCTGGCAGGTGTTACCTAGTAGTTACTTCTTGTTTCATAGTATTATAAACCGCTTTGTAGTGATCCGTGTTAAAACTCATGGACGTATCACTAAACTGAACTTCTGAATTGTATCTCATCTCATCAGTACCTGTGGCATTACGCCCACAACAACACAGCCTCTTGCAGTTTTTATCCCAGTGCTATGTTCGGTCTGAACGCCCACTTAGTTCTATGAAAAGGTCACAGGTCACAATTTACACAGATCGGTTTATTCATATTTGCACTGCATAGCAGCCGCATTGTCGCTGGCCTGTAAAAAACATGTAGAGGTTTTCACGGAACTGAGTTCTGACCTGGGTCCCCGGTTGGATTCTAATCTGGTGTAAATATGTCTGATACCTGAATGGATGTACTCAGTATCAGCTTTGATCCTGTCATAATAACCGTGGGAAGAAATGTTTTTTGGAAATCATTAGGCTATGTAAAATAGTTATGCTATTGAATAACATGTTTTTGATTTGACAATTATTAAATTGGTTAGAAAAGTATTATATTCTCTCTATCTATAGCACACATGGCAACAGAATGATTTGGTCCAAAAGACCTCGACCATTTATCGCCAAAACGCCAACGAATCAGTTAATTTGAGTTTATTTAGTTTGAAAGATTGAGACATTTGTGTTCCAAAGGGCGGTCTAGCTAAAATGGTGTCTGAAAGTGTGTGCAAAAAAGAAGTAGTATAATCCCAGCCTGGAGAGTTAGCCCGGCTGTGCACTGTCAATTTGTCTCACACTCCGTACCCTCCACCCCCATCCCCCTCTTTCCTTTTCTCTGTCTCTCCCTGTTCCCTTTTTCCAGTCAGTGCCTGAGCATGAGGGACACACATACACACTCTTGAGCATCATGAATCTTTCATGCAAGCGGCCTGTATAATCCCTGAGGCGTGCTCTCCGAGATCCACACACCAGACTCCATCACCTTGCACCAGGAGAGAGAGAGAAAGAGAGAGAGAGAGAGAGAGAGAGAAATGGAAAGAGGGAGACATGCAAAGGGAAGGAGGGGGGCAGGCAGGCGAGAAGGGAAGGCGAAGACGAGGAAGGGCGGGGTGAGAGCAGCAAATGACAAATTGAATGTGTGAAGTACAACCTGGCTGGAATTACCTTCCTTTTTTGACCATTGAGGGAGGGATGAAAGAGGAAGAAGAAATAACAATGGAGAGGTTTGTTCTTTTTCTTCTTGGCCGCTGAAGGCTGCAGTGGAAAGTCAATTGGCTTATCGTTACTAGACCTTGTCTGATGGAAGCACGCTAAACACTTTGTCCAACCCAAAACATGTTTTAATAAACAGACTTTCACCTGGAAATGATGCAGACTACCATCATTTACAGTAAATTGTTTCCTCTTGTAACAAGCTCTGCTTGGAAAATCTTCCAGTGGGAAAAAATTAGAAGAAAAACAAGGGAGAAAACAAATACACAACCGTGACATATTATCGTCTTATTAAGTCATTATAGCTATCATGTTAGTGACAATCACCCACTGACAAAAAACTATTTCATCGTAGCAGTGGGACCTTGTTTCTGGGCCAATCCACTATTACCTGCACTTTAGCTCTGTTTGGTCTCCTGAGAAATATCACACCAGGTTTATGAGAATGGTGACTATAAATGTGGGAGACATCACACCGAAAGAATGAGCAAACGGAGGCTAAAAAGCGCCATATGATTGTAGAGTTGTGATAATTGATTGTTCATCACTTTAAGTGACATCTTGTTCCTCACAGTGTATATTGATTCATTAGTCAACGTGATATCATGACTTCGCGTAAACATACATGCCACTGTTATCTGTACGCACTACTCGCTACGGCGTCAATTCACACGCAATCACAAGTTAATGTACGTCAATGGAGGCCAAACGGTGTTGATAAACACGCTAAAAAACGAGTATGCATCTTGATAACACGCCAATAATGGCATACAAATTGGCGTTGTCATACATACGCCACTTCATGGGATCAGTCTGCATTAGTAATATATAAACATTTGATTAATGCAGCTTTAATGTTAACCAATAAATTCCCTTAATGAAAGCATAAGAAAACAATATGCATGTACAATTTGTTTACCTCAACAAATGGGATGATGGACAGTCAAGTATTGCATCCCTTGCATTAATCTACTCTTATCAAGGTGATTCATGTAGGGACTTTAGTTGTATGTCATCCCTTTTTATCCTCCTCCCTTGGACGTGTTCAGTTAAATACCACATAATAGTTCCTCCAATAGACTCGCAGCACAGTTGATTAGTGTCATACTGGCTGTCTTTGGTGCGTGTCAACCCGAATGCAGGTTGTCCAGGTTAGTTGCTAATGGAGTGACAATGGAGGACTCAGAGGGGACTGGACAGCACAGTTGTGGTTGCTGCTTTAATTACCTGAGACCAGTCAACACAGCAGCAGGGAAAACCTTCACACTGGCCAGATGAGCTTATTATGCCACCCAACCTCATACCCCAGGCCTCTGATTTACTATGACACTGATTAACAAGGCTGTCTGAGAGGAAAAGGTGCAAGTGTGTGCGTGTGTGCGCGTGTGCAGACTATGTTTTAAGGTGTGACTGTTACTGTGGATATGTCTGAAATCCTACAGCAGCATAAATGCATTTAAGGAGCGAAAATGTTATTAGCATTTTCATTGTGCACAGAGAGCTCTTTAAAGTCCAGACTTGGATGACTAAAAGCTCCCCAGCATACACAAACAGCTCAGGAAAAGGTTGAATAAAGGAGAAAGGGTGCAATAACTCCTTAATGCACATGTGCATTCATGAACAACAACTTTTTGTACATGTACGTAAAAAGGGCAGGTGCTCTACTTGTGTTTGACTTATTGAGCATATGTGTTTCCATACAGTGTTTTTGTATGTGTGCCACCTTAAATGTCCACATATCTGCATTAGTGTATATTCAAGTGTGTTTTCATGCTTGCTGAGGGTGAGCATGTTTTTTTGAGTGTGTGTGTGTGTGCGTGTGTCCTAAATGCATAATGTGTGTTTTCAGGGGTCAATAGGTCGGTCGTTTCCCTCCTTCCAGTACCTTGCCCTTACTCCTATTACTGCTCTCTCACAGTCTCAGCTACATTTCACCATGCACTCTACGTCTGAGCACAACCTACGAAATACAATTAAGGTGAGTTATGACCACTCCATAGGAGTGGCAGGGAGGGTGGGGTGAAGTGTGTATGTGCGTGTGCGTGTGTGTGCGCGCATTAACGAAGAGATATATATATATAAGGGGAGGGAGTGAGAGAATGCATCACTTGTGCATAGCAGTGTCAAATGTAGCTTACTGGGGTATGGACGGACACACACACACACACACACACACACACACAGCTATAGTCGGTGCAGACATGGTCCCTTCCTTGATGGAACGGAGCGGAGGGGGCAAGCAGGCGGTACGTTAAGATGGGGGGGGGAGCTGTGGGTGGTGGACGGTGCAGTGCCAATTTCACGCCTCCGCTCATCTCTGCCTCTTCCAGCTGCACGCTGCATGCTTTTCTCTTCTCTCTAGCTCTCCTCCCCCAACTAAGCTTTACCCTCCTACACACACACTCACACAAACACAACCCTTTCTCCAATGACTGTACCCCCTAACCCCATCCATCCCTCCTTGCCCCTCCCAGCCTCCATCCATAGGTTGGAGTGTGACAGCGCAGTGGCATGGGGGATCCATCTCCAAATAACAACCCAGAGCACATAATAAAACACATCGGGGCTGCCTTTGAAAGAAAAAAGAGAGACAAAGAGACAGAATAAGCAATTCAGCAGCAGTGCGAACTAAGCAGCAGTGCGAACTAAGCAGCACGTGGGAAGCCTTGTCCGCGTTCAATCCTTTAGCACCCACATCCAGCTCAAGATGGATGCCTTGGTACGCTCCCTCCTCATGCTCGGCGGCGCAAGGACAAAAAGAGGGCACGGGAAAAAAATAGCAGCCGATTTGCATTCGTAAAGGTAACATTTGTTTAAAGCGCGTGCAACACCTCTCTTAACGACCCTACCACTGATTGAAGCAAGCTTCCTAATTAGCCATTAATTACTCAACAATAGAAGTGGCAATTTGGCGATGCAGACGCAACGTTGACATATTCCCACCTGGACTAATGTCAACACAGCATTATTACTATCACCGCCTGCTGTGGTTATGGCTATCTAAACAGTCATAAACGTCATATTGTACCCCAGTTGCTATACAACCAAGCAATATGTTTTCCCTCTCTCTCCCTCTCTCCGACAGTCTCTCTTTACTAGTAAACACCAGCAGACGGCACACAAGCAGAGAGTTTCTTCCCTGGTGTTAATTGGTGAAAGCAGTGGGATTTACACAGGCAGGCAGGCAGTGAGGGTTTTTCCCTTTGTAGTGGCACCGTGTTTATAGTCTGCTGCAGCGCAGGCTGGGGCCGCGTGGACGCTGCCTTTGTTTGTGCCACATCACACAGAGACGGAAGATAAACCCTGCTGCTTTTCATATCACACACAGATACATGTGTATACACAAAATCACACAGACAGATAGACAGAGACACAGAAACTCGAACACACCTGACAGAGAGAGAAGGGGGATTAGAGAGCTACTGGTGGACAGATGGGAACACAAGTGTGTGTGTGTGTGTGTGTGTGTGTGTGTGTGTGTGTTTGTGTCGATCCTAGGGAAAAGGATCAATTTAAAAAAAATCGTTGCAAAAACAAATCACGATACATACGATTTTCGATTCCCCAAGTCATTAATAACATAAAAGCCCTCATTTAGAAAAATAAACAGTAGGGAAATGGGATACCAGCAGTAATCTATAAATATACGTATAGTGTAACCTCTCAAATATCTGATGAGACTGTATCCTTTAAACCTTAAGGGGAACTGAACTCTGTCTATCTTGTTCCTAGAAAAAGCCCAGGATGGGGATTTCACACATGAACAAACTTTGCTTTTTTCATCCATCCCCAAAGGCATCCACTTGTGCCTGTGGGCTAAGTAAGCGATGGGAAAACTATCCCACTCCTGATCCGCCGTTCCCTTTGGCCCATTTCCCCCACCTCTAAATTAGTGAAATTTTCACAAAGTGAGAATAAATTAGGGAGGGATCAGGGCAAATGGCACACATTATGAATACTGTCAGAAGTGGCCTATTAAAGAGGAATCAGACATTATCGACGCCTACATATCTGGAGAACAATCTCAGTTAAGTTAATAATGTGCAATTAATCATAGGTCACTTAGCACAGTATGGAGTATAACATACCGCAGTGGAAGCAGGCCTAATCTGCTGTCCATCCGTCCTGAGGAAGAAAGAGATGGATAGAGGCAGGCTGGCAAAAAGATGGGGAGCTGGCTTTGGTTTTTGACAGCTAGCCAGAAATGGAATGGCTGAAGCTAACCACTTGCTTACAGCGTTACTCAGCAGGCCCTTCGGGTCCTCCCATTACATTTATTTTAACAAGTACATTTTTCAGATAATTTTAAGCAACATAGTTATGTCATTACCTATATATACAGTCCTAATGGCCTACTGGGTGGCATAGTGTTGGGAAACAGCAATGTCACCTCACAGCAAGAAGGTCCTCGGATCAAATGTGAATTGGACCTTTCCATGTGGAGTTTCCATCCATGGTCAGTACATTTCCTCTTGGTCTCCAAACATGTTGGTTATTAGCAATGCTCCTGCCATTGTCTTTAAGTGTTAGGGTTAAAGGCAGTGACCTTACATTCCTTAGTGCTGAACTATGGCCTACTTGTGTCAAAGGCAGAAAAGTACTTTCCCAAAAGGTACAGCAAAACCTGCAGGTATTTACTGACAATTCTTTGTACAGGCTTCAACATTCAGAGAGAGACCTGGTTATTGTCATTCTTTACTGAAGCACAGAGAAAAAAAGTTTAGGAGGGACTTTTATTACCCAGGCTGCACCCTATAATGGAGCTTAGCTGATGGATTTCACACAGAATGGTACACCGTTCAATAAGGATGCAAAAACATGCACAAGTACATACCGCTGAGAGGCCCTTGTCCCAGACACATAGAGAATCCATATTTCAAATGCATACATGTGTTGTGAGAACTTTATCACTATATCATCCTAAATTAGAGTTGTATGTATGGCATGTAGGCCAGACTCATTCAACTATTCAGAAATAACAAATTGATGATACATGCTATTACATTTTCAGCATTATGGAGTTTGCCATGTTATATTTCCAGTATCTTACAAAGAACTTGCATATCACAAATTGTCTGACTAATGAAAGAAAAACACATTAAGACACACATGTACAGTGGGGCAACAAAGTATTTAGTCAGCCACCAATTGTGCAAGTTCTCCCACTTAAGATGAGAGAGGCCTGTAATTTTCATCATAGGTACACTTCAACTATGAGAGACAAAATGAACCTACAAACAAGCAAGATTTCTGGCTCTCACAACTAACAACTTCTTTAAGAGGCTCCTCTGTCCTCCACTTGTTACCTGTATTAATGGCACCTGTTTGAACTTGTTATCAGTGTAAAAGACACCTGTCCACAACCTCAAACAGTCACACTCCAAACTCCACTATGGCCAAGACCAAAGAGCTGTCAAAGGACACCAGAAACAAAATTGTAGACCTGCACCAGGCTGGGAAGACTGAATCTGCAATAGGTAAGCAGCTTGGTGTGAAGAACTCAACTATGGGAGCAATTATAAGAAAATGGAAGACATACAAGACCACTAATAATCTCCCTCGATCCAGGGCTCCACGCAAGATCTCACCCCGTGGGGTCAAAATTATCACAAGAACGATGAGCAAAAATCCCAGAACCACACGGGGGACCTAGTGAATGACCTGCAGAGAGCTGGGACCAAAGTAACAAAGGCTACCATCAGTAACACACTACGCCGCCAGGGACTCAAATCCTGCAGTGCCAGACGTGTCCCCCTGCTTAAGCCAGTACATGTCCAGGCCCGTCTGGAGTTTGCTAGAGAGCATTTGGATGATCCAGAAGAGGATTGGGAGAATGTCATATGGTCAGATGAAACCAAAATAGAACTTTTTGGTAAAAACTCAACTCGTCGTGTTTGGAAGGAAAGAAGAACACCATACGTACTGTGAAGCATGGGGGTGGAAACATCATGCTTTGGGGCTGTTTTTCTGCAAAGGGACCAGGACGACTGATCCGTGTAAAGGAAAGAATGAATGGGGCCATGTATCGTGAGATAAACCTCCTTCCATCAGCAAGGGCATTGAAGATGAAACGTGGCTGGGTCTTTCAGCATGACAATGATCCCAAACACACCGCCCGGGCAACGAAGGAGTGGCTTCGTAAGAAGCATTTCAAGGTCCTGGGGTGGCCTAGCCAGTCTCCAGATCTCAACCCCATAGAAAATCTTTGGAGGGAGCTGAAAGTCCGTGTTGCCCAGCGACAGCCCCAAAACATCACTGCTCTAGAGGAGATCTGCATGGAGGAATTGGCCAAAATACCAGCAACAGTGTGTGAAAACCTTGTGAAGACTTACAGAAAACGTTTGACCTCTGTCATTGCCAACAAAGGGTATATAACAAAGTATAGAGATTAACTTTTGTTATTGACCAAATACTTATTTTCCACCATAATTTGCAAATAAATTCATTAAAAATCCTACAATGTGATTTTCTGGATTTTTTTTCTCCTTTTGTCTCTCATAGTTGAAGTGTACCTATGATGAAAATTACAGGCCTCTCTCATCTTTTTAAGTGGGAGAACTTGCACAATTGGTGGCTGACTAAATACTTTTTTGCCCCACTGTACTTACAAATCAAACAAATAAAAAATGTCATAAATGTGTGGCTGTATTTGCCAAAGAAATAAACTTATATACCAACCTAACTGGATATAAACAAAATGATTTTCCTACATACCATATCCAGTTCTGTCCCAATGTGTTGGATGGGCACTAACCGCTGAACTGACCATCCAACGTACCCCTAGGGATGGTCCCTGGGCCCTATCTCAAAACCAAAGAGCAAAAAGTTGGCTGAAAGCAATCAAGGCTTTCCCCTTGTTTTTACATGTAGTGATCACAGAGGTCATACAGTACAACATAGCTGGATGTAATTTAGTCCTTTACGCATCTGTCCATGTTTTCATTTCCAAAAGGCATTTAACTATAAAAACAGGGAATACCGGAGAGTTATGTAGACATAAGACCGACAGGTACCACAGACACAGAGGATAAGAGAGTATTATCTGACATTACAACGTACAACATTACACATTACAACATTGGAAAGGAAATAGGAATATAATCCATTGCTCAGTGACAGGGAGGGGACGTGAGGGACAGAGAAGATGAGGGAGAAAGAGAAAGTGCATGAGAGAAGTGGAGGAAGAGAGAGAGTGAGAGGAGACAAGTAGAGGAAAAATTCACTTCCACAGTTGGCTGATGTAGGAAATCCTGCAATCTCACAGCAGCCAGAAAGCAGCAGCAGATGAGCCATGTCTATCCATCCCTCATCCCCTCTCTCTATTCATCATCCTCCCTTTTTTTCATCTCTGCCTCATTCTCCAGATGAGTTGGCCTCTCTTTTTTTCTTCTTTCTTCCTCACTCCTTTGTTCTATCTTCTCTCACTCACAACCTTTTATATTGTCCGTTTCTTTCTTCCGCCTCTACCTCACTGCACTCACTCTGCCCCCCACCCCATCTCTCTCCCTCTTTCATGATGTCCGGAGCTGTTTGACTAGTGCTCAAGCCAGACTATAGCCCCCAGTGGGCTCATTTCACACCTCCAGGTCTGATGCCAGCCAGTCGGGCAGCGTGTGGTGTTACAACTGACAAGACATACAGCACTTGGCTTTCTACTGGCCCTGATTAGGATGCATACAGTGGACTGGAAGGAAGAATGGGAGGAAAAAGTTTATTTTCTCCACTATTTAGATGAGCTGGGTGAGAGGAGTTTAGGTAGAGAGATAGAGAAAAAAGTGTGCATATAGTTTTTTGGGTCTGCATGCTTGTCTGCATTTAAATTGTTTGTATCCATGCTGAAGCCAGTGTGTTACAGGAGGTGTCTGTACATTTCAGTGTGTGCATGTGTGTGTTACGCCACAGAATACCAATTGCCAGTGATACAGCCAGAGCCTTCAGGCTCCCTCATTGTACTTCACAGTAAACCACCCATCACCAGTGAAAGCCCACTTCTCTCCTCTCTATAAAGACAATAAAGACAACTCGCCAAGCTTGCAGAATAATAACTGAAGGGGGGTGTCACATATTACATAGCAGGTCAAGTATGGATGAGCATGTGCATTGTATAATGGCAGGAGTAAACGGTGCACAACAAGGACAAATTGAGATGCTCTAACAAAGCAATTACATCTTTTAATAAAGCTGTAATTGTGTTTCATTATGGCGCGACAACATCTATTTGCATCATCTTTTATTCCCTTGCTCATCAAGTGGTGCCTGCTTGCTAACCTCTGGCTGGCTCAAACAATGCTTATTATGCTTACGGTGGTGATCACACACAAACACCGGCAACACATAAATGCATTCACACACACACGCAGAGAAACAGACAATAAAGTGAGGGAAGCCTCTAGCGTCAGAGCGCAGATCTCTCCATTGAGAACCTGTAATTATAGACCCTGTCTCAAGATAAATCAATTAACGCCAACATATAGTTTTTAATTTAATCCGGAGCTAATTAAAATGACGAGACAAGCAGGAGGGGTGGAGGGAGTGAGAGGGGAGGAGGAGGTGGTGGTGGTGGAGGTAAAACAGAGGAGGTGTGTGTATCTGTGGAGGCTGGGGGATTGTCTCAGTCCCTGGGTTCAACTACGCACGGCGGAGATGATTGAAATGAATTCCGCTGGCAGTTTGGTTCGGGGAACTCTGATGTTGGCTCAACTGTACAAAACATCACCTGGAGCTGTCTGACTGACAGGTGACACTTTAATTGAAATATTTAGTGGCTCATTAAGGGAGAAAGACTAAGCCCTGAAGTGGGGGAATAGGAGATAGATGAGAAGTGTGTATGTGTGCGTGAAAACAGGCATAAAGAGAGTAAAAGAGCAATTTGCCTGGAAGGAGCCTTTTCTTAGTACTCTGCAGATGCAAGTAAAAACCGACATTCTTGGAGCTGCTGACTTAGCCTGACTGAAGAGGAGAAAGTCATTCTTAGCTCTGCCTTTGCCATGCCAACATCCTATTTGTGGGATTGCTTTACATGGAAACCATATAGATGCATTTTTAATGACAAGACTGGATATGTGTGAGATGAGTCTGATAAGGACTGTGTGTGAGTGTGCATGTACGATGTTATGTTTTATTAAAGAGACCGGGCATATCTTGTACATTCCCTCCCTTATCATGTCTAAAATCTCTGCTGGTGGCGGTATGAAGACCAGTGCTGACAAAACTCGCACCCGTCTTCAATTTAGCCATTGCTGCAGTTTACGAGATGTTGTTCCGGTCCTGCTGATTATCTGCTTTTTTTTTTTTTGGCATGGCCATGGAAAAGACACTAATGCCCGTGTGTAGTGGGCCACACAATACAGAATCAAACCAAAAAGAGAAAATATTTTTGGTGTATGCACTGGGTGAATGTGTAGGCACCATACTGAATCACAGTAAACAAATTTCTCCTAATACTGTATATCCACGATTGAAAGCTTTCTTCTTTTTTTATTAAAAACTGAAATGTGAATTCATATCATGTGAACATTCATGTTGTCGATGTTGGGAGAAAGCCGTGTATGGCCAAACCTGTTGCTTTTCAGGAAATAAAAAAAGGCTAATTTGAAAACATTTTTTGAGCTATTTACCTTCAATAAAGTCTTAGAGTAAACTCAAACTTTTGCCCAATTAAAAAAAATGACAAACTATTTAAAGAAATAAATTTTGAAAGCGGCGACACAATCAAAAAACTAAATAATGAGTAAAAGAAAAGAAAAACTATTAAATGACATATCTCTCTACTATGCTCTCATTATTGTGCCCCAGGACACACTGTGAGGTGACAGCACATGTGTGTTGCACACAGACAAACACATACACAAATGTACAAAAGCACATTTTATCCCACACTGCTTACATTGATCTTTTTTCTCAGGGTTGTCTGCCATTACATTCAGTGCGACTTGAAAACCGACAGATCATTAGGAAAAGAGACAGCAAGGGCAGGAATTTTGGTTGCAGACAATTTTGTCATTAATTAAGGCAAACTTTTGACTCCACTTTTGTTCCTTTGTCACCCATATTACAGTTTAATTTTGAATTTGATGTCATCTGCCAACATTCACCCTGCAAACAATAATATTGGGCATTTCCATTTGCATGCCAAGATTTCCCGACTATGAAAAATACAATACAGACACAACAGCAGAATCTCATTAATAAAATAATCATGGTAAGTGAGAGTTGTTCATCTTCATGTCTTTAAAATCATACCCACGTATCATGTTTTTTAGTTAAAAAACGACTGAAGTTGGAATGTGGCTGGAGGGAAGCAGACTGAAGCATTGGGGTAATTAAAGTCACAAATTACCTCAATGAGGACATCAGTCACTTTACATATTTGGGAGAAAAAGAGAGAGAAAGTGTCACATGAGAACTGAGGTTTAAAAAAACGGAAACAGAGACACAGACCGATCAAAGATAATAGTACGATATACCATCTGTCCATCCAAATGTACATACATCAGCCAGCTAAACTGCTCTTATGTTTCCAACAAAGACATGAAATGCCTATTATATTTAATAGCTCTCTATATCATAATCCATATGGACACAACATATTGAAGGATTATGTGTGTGTACATAGAGCACATGACCATTCTCACCAACCCTTTCTGCCCTGGGGGATCATAAAATGCTCATTAATTCCTTAAATTAGCTTAAATGCCCTTATTGAATGGCACCTTCATGATTATTTTGTGCTTATTAACTATTCCCTAAGTGGGCTGCCGGGGTCCTGTCAGGTCAAAGGAGTGGTGTGTGTGGTGTGTGTGTGTGTGTGTGTGTGTGTGTGTGTGTGTGTCATGGGAGAGAAGCCAGTGCAGAGGCAGACCTACACCCCCCCTCCTCCCCATCTCTCTCTCACCAAGCACAGGGGCCTATCACAGTTGCCTTGGTGACGCTGGCTGGCAGCCGATAGGAAAAGAGGCTGGCAAATGGAAAATGTCAATTACTGCTGAAGATATGTAGATCTGAGTGAGAGACTGCTGCAGAGAGCGAGAGAGATCAGGAGAAGAGGAAGAGGAGAAGAGGGAAAAGAGGAAGAGGGAGTGAGGAACGGATGGGAAGAAAACCAAATAAAAAGAGATAGGGTGTCAGACTGCAGCATGGAAGACCGAGACAAGGATAGAGAGAGGGGGAGGGAGGGAGACAAGTTGACGGGCAAATATAGAAAGAGGTTGGCAAATGAAGGGATGGCACGAGGGTGTTAATGCAGGAGATGAAAGGCAGAATTGAGCGCTGGCTCCTAACAGAGAACGTCTGTCCACATCTATTACAACACCTTTCCCTTTCTGAGAGCGGAGCTGCATGGTTGTGTTCATTATTCCTCTCTCCTAGGCTATCTCCCATCCACAACCTTCAGCACCAACCTCTACCTCTAACTGGCAATTTGATTAAGCCTGGGAGATAAGGTCGCACAGGAGAGGAGAGCAGAGCGACAGAGAAGGGGGGGGGCACTAGACAGAGCTAGAGCCATAGTGGTGTAATCACAGCATTGATCTCCTAAGCATGTGGCCAGTGTAGATTATGGGACCAAGTTATGTCCATCATGGGCTTTGGAAGTCCAAGTGTGTGTGTGTGTGTATATATACATTTGAATTTACTGCAGTTAATCATACCTGCATATCCTGCATGGTGCATATGTGTCCACCCTATTTGTATGTGTACATATTTAGCCTTTTTAGCCATTGTACGAATCTTCTAGGAGTGTGTTTGTGTGCGCTTCACCGAATGAGCATATCCTATTTGAGTGTGTATCACCAAACCTGAAGATGAATTAATGTGTCCTTACCCCCATTCCAATTTCCATCAGTGGTCTCTTGACCCTCCCACTCTGCAGACACATAATGGTTCATTTGGGGTTTAGCAGCAGGCATTACCAGGCAGCATGGAGACAGTGAGCTAGACTGTATTTCCATAAGATTGGGACACAGAGGCCCTTATATACATATATTACTCCCTTTGTGTCTGAGAGGTCTCATGTGGGGCTTGTCTACACCACTGCAGAGGCAAGTGTACACTTCCTCACACACACACACACACACACACGACAGGATCCATATGCAGCCTGGTGTGAAAAAACAAATATACTGTACACACAAGCACTCTTATAGCAATGGAAACACACACACACACACACACACACACACACACACACACACACACACACACGACAGTTACTGTATAATGGGAACTACACAGCAGCCTGACTGTGATTGACATTGATAAGCTCTGAAAGAAGGTGTCCCACCTTTGCTGTCATACTGTAGCTTTACAAACATTTGCAGTCTCTAATGCAGTTGCTTGACTTTGATGCATTAGAGATCTGTCTCTCCCAAAGTTTTTTCGTCCGTACAGATTTTTAGAATGTTGCTCACTTTCCTAATAGACCTTTTTCACAGCAGATATTTTGGCCTGTCAAAGCAGGAAAATCACAGGTGAAATTTGAGAACATTAAAACTGACTGTTCAGTGTAGGTGAGCTATTAGTTGTAGTTCATGCTGGTTCAGTAGCATGGCTTACTGGGACACTTGATGGAACTGAGACATTATTAACAAAATTGGTTTCACCTGTGCTTTTCCTGCTATGACAAGTCAGAACGTCTGCCGTGAAAAAGGTCTATTCAAATCCATTGTCGCTGGTTTTTGAGGTGAAAGAGTCACTACAAAACCCAACTCTGAATTATTATTCATTATTCAAGAAAGGAATGCTCTTTCTGCTCATTGTTCAGTATAACTAATTGTGAGTGATTACATAGGTAACTTTAGGGTCTCATAAATGGATCACAATTAGCAGCAATCACAGTCATATTTTATCAGACTCATTTTCATGCCAAATTTTCTTTTGTAGTAAGAGGTGTACTCGGTGCTTAAATTATATCATTTCCATTCTGGTAGATGAAAATCTGTTTAAGTGTCTTAAAGGGAACAATTTAATTGAAATCAAAGGTTTCATTTTTAATGGGAAAAAAAAATTCAATTTGATTTCAGTTGTATATCTTCAGTTTTATGGAGTGCCTCTAATAGACACACATTGTCAGTAAGAGCTTAAATTGCCATCAACTATTAGGGCTGGACTGTTATCAAATCATTTGATCATGAGTACACAAGACCCTGAGAGCACCTTAATGAACACAGGCTTACTCACATCAAACAACGCAAATCTCTCTCTCTCTGTCCCTCTCTAACACACACACACACACACACTGCACATCCCACTCTCACACTACAAATATCAGCAAACAGAGGACATTGCTCTCGGTTGACCCACTTCCGATGGTATCGTCTTCAAAGAGAGAGGGAAAAAAAATCCAACGGAAAGAACTGAGAAGGGGACGAGAAGGGATTAAATTGAAGAAAAGGGAGTGATTGACCAGTGTTTCTTTATCTGAGGCGCTGGTGCTGTGTAGGTAGGTATAGGTTGGGTTGCCCAGAGGCAGAAATGCTCCCCGTTAATTTACAGGCTGCTGCTGTTTGAAGCCAGCGACTCATCTTCATTTGGGATTCACACACGCCTGCCCTAGCAGATGGCCATTTCATCATCATCACACTCTCACTCTCTCTCTCTCTCTCTCTCTCTCTCACACACACACACACACACACACACACACAGGCATGCTGATGAAGTAGGTTGGCATCTGTGCGTGTGTGTGTGTGTGTGTGTGTGTGTGTGTGTATACACACTGGTGGTTGGGGGATTCCAAAGTATCATTATTTCAGCATAATTGGCTGACAGGAGCATTTGGAGTTAATTGGTTGGCTGACAGTGTAAACCCTAGGGCTTATGGGTATTGTAGTACGGATAATGCAGACATTCTGCTTGGTCACAGCCTGATGGAGACGATTATCTGAATGCTTGAACAAATTCATCAGTGGCTTTTTTTCTCCTTTGTGAGTAAGTGAATCATAAGTTCTACAGATTTTGGACCATAGCACCAAATTAGCATTTAGTTTCCATAATCACACTTAAAAGTAAGTTTCAGGCCTCTCTGCTGATAAAAGTGCCTGAAGGAATTTTTTTCTCTCGTCTTGATTGATTGGGGTCAATGTAATTGTCCCAAGGTTTAAATCTGCGTTTCCCAACCAGCTACTTCTGTTCCACAAAATAATGTTTATATTTTTGTCATACGTATTTTTTTTCTTGTGAAATACGGGAAAATTCCACCTTTTCAGAGGGGTGGACTACAAAGCAAGTTCGATATAGCCAGGTTTTCTTTGCATCAGCTGGATCGACAAAACAAATAATCAGAGATAATGGGTATTATGACGGTGGTTATTAACTGTCTTTGTTAACCCAGGTTTTTTCATCAGGCTCTGTGTGTGTTCCCATAAAGGGGGCGTTTTGTACTTGTCCATTCTGTAGTATTTGTGCAGTCCCTTGATGGAGGAGTGATGTTTATGAGATATCTATGATAGTGAGCACAGTAGGTTTGGGTCAACAGCTGAGCAAATCTGTAAAGAAAGTCTTGAACTGTGCCCCTGAGGCAAACTTCAACTCTGGCAGAGCAGTAGTTACTGTGTGAGAGATGCTGCCACCTACAGCAGAAATTTACCAAGCCTGTGCCTAGTAATGAATTCAGCTCAACACATAGCAGTAGAGAAAAAGAGCCTTGGGCAAATACGAACAGAGGTTCCCAAATCTGCTGCAATAAACCTCAATCATACGCTACTTAGGCTGACTGACAGTCAGTCAAAACAGGCGTGAGTCACCAGATTAAAAGGAGGAATAGAATAGAAGAAGGTAAAATTGGAGTCACCTATTGAGTAGGTTGTTCACATAAAATCCTTGTAAAATTCCATCACCTAACATTTGTCCTGCAGGATTATGGCACTCCACAGAAGAGGCTGATTCAATGGAGAAATATGAATATGAGGAAAATAATTATGCCGTCTGCAGTAATGAGCCCCTGGTAATTCTTGGAGAGGTTATTTCAGAGAAACACTAACATTTTTATGACTGGCCACACAAAAGTTTGTTCTGTTCACACTCATGGAAGTGTGACAGTGAAAGAAAGATAAAGTGACAGAAAAAAGCAAAATGCATTTGTAAGTGGTATTTGTGCGTGTGTGTGTGTGTGTGTGTGTGCGCCCTCAGTGGTAAGAAAGGCAGTAAATAATATTACCTAGGGGCAAAACAAAAGGACAAAGCAGACACGGCGAACAGCAAAAGGTCAAGGTGAAGCAAGGAGGAGAGGCACTGGGAAAAGGTCGGCTGGCACCAGTAAAAATTAGGTGGATGTGAGAAAAATAATGTGGTAGAGTCAGAAACAGCGTGTTCTCTAACTTTAGTGGGAATGATTGGGAAAGGGGGGGGGGGTTACTGTTGTCTGAGTTGATGAGGGGCTGCAATAAAAGTTTGAAGCCATCATGTGGTTTTCATATGTGTGTGTGTGTGTGTGTGTGTGTGTGTATGAAAGAGATGACATTAAAAAAAGGAAGGGGCCTATTTTTATATAAATATGACTAACAGAATAGATAGCCAGATAATGCCAAGCCAGATAACAATAACTCCAACAACAAAGCAGTGTAACATAGATGATAATATCCAATGGAAACACACAGAGCTCTAATGACATGAAATCATAAACACACCCTCAAATTAATCAATCACCTTCATGTTATTCATAACAGCACGCACGCGCGCGCGCACACACACACACACACACACACTTTATTAAAGTGCCAACTAGGAACATGATTTACATCATTATGCTTATGACTGTCATAATTACGAGTGCTGTTATCACTCTCATTATTAATAGCAATGACACTATTATTAGCCTGTCTGCTGGTGTGCTACTTAGTCTGCAAGCTAATTACTGTGTCTGACTGTCCAGGCATGGTGCCGGTCCACAGCTCCAAGGTCACCAACCTTCTCCTCCTCTCGTCAAGGGGCTCACATATTTACTTAATTCTGCCACTCATAATCTCTTTTAATCTCGTAAATGATAGTGAAAGCGTTAATTCTCTCCCACACGATTTATTAGTGTGTGTTTGTGCTACCGAGATCCAGTAGTGCATTACTGTCATGGCTAATCCAATTAGTGTGGATGCATCTAGCCGGGCCTAAGGGGGAAGAGGAGCAGGTAGGGGAGGCGTGCAGAAAGACAGTGCTCCCCGCTGTGGGGAGAGCGCATTAGGGAGACTCCCATCCTGCGCCTGGGGTCTTTTTATCATCGCTGTGATGGCCTGAAAATTGATGTGGGATTTCAGGAGGAAGAGATAGTGAAAATATGGAGCATCACTCTGAGTGTGTGTGTGTGTGTGTGTTATTGTTTACACAGCCGAGGTGGTGTGATGATGAGGTCCTGATACCTGACCGGGATGTGAAGCAGCATGACTCTGTAGGATAAAAATGTAAAGACAAAGGAGACAACTTGCTAAGCTGCTTTCATTCTGTACAGTGACAGTATCTTTCTTGTATCCATTAGTATGTACTACAACTGACGTCTGAACTCTTAACAAAAGGTTTTAACATGTTATAACTCCCTTTTATATTAATATTCACCCTTTTATCCCACTGAATGTTAGTCCCTGAAAATGTCTTTGTATTGAGTTATACCGATGCAATATGCTTTTTCTTGTGTATTTAAAAAAGAAGTTAATCTGTTTAAAATCGATTTTCACATTTTTTATGTGATTTTATGTCACCAAACATCCAAAAGTTGTAGTCAGAAAATACTTCCAGCGATAGAAAGTGAATGAAAAATAGTTTACAAGTTAGCTGCTGAATATGCATCAGAGTTCCTCAAAATAATTACCAAATCAATAAACATTTTAACTGTAGAATGTTTGTGCAACACAGTATTAAAAGAAAATCTGATATTCTTCTTTGTATTATTAAATATTAGATTTCACCAATTTCTTTTGCACAAATTTCAAGATTTTGAAAAAAAAAAAAAGAGAAAGAATTATGCAGCACTCATGTGAATACGCACAAAAGGCTTCCAGACATGCTATCCACAATCATCAGTTTTTGGTAGGATCTTCATTAGTGCAAACAAAACAATGGCTCCCATGTGCATTATGGTGTTTGCAGAATGATTCACCGAATCCTGTAGTGGTTGTATACAACTGCTTCCAATGATTACTCACATAAACACACAGAGTGCTTGCAGCACTTGTGACACCAATTATTACTGAGGCTTTAATTAAAGAAGGCAGGAATCATCCACAGGGGACAAAAACAACAGGCTGCCTGGCATTAAATACCAAAATCATACAGCTCTCATCGCTTTAATTATGATGTGACAGCACACTGACAAAATAGTACAATATGCTGAGTTGTGTTTTAGAAAATGCAGTATCGACAGGCATTTGTGTTTATGTGGTTAAATAGTTATTGTACTTTAGAAAGATCAAGATGAATTGAACATTGTAAAGATACAACTTCCTGCTTTACTGGGAGCAGAATTGTACTTTGTTATTTCACTTCAATTTTTTTTAAAGTACATTTTACCCAGAATGACACATTGAAAAGGGGTTCAAAATGCACCATTCACACAAACAACTCATCAATAGACATTACCACTAACTTCCCAACTACCCATTCGTCCTCGTTACTAGTCTTGTCTGCAATACAAAAAAAGGGTAAACACGGCTCTTGAGACAGTGACAAGGCACGCAGAGTAATAAGTGATGGAAGAAAAGAATGCTTTTAGTCTTTAAGATGTTGGATCCTTGTGAGCTCTTCACTGTCAGCGTCCAATTTTATTAATCAGTGCTATTGTCCCGGTCCCTTTACCAACATAAGTGCAGGATGTACCCTTTGTGTGTGTGTGTGTGTGTGTGTGTGTGTGTGTGTGTGTGTGTGTATGTCTGTGTTTTTAAGAGATAGATAATGTGCATGTATAGGCTTGTGTGTATTGTGCTCCAGCAACTTGCACTTTTGAAAATGCAAATTGTAAGCAATTTTATGTCCCTTAAAACCATAAATTACAATAAAATGAAAAGTGGCGGTTTTAAGACAAACTCTCATTCAGAGCCCCCATGATGATTATGAGGCAAGAACTGCAATAGTTAATTTCTTTAGGCCAGTTGGGGGCAGAGAAAAACAAGCTGTGCAACACAAATATTTGACAAAATCACCTTTTAAGTTCATATGGTATAACAGTTGCTTATTTACATAGCCAGCAGTTATTGAGCAACAGTATTAAATCGTCGGGAGTCATGTTTCTGGCCACTTGGCAAATGTAAGTACAATATATCTCTGTTTTTGGTCTCAACCAACTCCTGAGGAAATATCTGTCTCTTTAGATGCTAAATGCCTGACTATGTTCACCAGCTAGTCACTAACTATGTGGTGTTGTTGTTTGGTGCCAGGTAGTGTATGGTGGGTTTTTAGAGCTTTCTTACTGAAAACAGTTGCCTGTTGCAGCCAAAAACAATGCTATGAGAGCGGTGAGAGTGAACCAAAACAGTAAAGTTGCAGACCAGACAGCTAAACAGTGAGCTAATATTCTCTATAAAGCAGCGGGGAGCTGCGGATTCTTGTGATAGTTCTCTGTAGGTTCGTCACCATGAGCAATCCCTTTCACATTGTCGCATTGTCAATTCATACATTGTTATAAGAAAATCGACTATAGCTGCTTTAAATAACAAGATGCTAAGCAGTTCTATGGAATTTTATCTGTAATGGACATACTATATCACTATCTGTGTCGTGTCGCCAGTGTCGCACATAATCTAGCAATGTGTTTATCATGTTTGTGTGTTCAGAGTTGAATGACTCTTAGATTAAAGGGTATGAGGGGAGTACCAAGCAATTTTTTTCTCTATAGGTAAGGCCTTTGACACGTATGCCACATATGTAAACTAATTATTAGTAAACTAATAATCTAACAGTCCTTACCCCAAGTGAAGGAGTTCAAGTACCTTGGGGTCTTGTTCGCGAGTGAGGGGACAATGGAGCGGGAGATTGGTCGGAGAATCGGCATAGCGGGTGCGGTATTACATTCAATTTATCGCACCGAAAAGAGAGCTGAGCCAGAAGGCAAAGCTCTCAATCTACCGGTCAGTTTTTGTTCCTACCCTCACCTATGGTCATGAAGGATGGGTCATGACCGAAAGAACAAGATCCAGGGTACAAGCGGCCGAAATGGGTTTCCTCAGGAGGGTAGCTGGCGTCTCCCTTAGAGATAGGGTGAGAAGCTCAGTTATCCGTGAGGAGCTCGGAGTAGAGCCGCTGCTCCTTCGCGTCGAAAGGAGCCAGTTGAGGTGGTTCGGGCATCTGGTAAGGATGCCCCCTGGGCGCCTCCCTAGGGAGGTGTTCCAGGCATGTCCAGCTGGGAGGAGGCCTCAGGGAAAACCCAGGACTAGGTGGAGGGATGATATCTCTAACCTGGCCTGGGAACGCCTCGGGATCCCCCAGTCGGAGCTGGCTAATGTGGCCCGGGAAAGGGAAGTTTGGGGTCCCCTGCTGGAGCTGCTACCCCCGCGACCCGACCCTGGATAAGCGGACGAAGATGGAAGGATGGATAATCTAACATAATTAAAAGCCCCTTCTCTAAACAGGAACAATAATAATTTGTCAGGCAAACACCTATTGCTACAGCTATCTAAAATGATCACAATGAGTTTTAATTTAAGAGCAGGTATCACTGTTCTCAAGAGATGTAATTTTTCACTTATTCCCAATATTTTTCTCTGAATTCTTGGTGTAATCGTCCTAATGACATAGTCTAGCCCTGCTAAGGAAATGTGAAAAAATGCACAACATCCGTCGTCTGGAGATTAAAAAGCACCATGAAAGAGGGGTTAAGCGTATTCTTGGCAGACAAGAGCTATTCTGAAAATCCATTAGTTACTCAATTCAGCATCATTACCGCCAGCTGCTTAAGCATACAATATCCGGGCTTTGACTTTTTTTGACTTCTTGGCATTTTCCTATGAGGTGAGTCTCAAAATACTACATTTTACAGGATAAGTAGAGAAGGAGAGGTTTCTTTAATGGAGAAAGCGGGGGTGTGGTATTTTAAAAGCCATTTTTATGCTTCTACTGAAAGGACATGAAGTCCTTCCATTAGCAATCATGTCGGCTATACAGCAGGCCATATTTTGGACCTTGTAAGAGTGTTATGCTGTAATCAGAACTCCACAGAGGAAAATCAGATTTGACAAGTCTGAAATAGAGAGAGCTTGAGAATTCAGACAATCAGACATTTACACAGAATTCTGAATAAGTCACGCAGAGACACAAAAGAAGAGTACACACTCACACACAGCAGCACCACACACAATCAACATTGTCTGACATTGTCAACAAGCCTTATTTCAGACGTCTCTGATCCGGATCTTCATCCTGCAGGAGACACAGACACATCTATTGAGTCCTCCTCCTCTGTGTGAATGGTATTCTTTGGAGTTTTGTCTCTTTTGTGTATTTGTGGCCTATCTGGCACCACCAAAACATATTTACTACAAGAGCTAATAGACTTTACTAACACTAGCCTGTAAGAAATAACACTTATGGTGAAGTAGACATTTTTTGTGATTTTTTATTTGAAAGTTATGAGCAAGAATATTACTAATAAATATGGCAGCAGTAGGTCCTTATTTCGTTTTTGGTTGTCCATCAAGAATGGTAAAGAAAGGTGCTGTACTGAAAAAAACAAAATAAAGAACAGAGAAGCTCAGATTACAACACACACGGAGGGTGGGTGATTTCATTCTCTGCTTAGGATGCCTTTACTGCCTTTACTCCTTAATGCCTTGCTCTTTACTTATATAGCAAATAGCTGTTTACTGCTATATTAATGTCTAAATGTCGAGTCCAGCCCCTTTGATCTCTGACATCGAGCTTATTTATAAATACAGTATTTGCCTTTCGAGACATTTAACACTGACAGATACATTTGAAATTAAAGAGATTAAAAGCTGCATTGATTGTTTTTGGGCCACTTGGGGCCAGAGGAACAAGCTGTAAACAGAAAACTGACATATATTACTTTATATAGTTGTGTTAGCAAACAGTTGGCTATTTACGTACCCAGCAGAAACAAAGCAAAATTAGCATTCATTTAGAGATTGTGTTTCTGGCCTTAATGAATGTAAATCGAATACCGACTCTCCTTTTAGCTCTGTTTCGGTCTTCACCAACTCCTAAGGAAAATATTTGTCTCTTTAGCTGCTCAATACTCCACTATGTTGACTTTGTTTGCCATTTAGTGTTTTGCCAAAGTAGACTAAAAGGCTCCGTAGAACTGAGTGCAACTGCAGAGTTGGGTGGATTCATCATTACTAGTCATTTTTCCATCATTCAGTCATTTGCTAATGTATATACATACATACACACATATATATACATATATATATATATATATATATATATATATATATACACACACACATAAATACATACACACATATATACATACACACACACACATATATATACATACATACATACATATATATATACATACATATACATTATTCTTTGTGACAAGAGGCTTATTAAAAGGTGCACCAGACTTCCTCCGGATCAAGTGAGATTGGTGTTTCAAAAGGCTAACACAAAACCACAGAAGATACAGGCTTCTGATTCTCATATACAGTACAAAGAAACCATATCTCACGCACCCACCCACGCACGCACGCACGCATGCAATGTGGCACTGTCTAATCACAGCCAGTATGTATTTCTGTGTAGACTCCTCAAAGGAGTCTCCATGCTGGGCTTACAGTTCCCTAGTGAGTGTCAACCCAGTGTGTGCGTGTGTCTCGATCATGTCTTGATCACAGCAGCGCGTTGTGTCACAGAGGGATAGTTAGTGATCAAGAAGCTACAGGACGGGTCAGGTGAGGACAAATAACTGTAGGTAGATGAAAAATTGAGAGATTGAGGTATACTACTACAAGAAGAAAAAGAAGAGAATAAAGCCTGAACACTTTGGTTAGTTTAGAAACAGAAACAAGAGCGAAATTAACAACCAGATCAGCAGACATCTTGCCACGAAAACAGCCAAAAAGTGAAGGTGGTCAACCAGGACCACTTTCTTGTTTCAGATTCATTATCATTTAGTTCAGACTGGATTAGAGAGAAACAATTACACAATGGCACATAAGGTACGCATTCACCCTGTGGTTGTCCACTCTCTCACATGCAGACACACTAAAAGACACACACATACACAACCTCATTTCACTGCCCTGTCACACAAAATGGGATTTCTGTGTTTGAGCAGAGGGGGTCCGATGGCTACAGAGGGACACATCAAGAGGTAAGGGCTTTATATTTGCTGATACCAGACTGGATGTCAGCTGCAGCGTAAGTGACTATCTATCACCAGCGTGCCGCATGTGAAGAGGCCCGTTTTATAGACGGTTAGACTTCAGACAGCACAGAAAAAGCCTCCTCCCTCAACTCACTCCACTGCCCTGCAGGAGGGATTGCCACACATGCATACAGAGGCCTGCATTCATGCTTACATGCACAAAGCAAGCAGATACACACATGGTGTTCAGCCAAACGGCTGTAAACATTCACTGACATACAGTGGCAGACAAACATTTAGAAACACACACATAACTCCTTCAGAAAACACATCACAGACAAAGCCTTGGTCCGCCTCTAAGCACTGTCTCTCACGCACACACTCAAGCACGCGCACGCACGCGCACACACACACACACCCACCCAATGGCCATCAGTTTAGAAGACTGCATAACATTTCAGCGATAAAATAGGAGTTTTACTTCTAAATTGAAATGATTATATTATGTAGTTTGTTTTTCCCTTTTATATACATTTGAAACCCTGGGAAAATTTACTTTTACTTGAGATGGGGTGTTTTAGTATTGATGGATGTGCATACAGTAGGTTCAAGAGAGGGGACCAGTGGTAGAGGAAGGATTCAGATGCTTTATACATCATTAGTACTAATACCACACTATAGAAATACTCCCTTACAAGTTAAAGTCATGCATTGAGAATGTTACTAAAGTAAAAGTATGTAAGTATAATCAGAATTTTTTTTACTTGAAGTAACAAAAGTAAAAGTACTCATTGCAGAAAAATGTCCCCTGTGACTGATATACTATTATATATTAAATCATTTATTATTACTGATGCATTCATTTGTAAGCAGCAATTCACTGTTGGAGTTAATTTTTATTTTATTTGTTTAAGATTTGTTCAAGGCATTTCAGCCTTTAATGGAAAGAACAGCAAGATATGAAAGGGGAGAGAGAGGGGGATGACATGCAGGAAATCGTCTCAGGTCGGACTCGAACCTCGGACCTTCTGCGTCAAGGCATACGCCTCCATATATGTGCGCCTGCTCTACCCACTGAAGCAACCCGGCCACGAGTTGGAGCTAATTTTGAACTATTTTGTGTAGGTCTGCAGCCAATGATTATTTTCATTGTACTCATTATTTTGATTGGTTGTTTGGTCTGTAAAAAAAGACAGAAAATACTGAGAAATGCCCATCACACTTACCAAGCCCAGAATGTGCTTGGTAACCAACTAATAGTGCAAACCTTAAAATGATTAAACATAATAAAAATACTTCAAATGATTTAAAGGAAAAGCAGCAGATCCTCACATTTAAGAGGCTGTAACCATTAAATGTTTGGCATTTTGCATGAAAAATGACTTAATCATGTATCAAAATATCAACTTAACATTTCAGCTCTACTTGTAAACTGTATACTGTACTGTTGGGTTGTTTGATTTATGAAAACATCCTATTTTATAAGCTCTTTGCATGTTCTTGGATGCAAAAACTTAATTTGTAAAGTAATTGGTAACTAAAGCTATTAGATAAATGTGGTGCAGTAAAATATTTTTCTTCTGCAATGTAGTGGAGTAGAAGTGTAAAGCAGCATGAAAAGAAAATACTCACGTAAAAGTATCTCAAATGTGTACTTAAGTACATTGCTTACTTTCTACCACTGGAAGTGACAGAGACCCATAGAAAGAGGGAACATGTTTCTATAGAAAGGTAGAGTGAAACAGTATTTGTTTTCATCTCTGGGATCCTTTGCTAAACCATGCATGTACTTTACTCTGCAGCCGCCATGAGTACATTTCTGTCTCTTTGTGTGTGTGTGTGTGTGTGTGTGTGTGTGTGTGTGTGTGTGTGTGTGTGTGTGTGAGATAATGCATAGTCTCTGTCTACAAGTGTCCACATGTACAATATGTGTGTATGTGTATGTGTGTGTGTGTGTGTGTGTTAATGCATAGTCTCTGTCTGCAAGTGTCCACATGTACAATATGTGTGGTGTGTGTGTGTGTGTGTGTGTGCGCGCATTGTCTAGCAGCAGCGACAGTGGCAGATGCTAATCTGTGCTGAGAGTCATTATCTGCGTTTCCTGGGCCATTAGACTAATGCTAAGGGATAACGCAGAGAAGTAGATGAGACCTGACGCTAACAGGGGCTAATCATCGGGACCACCTCTCCCTGTGAGTTCAGCTATGACACTAAATATCCCTCAGAGGCAGGAACCTCAGGCACTGGCAATCAGATAATTACAGGAGCCCGGAGCATTTTATTAATACAATTTCAATAAATTGTCTCAAATATTTGAACTAGCTGAGGTGTGTGTGATTTGATTTGACACTTGAATGGCCTCAGAAGTGCTAACATCCTTTTTGTCACTGTTATTAATTATTAATATTCTCAAAAACGGATAATTCATTGTAGAGTAGTTTTCTGGTCCAATATGCAACCTGAGTGAGCATTGGGTTTCATTTGATTTGGGAAAAAAAACTTCAGGAATACCAAATCTTCTAAAAATTGGCATGTACAGTAAGTGATGCACAAAACCTGCTGAAGAGATACAGGTGTATTTCTTACAGCTCCCCTAACCCCCAAATTTCCCCCCAGCAACAACCAGCTCAGAATATTCCTGGCATGTGGTGTTCAAGCTTTCAGGCATTCAGGCATTGGCACAGCACAGCATGGCATCTCTAATCTGCATATCACCTGATCTGACCAATGAATGGCTTCCTGTTTAATCATTCCATTTGACCTAGCAACCAAAAGCGCCCAGTGAGCTTTTGACTTGCAAACAGTAAAGTAGAATACATTCGCGGGACCTTGAAAAGCAAATGTTGAAGAAAGAGCTAACGAGGCAGGTATCTGAGCCTTTTTTACTTTTTAACAAGCCGCTACCCGATGAGGGTGACACCGCTGCTTCACATTACACCGGGGCTATTGAATGCACCCCCACAGATTCATCAAGGCTACAACTCAATATTAAACAGTCACAGGTACATATTTACCCAGGGTTAATTCACTGCCTCCACCCCCCCATGAGAAATAAACTAAATTGCATACTAAAATAAAAAAAATATGCCGAGGGAAAGGAGTAGGGAGACAAGAGAGCTGAATGTGTATCATGTAATTTATGACAGATAAAAAGAGTGCTCATCTGTGTGTTCCATTTCCTGCTTCAAACACAAATCTTTAAAAGTCGAGGAAACACTACGTCCCTGTCTTCTGTCGTCCCTGTGTAGCTGAGCTCTGGCTGCATTTCAAAGCCAACCTGGCTGAGCCCTGGCCACAGAGAAGGGGAAGGGAGGGCTGCATATGATTGAAGAAGAGGCTGAAGAAATACAGCACACACAAATACATACATGCAGACGCACACACTTCTCTACTGGAGGAAGCAGTAGTGGGTTCCAGCACAAGGCCCTGACTACAAAGAGACCCCACTGAGGCTGAGCAGACAAACAGAGGTGGCCCTGGGCCCAGAGAGATGATTGAACCGACGGATGGAAGAGGGAGAGAAACTTCAAACAAACCTCCAGGATGAAAAGATAAAGGGAAAAGGAAAGTAAGGATGAGGGGGAAGAGGACGACGAGCAGGAGGCCACATCTCCTGTTTAGCATATGAGCCCCTTCATTAGACCTTGCAGGACAAACTATAGATGGAAGAAAAAGGAAGAAGAATGAGGTTAGGAGAGGAGTTAAGAGGAAAAGAGAGGAGAGGTAGGAGGGAGGGGTGAAGGAACGGAGAGGGCCCCTATTAGCAAGGTCTATCACCTTTTGGCCTGCCTGGATCTCCTCATCTCCATAATAGGCTGACCCCCTGTGTTTCAGGCTCATTAGAAAGGCAGACAGCAGGGCCAGGCAGACACACACCTGTCACCTCTCTGCTCCCACCAGAGACCTTGATGAGACAAAAGGAACATGAATGGAGAGATGGTCGGAGAGAAAAAAAAGGATGGGATGGAAGGTTGGGACCTAGGTTTGATCAGGAGAAGAGAAGAAAACGAAAAGAGCTGAACTGCTTCTTTGGTAAAAAGACAGGGAGGCGACAGGAAACAGAAGGAGAGGTCGTGTGAAAATAAATCTGCCTAGAAACAGTCATTTGATAGGAGTAGGGAGTGTGCAGGACAAATAAGTCTGCTGTGATTTGCCAATGTAAACCAAGCATACAGTTTCAGAGCATCCCTCTTCACAATCGCACAATTCCATATAAACCCAGAATCAGTCATGCATCTGTCAACTGTAATGTGTGTAGATTCTACTTCTAAATTCATGTTTTGCCGCCCAATTTCTTCCTGTTTTAGTTTGATTTGCACAAGTAAATCTCTCGAAACAGTGGCATCTTATTGTCTAGTCGCCAAATGTTAATATACTGTACCTATCTTCTACAATCACTGCACGCTAACAGCAATTAAGCTTTACCAGTAAACCTAAGTGATTTGCAGACTTTAATTGCTTAAGTGATAAATATGTAAACAATCCTAACTGAAAACTTACGGTATGATTCAACTTCAACCATCTTGGAGTTCATTCCTGTCACAAAATTGCTCCACTCTGTTCAAATCTCCTCTTTGTCACAGCTCATGAAAACAAACAGCCTCTTAAAAATAAATTGTGACGCTGAAGCAAAAGTGGTTGATTGACAGGCAGCCTGGCCATTCAGGACGCTGGTGGTTTGTTTGGGATCCTCCCTGGAGAGCTCTTGTTTTATTACATGCCATCCATGCTACTGATTAACCCGGCGTCCCTACGCCAGACTCCAGCCGCACCAGACCCAGGGATCAGAGGAACAAGGTCAAGGGTGACAAGGTTGATGACCTCATCTGGCCTTTTCGCTATTGGATGGTGATCAGTTACCTCACGGCTGATTGACCGATGGGTTTCGTCGATTCTGCGTTTCGCCCTCAGGGAAATCATGGTTGATGAAATCACAACTGTCCCAGAAGGGGGGGAATTAAATATGATTAATCCTACAAGAGCTTTATTAGGAATATGATCAAATATTTTCCACATATTTGAGATGAAAAAATGGAGCAGACATTTCCCTGATCACTTTAAACCTCCTCCTCCCCTCCTGCAGGAAAAGGGAAAAACTAACTGATCAATCCTCTGCGGCTTCCTCCATGTCTCATCTTAGATATCTCTATCCCACATCCCTCCATCCATTTGTAAGCCTATGGATGCTTCCACTCTCTCCCTTTAGTTTTAAACATGTGTGTATCATTTAAATCTCCTTTCTCTCTGCATCACTTCTCTCTAGCCCTTTCTCATCCCTCAGTGTCCTCCTGTTTTTTCTATTGTTCTCTTTCATTGTCATTTAGTGTGTATATTTGCTTGCCACACACAAACACACACACACAAGAAAGTCTTTCCCAGAGGAAATGCCTGTCTGCACAGACTCCGAGTATCCACTGCCTTTGACATTTTTTTAAGCACCGTTCAACAACAACTTGCTTACATTTTAAAGCTATAGTGAATAGTTTCTGTCGCCCCCATGAGGAATTCTAAGTAATGACAACAACGCTGTTGGCGCATCCACGTGATGCAAGCCTTCGGTGCTCGAGCAACACCCCCACCCCTCCTCCATGCAGTTGCTAGTAGCGTTTATCCCGTCAAATCAAGGAGGACACAGAGGATTAAAAAAACATGATGGACTCTTCAGAAGAGGTAATTATCTTGTAATTCTTATGTCCTCCTCGTCTCCAACGATGAACGCTGCTGCAGTCCTTTCTCAGCGGTGAAAGCGTAAAACGCATCACTCAAGCTTCTGTGCGCAAATGTCACCGGACAACACCATTTAGTAAACATAGCCATAATGAGAAATACAGAGAGAGTTTTGTGGAGCTGATAGGCTCATTTTAGAATGGCTTGAATGTAACGTTCATAATATAAAATAGTTGCACACTGTAAGTTTAATGCATCAATGCATGGGATGTGTTAACTCATTCAATAACATAATAATGGCAATGCCAATAACAGGTGCCATTCCGCATAATGTTATGATCTACCCTCTTTCTCTCGTTCTCAAATGCAAACACATACTGACAGGAACCTTGTGCATAATTAAGCCTATACTTAGGGCACACAGAAATATACAGTAACCAAATACAATATAGCGTTTTGGAAGGAAAAACAGGCAAATCATTATCTTTACACACATCAATTAAAACTCATCCCTTCTCTCTCTCTCGTTCTTCCATCCTCCTCATCAATGCACACACAACTAATACAAGTGACAAGTGATACACTGGAGATCCCTAAACAAATTTATCCAGCTTTTACACAAAGATCTCCCTGGTGTCTTAGACACCTCCCCCCCATCTCTGATGGTCAAACAACCCCTGGGTCTTGGGGAGCTTGGCCATTTACACTAGCTGGCCTCTCCTGTCAGAGCCATTGATTGAGATAAAGAGAGGAGAGAGGTGAAGAAAGGAAGAGTAAGAGAGACGTATGGCTTTATGTGTGCGTATGTCTCACTCCATGACAACCCTGTCCTCTCTCATCCCCTCCACCTCCTCCCCCTCAGTCTGTTGTTTGCTTTAATTTGCCCTGCCGGCCACGACTGTGAGCTCATAGTTTATTTTGATAAATTGAAAGGGGAAGCCCAGCTAATAAATCAGGGCTAGTGAGGAAGAAAAGCCTTAAATAGGATATTAAGATTTATATCGGAGACTCTGGTTGTACGCAATTGCTCCATCTTCTCCCCGTCTTTCTTTCTCTCAAACGCACTCATTCTATCTCACTCTCCTGCTCTCAAGTCAAATTGTCCTGGCTTCCTTCATGGCACCGACAGGACGATTTCTTATCAGGGCTCGGGAAGGTGGGGAGGGAGCGAGGCGAGAAAAATTAGAAGTAAAAGATGAAAGGGGGGGGGGGGGGGGGGGAGTTGGAGAGTAGAGGGGGTTCTCTGCTGCAGCCTTTTGTGTTATTGGCCTAGCGGCCGAGCGTGAATGCAAAATCTTCATTACTGGAGCGCAGGGGCTATCTGTGTGACAAGATGCACAGGATGGGGAGTGTGCGTGTTCTGCATTTGTAGCAAGACAAACATGCAACATTTGTGCGCATGTGCCTGCTCCTGGGAGTATGTACACAAGTGTGTGTTGGTATGTGTGTCTTCCTTAGATCTGCGACGTGAGCACACACTCTCCCAGTAACTTATTTACTCCAGAGGCGAGGCTCTAACCCTAGGTACAGAGCCCTGCACAGAATAATTGCTTTTTTTCATCCCCCTGCATCGCCTCTTTGTTCCAAACTGCTCACATGCAAGAAGTGACATCTATTTGTGAGTGAGTGTGTGTCTGCATGCATATGAATAAATAAGAGTGCGCCTGTCTGTCTGTCTGTCTGTAAGTATGTGTCTCTGCATGGATATGAGCCCCACATGTTTGTGTTTAATGCCACAAATTAAATAAGATAATATTAATTTCATCTTTGTGTGTTCAATACAAACATATGTAAGCCTAGCTTAGCACCATGACTGAAAGCAGAGGGAAACAGCTAGCCTTCCCCACAGAGATACCTCTGTGCTGAATACACAGTGATGAAAATCTAAGTCTCAGTGAGGCATAAAAAGTTAATTTGGCAAAATGTGAGAATATTCCTTCAAACTGCATCAGTGGCGTCTGTGTTTTCAAATATGCTCAGATCCTCTTTGAAACGATGCAGCTATGCAAATCAGCAACCACAACTGTGAGTAATTACCAGTTCAGCATTCAACCATCATTTCATTCAGTTTCGGCGAAAAGGGCTCCAGTATCTGGTCTATTAGACTGTTGAGTAATGCTTTTAACTCAGTTCCCATAATTAAACCCAGTGTACAATTGAACACTCAAAGGCGACTTACTTGCGTTGTGTAATGATTGCAATTAAGGGTCACACACAAAGCTAGGGCTGCTTTCGGAGTCGCTGCGCGTGACGCTGGTAATTAATTGAAAATGCAAATACACAAACTGATGAATGAGAAGAGTGTTGGGTCTACACTGCGTGAAAAGACTATCCGCCACACTTCAGAAGGCTGGGGGGTGGGCGGAGGATGAACCTTGTATTTCTTCAGAGAGAAAATCAAACCAATTGGACATGAAGCATAGCAGAGCCGCTGGGAAGAGCGTGTTGTTTGCTGAGACAGTGTGATACTGCAGACTCCAGGCACAAACACAATAAGGCACTGATTAGACAACAACAGGGTCATGAAAAAAATTGCTCTTTGAGTTTACATTTGCAACTTAGAAGGGAAAGCTCACATTTTCTATTTATATAAGCATCAGCATAAGCCTCCAAATTTAGTCAGATGCAGCCTTACTGTGATCAGTCACACTGATGCTGCTGCCAAACTGCTACCAAATATTGCTCCCAGTCTGCAAAATACTTGGATATCTGAAAAGTACCAGACAAATAATAAAAAGACCGGCGAGGACAAGACAAATGGACACAGAGGCAGAACCACTGTGTGCAGTTGTCTTGACAACAGAACAAGAACAGCACCATGGAATTTGAGTGTGGACGGAGAATGAGAAGGGTTGAAGAGAAAAAGCGCTGTGTAAACCCCATTAAATCCATCCAACTCACAAAGATCAGTGCTACAACATCAACCTTTGTCTTTCATGTAGGCAAGGACACACACAGGCAACATTAAGTGACAGAGATATGCTATTTACAAAACGCCCATTATCCTTTATTGCCGCGATATCCTGATCCGACTACCAACATGAACCTTGACATGATTCTGAATAGCAGTCCAAAAAAAGCCTATGTAATGGTACCCAAGCATTATGACAGTCATGGTGAGCTGTCTGTATCTGTGTCAGCTACCAGTGTTCTCCATTAGCTGCAGCTGATTAAAGGCTACGGCATTTAATAGCTGGCACAGCCTGGCAGGAAGAGCTTGGCTTATAGACGCTAGGGATGTAACGATTACCGGTGAAACGGTAAACCACGGTAAAAATGTTGACGATAACAATTACCGTTTTCATTTACAATATAATTATTATCACGGTGGATTACCACGGTGTGGAAACCCTGTGTTTAATCCTTTCCAGCTTCATCCGAGTCTCCTGAAGTTGCTGCGCAGGCGCACTGCGCTCAGACAGGAGAAGGGGACAGAACGCAGCAGCTGTAAACTTTCTTTACCATTCCTTTCCCGTTTTCGGACTTCTAGAAGTGATGTGTGTAGCCCAGAACGTAAGTTAAAACTATTCTGTAACTTGCTAAACTGTCATGGGTTTTACTGCCTCGTTATCTGTGTAAACGTTAAAGCTACATTTATTCATATTTCAATGAGTGTTCTGCTACGATGTGGATAAGTTTAGCCCGTGTTACGACGTGACATTTATTTGGAGAGAGAGAGAGAGACAGAGCGAGAGCTATATTATCGCCTTGATAATATTGCTGTTGCTGTGTTTCTTATTGCATAGCTGATAGATGTGCAGATTGTTGAATATTACTTGTGCAGCCACGTGTTGATGATATATTCAGGTTGTGTTGAATATATCAAGCACCCTGGGTAAACAGCACTGTAGAGCCACGTGCTTAGCTATTAAAGGTGTATTACACAGTTTGCTCCGTTATGGATTTGTGTGCTGCAATAGATGTGGCTTATTCTCAGTTTGTGTTACTGAGCAATATGTTACATTTATGTTAATTATTACAGAGAAATTAATGTAATTCTTAGTATTGTTTCTTGTTATCTGGTGGCTATAACATTTAGTTTTGGTAAGTTAGTCAGATGCTTATTAATGTGCATTAGTATTTGCTTATATTTCAGAACCACATCCAACTTCAAATGTAACATCAAATACAACTTCATAGTTAACTTCATTTGGAGTTGTAAATAAATCATCCTGGATCTCAAAGTCAGACATCTCTGGTTCAAGTTCTTACCCGACACCCTACAGTGGGCCGGTGTTTCAGTAGCCAGTTTTCAATAGCTTTTACAAGCCTATTGCCTATATTTTTGTAATATAATAAACACTGTTACACGTTTTGAAACTATTTCAGCTTGTGTAGGCCTATCAGTGCTTTCTGAACATATTGAACACACTTTTAAAAATACCGCAATAATACCGAAAACCGTGATAATTTTGGTCAATATAACAGTGAGGTTAAATTTTCATACCGTTACATCCCTAATAGACGCACATACTAGATCGGAAATGATCATTGGTCAGTAGGAGGATTTAGCTACTGCTGCTATTGGATGCTTCATGTCAACATTTGCTAATTTTGATAACAAAAGAATCAATCCTAGTCATCCTGCAACCACAACTTTTGTCAAAACTCTCCAAGACTGTTCTATCATCACAGGGACAATCTAAGCCCCTAAACATTCAACTTATTCCACTTGTTTGGCTTCTTGAATGTTTGAATAATAACATGTGTTCTATATCAACAACATGTATAACAGCCAAATGACTGGTTACAGTATTTTAATTCAATCATCTTTTCCTTGCATTCAGGGACGCTGTTGTTTAAACTCAGTGAATGTAGAATGGCACTGATTCTTACTCCTCAACTACACTGCCACCACTGACCAACTGGTGACATGATCAAATGTCAGCAATCAAGTGAACGCTCCCTTTGAAGCCAGTTGGACTTTCGGTGGAGCCTGGATGTGTCATTTCCAATAGCAGACTCCAGGGTATGCATTGTCAGTTTCAGCTTTAGAGTTTCATTGTGGTATGATAGCGGTTTGTTATTGAGTATATGAGAAAGAAATATCTAATACAATTCAATAAAAACACAATTTCCCCTCAAAATCTCATTTTGGTCAAAACACATCACAGACAAACACTTTCGAGAAATGGTCTGCCTGTCCTCAGTGTGGCACAGCACAGCACAGCATGGCTGGGCATGGCACAGAGAGCCAGACCACCTGGCTGATGCCAACTGTGATGTATGGTGCTGCCTTGGCAGGGGCCCCCTACTCAGTGGCATTGGGAGGGTACCACCAGTCTGACGAACAAAAGGCACTTAACTTCATTGCACTCCATCAACATCTCTATTTACCTCCTCTGTGCAGGAGGGGTGGAGCCTGTTGTATGCTGTGCAGCACACACACAGGTGCATGTATGTATGTGTGTATGTGTGTGTATGTGCCTGGTGACAGATGGGGGATGAAGTTGTCAGACCCACGCTTGGCAGTGCTGTAGGCCCTTGTCGGCTGGCGGCTGCTCCTTAACGCGTTAATTAGCCTACTTGTTCCTCCTGTTTGGTAATTACAGTCAGCCTGGGCCAGGACACTCATCAAGGGCCACTGATCACAAGACAGCAGGGCAGGAAGGGTTAGCATGGGGACATATGGTTGAGGTGGTATGTGGTGCATACAGCTAAGAGTTCCAAGTGTTGTCCAAAACTGTCCAAACTAAGTAAAATTCCAAGATTAGACACACCTCTATGCAACATTAAGGACCATACTGGCATGTTAGCATTCTTTATAACTTGTTCAGACTGTGTGGAGACACACACTGTTATGGCGCTTACTCACTGCTAGTACCAGCTCTGCTCGGCTTGACCGCGGTGCCCCATCCTCCAATTTCCTTTGCAGATTTAGTACCGCCTCATGCGTGAGGCGAGCGTGGCTGGTCGTCTAAGCAACGCCGCAGGAAACTGCCGTGACCTAACGCGACACTCACACAGAACGTCGAAGGTGTGTTGTGGATGTTGCCACAGCCAGAAGACAAATTTTGTTTCAAAAGAAGCTGAAGGCAGCAAAAAAAAACCCACAGCTGGCTAAACTATTTAAAAATGGCGAGTTTGTTCAGGACACCTCCCCGTCTGTCGCTAGCAATGATGACGCAGTGATTACTGATGATTCTCTCTGACCAATCAGTAGTCTGCAGGTTTTCACGTCACCTTTTGGTATCGCCTCAGCTCGCTTGGAACCTTGACGGAGGCGATACTAAAAAAGTACCTGTTAGCAGGTAACAGGTACTTTGTTTTTCATAATGGAAAAACAAAAAAGCCAAGTAGAGTCGAGGTAAGTCAAGCAGGTACCATGTAATGGAAAACGCAATAAGACACGCTCACACCTGGAAGTAACTAAGTACAACCACAGTCTGATCTGTTGGCCACTGAGCAGCTCCTCTAGAGCAATTGGGGGTTTAAAGCCTTGCTCAAGGGCTCCTCACTGGTGGTAATGAAGAATGGGCAAGCAATTCTCTTTTACATTCCCCCCACCGAGATTTAACCTGCAGGTCAGCGGATCAAACCAGTAACATTCCGGTCAAATGCATTAGATTCTTAAATGTATTTTTCCTGCATTTGAAGAAAGCCCTTGACTTCCATTAGCGTGAACATCAAGTCTGCATAAATTCATGTCAATGTTACATTATGAGTGGTAATGCACTTTAAGCATAGATTTCAGCACTGCATAACATCACTACAACAATGTTACTTTTTTACAGACTTGATGTTTTTGTAAAGGTTTCAATAGTGTGTTGATATAATTTAGATGGGGAAGAATGGAAATCAGTGTATAGAATGGTACAGTAAGTTGTGATGTGAAGTTTAAGTGATTTGTAGTAAATTGACTAAAACATGCAAAACCAGGTGCTTTAAGGAAATTTTGTGACAGTTAATTGGCAGTTAATTGATGATGGGCAGACATTCAGAATGTATAAAAAATAATAGCAAAAGAGATATATAAACTTAAACTGTCAATATATACACTTACAACACTGAAGGGTAGAATATTCACTGTGACCGTTTACCCTGAAGAAGGTAGACATGGGAGTAAATGAGGTGACAGAAGGAAAAATAAAGATAGAGATATATATGTAGAGAAACATGAGCAATAGAAGAAGTATGCTGAGCAAAAAAGCAGGCAAGAATGGATAAAACAAGCACTTTGAATAGATGTCATAAGTGCTAGGTGAGGTGGAGAGGGGAAGATGGGGTGTCTCCACCCTTTGCCGTTATCTCTCCCCCACCTCCCTGCAGGAAGCAGCCAGTTCATTTGCCTAGTGTCTGACAGAGGCGATTAAGAGCAGTTTGTTTTATAGACATGGGCTAATTGAGTTGGCTAGATTGCCGTCACTTGGCTCGCTCTCTCTATATTGAAGATTACATATTTCCTTTTCATATCTTGGCGCTGCAGCAAGCAGCCTGACCCATCTATCTCCATTCCTCCTTTCTTCCATTCCCCATCTACTGCTATGTAAAGTAAGAAGGAGCTTTGGTCTTGAGTCTAATTAGTGCTCCTCTCCATCACTCTGCCTCTGCCTTGTTCACTACTATATCCTCACCCCAGAGACCCTGGTTCGCCTCTCCTCTCTCTCTGAACCCTCCTTTCTCATTATCTTCCCCTCTTTCTCCCCTCTTCCTCCTCATCTTCCTCTTTGCACCACTCCATCTTTCACCCTCTTCATGTCTCTGTCATTATTCAGCCACCCCCTGCCTCTGCCCCTCTCTTCCTCCCCCACCTCTCCCTCCCTTGCTCTTTCCTTCTCAATGAGTTAATTAGGCTCATCTCTGACACCCTCTTGCCAAATCCTGTGCCCACAGGGCCAGCCGCAGAACTCCTCTGATGATTGGGGAGTTCTATTTTTAGAAGACAACAGAAAGAGGAGAAGTTTAGAGTGGGAGAGAGACAGCTGAAGGTCATTTGAGCATATCTATATCCGAATGTGTAAAAGTGAAAGACACAAGAATAGGAAAGGGAGAGAGTGAGATGGAGAGAGAATAAAGCAAAAGCTGTACATTATGGATTAAATAATTGAAGACATTTTACAGAGGAAGTACACAAAAAGCTATGATTTAAGAGTTAACTTATCTATAAAAAAATAATAGAAAAGACTGCTGCTTTCTTTGTATAACCCTCGCTATAGTAGATGTTACTAGTGGAAGCAACAGCCCATTGTCTGCCATCGTAAATTCAACTCTCTAATTAGCCAAGCCATGTGAGAGCTCTGTATGCATACTGTAACTCCACAGACAATGGGGCACTGACACCATGGCTAACACCCAGGTAAGCCACCCATACTAAAAATCCACAACTTTATGTGAGGTGCTTTGTTAAATTGCCTAAGAATCCCAATACAGCTCAACAGTGACTGCCCACTTTTTGAACGGCTCCCGTTTCAAAGTGATTATCCCAATTCAATTATTCCATTGACGTTTCAGAATGTGCCTATATAAAAGGTTTACACCTGGAACCAAGCCAACCAACTACAAGATGAATTGTGACCTTTGATTCAGCGCAAAAAAACATTTTGAAAACTGAAAATAGGGTAAATGAACTGTATTTATATAGCGCTTTTCTAGTCTTAACGACTACTCAACGTGCTTTTACATAGTACAGGAACCATTCACACACATTCATACACTGTGTCAGAGGCTGCCATACAAGATGCCACCTGCTCATCAGATACAAATTCACACACATTTACACACCGATGGCGCAGCATCGGGAGAAATTCGGGGTTCAGTGTCTTGCCCAATGACACTTCGACATGGGACTACAGGGCCAGGGATTGAACCACTGACCTTCCGATTGGTAGACGACCGCTCTACCACCTGAGCAACAGCCGCCCCAAGACTGTGTACATTGTGTACAAACGATCGTGGACTTCAATGATAGCAGCTCACTAGCCGTTCACGGGTGCGGTAAACATTTCCATGGTAACAGTGAGCTCCACCAATCATAGACATTGCTGTTATGGCTTCTTGGCTGTTATGCTTAGGATTGTAGGTAGTGTAGCACTTCTCAAAGCCATTGCGAATAAAACATGTTTTTCTTAAAACAAGGTTGACTTCAGACGGACTTGTAGCTTCTACAGGAGCATAAACCTTTGTTTCACAAACTAGTAGAACGTGGCAAGTCTAGCTTGGATAGTTAAGACATTATGGCTAATAATCATAATCTTTATGGAGAATATGAATTGGGATTTTCACTTCCGGAACCACACTGTTGACGTCTATAGAGCTCCATTATTGTAGTTATTATGACTCTGAGGACAACAGAAGCATTTCAATGCGTCTAAAGATGCAGTTAGCTGAAGACGTTTGTCAGCAGATGATTATTTCTATTGGTGAAATGCCTTGTTGGAAACTCACAACAAGGACAAGACTTATTTTTTCATCATTCCACTTTAATTCTACGCACTCATTATCAACCACAATTTAATAGTGTATAGACAGAATGAGTCATTTCTCATACGGAGACTATGGAGAGTGGAAGGTCTATATATATATATATATAAAATAAATAAATAAATAAATAACTCCTGTAAATCTATAAAACACTGTGGGCAGAGAAAATGAAGAAACTAAGTTTGTGGGATGATAATATACCTTTTATTACTGCAATATTGTACAGCTAAGCAAACGGCATTTGCATGTACTGTAATGCTGTTTTTGTAGTGGAGTCTCTATTACAGCCACATGTGCAATGCACTGGACTATATTCAGTGGGTATATTTTGTTTACCTCTAGTGGATACTACTGTATTTCAACTGTACTTCATTTGAGTCCACTGTCAGTGTACCTGAGTTGAGGGAATGACCGCACACAACTTACAGTCGAGTTACAAATGTCCTCCACTTTGCCACACACTGTCAAGCTGACTGAGGCTACATTTGGTTACCACTTTGCTAATACACCAACCATCTACTGTACGTTAACAAACGGGACCACGAGGCAAATGCCTAATGACAAATACAGACACCAGCAGACGGTATGAGTCAAACCACCAGGAGTTCATTTACCCCTCTCCCTCTAATAAACAAAGCAATCACCGACAGTCAGAGACACAATTATGAGGTAATTACGCAAAACAACAGATTTTCTCTCTCCACCTTCCACACTTACCCCCACAGATTACAACAACTCCCATCAACCCCTCCTCTCCTTTGTGACTGTTAACCCCCTGCACTCTCTAAACACAGTCACGCTCATGTGTACTTACACAACACAGAGTATACACACGGATACACAAGCCCAAAAATATACACAAATTTATGCAAAAGGTTATTCATGCGAGCGTGCACTCACTCGCTCACACACAGAGTCATCCCTCTCCCTCCGAGAGATCGTCTTAATTAGCAGCCAAGTCGTCTCATGGCAACACTCGTCAATCTCCCCTCTATGTAGCCTTGTACTAATTAACGGATTTAAATGGGAGTGTGTACAGCAGAATGACACGGGGCGCGAGTTCTAGTCTCTGAACCGCCCCCCTATAAACCCATCTCTCTACCTCACACTTCCTAACTTTCTCTCCATTAATCCCTCACTCCATCCCTCCTTTCCACTCTCCTACCCTCCAACACAACTGCTGACTTATTTGATTATAGTCATCAACACGGGCAGACTCTTCACCCTGCCAACTGGCAAGCCACGGTGCCCCTGTTGGCATGGGCAGTGCCACTCATTTCACAACATGGTCATTATCATGGGCAGCTCCATGGAGACGGATTACGATAAATATGTAAATGAGAGTAATGTTGAAAGGGTCATTGCAAGAAGGAAATGGGAGTGTTGCAGAGAAAGCTGTGTCCTGATGTCAAAGCAGCAAAATTACAATTTGAAGAGTCTAGGGAACATCTCAGAATCAAGCTAAGCCAACAGCCATGGGATAATGGGTAACTGAAAAAATGGAATCTCATTTCCATAAAAATGAAATGGAACATTTGTCTGAGTGAAAATTTTTTGTTTCATAGACAGTCCTGCCTACAGCAGTTTCAGCCCAGGCAATATCTTTGTTTTTGTAGATAATGAATGAATCACTTTTGGCTGCCATATATTTTGTGGAAATGATGTAGAAATCAAACCTTTGCCTGTCCCACCCACCAGCCAAATTTGATCAGATTGATCCTACATATTTGAAAGAAAAATAGAAAACAGTCTTCATGTAGAGGGGGGCACAATCCGGACATAATGCTGCAATCAGTCTCAGTGGAGACAGACTTAGGAGCATTTAAGGGATAATTGATGTCCAATTAATGTTAGATGGAAAAGTAGATTCCCCACAATTCTCTGTTTCAGTCTGAGAGGCATCATGGGAGGTCCTTGTTTGGAGCAGAAGTGTAGCTGATGGCTCTTACAAGCTGCCCTGAGGGCCTCTCTCTCTCCTACTGCTCAATTACAGCCTGGAATGATAAAGCAGCTCATATAGTAGCCAGGCTATAGATCTGCAGGCTCCATGTCCGGCCCTCATCAGTATTTCAGCTCCCTTCCTTTATACTGCATTTACCCTTATCTGTACAATGATAGGCCACATCACACCTCCAACCTCTCTTCCCTCAGGCAGTGGCCAGTGGGTTGTGTTAGGTAATGAGCTGTTACACCTGAATGAGAGCAACAGCAAAAAGGCACAGATAGGGTTTCACTGAAGTGTGTGTTTATGCGTTTTATGTATTTAGGGGGAGGCATGGCTACATTGTCTCAAACTGAGCCTGAATGCAGTGACAGGTTTCAGTATGTCCAATAAGTGAGGATACAGTCCATCTCTGGGGAAAAAGGCTGTCGTCTTTGGATTCCATCAGTCTGGCTCATTTTACAACTCATCCTTTTCTTCTTATTATTCTTCTTCACAGTTAAAGAATAATTCCAATATATTACAACTTGGGACTAATTTTCATAGTTTAGGCCATCATCCTTGTCGTGTCGGTAATGATAACATTGTACTAATCAAGTTAATTGAATGAAATGGGGGCGAGCAATCACATGATCAGACAATTTTAAACAAACAGCCAGGTTAGCAAACCTTATTTATGAAAGACGTAAAGAAGTAAATGGTTACCCAAACTGTTCAAAAATCCATCACAGAGTACAAACCGACTACCTGTTTCAACATTGATACTCATCTGTATTTGTGTTTCTGTGAGCAATAAGAGATTATTAACATTACATGTATGCTCACTTTCAGTTTCACCTTTAACTGATGTAGTAGTATATAGTCTGTAGACAACCTTGTCTGATTATCATGACTGCCCTGCATTGTCACCATGTTCTCAAAAGTCAGCAACTGAATATGATAAGCACAAGGTTACCAAACCTAATATACATACACACCTTCACACACCCTGTAATAAACAAGGGCTATGAATATAAGACCCAAGTTGGGTAACTAACTATGTAGGGGTAACTATTGACAATCATGCTATTAATCGCAATTACATATTTTAATCAATTGACAGCCCTAATGTCTATACGTATTTAAATATTGGGATGAAATCTGCTTTTACCCATTATTGTTACATGTTAAAAAAAAGAAACCAAAGTTGACTGTCAGTAGGAAACGGGACGCAGACTTTCTCGCTCTATAATAACGTCAACAGCCTCTAAAATCATTTAAGAGAGTGAAAGGTAAAAATAGCTAATAAAGCAATATATATATATATATATATATATATATATATATATATATGTGTGTCCAAAACAGAAATATAAGGGGATGATGAAATAAGCGTGCAGAAGTGAGGATTAGTATCAGAGAGCTATAGAAGGACAAGCTGAAGGCACATTGTAAGGCCATTTTTCTCACAGCGATCCAATATTATCAGAATGACCCCCCCGTGAAACCCCCTGGCTCTCCATCACGGCTCACGGTGCCCGTTTTTCACAGCGGATAGCTAATTCCGCTTTTATCCCCAAGTTGTATATTGGCCTTATCGCTCGCGCCACTGCATCCATGCCGAGACTCAGTGAGCCACAGGGGGGTGGGGGTGGTGAAGCAAGGCAAGGCTGGTGCTGGTGGAATGTCAGCTCGGTGGAACTGATTGCGGCCGAGCAGAGCTGTTGCACACAAACACACACACACACACACACACACACACACACACACACACACACACACAGACAGAGGTAGAGAGAGTGACAAACTCCCCCAGGTCCTGCCCACTCAAGCCCCTTCTTAGGCCACCAATATTGAGAGGGGCACCAAAATTGCCTCTGTGTTACATCCTCCCAACATTCTCTCTCTCACACACACGTTTGTGGGACTATCTTTGTGGGGACCCATCATTGACATAATGCATTCCCTAGCCCCTTACCCTAACCATCACAGCTAAATGCCTAACCTTAACCCTTACCCTAACCATAACCTAATTCTATCCCTAATCCTACAACCAAGTCTTAACCCTCAAACAGCCCTTTCAACTTGTGGGGTCCAGCATTTTGGCCCCACAAAGCTGTCGGGACCCCACAAGTATACTGGACTCCCGGTTTTTGGACCCCATGAATATAGTTAAACAAGCCCACACACACACACAGAGAGAGAGAGAGAGAGAGAGAGAGTAACAAACTCCCCCAGGTCCTGCTCACTCAAGCCCCTTCTTAGGCCACCAATATTGAGAGGAGGCACCAAAATTGCCTCTGTGTTACATCCTCAAACATTCTCTCACACACACACACACACACACACACACACACACACACACGAGAGGCAGGGGAAAAACATTTCACCCACCCCTTCTCCCTCTGACTATATTCATTTTTCCCGTCCACATTTTCTCATTCCATTCCTCAATTACAAGTGAGACCTGGGGCTCCCCTTGTGCCCCCTCCCTTTCCCAACCCACTCTCCTCACCCTCACCCAGAGGATAGGGTCTCTCTCTGTCAGTAAACAAGGTGCAGAAGTCAGAGAATACAGGAGCCTGGTAATGTGCTCCACTGCTATACTAAACCATACATCACTATGTTAAGGTCTCACTCGCCTTGCAAAGTCCCTCTCCCTCTCTCCTTCTCCAATTTGCTTTATATGAACGAAGAAAACATGTTGCCAAAGCAGTTTACAGAAAATGCATATATAGTACATATCATATTAAATACATACAGTAGGTGTCGCATAGATTCTATACTGCACTGATAGTGATACAACACACTACAAAACAATTACATAACACAATATAATACTTAACAGTTTTATACAATATAATTTCAATCCTAAACCAATCTGTAATAGTGGTGAGTCCCTCAGGTTGTGGCAGGCAGGTACATATTTAGCTGCCAGTGGAGTTGCTGTCCCTTTTCCTAGGGGAACTACCAGCTTATTTTCTGATGTTAACATTGGGAAATTTGCTATTTTTTTGGCCATTTTTCCAAAGTGTAAATCTCTTAGTGAAGAGAATTTTTCACAGTGGAGGAGGAAGTGTATCTCTGTTTCCATCTCCCCTGTTGAGCAGTGAGCACATATACGCTCCTCTCTGGGCAGCCATGTCTGTCTGAGTCTTCCTGTCTCTACGGCCAGTTGGTGGTCACTGAGCCTGTATTTAGTCAGGATTCGTCTCTGCTTTGGTTCTCTGACAGTGTGTGGATACTCAGCCAATATACCGTATATTCTCTGTTAAATAACAATGGATTGTGTTTTTGTTTGACTTTTCCAATGTTCTAAATATTGATCTTTTGAATGATTCATAATCTGTTGATGGGAGCCTGGTTTGTTAGCTTCACCGTCAGCTGACTGAGGGGGGTCTCTCTCTCTCTCTGTCTGTGGCATTGAAAGCTAATGCCACTAACAGGTTGATTCTGCACACACAATGAATGCGCACACAATGAATTCAAATTGCCTGCTGTGCACCACATCGAGCTTAACACACTACACTTGAGCATTCCCATCAAACTGGGGGCATTTCCCCTGATGCTATCTGTGCTGTGTTAATGAAGATATATGGCACAGGTACAGTGATGACATTTTCATGGGCAGCAGACAACTTCCATCTGTCCCGAGACTTCGGTTTATACCACGGCTGTCAGCTCGGTGATTTGGCAAGTCCATAGTTTTAGACACTACGAGAAACAGGTAGTGTAGAGTGCAGGGAAATGAGCTCTATGTGCTGTCAGATGGAAAACTTATGGTTTTCTGGCACTTATCACATGGCCGTGACACATGGCTTAAATAAACCCCCTTCAACCAAGGAGAATTCCGTTTATTACAACGTGGGTCTTTATTTTCGTCGTTTTGGCCATCATGTTATTAGAACATTGTACTCACCAAAGTAATTGCTGACATCCATAAACTCGGCAACAACACATCGCATCAACAAAGTCAGACGCCACTTTAAGCTCTCAGAATGGTCTGTGCGCAACAATTAATGTGTTACTCACATAAGCCACGCTTTGGTCTGTGCCTGAGTTGCCATTGGACTCACAATGTAGTTAATGCTAAGGACCAATCTACAGCAATAAACTGGAAAATCAATGTAGAAGAAGAAAGCAGGCAAGCCATAAGCAACTTTTTTTGTTACAACCTTTACAGTGATTGTATGTCGCCATATAGCATTTCGTTGTTTTCTACTCGCTTCCTTGTTATCAGCATCTTTATAAATACGGTAGCTGATTATCGTGTTTTTGAAGGAGACGGAAGTGGGAAGTGATTGGGTCGGGAGTCTCAAGGACCAACAAGCCAATCATCAACATGGAATAGTGCGCAGTTGACGTGGCCACAGACCCCGAGGCGTAGGAACCATGCAACAAGCCTTACTTTGAGGTGAAACCAAAAGAGAATGCAACACAATGTTGTTAATAATCCATCATTTACAACAGCTGGAGCAGAAGTTAAACCAAGATGTCAGACTGTTAACTATGATGGATATTTATGGACATTTTGGATAATAAGTATTTTTTGGGCAGCATCTTACAGTTTGTAAGTATTTTACCACTCATCTTTGTTTTCTCTTTCATGTTTGGCTAACCTGCAAGTTTGTTTAAAAGTTTTTTTGAATGGCCCACCGGACTTCTTTTTAGCATTGTTACAGCAATCCAAGATTTTAGAAATTACCTGGCGAGTATAATATTATTATTACAATAGGAACGATAGACAATTAGAGTGATGGACACAATTACAACACAGTAAGACCTAAGCTGTAATAAACTGTAACGGTCCTTTATAAGATGCCAAAACTGTGTGTTTGTTAACGTAATCTTAAATTTCACCATCTGCTACACTAATTCTCAACTATTTGCTTTATGCTGCCTTCTTATTTCCTCTTTCTCTGTTTTCTTCCTTTTTCCACCGATTTACCCCATTCCTTTCTACTTCTCTCCTTGTGTGTGTGTGTGTGTGTGTGTGTGTGTGTGTGTGTGTGTGTGTGTGTGTGTCTCTCTCTCTCTCTGGGTGGTTGTAGCTGGGAGAGTTGGGGCGCTGGCTGGCTGATGGATGAGGCTGAGTACGTTGCCATGGTGCTACCTGGTAGGGAATATTCTGCAATGGGAGGCTAAAGCCAGCCGCCTGCCAATGAGAGAACAGAAGGAAAGAGGAGGGTGGTGTTGGCAGTGTGTGTTTGTACGGAGGAGGGGTTGTCTAATTTCACAAATACATACACACACTAGCTCAAACAAAACCTCACAGGCATGCATGCATCTAAGCAAGTGAACACACACGCACACTTTCCCTTCAGTAGAATTAAATCTTACCGCTTCCAGAGACGGTGCAGTTGAATTATTTATGGCTGCCCGTCTCCGGGCCAGGCCGTAATAAAGTTACGGCCGAGACTAATTTGCAGTTTGATGAGGTGGGCTTTTAGCAGTGGATCCTGGACCAACATTAAGTACATATTGTTTTTACAGATTTGATTACCTTTTTATTGTTATTGTTATTAATGCACTGGGTGTGTGCATAGAGTATAAGGGAGCACACCCCTCCTGCTTTGCTCTAGACAATACAAAAATCTGACCAGAGGAGAGAGACAAAACTGAATAAGCAGTGTGTGGGGAACCATTAGACATATATGGGATGTAATCTCCTCACTTTAAAAATCCAATAAAAGTGGCAGCTCAACACCTTTTATAGCAACCTGGAGGCAATCTGCTTCTAAATACATAAGCCTCAGCCGTGAATCAGCTGTGAATTGGACCTGAGCTATCTGCCGTTAGCACATATACAAACGCACACGTACAAGTGTGCGCACACACACAAACATGCGCTCACACACAAACATGCGCTCACACACCTCTGTAAGGGCCTACAGAATCAGGGCTGGTAAGCTATGTTAGCACTCACAGATAGTACATTAAGGCTAGAGTGGGGAGCTTTACAGTAATGTGATGATGGTGTTGGGAATAATATAAGATTTTGATCTGTGATTTACCCAGGCTAAACAAAAATTCAAGTGTACACAATTTTCAAGAGAACCCCACTTTACCTGGTAAAGATGGGCCACTGTTAACCCTGTGGATAATTTGATGGAGTGTTGCTGGGCTGTAAAATAAGGACTTTCACAAGCTATTAAAGGCTTAAAGCCTGTAAAAATGTTACGGCGATTAAAATACACAGAAAAATGTAGTGTTATACAACACCTTGCGGACACACTATAACATCTCACACTGCTAAACAAGAACAAGACACTGCCTGCCCTGGATACATGATAATCCTTTGATTAATGACACCCAGCATATTTAATGCTTAATACGTAGAACGGGAGCTGACAAGCCAAACAATTAGGTCAATTACCGGATGACAACTATGTTGTGTTGGGTTAATTACTGGAATCTTCTATGGCGGGGGACATCCATTTGAAGGCCGATGGCACGTAACAGATCGCACATGCAAATGAGCTCACCTACAGTGCAGGACACAGCCATGCTAGAACATGTGATCTGTGTTACGGATGAGGATCAGTATGCTGGGGTGTATGGGTATGCTTTTGTATTTTTGCAGAGATACAGTAGATAAAGGGACTAGTTCTTTCACGGTAAATTATCACTATTTCATAGGTATAAAGGTTAGGCTTCAATGCGTATATCTCGCCCGTGCTGTCCATTTGTGAATATATTGCCCTAAAGTAAATATTTATGGAGAGAAATAGAAAGTCAGAGAGATAATTTATGTTTGAATGTATTTTCAGTATTAGTTATATCAGTCACTGGCGTGTAATGCTGGTAGCTCCACCCGGAGAAGAAGAGAGGAGAGGAGAGGTCCTGGCCATGCTCTCAGTCTGCCAGGGGCCGCTGTCATTGGAAGCATATTAATTCATCAAAATCACGACACTTGAGCCAGTCGCAACCACACCTTGGGGCCCATCATGTCATCATGCTCTCTCTCTCTCTTCCAGCTCACTTCCTCTGAAACTTACACACACCTCCCTTGTGTATCTTAACTATAAACGCACAGACACGCTCCTTTAATGCTGCGACGCTGACACATAAACAGAAACAGAACATACTTGTCTCCATCATGCTGCTCTGTGCATTTGGAGAGGTTAGCGTGGGAGCAAAAAGAGGATGGCGGAGGTCATTTCCATATTCACTTAGCAGAGTGTTGCCTCTCTCCTTTCTGCACTGTAGCGTTTTAATCAAAGCGGGCGGCACTGCCACTGCTTCTAAATGGCCCTGGAGCGCCTTTGAAACACACTGACACCAGTGTCACGCTGAAAAGGACATGCTTTTTATCCCCTTAAATAGCTTGTAAAAGGGCCCCATTGACTACACAAGCAGCCGACACTTCCATGCTTCCTCGCTTTTTGCGTCTATTGTACTACCAAGTGAATGTCAACGATACTGGACAGGCACCCTGTTCAACAATATCCTGTTTTTTTGTTGTTGTTTTTTTTCCATAGGCTTGGAGTAAATATTTATATTGACAATCATGAGCTGGTCTTTTATGTCACTGCTCTGATGCGAACAAAAAAATAATAGAAGGAAAATACCTGATTTTAAGGATGTGAAATTCAAGGACATCATTTTCAGTTTCCTTCTGAGAGTGGATACACAAGCATTGACACAGACAGTAATGACACGCAGACATACACATTTAAACCAGAATACACAGTCATGCACACTTAACCACACACTAACATGCACATGTACACTGAAGCCCCCCCCTTCCCAGCACACACATCCTATAAGCACGGCAGTACAGTATGAAGGCTGTCATCCATCAAGAGGTATTGCCTGTCCTCGTTAGAAAGTCCTAATCCACTTGTTTCTACAGTCTATATTCTCCTGGTAGTTGCCCTGCACTACCATTCTAATGGGCCCACAGAGCTCACTGCATACACACACACACTCTCTCTCTCTGTCTTTCTCTCTCTTCCCCTAATGGTCTTGGAGTGCTGAGAGAGAAGCAGGAGAAATTGTGGAGGCCATTGCCTGAGTGAGAGTGAGTGTGTGTGTGTGTGTGTGTGTGTGTGTGCGCGCGCGCATATATGTGTGCGTGGGAAGGAAAAAACATAAATACAGTATACCCCAACAGTCATTTTCTAATTCCATGCATTAACATGCTAAATGTATACATTATGTACTATATAAAATGTATCATAGTATAGTAGGTTTTTGTAGTTTGCATACAAGAAATCATTACTTTTATATCAGCAGGAAATTGTATACAGTACCTGTGACAAGGAACATCAATCTGCAACTTTTGATTGCCACTGACAAATAAACTTCACAAACAGAAAGCAAAAAAGAAAAAGATCTGAGCTGTCTCACGTCCAATTTATTTAAATGTTTCCCAACTTAAGCAGCACCCCCATTTTCTCTGTGCATTGCATTGTGGGACCATAGATTAGGTCAACAGCCAAATCAAAAATATCATGTTTTTTTTGGTATGCACACCTAACCTGAACATGTTAAATACTCAAAACCTGCTTATAATTTCAATGTAGTATGAAATTGGGACACATCCTACGCCATTCTCCTCCATTAAGAGATCACACAACATATTCATACTACATAATGATGTCATTTATCCATGTATACAAAAATCAGACATATCTCTGAATCTATATAGGTTAACATAAAATATTAAAACCATGCCTATACCAGATTCATAATTCATACAGTGTATTCTGCTATGTTATGATGCAATTATGATGCAACTATGCAACTATAATGTGTTCATGATGCAGTAAATCTCGAGATCTTGTAAACATCCATGTGATGTGTTGTGTGAGTAAATAGAATCATGTCATCTTAAAGGAGAGTGTCGGAGACATTTCAAGGCCTCAAAGACACAACAGAACACTTTATCGACTATTTAGGTTATCCTTGCTCTGCACTGAGAGACTTCTTAGTGCTGCTATATAAAGTGAAGCTCCATCTTCATCAAATGTGATTGGTGTGTGTGTGTGTGTGTGTGTGTGTGTGTGTGTGTGTGTCCGCGTGTCTGTGTCCGTGAACAAGCATAACAATAGGCTCTTGAAGGGACAGGCAGGTGATAATGTGTTGTAATAAAAACTGCACACTGTAAAGTTATGTGCGCAATTGAGCTGGTGTAAGCATGGCCCCATCATTTCTCTCTCTCCCTCTCTGTAGTCTCTCAATTAGGCGGAGAGCGGGTCCACGGGGAGCCATTGTTTGAGAAGCAGCAGAAGACAAACAAGACTGCCACCGCACGCAGTATTTCACTCACCAGCCCCTGAACAAACAAACACACACACACACACACACACACACACACACCCCTCTAAACCTTGTATATACTTACAAATGCAGTTAGGCAAAAAACAACAACACAAACACATGCATACAGGTACATTAGCACTCACCATGAAATTATGATGCATGCATAGATGCACATTTTTGGTAGCTGAAAAAATAACATGTACACATTCATGTAAGATTCACACACAAAACATGAACCATATGCACACAAACATACACAGAGTGATATAGCGCAGCTCAGCTCCTCTTGGTAAATGGACCAAAACCACAGATCCAGGGGGAAAAAAACGAGGGCACACATGTTTACACACAAATTACACCCTGTGGGATAACTTAGACCCATTTCTATGACGAAAGGCCACACAGTGTTAGACGATAATGTGCACACGGATATTCCCCTTACGCCAGTTTACTTACGCCTCAATAACAGCTGTTTTGGGGGATCGAAAAGACTGAAAATGGTTCGTCTACGATTTTGTCCGTTTACAGGTGAAAAGGCGCAACAGAGATGCTCATTGTGTTGCTTTCCATCTGTCTCAATTTCTCCTTCATCCTTTCATCTCAGTGTTTTTTCCAGAGAGAGAAATAGAGGATTTTCAAGGCATAAAAGTTTTATAGGAGCCGTGACGGGTAAGCGTGTACAGTCGGCCCCTCTGAACTCACTCCCTGCTCTTTATATCCATTTGAGAGGAGAGATGGGCAGTCAGGCAAATAATTGCTCTGGAAAATAGCTTTTTTTGTTTTTAGTTGCACCGTTTCAAGGCTTCTGAATTTGTGATGCTCTTTGTGTTGATTCTACCTGCAAAGTGTGTGTTTAGTGACTTGAAAGCAGTCTTATGCTCATGTTAACGACAGCTTTGCTAAGGAGGCGAAAGCTCATTGAAAGATAAAAACATTTTATACAGCCTCAAGTCATAGACAGTACAGGTATTACTTCATATTACAGTCTGAAGTGCAAAGATGTATTCCCAGGCTTTCAGTGTCACATTAAAGCACAGTTATATTTATTGTTATGTACTATAGGAATACACACCACAATTTCTATGGTGGGTATCTCCATCTGTCTTTTCACAAAATAAGAAAATTACTTCAACCTACAACATGGGCTCGCAAATAGGAGATGACAGTTATTCAGCGGAATGGGGTGGCAGCCGGCTCTTTCCCCCTAACCTATGCGGAAAGCTGTATAATAGCAAGCGAGCGAACAACAAGAGAAATAAATGACTTTCTGGACAAAGGCAGCAGCAAAGCAGAAAGCATTTCTCCTGAGGCTAAGAGGGAGAACGAGAGAGAGATGGAGAGATGGAGGAGGAGAGGGAGGGAGCGAGGAGGGGACACATCACCTTGTGCAGCGCTCCATATCATTTGCATGGTTTATACTCTCAAAGGCCCCCCACCATGCAAATGACTCATAAAGTAGAAATAGAGAGACTTTGGAGCTGGTGTCAGGAGTGAATTTATATATGATTGCCAGGCGGGCCCGATGTCCTAAATCATTTTCAATTAGATGACACTTTCAATATCGAGCCGCTGATTTAGAGATATTAAAACTTCTTCTCCCTTATCCTCCACAGAGTTGAAAGCAAGCAAGCTTATCTGCCACCCGCCCCACCCCTCCTCTCTCCTTCCTCTTCTTCTTTTCATGCACGCTTTCTCATCTTCCGCTTCTTAAAAGGTATATGTCAGAAAGATCTTTTACAGGAACGAGCCAGCTCTACAAGGGAGGAGAGGCCCCTGGCATACAAAATAAGTGCAATGTGAAATTCATTTTAAATTTACCATATCATTGTCTGGGTAGGCATATGCAGCACTAAAATAAATAGGAAGATTTTGCCATTTGAGAGCAATTGTCTTTTGTTACAATTAGAATAGGTGGGGTGTAAGTCAAGGTGGCATCCTTTTTACACAAGGTGGGGAAAAAGATTTACGATGCCATTCCACTGGATTGCCTTTGCATTATTAACAGCAAAAGTATACTACTTAAATTTGACTTTAAGTACTGTCACAGAAAAGTAACCTCGTGGTGTATGTGAGCTAAAATAACCAGCTGGAACTTTTAAGACTTCACCCTCACAAACAACCTCTACATGCTCTGCCTTTGCACGCACATTATCAAGACAAGCATCGATCCTGAATCTCTTTAAATAGTCCTCCCTCATTCACATTCTGCTCATGTGGCCCTCTCGACCTTTCTCGAGGCTGCCTTTCAAGCGTTCATTGTACCGCACTTAACGACTGCATTGCATCTGCCTGTGTTATATTGTAAACCTCAGTGTGAAAGGCACCTACATTTTACCAAGTGCATCAATGCGCTCTTGCTTCATCCAACCTTGCTTCAAGGCAATAAAGCTGACCAGAATTGACAAATTGGGGTCCAAATCAAAAGCTTCACTTGCTGGCACCGTCACCATCGCCTTATCTCGGCAACACTGAACACACAGCAACACCAACCCATTCTGAGGCAATAAAATCTATATCTTAATGGACATACACTAACATAATGTCCCACAGTATTGCAACCAAATGGAATCTCCACCCCTCTTGGTTAATGTCAACCTCTCACATTTTGCCTAACTTACGTCCACCTCCTCCCTGTACCACCTCCACCCTTGCAGGAACAATAAAACCTAGGCTTAGATGGACATCTCCCATTTCTACACTTCCCTCAACATGCTGCCCTCCACCTCATCTTCCTTTTCCTCCTCTCATCCCCTCTATCTTTGCTTCCCTCCCCCCACCCATTTCTGCCTGCCAATTCTCCATCTCCCTCTTCATCCAGCACTCTCTCTCCCTCCCTCTATCTGTTGTACCCTACGTCTTCCATCTCACTCCGTCCTATCCCCCACCCCCTTTTTCCCCTCTTCGCTGCTCCTGGTGTGATTGTGTGTGGGGCAGGTCTTGCTGACAAGCCTGGGCAGGGCCGATAACGCCGGGAGCTGAACAATGGGGGGAATATTGTAAAGCCATAATGGAAAGGAGCTGGAGGTGGAGGGGTTCAGGGACATAAATCAACGCGCCTGGCACTGATGGGGCTTTTCAACAGCAATAAGGGAGGCAATACCTCTCAGAGCCCCATGGCAGAGAATGAGTGAGCGAACCTACATACTCCTTCCCTTGTCTCCGATTGAGAGAAGACATGTATGAAATGACCTGACACACACACACTTACAAAGAAACATTTTCATGCATACACAAACACTCCTACATACACAAAAGTCGCTCTTAAAAACATATCCATGGGCATGCTGTATAAAATGCTTGTATATGTAAACATCTCCTTCACACCCACAGACACACAATATGAAAGCAAATTTTGAAGGGCTATGTTAAGTATGCACTGTGTCATTCTGTGTGGGGATGGATTGAGGGGAGGGGAGGGGGGGCAGCTCCCATAAGCCAGTGGGGATGGATGAGTCACATTTTACCTTTATGGTGTTCTGCTATTCACTGTGTAAAGATAATGGACAGGGCCACTTAGTAATCAGAGGTAGAATTAAAGAGCTTCTCTCATCTCCATTCCGACTCACTACAAAGCCTTTCTTATTCCATCACTTCTTGTTCTTTTTTTTTTTAAACCTGCCAACATTTCTAATTATCTAGAAGTAAATGAATTGCTTCTGCATTTGAAAAAAGGTGCTGTCTGTGCCGTTTTTCAGCCAAAATGTGAGCAAGAGCATCTATCTACAGTACAGTGTTCAGAGTGATTATTTGTGTCACGTAAAAAGTTTTCATTTTTAGCTTGCTGTCAGCGTAGGGCTGCAAAAATATATACACTGTTGCTTTAACATTTGACACATATACAGTACTTTCACAGTAGAATTGTTTTTGAAGGATCCGGTTATTATTTTATTTTAGATTGGGCCAATGGTTTGTTGGTTCTACGGATTGTCCAACCACTCTATTATTTCTTGCCCTACCTGACTTTTGCGACGTCACTATGTTACCAAATCTCAGAAATTAACTTGCTGATTATAATGTTATTTTAATCAGGAGATACTAAGTGAAAGATGGGCTTAAGAGCTGTTAAGAAATGAATTAATTTGATATAGAGTGCACCACAAGGTAAAGGTGAAGGATTGGATGAAGGAGTGAAGCCTAGCTGAAGGTCTGGATGGATGTGACTAGGACAGTTGGTTTTGATGAAACTGAAGGTGGATTGTGTGGTGGGTTGCACTGATCTGACACTGAAATAACAGCTAAAACCAGCAGATAAAAGGCTCAGTTATACAAATTTGACAGCAAAGAGATGTTTGGCTAACAGAGGTTGTGGCAAACCTGATTGGTTTGAGTGAAATGTGTCAATGTGTCAATGCCCTCGGTCAGCTGATTGTTTTGAAAAGGGAAAAAGGAATAAAAACAAATCTGAAAAAAACAGTGTGAGCGTTAGGATAATCTTCCTGACTGAAGTCTGACTAAGATTCATAATTACAAAGAAGAAAGACCAATACTATGGAAATAAGACCCGTTTTGTAATAAACCGCAATTATCCTTAAATACTTGTCCCGAAAACATAGCTTGATCCAGCTTTTAAAATTCTCAAGTCTGAGAATACGTGGCTTGTGGTAACATATGCAAAACCGAAATAACAGAAGAGTGACACAGATGCTCATGCACAATACAACTTATTATCATTACCAGACACAAAGAAAGTGAAGTGTGAGGGCAAAATAGAAACGCATGTTGCTTTGTGTGAAGAAACTAGTCGATAAAAACAAACATTGGTTAGAAAAAGATTCACAACAGATACAAATGTATAGAGCAGGATTCTCTCACACACACACACACACACACACACACACACACACACACACACACACACACACATCTCAACTCTGATCTTACAATATAAAATAAGTGTCATGGGCCATCTTTGAGCATTTATCACTGTAATAGGCTACATAACAGAAGCTGCCCGGTCTAAAACTCAGCAGTCAGTTTTGCTTAAGGAGCGAGAAAGAGAGGGAGAGAGAGAGAGAGAGAGAGCGCGAGAGAGAGAGAGAGAGAGAGAGAGAGAGCGAGAGAGAGAGATATTAGACATCCTTCATAGGTCTTAAAACATCATTAATCATTGCCCCTCTATTCACTTTCCCAACCCTGACACAGATAAGAGCTTGGTATAAAAGAGGAACTGGGGAAGACAGAAATAGGAAGAAAAAGAGCAAAGGAAAAGTATGAGATCACAGACTTGTTAAAAATAATAAGCTACTACAGAGCCACGTGGAGAGGCCCTGGCGAGATGGGAATTGCTGATTAAATTAAAGGCTCATTAATCAGCCCTTGACCATGACTTGTTCAGCTCGTGCCACTGACTTCCCCCATTTTTCTCTCTCGCTTTTCTACCTCCCTCTTGCCAAGAGAGGGATCTCCTGCTGGAAGGTCAGGGTTAAGAGTCAGCAGGAGAGGGGGATAAGAGGGGAGGGGGTGGGGTGGGGTTGGAGAAAGACCTGGCAAACAACTCTGATGATTAGCCTGGAAAAATAGCAATCTGGCCTCCCACCTACTTGACTGCCCCCTGGTGAAAGTGAGTACAGCCTGGGCTGCCAGTTTGGCAACACCAAAAGTCCACTACGTCACAAACACACACTCTCTCTTTCTCATCCAAACAAAGCTTTGTTGGTAGCTGTGATTTGGCTACAGATCTGGCAGCAGCACCGGTGTCTGACGGCATCTGTCTGGCTGACAGAAAGAGGAGCGAGGAGTGAATGAGTGATGGCTGTAGGCATGAGTAGGCAACACTGAAGTGATGAAGTGGTTTTGAGAGCTGAGTGCCTGTTTTGTAATGGTGGTGATTATGCTGAGGTCATTAGAAACCTATGCATTACATCATAGCTGCCAGCAAGGGGAATCCCCCCTGGTTTGCTTTAATGGAGAAAAAATGTGTTTTCCCCTCATTACAAAACCAATCAATTAGTCAGTCAGTTAATCAATCAATCAGTAAATCCATCAGCTGGTCTAGTAGGAGAATGATTCCTGCTCCCGTTAATATGGAATATGCATTATGGATGTTGTGCATCCTCTGATGCTCTTAGTGGAGAAAAACATCATGTCCTCATTATGACTTGATCAATTATTTCAATTATCAGTCAGATATTCAATCCCAGAGCCAACCATCAGTCAGTATTTGGTGTTTACAGTGTAAAATGCATTTTACAGTCACTACAGTCCTCATATAGTCATGTGTTTATAAAGATCCATGTCCTATTCCTAATAACAGGTGAAAGAAGTATTTAGTATTCAGATCTTATGTGAAAGTTGTAATACCCCAATGTAAAATCTCTCCATTAGTAATTCCAAACTATCTTAGACTATAAATGCTGTATGTAGTGGCCCATGCTATAAACTTAAAACACGTTTTGGTACTAAACAGCAAAATATGCTGATAGTATCTAAAGTAAAAATACTTACAGGCAGAATGGGCCCTATAAGTGATATGTAGGCCGCATTTAACTTTGCCTCGCTGGCTGTTTGGTGCCCAGCAGGTAGTGTTACGGGGTTTATTAGAACTTAGTACACTCTTAACGTCCAGTAACTGCGTAAATGCGCCCTGTGAAAAACAAAAAAGATGTGAGGCACAGCCGTTAGCAGTTAGCTCGTGCTTAAGATGCAGATGCCGGCTAAAAGACTCCTGAGGGAGTTATAAGCAGAGCGAGACATTTTTAGTGATTTTTTTCGTGGAGCTGTCTTAACTGTGTTCAGTGCTGTGGCCACATCCAAAGCGCTTGTTTATGTGAAGAAGAAATTGTGTAGAATAATTAATCAAAATGACACGTTTGACGTGCACATAAGCACAGGGGTTCTTCTGTGGTTAACGTTATTTTACAACAGACTGATGCTGGTTGCACAAAATGTAACCAGTGGATCTGCCGTGCGTAATTGTGGCTTGGCAGTGACATCACTCCAGTTTGAAATTTTCCTTTAAAAAAAAGAAGCTTTCCCAGCATCTACAAGCTATTATAACGAGTCAGCGGTTGAAAACACCTTTACAACCGATATCACTGCCAAATTCAAATCTCCTTTGCATTATTTTTAGGCTTGATGTGGCCATTCAAAAACACAAGTCTTTCTATACTTTCTGCACCTCGATCTGTGGGGTCCCCCTCAGGATCACCGGATAAATTGAACAAGAGTCCTTGACATATCTGACAGCATCCTTTTCACTCCTCGGCATGCCCTATCCCTCGCTCACCCCACCGTCCCCTGCTCCATCCATCCACCACGAAGCGGGAGGGAGTAATGGGATCCGTGGGTTACCTGACCCCCACATATGAAAAGGGCCAACGCACAAAGCAAGGAAGGAGCGGCCACTTAAAAAGGAAATGGAATGAAGGTGGAGGAATAGAATAGGAAGGAGGGAGAGCGAGAGAAAAGCAGAGGAGGATGATGAGGGGAGCATAGAGAAAAAAAACAAAAAAAAGTGCCTAGCCATGTGTGAAAGACATAATTGAAAATGTCAAAAGATGTAAGGAATGAAGGCAATGAACTGGCTGAGCATGGCTGTGCAGTCTGTCAGTGAGCTACTGCTTCTCTCCATGTATTCTCTCTGTGTGGCGCGCGCACGCACACACACATGCACACACGCACACACACACAGCAATATTCTCCTTTACTCATTCGATTTCATCGATGTGCTTTTTGTCTGTGTAACTTAACCTCTCTGGCGGGTTTCTCAGCAGAGCGCGTGGGCGTGCAGCGACACATGCAGCTAGACTCTAATGTGTGTATGTGAGCATATGCATATAGATGGATTTGAAAGGGAAATGTGATGCCAGATCAGCACTTGACCCTAATGTCAGCTTTACCACTTATCCTCACTTCTGCTCTTTACTCTTTTCTTCATGAGTTATCCCCCCTTCTTCTCATCTCTGAAGATTCGTCGCCCACATTGGCCATAGATGATCAGTAAAACACATGACTTTCAATTCAGAAAATCGGCCCGCTGTCAAGTATGTTTTATCTTATAATACTGCAGGGTGGGGGGGTCTTTGTAGATAAAACGTGTAGCTCACTGAAAAATGCCACTGAAGCATCATTATACCAATGTAAAATATACAAGAATCAGAAGAAAAAACTTTCTTCATCTAGATACTTGATCCGGCAGAGAGGAAAATAGAATGACATTAACAATGTACCAAGAAAATTAGACGGGCAATCAGTTAAATCATCAGATATGTTAATTAAAATGTTTCGTCATTGTGCAGATAAAAAACAGAATTAATGTGGCATTATAAGACATATTTGCTGTTGGAAATTAACAGTATATAAATGTAGTTTCTAGTTTCCAGTTTTTGGTAGATTTCAGTTTTCTGCTGACTTTAGTTTGTCAATGAATGAATAAACCTGAACTTACATGTAAATGTGTTATAAATGTAACAATAGTACAACAAATGGGTAAAGGTCTATCAGATTTCACTTTTTAATTTGTATCCACTGCAGGGTCACATAAAGAGGTATGACCATCTGATGGGGAATATTTTCTTTAAGTTGTCAAATAAAACGTAAGTACAGAATTATCACTTCCCATTGATAACTGCACCGATTTTGTCTTGAAGGAGCTAATCTTCCTTGGAAGAAAAAACATTTTCTCAGCATCATTAATTAAGGAGAAAGAACGGGCTGTATGGAGATGTGAGGATGTAATTTGCATAGTTTGATGACACGGGTGGAAATCACTTTGATACATATAGGCTTTCTGCACGTTCATGAATATTCATTGAGTATGTCACCAACACAGCACATAAAAAAATAGATGTGCAGGGTGGAAAATGATCTTATCAGAAAATCCATGGATGACATACAGCATTCAGCTGCAGTCCTCCACCATGGAGAATCTGCTCAGTGATTTTAAGTAAGTGTGTGTGTGTGTGTGTGTGTGTGTTTGTAGAGGAGAGAATGCGGTCTAATCAGCTTTATTGCTCATATGCCTCACAGACTATATCCTTGACATTCCACTTCTGGGATTGCTCCGTTGCTGCCGGATTTCACTCATTTAGGTAAAAGTGATAAACCTATAAAATAATCAGACATGAGCCTTTTTGTGTTGGTGCACAAATGAACATCACTTATTTCAGGAGTACTTACAAAAAACAAGGAATAGAAAGGACCTTGTGACATAAAGAATCTAGCAAAATAATACATTGCGTGGCAATGTTTACAACATAGACTAGTACTGGTACAAAGCCTACAGGGTAGTCAAACTACAATGTTATTTAAATGATATGGAAGCAACCATAATCACAAAAGACAAAAACACTGTATATCTCTAAATCGTACATTTTACTTTGTATTTCTAATATTGTTTTTCTTTGGTCATCCCTCAGCAGGTATAAACTGGAATGTACTTCAGAGAATTGTACATGTGTGTACGTATACTGTGCACATACTGTCTGTTTGTAAGAATAGGTGCATGTGTGCTGGCATGCGTGTCTGTGCACATCTGCCCGTGAGCACAGTTGTGGCGAGTACAGCTGCATCAAAACAACCTGTGAGTGCCTCAAAACACAACACAGTGGGAAATGAGCTAGTCAGCCAGCAAGAAAGAGTGCCGACACAGCAAACAATGCTGCGACCGGGGACAGCCGGTAATGGGATAAGTGGCGGGTTGCAAATGTGTCAACTGGAGTATGAAAGCCATGTTAGGTATGCAAATGAAGAGGAGAACCTATTGGCTTGGCATGCATGACCCATCTATTCCACAGCAGCCTACAACAGTGATACAAGGCTTGTCAGAGATGGCCTGCAGTGGTTGCAGCAGTTTATACTATAAATTAAGAGTTTATGAGTTATTGATTCCAACCTAAGGAAATTGATACTACATATCTCTCAGTGTGAGCTATGTGATAACAAAAATGTCCTGCTTTCTGAATTCAAGCTCTACTGTTGTTTGGAACAAGGGGAACTTTTTCGGAAGGTTTTGCAGCATCAATGCCAGTAACAGGCAAGACAATTATACACTGGCTACAGCTGTGCAACACATACACTTACAACATACATGAAAGGCCCAAACTCACATTTGATTTTAGGAATGTGAAAGTGCAGCTTCTGAACTTGTCTATGGACATAAAAACTGTGTTAATTTGATTTTGAATAGACAGATCAATTTAATATTATTTGGCAGTTTGTCATTCCATATGCACACTGCACTATACTACAGTATGTGTCCCTGACTACCTTGACCAAATCAGGGCATCCTCAGTGTGTTTGAGTGTATTCATAACTGTATTTACAGCTGTCCACTTATGATCAAAACTCCTAGACTGTACTCCAGACCTGCACCTTAGATTACAACTGAGCACTGGATAAATGATAAGTAAGACTTGAACATTACCTACTATATCTAGGGCCCTATGATTTCCCTGATGCAGAAAAACGCGGACGGAATCACAGAATCTACACATGAAAATATTTAAAATGACATATTAAATAAACAATTTTTTTTACTTCCTTTTAATTTTTCAGTTTAAAACAACAAGTGTAGAAAGGTCTCTACCTAAACCGTGGCCAAATGGCATTGTTAAACATGTTGCCTAGTAACCACACCTTGAATATTCACGTTCACATTGAGTTTGCTACGTAGGAAAAAAAATGTCGAAGCTGTGGCTCCCGATAAGCCAACGGTGGCAAAAAAATTAAGAAACTCTCAATTGACTGCTAAATACCGGGCTGAACAATACCCCAACGACTACTATGAACCTGGACAACAACTGTTTTGTAAGTTTTGTCAACATACAATTGACTGGACCCGCAAAGACACATGTAACGACCATTTAAAATCAAAAGTTCATCTCAAGAACAAAGCTAAATCCACAGCGGGCAAATCCCTCCAGGTTACCATTGAGGCAATGACACAATTAATAGATGCAAGGCGTGAGTTTGTGGAAGATTTTGTTGCAATGTGTGCTGAAGCTGACATACCGCTTGAGAAAATGAAGAGGATACGTCCATTTCTTGTTCAACATTGCAAGTAGGGAGGCATACTTCCAGAAAACGCCAGCAGCCTCTGGCCTTTGACCAGCACGTGCAAAAAGTGCTGCCAGAAAATCTTCGTTGTTGTCGATGAAACCTCTGACAACCGAGATCGCAGTGTCCTCAACATTGTTATAGGTGAGCATCCAATTAGCTTTTATTTAGGTAGGCTAATACAGCATATTAGCCTATTTTTTAACTAGGCCTAGGGCCTATATTAAATTTTAACATAGGCCTACACTTTCTACCTACACATATTCTACTAGCTTAGCCTACTACATTCATCATTTTGGGAGCAAAGATAGACAAAATAAATACATAAATAAATAGATAGAAAAATAACTTTTTCCCCTTTTCAATTCAACAGGCACTAAGGGAAAATACTTTCTAACTAATGTCATCTTCATGGAAAGCTGAAATTTTTCGACATTTTCACAGGCAGTACTGCAGTCACTTCATACCAGTCAGTTGAACTTGAATGACATTTTGGCAGTGGTGATTGATAATGCATCATACTGTCTGAAAGCCTACAGAGAAGTACTGAAGGGAATCATGCCTCACAGTGTCCATACAACCTGCTTATGTCAAGTCATCAATTTTGGTAGGAGGGACCTGGCAACACTACAAATACTTCAGTGAGGCTACAGCTCTTGTGATGTGGGTTAAGTCTGCCTTCTTCAAAAAGCCTGCAAGAAAGAGAAGATGGTTGCACTTCTTGACAATGAAGGAGGCTGTGCAACCCAAGGTAGCCCCTGAGCCAGTAAGCACAAGGTGGTAGCTGGTTTGAAGCAGTTCAATACCATGCTGAACATGTCCACCTGTACAAGGAGTTCTTCTTAGCTGAGAAGTCCTCTGCTCAGGCAGTAAGAAACATCATTGAGCTGGTTGAAACAGATGAAAAACAAGAGGCCCTCCACTTAAAGCTGACCTTCATCTCTGAAGGGTGTGGGAAACTGGCTACAGCTCTGACAACGCTGGAGGGCACCTACACTCCTGTAGCAGTCTCTGCATACAACATCATGAAAGATCTTGGTTCCTTTTTAGTTAATGGAACAGGCAAAACCCATGGCTTTGGGGTCAAAATTGATGAGCTGCTGAACCAAATGAGAATGCCAAAGAAAAGGGATGTGTTGGATCACCTTCACGATGGATTTCACATCGCATTTGGAAAATTCTCAAAGCACTGGGATGTCCATCCTGCCAAACAAATATACAAGATGATCAGAGTGTTTGATCCCAGACAGGCTCCTGCTATGGAAAGGCAGACTGAAGCCTATGGCACACTGTGGGAATTGAGGACCCCATCTCCAGAGCTCAGTGAGCAGTGGGCCACATATCAACACTGTGTCAGAAATGTAGGCCTCTCAGCTTCCTTGGACCTTGCTGACTACTGGAAAGGTACAAGCCAAAGATTTCCAGGCATTGCAAAGACTGCCATGTCCTACATACAGTATACTTCCCAGTCAGTTCTGTTGACTGTGAGAGGAGTTTCAGCAAGTACAAGACACTGCTCACTGACGAGAAAGAGTCTCTTACTGAGCTCAACACCAAGTGCCTTCCCATCATGTACTTCCATACCTGCAAACTCAGAAAGGGCTGACACATCTCTACCCCTCCCCCCCCCCAGAAGGAAATAAACAACTATTTCCTGGTGCTAAAATGATACATTTAAAACGGTGCCTGAACTGAAAGAATTTTATATATATATATATATATATATATATATATATATATATATATATATATATATATATATATATATATACATATATATATACACACACATACATACATACACACACACACAGGTCATATAATTAGAATATCATGAAAAAGTTGATTTATGTCAGTAATTCCATTCAAAAAGTGAAATTTGTATATTATATTCATTCATCACACAGACTGATATATTTCAAATGTTCATTTCTTTTAATTGTGATGATTATAACTGACAACTAATGAAAATCCCAAATTCAGTATCTCAGAAAATTAGAATATGACTTAAGACCAATACAAAAAAAAGGATTTTTAGAAATGTTGGCCAACTGAAAAGTATGAACATGAAAAGTATGAGCATGTACAGCACTCAATACTTAGTTGGGGCTCCTTTTGCCTGAATTACTGCAGCAATGCGGCGTGGCATGGAGTTGATCAGTCTGTGGCACTGCACAGGTGTTATGAGAGCCCAGGTTGCTCTGATAGTGGCCTTCAGCTCGTCTGCATTGTTGGGTCTTGCGCATCGCATCATCCTCTTCACAATACCCCATAGATTTTCTATAGGGTTAAGGTCAGGCGAGTTTGCTGGCCAATTAAGAACAGGGATATCATGGTCCTTAAACTAGGTACTGGTAGCTTTGGCACGGTGTGCAGGTGCCAAGTCCTGTTGGAAAATGAAATCGGCATCTCCATAAAGTTGGATAAAAGCAGGAAGCATGAAGTGCTCTAAAACTTCCTGGTAGATGGCTGCGTTGACCCTGGACCTCAGAAAACACAGTGGACCAACACCAGCAGATGACATGGCACCCCAAACCATCACTGACTGTGGAAACTTTACACTGGACTTCAAGCAACGTGGCTTCTGTGCCTCTCCTCTCTTCCTCCAGACTCTGGGACCTTGATTTCCAAAGGAAATGCAAAATTTACTTTAATCAGAGAACATAACTTTGGACCACTCAGCAGCAGTCCAGTCCTTTTTGTCTTTAGCCCAGGCGAGTCGCTTCCGACGCTGTGTCTTGCTCAAGAGTGGCTTGACACAAGGAATGGGACAGCTGAAACCCATGTCTTGCTTACGTCTGTGCGTGGTGGTTCTTGAAGCACTGACTCCAGCTGCAGTCCACTCTTTGTGAATCCCCCCCACATTTTTGAATGGGTTTTGTTTCACAATCCTCTCCAGGGTGCGGTTATCCCTATTGCTTGTACACTTTTTTCTACCACATCTTTTCCTTCCCTTCGCCTCTCTATTAATGTGCTTGGACACAGAGCTCTGTGAACAGCCAGCCTCTTTAGCAATGACCTTTTGTGTCTTGCCCTCTTTGTGCAAGGTGTCAATGGTCGTCTTTTGGCCAGCTGTCAAGTCAGCAGTCTTCCCCATGATTGTGTAGCCTACAGAACTAGACAGAGACCATTTAAAGGCCTTTGCAGGTGTTTTGAGTTAATTAGCTGATTAGAGTGTAGCACCAGGTGTCTTCAGTATTGAACCTTGTCACAATATTCTAATTTTCTGAGATACTGAATTTGGGGTTTTCATTAGTTGTCAGTTCTAATCATCAAAAGTAAAAGAAATAAACACTTGAAATATATCAGTCTATGTGGAATGAATGTATACATTATACAAGTTTCACTTTTTGAATAGAATTACTCAAATAAATCAACTTTTTCATGATATTCTAATTATATGACCAGCACCTGTATATATACACACACACACATACAATATTTAAAATTAAATGATTTATTAAAACGGCGATTTTCGCCGAAAAGCGACTAGTTTGCAGGTATGTACTTCAATGGAGATGTTCAAAAGATGGGAAATGCCCTAGAAAGCAACACATGCCTGCTTGAATCTACATGAAAGTACTTTTAAAGTTGTGAAAAATTCTATTTTGAGTTACAAAGTGCCCTTTTATTGGGATCTAGACTTGCAGCCCAGTTATGGCCATTTCATTGAATTCATGTTACTGTTATTTTTGGCCAGAGATTTGTTGAAGGTTTGGCTGAATTTTGGAGAATTTTGAATGTGCTTTGCTGAATATATTAACAGTTTAAATAAAAAAAGAAGAATTGTGAGTTTGTGTCACTGAGTTTTTAAAGGCCAATACTGCTTAGAAGTGAAAAGAAAAGCAAATCCGAAAAGGCTAAAAATAAATCCGAAAAAATGGAACATAATTTGAAAAAAAAATAAAACAGATTTCATAGGGCCCTATGTATCCCAAGCTGAGGACAAGTTATTCTTACTTAACTGTTCACAAGGTTCTACCGGTCACTGCAGCCCCTTTTGCCCTAGAGTTTGCAAATATGGTCAACAGATTTGGGCTACACTCAGAGCAACTTATATCCCTGGTCTACCCTGATAATCAGACTGGATCATTTTATTTTCACTTTAAATGAAATGTGAGCAGTGATTCAGAGGTTAGACCAGGTTATCCCTGGTTTAGACCTTCCCAGTCCAGCTAATCCTAGCACAGTGCCACATGCTAGCATATCAGAATGCCTTTTTTTGGTAGCACAGAACAGATTACTCAGTTGTTTGGCCAGTTCAAACACAAATCCTCCCTCCACCACCACTCCCCCACCTCTTCCTCTTTCAGCACCCTTATTTATCTTTTTGATTTGGCGCACCTATAGCCAAAGAGTCTGTTTTTCCTTTTTGCACATAAACAAATAAGAAAAGGCCGGTGGCGGTGTTAAGTGTGTAGAGGAGAGACAGAATTTATGGTGATGCAAAGGCAGAAACAAAACTAAAAGAAAGTGACCCACAGTGGCGCCCATGAGACATGCAGCACGCCTCAAGCTCCTTTGAAGAAAAGTCAGGAGCCCTAAGATTCAGAGAGGAGAAAAACCTGATTTCTTTTCCTCTGCATTTTTCTTTGTCCTTCCAGTCATCCCTCCTCTTCCCTCAAATCCCCCCCCCTCTTTTTCTAATTTTCCTGAGGACGGAGGTGCCTGCCTGTCTGCCTGGCACATGACATTGATTTCCATCAGCGCTTGGAAATAACCTCGGAGCCGTTGCCAGGGCAACCCGCATCTACCTTTTTGCATTTTTGCATATTGCCGCTGAGTTTTTTTCTGGTTTTTTTTCCATTGCGTTGGCCACGGCTCGCAAAGCGACGGGATGACAAATGCTCTCAGGTAGAGCGGCGATGGCAGGGGATTGAGGGGAGGGAGTAATGAAAGAGGTGAGTTGAGGAGGAGGAAGAGGAGGGGGGATTGCACAAAGAGATAGATGGCTATGCCAGGCAGGAGCAGGCAGGGCCGTGGAACCTCTGGCACGTAGTGTGTGTGTGTGTGTGTGTGTGTGTGTGTGTGTGTGTGTGTGTGTGGGTGTGGGTGTGTGTGTGAGGGTTATTAATGTCTCTCCGTTGGGGGCCAGGGGGGGGCAATAAAACACCAGAGCACTGACACGGATGGACTCCTGCCTCCTAATTAACTACATAAGGACATGCAGGCACAGAGATTGAGAGAGGGAGATAAAGTTGCATGCAGAGAGATAAAAAGAGATACAATGAGTGAAATAGAATTATATTTAGTGGGTCACAAGCACAGCAAGATGCTTCTCTCTTTCTAACATGAACTATCATCCATACACACATCTGTCTGTGCTGCAGGCCATCGCCAGCGCTGCCACTCACAATGTAAGCCTGTGGGGTACATCAAGTTCCTTCACAGACCGCGACAGCATGTGTGTGCGCGAGTGTGTTCATGTGCATTTGTAACGGTGTGTGTGGGTCTGCTTGCTTTGGTCATTTACAGTTCAGTGGTGTAGAGAGGGAGGCATCCTTGTTATTGTGTCTCTGCAAATCTGGATGTGCACAGGAACATGGGGCATGTGAATGGGTGTGTGGGGGTGGCTATCGAATTGCCGGAGTGTGTCATGAGAAATGTTGATACGCAGACAGAGAGAGAGAGACAGAGAGAGAGAGGCCAGGCTACCTACGACATTCCCTCACCAACATTTGCCTCGTGATTTCTCTTCCCTTTTCCTGTATCAACACCCCAGTCAAAGTGCGGCCAGGGAGAAAATTAATTTCATTACCTGAATAGATTATGAGGTTTTGCCTGGAGTGTCACTTAAATATTCCCCATCAGCATTTCATCAAGCAGGGTAAAGCATGGTTTAGAGGAGTGTATTGTAAAGCAGGTCTATGGGTTGAGCAGGGCAGGCCAGCAGTGTGAGCCTGAATTGGGGGCTGTAATCGTTTGAGACGTGCCTTCCCATCCCGAAGAAGAAAGACTGGCGCTGGCAATATGCTGGCAGAAAGCAATTTGCTCGAGTGCTATTCACACACACACACACACACACACACACACACACACGGCTCAGGAGTTTCACTCAGGTAAAGCACTCAACTACATACACATTTTCTGTCTTGTTCTCACTCACATATACATAAGCAACATAGGGCTATTTTTTTCTCAAATAAGCACAAGTGCACTGCAATCGTCCAGCCAGCCCTCAGATTTGCCTTTTACTCCCCCTCTGCTCCAACACACACAGGATTTAAGACGCGACCAATGCCTGAGCGTGCCCTGCAAAACCCCTCCCCAAATCTCACAAACACACAACTGATGGTGGAATTTAGAGGTCGGCCATCAGATGAAGAAAATGAAAATAAATATATTCTGAGCACTGCAGGGCATCAACCAAGGGTATACAGTATATACACAAAAAAATCAAAAGAAAGATAGACATCCCTAGTGTAAATCAATCTCATGTTGTATATCCCTAGCTCAAAATGTCCTGATAAGTCTTGGAGGGGATACAGTAAACAAAATTGAACATTACGAAATTCATGAGGTCCAGAAATCCTAACTTGGGTCTCTTTCCTCCTGGAGGGCAATGTTATTATTTTTTTTTCCTCCATCCCTCGAAACTAATCTACACACTTCGTGGCTAAGACTCGAGAAAAGGGCAAATTTGCATACATTCCATAAGGAAGAAAATCTGATCATATAAATGTAAATAAGGTGAGCTTAACTTATATTTTCCTTGAGAAAACAGTGAATTGATAACATGAGTGAGCAGCAGGCGGAGGAGGCAAGGTGGATGGAGTGGAGAGGGCTCCAAGGGGCCTGTAGATCAGTATATTCATTAATGTCAGGGACTGGGAAATTAGCTTTTTTGCACATGCTGGCACAGGCTTGAAATGTTACTGCTGTGGACAGACAGCAGGAGGCAGTGGTGCAGCAGCAGCACAGATGCAAACACATGCTTCTTCTGCACGCTATCTGTAGCCATCTGATTTGTTGTTTCACATTTTTTCTCAATTGCTGTTACAAATGTTAAGTGCAACCAACACATCAGTTTATACTGCGCTTAATTTAACTTACAGTATACCTCACTTTGCACCAACTTTGTAATGCCTACTTAATCTGCACTTTATTGTAGCCTTTTGTATTCTGTATTCCTGTATTGTATTGAATGTGAAACTGTATGTTGTCCTGCACGCTTATGCTTTTCTTGGCCAGGTCGCCGTTGCAAATAAGAACCCGTTCTCAACGGCCTACCTGGTTAAATAAAAGTTAAATTAAAAATAAATTAAAAAAAGGCCATCACCCCACAAAACAGTTAACTCATCTTTCAAACGTAAATAAATTTGAGTGCATCACAGCAACCAAAATGTCTCTATCATGTCTTAGTAAAAAACAAAGTAAAAAAGTATTTTTAAAATATATTCTTTTCCCTAGAATCAATTTGTTTTTTTTCTACCAATGATTCACCTAAATATTTACCGTTTATACGGTACCGCTGACGGGGATACATCATATCTGTTTCCAGCAAAACAAAGCAAGGCAGAAAAAGCAGAAAATCCATGTAATGTACTTCTGTACAAATGAAATAAATGTCAGACTGACTGACTGACATTTGATGTGCATTCTTTTTAGGAAACAATTCGTTTTTAGAAATGTCTCATGACATTTTGTCTCTAGAAGTATATTATTGAACTTTGGGGGTTTTTTATAGAAGGAAAAGAAAATCACAATACTCAATACTATCGAATTGAAATATTTCTAGAATCGCAATAAATGAAAATCGCAAAACAAGAATCGGGACAAAAGCATATTATCCCAGCCGTAGTTGCCAGCGCAAATGTGAAAAACTGTATTGTGGTCTGACTTTCCGTTATTGTTTTCCAGAAACTCATGATATAATAAACATATAGCTAGCTCTGTATTTTTTGCTAATATCAGGACTACTTCAGAGGCGTATGAATGAACGTCCTTGTCGAGTTCAACATAAGCATTTGACTGCTTTGCTTCAGTTGATATACTGTATTTGGCTGTGAGGCACACAGGCTTCCAGACTAAATGTAATTGTAACAAAGAAAGGTTCATGGCTGAGGAGACACAAGACAAGCATTCTATTAGCCCACTCCGGGAGATGCTGCTCTACCTACAGAGAAAATGAAAGGACAACCTCTATGGCTGTATGCGCACTGCAGGCTTAAATCTGATTATTTTCCCCACCTATTGTGACTCAGAATTTGATCTTTTCATCCAAACAAACACTCAATCTGATTTTCCCCATGTTTTGACATACAATGATTACATCAAATACATGCCACAAACCGTAAGAGAAACAGGAAAAGAAAGAAGAAAAAAAATCAGGTTTGAGGATGCAGTTTAATTCTTCCTCAGAGCAGTACAACCCACAGAGGAACAAAATGTGATTCACATTATCATGACCTCGAAGGGGGTTTCATCGCAGTGTGACTGTGAGGATGCCAACTCGGTCAGTGGTGCATGAAACTGCCTCCTTTTATTGGCATGGCATTCAATCAGTTCCTTCAGGGTATATGTCCTTGGCTTTGCAGCAGGGCCCACCCATTACAGCATTCCCTGCACCTGCCCACATCTCACTACCCAATCCCTTTTAATGTCTTTTCCCCCCTTGCTTCCATCCCTGCATAAATACAATCAGCCTTGTCAAGAAAGGCAGAACCACTTGCTCTCTTCCTCTATTGTTTCTGATTGATTATGCAGAGCAACCACCGCTTCGTCCTCTCCATCCCACCCCATGTCTTTGATTTCCACTGGAGTTGGCTCGATGCCAAAAGATCCTCCCCCTTCCTTCGTATTCCCACCCTCTGACCTCATATAGTGCCCACCCACCCTTACATACATCATCCTAGTACACCTCTGGTAGCGCAACTGCCACCTTCAACCGGTAAAATAAAAAGAAAGACAAGGTGGGGAAAAGTAACCTTTTACCATTCAAAAATTCTAAATGATACATTTGTACCATCGCTCAGCCAGCCCTCAAACACTGAACAGGCAGAACACAAGGTAAAAACTTTGAGAGAAACAACTTATTTCACTGAAGAGGTGAAAATGTATTAAGAAAGCAATGCTTTTTCTTTTACCCAGCCCACAAGGGAGCAGCCTATCTGCCATAGAGTAAAAGATGGCCACAACATAAACCCTTTATAATTTTATTACTCAGAAACAAGAGTTCAAGAGCAGTGGTGGGTCGCAACACAACTGCCTTGGCATGCCAAAGCACCTTGAAGGCTGATGGGGGTCTATTTCATTGTCAATTGCTCCTGTTATCATGCAACGCACATTCACTCGCTCTCTGCATCAGTGTGAGCTTTAACTGATGTGCCAGTCAGTCAGCCCCATTAAACCCCAAAGCAGTCCCTGAGCAGCCCTTTTGTCTTCGCTATTTGTTCCCCTCAGCAGCACTAAACAGCAGCTCCCACAACATTCACTCCAGCTAAACAACCTTCGCCTCCCCAGAGAGGTATGCATTCTCTTCTCCCACCTCCAGTGGTGACTTTAATGAAATATGCAGCTGTCTTTTAATCAAAACAAGGCCAATTTGCATACGGACAGGAAGGGGGCGGTGGACCCCCCGCCCTCACCCCCACCCTGAGAGCTGGCTGCGATCCAGGCAGACAAACTGCCCCTGATGTCGGAGCGGCAGGAAGGAGATGGAAAGGTGGCGGAGGAGGATGATGCAGGAGGTGTGGATGGGGGCGAGAGAAGGAAACAGTGGAGTATGAGGGGCGGGAACATGGCTAGAAACAAGCACAATCCAAATTAAGCAAAGGAACAGATGGATGTTGCACATTAGCATAGATCAACAACAAACATGGGCGCCATGCTTTGTGTCCAGGAGAGTGAGTTGGCAGGGCTCAAGGGTAAAACGGGCAGAGGATTAGAGAATACTAGTGGTCTGTGTGTACATATATTTGTATTTGTGTCAAAAAGTTGGTAATTTTAAAAAGGTGCTGATTATCCAAGAAGGAACAGCATAACACAAAACATAATTGTCCGCATGCACAATTTTAATAAATGCAAAGCCATTAACGAACGGCGATTAATTACCTTTACTTACTTTGGAGGTGCTGAGCAGCGCAGCAGGGAGTGTGTGAGCTGGGCAACGGGTGGCGATCTTTTGTTTTGGGTTGTTCTCGCGGCTGAGGACTGAGGAATAGTCAGATATAACGGAGTACTCTACTGTTCTCTGTGTGTCTAAGTAGCTCTGAAGAAGACAGAGGCTGACGAAAGGGGTGTGTGTGTGTGTATGTGTGTGTGTGTGTGTGTGTGTGTGTGTTTAAGACTGAGAGAAGCAAGACAACTAGCCACTGGTGCCACACCATTACAGACAGGCGTTGGCTCGCTTCACGATAGGCTTACCAGCCAGATGGTGAACTGGCTGACTGGAAGTCTATCAGGTTGGCTTGCTGGCTGTCTGGCTGGCTGGCCTAGTGGCTCATTGGCTGCCTGGCCGGAAGAACTCTGCCTGGTATCGACGGAGCCAGTGAAGGAACAAGGAAAGCTGTGTTTTTCAACACTGTGGGGTTCTTTTTTTCCATCTCTCTTTCCTTTCTTAAAATATGGCTTTGAGCTTTCCTTTTGCTGTAAATTTATGCACACATAGATAGTACCTTAGCCTGTATTTTTTATCTGATAAACAGCCATTACAGACAAAGACACAGTTAGATTGGTGGAAGAGGCAGAATGGTATACTGGCTTTATTTAAAAAACTAAATGCAAGGTGAATCACTGTTTCCCTGCCAGTAGACACTGGTAACGTGCCGCCGTGGAGCAATATGGTGGTGGGTAAAGTGCAATGATATATTAGGCGATATGATCGAGCTGAGACACATAATGTACCTGCTGTTAGATTTGGCATTAATTTCTGTATTTCTAAAGCAGCTCTGTGGTGGAGGGAAGAGGCGAGCCACCCTTTCCTTCTTAAAATTAATCGTTACTGTTTTTCCATCCCAATGAAATAGCTATAACCCCTGTGAATTATTATCACGCACCATAGGAAAAGGAAAGCCTACACACACACATTCATACCTTGCCAATCTCCACCTGCCCTGCCAATGCTGACAATCCAGCAGACCCATCATCACAGAGCCCGAAGCCCAGCCAGCCACCTACAGACAGACCGCTCACCATCTGAGAGAAAGTGGTGAAACACATTTCACTATGCTATCGGATTTAAAAGCTCATCAGATCTACCTTGCTTGAGCTGACATAACTTAAAATCATGCAGTTGGGTGTTGTTGAATGGCTAATTAATTTAGACCTCCCAGTGTTTCACAGTGTGCTGCTACATGTTGCACATAGTTCATCATCTGCCAATACTGGAGAACACTGCTGCAAAACCTGTTTAAAGCCTCCCAGGGGAGGTTTCTTCTGTTCTTGTGACTTCTATCTACATATTTGTTAGAAATAAAGGCTTTGAAGAGTAGGCACATGCAAGCTCTCAGAGACAGCCATCCTGTTAACAGTTGTTCAGAAGAATATAAGTCATTCTGAGCTACAGTACCATCTAATGCATGCTGTAATAAGTTGCCGTTTCCAGGTGGGCTGAATGAATGAATGAATGAATGAATGAATGACACAGGTTTCAAGGAGGGTGCATAATCTATTATTGAACCCTCTGGGTGCTTTGTTGTAATTCAACAAAGACATGGTTCTCACTTAGTAATACTTCTTTCTAAATATCATAACATTATAAATTTACTTTACTCATACAGACATGAAATGGGGACTCTTGAACAGCAAGTAGCAGCAGCCCAGCTAGTATGTTCTTAGTAAAGTTGATGATCTCATGAGTCTGGAGAAAGATATGGGTTCACATAATAGTCACAACTAATTGCTAGGTATCCTATACGTGGCTAGCTAGCAGCTAAAAGGAAGCTAGCTACTAGCTAAAATAAGGTATCCAAAAATGTCAACATTTTGATTGCCATTTTGAAGATTCAGATCAAATATGGTTTAAAATGTTAATATGCATTTTAGTAACACACATCTCTCACCTCATAATTAAAATACCAGGATTTGAAATAATTTAAATTAGCCTACTGATTGAATTGTGGATTTAAGTGTAGGCTATATAAGTGTGTGTGTCAACTCACTGACACACACACAAGTGTGTGTTGCCCACTACAGTCTCTAATTCCGCATGGATTGTGTGATGAAATTATTGCACAGCACGCTAAAAATAAAAATGACAAAAACCCCAAAATCCAACTGTTGCTCATATGACAAGAAAAACAACTGAAAAGACAGCGTGACCAAGCTGACTTACCCGATTGAACCAACACATTTCAGCACTCAGGAACTTCATCAGGATTTTTACAGAACAAGTACAAGAACAGCCTATTTGAACACCACCAATAACCATCAATTATCCAATGAGGCCGGACTCTAAAGGATGCTGCACCTACAACAGAACATTTTCAAAATAAAGTTCTAAGAAAATAAATCATTTTTTCTGTTGTATTATACTGTATTTATTATATTAGTTTTAGCTCTGTGTACCTAATAAACTGGAAACTAAGTGTATATATTGTAGATTGTGATTTATTTTCTGAAGAATGTACACGTGTGTGTGTGTATTTACACACACACACACACACACACACACACACACACACACACACACACACACACACACACACACACACACTATTATTTCAGTTTTTCAACAAGCTGCCACTTAAAGAGGAAGTTTTGAAAGCTCAGTTTGGCTCAAAGAGTCTCTCTCTGTGCCATAAGGTAATCCGTCTGGTGTCTGAACAAATCTGTCCTGGTGTAATGCAGTGTAAAATGCTGTGTAGACTTGCCTGAAGATGGTTACTCTTACAGTTACTAATAGCCTATCAAATTGTTTAGGTTTAAATCTTTGTAGCACATTTTACTGTCTTAATTTACTGACACAATTACTTGGACAAAGTCATTGAATGAGATGAAAACATGCTGTACCAATGTGAAAGCACAGGTGTCAGTTCATATGCATCACCAAATTGGTTTAGTAGCCTACCTGTGCCAGCCAGTGGGCCTGTCATAGCAGCGTCACAGTCGTCATTATCACTCACATTCATGCTTCAGGATGGCTGCCTGATAGAAGTGTCAACGTTAGGTGAGTGCTCAATATATACTGATTTTGCTGGAACTTTTATTGTCTCTCTCCTTCACTTTGCCATTTGTCAGCCTGGCGGTGTCGTCCTCAGCAGCACACAGGAGTTTGCTGTGTGCTGTGCCAACACAGAGATGGCTGGGAAAGCCACAGCAGGAGCTCCAACGTGTGAAAAGGGTGACAATGACCTTCAACAAACAACACTGTCAACACATCAGGTTCAGCAGGGTGTTGAGAGAGTGTGACAGGAGGTGTAAATGAGAAGCCCTGTTGAAACTGTACTGTGTGAGCCACTGCAAAGCTGCAAATTCACATTTCCTCTCAGTTGGGCTTATATTGTGTAGTGTGTGCTGCATGTTTATATATATATATATATATATATATATATATATATATATATATATATATATATATATATACTGTATATATGAATGAAAACTATTAGGAAATGAGCTCAAGAGAAGTGAGCTGCTCTCGTTTAATGACCAGTTATCATTACATCAAAAATAATCTAAGTTCACATTCAAACATATTGTTGACACAGTTGGCCAAAGTCTTGCAATTTACTAGCCTATAGTGTATATTATCATATTTTATATCCACATATTTGTAAATCAAAGAAAAAAAGATTGAATGTCTTTACAATGACTGCTACTGTTCAACAACTCTACAGTCTGCCAATTATTTTTCTTTTATTAAGGGAACATTTCCAACATTTGCACTTTATTTTTTTTCACACAATGGCATTAGTTATGTTGTCTTTTGAAAGTGAAAAGCAAGTGATGTAGGTCGTTGATTTCAGAATAACTAAAAGACATTGAGTCATATGAGATGTTCTTAATTTACTGCAGTACACAATGTGCTCAGTGGCTTATTCCTAAATTAGAGGATCATACCTCTGTAAACATTCAAAGTGTATAAATTAGTTTTAAATGGTTAAATGTTGATGACAAAGATTTGGCTCCATCAATTAGATCTGAGGGGAAATCTAAAGATTATATTTGAAAACAGGATACACTGAAAATGTTCTGAACTAATTTGTTGCAATTTTAAACCAACCAACTGATGAATATTGACATGTGTTCATGGGTTTATTAACATTGTGAGAATTGTTCATATTGATTAAACCTTTGGGAATTACCAGCATAGAGAAGCATCAGCTCTTAGTTGCCCCTCTTCACTGAATTAAGTTTCTATATTTTTGACAATCAAGACAATCAACTTTAAACAATAAAAATATCAATCTTTATTCTTTGAGATAGCATATCAAAGATAATCTGATGATACCATAACAAATTACACAAGAACTATACAACAGTAAGCAAACCCAATAACTTTATCTGATTAAAGACAATATAATAACATAATGTATCATCTCTTCTGTATGTATGGAAATGTTTTTGGTTTGACTTGGAAGAGGCAGAAAATCGAAATATGTTGCATGTAGATGTAGACTCTATAAAGTATCACTTGAGTTTGTATCAATGCACACATTTAACACAAATATTAACAAAAACGTTCTAATTTCATTGGTGTTATTTAAGGATTTTGCACAAATTCTTCCTTTCAGTGGTAGAAAAACACCACCTCTGACAAAATCTGCTTTAATCTTGTAAATGTCACTGTTCTAACCATTATCTATTGGCAGGATCAGTTGTAATTGTGAATATTCAATGTACAAATATTGACAACGTTTGCACTTTGGTGCAAGTTATAGTGCAGCTTAGCCAAAAGGGTACAACATACTGTGTGAATACAGGCCACAAGAAATAAACACTTAGTAAAGATAAAAGATCATCACTGTAGACCTGCAACATACCTCTGGAAGCCAACAGCTGGAATGAAAGTTGAATTAAACAGATTACACTTAACATGCACATAAATACCTATTCATAAATCAATTCTATATACTGCATGTGCTTCTCTTTAGGACACACCAAAAAAATTACTTTTATTTGGTTTACAGTCAGAAAAACAAAATGGACAAAATGGCTGCATGGGACAACAGTTGTACAGACTTTACAACTCCCATTGTATATAATATTAGAACATGAATTGCAATAAAAATACAATAGTGAATGAGTAATATAAAATGCAAGGTATGACTGTATTACACAACATTGGCATTATATAGAAAGAGACAGGATGGTTTGGCAAAAAGGGGTTTTAAAAACATAACACAACGGAAAAATGACAATGGGACTAATTTCTCCGAAAGCTGCTCCACACTGCCACGGTTAGTTTTTTATTATTATTATTTTGCAGTGCGGAGGTGTCAACAATATCTTTGCTTTCTCCATGACACTATAAACCTAATCTAAGTATCCCTACTTAACCCTAGTATCTATAATAAACTATACACCACAACACAAAGCAGACCAGGCCAGTGGCACTAACAGTTAATCCTAGTTAAGAGCTAATTTCATCTGATATGCTGTACTTCATTTTGAATTACTGTTTGCCATTCCTCCTCATCTGGGCAGCCCTGCATGGCGAAACCTCCTGCCACCCCAAGATCCTGCAAAGGTATTCTGTCCACAACAGGCTTTGTTTTCTCTTATGGGCACTCTTTTTTCCATCATACTACTTCATTTTGATCAAAACCTCCACCGATGGTTTCCTTACATCTTACTTCCATGGATACTGCACTCTACTGCAGTCCTGACTGCCAGCGAGTGCTCTAAAAATAAACCAAGCAGCCAGAGCTCAGTAATGAGATATGTATAGATTTACTTTTGTTTATCCATTACCTAACTTTTTTGGTTTATTGTAAACAATCCTGAATGTAGAATTGCATTGTGCAATCAGGAAGATGGGGAGAACAAAACAAGGGGTGTTCTGTACAGTATGTGGATCTACAGGTAAAACATAATTTTGCTCACTAAAGGAAAATGTTGGGATTTACTCTGAATCATGTGTCTTGGAACTTCCTGTGGTTAGGTTGCTTTCTCGGGCAGAAAAAGGTCCTTCCAGAAAAGGGCTTCACAGCATGAGTGTGTGTTTGTGTGCATGTGGGCTTGTTTATGTATACAGAATACATGTATGTTTTGTGCCTGGCTGTGTCCTGATGTCATATATTGGCTCTACATTTCGTGGGAGAGGGCTTCATGCTGAGCAGCCACTCCGTTGGCCTGCAGGGCGCTGGGCTGCCCCTCAGGCTGACCATTGGCCTTTGGCTGATCAGCAGGATTGTCAGATGGGTGTGAGCTGAAATGGCCGTTGGACTCATTTAACCGGCGGACACGATATGTCTCATAGTGGATGCTGCCTGTGATGTCCTTTATGTTCTGCATGTGTGTCCTGAAAGACAGAAAACAGAATTACAACATCAGTAAGTATTGACTATAGCGTAACAGCAAAACGCCTACAACAAGCAAAATATGTTTTCTTGTGTTACTTTATAAGTCTTTGATTCCCAAAGTGGGTGCCATGGCACAGGCCAAGAGAGTGCTGCATTAACTGTTAGCTTTTTGTGAATAGGGGACGCTAGCTGTCCCACACTGGACAACTTCATCTACAAGGGAAAGTTATCGTACGCTGAGATTCTTCTAAAAAAACCTATACTATTAAATGTAATATTTTTTTTGTTAATTGACAGATAAAATCAATATGATTTGTTTTGACAATATGTTACCAATGAAATAGACCTAGTCATTGTTAGTTGAAAAGGTTTGGAGAACCATTGTTTTTGCCTAAAGGCAGGCATAGATTAGACTCCTGTACTAACAAGCAACTCAAATGCTAACATGTAATAGAGAGCCTTTGTAGAAATGCCTGTTGTGACACTGTCTAGGGAAGCACTCAACCCATCTAAAATAATTTCATTAGTATTGATTTTAGTAGGGAAGTGAAGCGTCATAGAATCTCTGTGCTGTTTCCAATTCATTTCAACAAATAAAGTGAGTTGCTTCTAATTAAGCAAGAGGCTTGGTCCATAGCAAGTCTTTTATATCATTTCATATATATTGTTTATAAAATAAACTCTAGATTTATAATGCAAGCTCACCTGATGAGGAGGTCCCGCAGGTAAGCAAACTCACAGTGTGCAATATTCTCAACTGTAGACAGAAAAAAATAAGAAATATTAGTTGAATTACATAACTTAAGAGAGACTCACATCAGACTGTTTTTATGCAGCAGATAAATTACTTTACACACACACACACACACACACACACACACACACAGGGAAAAGATGTCCAACAAATGAAATGAGATAACTAAATATTATCCTTTCTATTCCAGATTACTTGCCATTCCTCAAAACACCACAAAATGGCAGTGTTGCTCACAAGTCAACTGAAGGGCATCCTCTAACATGACATCTCCAGCAATTTTCTTAAGCCAAGATAACACACTCCTCCACTTTGGAGTAATTTAATACATCTCGGCTCTCCTCTATATTGGAAAACTTTAAGTGAGACGTTTTAACATACTCCCTGTGACAAGCCGCTGGTGCCTCCAGTAGGGCTAACACATGTTTGAATTATAGATTATGTCAAGAGTGTAAATGAAAAAAGGAGGGTGCTATTTATGTAAAGCTTTGAAATCCATGGGCAGGAAATTAAACTCTCTTTGAAAAGAGGAGAGCAGAATAACTGCCGGGTCTGTGAGCGCTGATTAGTGGCGTCGAAGGAAGATGCTGCTAACTTGAAACGAGCTGCACTGCTGGTATCTCCACTCTCTACTCGTACCTACAGTATATACAGTACAATATATACATTTAAATGCATGTCTACTCTTTTTCCTCCCTCCTTCTCTAATCGTTTCTCCAATCCTTGAAAATAAACAGTTTCTTTTCCACTTGGGATATATATAGAGACTTCTCCTCTGAGGCCTAAATTATGTCGGTGCCGAAAAGTCCAACAGACCAGCAGCTTCCTCTCTCCTCCTTTTCCGTGTTCCCTCTCTCCCACCACTTTCTACTAGAAAGGAGCCATTGTTCTTTCAGCTGGACAAGACGGCATTTGTCCCACAATCCATGTACTTCACCTCTCTCGCCCCTGCCGTTCTGTGAAGTTAATTTCATAATGCCTGTTGAGAGAGTAGTAGTCACCTTCAAATTCTTAACACTAAAAGGATCCATGGTACTAGCTCGGAAATGTCATCTTTTCAGGGAGTACAACAGCCTTGTTTAAGCTTGAACGAAATGCATTTCTGAGGTTCATGTGGGACCAATGTAATACTTACTACTACTAAAAACAAACATTTCTGCTACACCAATTTGTAGTCTTTAAAAAAAATATTTGTGAAATATTGGATAATTTTATCGCTATCTGCATTTTATTTCTAAATGATATATTTAGTTAGTTAAATAAAGAGATTTATGAGAGATTTAGAGGTGACATCTCTCTTCGGTGGAACTGCCAACAAATCACAACTAGACATCTGGGTTTTTTTTGTAGGAGGCTTTGTATTGTATTCTTTAAGTTTGTCGTATGATTTATTGTAAAATCTTAAATTTGAAAAGTAACTATTTAACTACAGCTGTCAGATAAATGTTGTGGAGTAAAAAGTACAATATTTACCTCTGAAATGTAGTGGAGTGAAAGTATAAAGTAGCAGAACATACAAGTACTCAAATCAAGTACTTCAAAATTGTATTGAAGTACAGAACTTGAGTAAATGTACTTAGTTACTTTCAACCACACTTTAAGAGTTGAACAGTCCCTGAGCAGACTTAACGTAGCTATATTTACTTCTCACAATGTCTTTAAAAGGTCACATTCCCAGTGAACCAGTAGGTGCTTCCTAACCACCCTGAATCACAGATGAACTAGACAAGCAGCTTGACAAGCAGGAATAATTTACAAGATATAAAAAAATGTTTATTTTTATTGATAGTCCCTTGTCCAGGCCTCCTCCAGCTGTCTTTTTGTCCTTCAATCAAACACACACACACACACACACACACACACACACCCCCCCACCGGGTGAGGTGAGGACATTCACTGGCTAAGAACCTTGGCAGTGTGAGCATGCAGTACAGGCCAACAAATGTAAACTGTATCACAGTTGCTGCATACAAGTGTGTGTGAGGCAGTGTTTCTGTGTTATCCCAAAGGACACAGAAAGTCCTTGTAAATCTCTTCCCCTTGTCTCATACATGTCCCTAGTTACAGACTCAGAGATATGTATGTAAACAAATGCCTGGTAGTCAAAGAACAGATGGTTTTACCAGCTGGCCAGATTTTAAAGCTGTAGTTTGTAATTTCCACATGTTGAAAATACACCGAAATTGCGAATCTGTGTTGTCATGCAAAGCTGTTTCACCGTGTTGTTGCTGGTACGTTGCATAAATGCCATCAACTTACCGGGTAGCCTGCACGTGATTTTATTATTTATCAGAATGATTAAATTAGATGGCCTGTCAACTAAAAGGTGTGACCCAGTTGTGAGTGTGGTAAATGAGACCTTTTAGTGTTTGAACAAATTCCCCCATGTAAATGGACATTATAATATTATTATGCCAATCTGTAATATATAAAGTTAAGAATTATTAATAAACCTCAATGGATTTGTCTCAAGTGGATTTCAGCTTTAACCGATGCGGTTATGTGTTTAGACCGTCGGGAAACATATATTATTCTGCCTGATAAATCATTTTCTATTGTCTGTTTGGCAGGACAAGTAACCAGCTGTGTGTGTGTGTGTGTGTGTGTGTGTGTGTGTGTGTGTGTGTGTGTGTGTCTTAGATCCACGTGTATTACCCTCTATGGTGCCCCATTTTGTTTTCCTTCCCAGAATCTTCTTTCCGTTCACCTGGTACTCCTGGTCACTGCCCACAACAGCAAAAGGGATCATCTCCTGTTGAGTGCACACATGCAAACACACACACATACACACACACACACACACAGGCACACACATGCACACACACGCACACGCACACACACGCACACACACACACACAGTCATTGAAGCACTGCTGCTGATTTGTTTTCAGGTCATGCTTTTGGTTGTTCACCTTTGCTAGAACAAGATGCTGCAATTGACTTTTTTACTACAGAAAATAAATACAGAAAAGAATAGGAGACAAAAAGTTAAAAAAAAATGTTAATTACATTTGACAAAGGCTTGAATTTAACATTATTAGTTTGAAAATACACATTTGTAATTGCTATGTCAAATGCTGGAGCCACAAGAGGATACCGTCTATTGAACTGAGTCTGTGAACGTACCCTGATTTTGTCATTGATCATCCTGTCGTCTGCATCCTCGTCAAACTCTTTCTGAGGGTAAACATCGATTCCATTGGCTCGCAGCTCTTCCCTGATCTGCACAAAGCCAAGCACAATGACACACGGAAACATTACCTCAAATTGGCAAAATACACAGTATCAGCACACAAGTTACCATATAGATTTGACCAACTAATTCAAGTTAAATAGTGGATATTTTACTACTCTAAAGCAGTCTTCTTTTTATAAATTCACAATTGCTAAATCATTACATCATTATACAAAGGTTTCTGTAACAAGAGCTGAAACAGACAGACACTGAAAAAAGGGAAGTCAGATTGGCAAACAAAAACAATCAATTAGGTTCAAACCCTTCATCCATCATCTCACCAACATCTGAGTCAATCAGTGACCATAACATGCAAAAACCACTTGATGCTTGGACTGAGTCCTGTTTACATACATGTATTTAAGTCTGGTTTTGGAGACTTTAATTAAAACTGTTCTGACCCACTAGAGGACATAAATAAACACTTGGTTATGTTATGCTGGCTGGTGTTGACATTAAATGGTTCCTTATTCCTTGACATGGAGGAGTTAACATTGAGGTTAACCACTCTTAGGAACAAATCCAGACAGAGGTATGACTTATAAAATGGCCTCCCCTATTCTTTATGTCTTTATAATGAGAAAATGTCCTTTTAATGAATGACAATTTCCACTTGGTCCTTGATCAAACATTTCATTATTTATGCTTGGAAGCTTTCTCAGGTTATAGGATGCAAACCAAGTAAAATTTTACAATAAAAGCCACATCAACTCTCAATTAGAGGAATGCAAACAGACACTCACAGCTGGACACAAGCTGAACATTTAATAGAAAAACCCCTCTTATTCTGTTTGTAAGTTGCTAAAGGGAAAGTAAAAACATCAATTGGCACGAGAGGCTTTTAGTCAATAATCTTCAGGGTCATACAGAGCATGTGCGGCCAACCAAAACAATCCAGCTACAAGCCCTGCAGCTTCCATTCTCTGCCAGGGCCTGGTCCAATCCCTGCTTTGTTCTTATTGGACGGTGTTACAGGCATCATGGGGAATATGGTAGCCAAGACTCCCATCGTGTATCTCTAAAATGAATAAAACTTTTAGGGAAGTCTGTAGTCTTGGAAGGAGAGCTGGAAAGATAAAGGAAATGATGGAGGAAGGCAGGTGGCTGTCTGCCTCCTGTGGATTGAGAATTATCCAAGAGAAACACACACTGAGGAAGAGATGCAGCGAAGACCGTTAAAGACTCAAGCCAGGTGGAGCGAGAATCTGTTGTTGCAGGGGAAGCCGTGATAAGGAGGTTGACGGCTATGACATTACAGTGGAGGATTATCTGTCTGGGGAGTCTCATTGAGTGTTAGTTTTCTATGAATGAGACTACTGTAACATAGGCTACCAAGTAAAAGTAAAATAACCCCTGAGAGGAACAACTAGACTACTGCTTCAATGTGCTGCTGCATGTTAAATTAAACCTTTGATATCTTTCCAATGTTTAGTCTGTACATTTGCTGACCATGTCGTTTTGTACCACCTCTTGTGATTTAAAAGTGTACAGTTAAGGACATACTGATACAAAACTACAAAAGAGTCTCCAGCCATGCTAGCTGCTCTGTGAGGCTGTACTTAGGCACAGAAATGCTTTGAGCTAAATGCTAACATCAGCATGCTAGAGTCAAGCCGGAGTAAAATCCCCTTACGCGTTAACACTTACTTGGCCAAGCTGATTCTGATGCTAACATGCTCGCAATGACAATGTAAACAGTTAAGCAGGTATTATGTTTATGTGTTCACCATCTTAGTTTATTGTGTTAGCATGCTAACATTTGCTAATTAGCACTAATCACAAAATACAGCTAAGGCTGATAGTATTAAATCATAAACCAAAGTCAAGGGATCTCCAGAGTCATTAGGATTTGTTCACTGGCTACCATGGATATCTGTACCAAATTTTACAGCAATTCATCTAACAGCTGTCGAGACATTGCACTAAAAAACTAAAATGTGAACCTCATGGTGGTGCTAGTGGAAAATCTAGGGATCACAAAACTCATTAGGAGATATTGCCTGGGAACCATGACTGTCTGTACAAAAGTTTGTGCTTAATCATGCAATAGTTGTTGAATGGCTGCTAGCATGGCTAGAAACATGAGCAGCACTTAAAGATGAGCAAACTGTAAAGAGCTTTGACTACCACATAAAGTATCAAAAACAGGGAAATTAACTTGGATTACTTGTAGAAACTGATGAATATTAATTGTTCACCAAAATGCTACTTTCTAGTTCCTTTAATTCTGGTCACGTTAAAGAGAGATTGTGTTTTTTTTCATTATGTACCACACAGTGGTGACCTCTCTGAACGTGCTGACTCGTACGATCACCCAGTAATTCACTGGTAATGAAGGGCGTGCCTGCTCGCTTGGCAACTGGGCAGAAGTCCCCCATCTAAAAAAGAGCCAGACTTAAGAGTTGTGGAATGCCGCTCAGTAAATAAATGCTTAAAATAAAGAGTTCTTAAATGTTTCCGTCTGGAATGAGTAGGACTTTCAAAGTGTTACAGTTATAGAGATGATACAGTATTCCCCAGGATAGGTACAATGTGGGTTTGCCCAGATGGCTTTTGTTTGTGGTGCCTGGCAGCTCTTCATATGTTACCAACCTGGGAATGTGAATATGCATACACGTGTTTGTGAGGGGAATCCGCCGACTGTTTACTCATCCATTTATTTTAAGCTTAAAGACCTGCTACAGGTTATTGCAGGTGTGATGGGTGGATCAGATTAACCGAAGTCACATGTGAAAACCAGACTCACACGCACACAAAATACAGCACACAAAACACACACTCCTCTCACCGCCTGTTTAAAGTAGTCCCTCTCCTCTAGGGTGAGTGTGTCGGCCTTGGCAATGACGGGGACGATGTTGACCACTTTACTGAGACGCCTCATGAACTCCACATCCAGAGGCCTCAGACTGGAGGAAAATAAGAGATGACAGAACAACTTCATTTCATGCATACATGTCTGTAACTATGTTTGTTATTTGGAAACTCCACATTAAGACGTCCTGGTCTGAAACAAAAAAAGGAGAAACAATTCACAACACTGCAGATTTGTGCTCTAAACCTTTAACATATTAATTTTTTCCCCTGTGGCATAAAAACAAATCTACTACAGGAAGTTATGGCATGTGGATTCCTAAAAAAATGAATATAATGAAACACAGTAACCACTAGAGGGCAATCATTGTCTGTTCCAATACATTCAGTTCACCCAGGTTTCTCATGTTGACACTCATTATACTGCATTAACCTATGTTGCCGTTTATTTTCTATACTCATTATTCCTGTTACACTCTCCGAGGTGTGATTTCAGTAAAACAGGAAAGTGCACATTCATTTTGAGGGTTAATGCATAAAGTTAGTCAGTCTAATGCAGCTCTTTGTTTGCCATCTCCCATTTGTCTCCAATATTCTGCTTTTACTCAACTCAAAGCAAATTTGGACAAAACTATATTCTCCACATTGGTTTTCATTTTCTCCCGTAGCAGCCTTATAATTGTGCTTGGTGAACAACTGAATACCCCTGTCCTTACATCACTCTACACATCCTTACACTGCTGTTCTACAGTATTCTCTGTATGTTTCCTTTTTCTCTCTGCCTCAATGTTGCCTCTAGTTGTTCCTCCAGACAGACTCCCCTCATGCTGTCTGCTCTGCCCTCCAATTAGCCCCAGCCAAGCCAGGCCAGCCTGGTTCAAAGACCAAGGGGCAGCTGGAGGAGAGGCCTGGCTGACTCTCCACAGTGACTGACAAGCACGCCATCATGAACATAGGATGAAACATAGGGGAGCATGTGCTACATGGAGCGAGACAGAGGAAAGGAGAAACATAGCTGCACAAAGTTAAAGAGAGAAGACACAGTAAGCAGTGCATTCAACTAGCCATTACTACATCTTCATGCATTTTACATGCTGAGGGGATAACTGGCATGTGTCATATGCATGCAGGGAGGTAGGATTGCGAGAAATCAAAAGGAAAAAAGACAAAAGGTGGATGTCTCTCAGTATGAATATTTATCAAATATAATTTATGTAACCTCATACATAATCTGTCTATGTACAGTTGCATGAACGTACAAATTGGCATGTGCGCTGTGTCATATGCATGACTGAGCATACATGCACAATTTCATGTCTACACATGTATCTTTGCATATGGACAATAAATGTCAACAACAAAGTATGCATGCGTGCATAGACGTCCACTTAAATCCTTTTTATGTGGTTGGAAATAAAATAGCAGTCATGTACATTGAGAACGATGAGCTCTGCTGTCAAAAGAGAAGAAGAGAGAACAGACAACCACAGTGCAGATAGCTCTCCCTTCCTTCTTTTATATAATGGATTAGAAACCAGCTCTGAGTTGATGAGTGCCAAAGTGCAGCCTTCTTTTTTCAGGAGGACATGTTAAATGAGGGAACAACAAGACCGCCCAGAGGGGAAACAGTGTGGCTCACTCTTCCATTATCGGAAATGGCTGCCGATGCCATGAGTGTGTTGTGCTTCACTGAGCATCGTTCCTCTATCTGAAACCACAGAAGCAACTTAAATGCAAATTGCTGACACGCAAATTACATTAGAGCCTCGATAAATACAAACTGCTGTTTTAAACGTTTCAGACTAAAAGACAATCGGAAAAGAAAACAGCATATCTCTAATGATAGAGGCCTATGAGAGCTACCAGGGAAGTTCTGTCATCGTTTTCCTGCCTGTCATTCTTGGACTGCGGTAACATGGCAGAGGAGCCGTGTCTGTGTAATTGGTTACAGACCCTGATTTAAAACTTCAACTGGCGTTGCTGTGTGAAACGAAAAAGGGAAAATAAGCAAAAGGAGAATAATGACAGAACATTTTGTTGAGTTTTTAGATTTTTTCCACCAATTTTTTTCTGTGGGAGGATAACAAAATGTTGTCACAAATTAAATCTTATTTGTTTATTTATGGTCCAAGCTCGTTTTTGGGTGTATAGAAAATGTAATTGCAAATATGTGATGTATGTTCCCTCTTCTAAGTCTACATATCTAAACATACATATATACAAATGTGTCTTTTAACATATATTCATCTCTATGCCAAGTCACAACAGTAGCCCCAACAGATGCCTCCTTTGTTCTGCTGCCTATAACTCTCTGGTTGGCTCTAAGGAAGACACCACTTCCTGAAAGATGTTTTGCATCTTTGTTTTCAAAATGAGTTGGTTTTCATGTGTGCATGTATGTGTGTGTGGGTAGTGACACTTTAAATATAGCCTGTTTGAAACATTTGAGGATATTAGGAGCTGAGAGAAGGAAGCAATACAGATTCACAATAAAAGAGAGAGTGTTGAGCGGTTTGGGGTGTTGTTGAACTGGCTGAACTAAGCAGCTGTAAGTTGTGTGACATACAAACACATTTGGAGCATCCACACAAGTGTTAGCATGCCTACTGCCCACTTGAGTCCACTACACACACTGCTTTACATGAACAGGGATACACACAAACACACACATTCTTTGAAGCTGCAGCTGTGGCGACATGAGCAGATGATGAGGGGGCCTGTCAAACAGCAGGACGCACAGACACACACATGTCATCCCCCACTCACAGAGAGAACGTAAGTGGACAACTGTTGAGTTACTGGTGTGCAGAAATATGAAGAAGCAATGGATGGAGCCGTAACAGAAATATACACTCAGATGGTTAGTGAATGACTGTGTGCATGGGTGTTTTGAGTGCTTTTATTTGCATGTGGACAATACAATACTCCTTTCAAGATTCCTCTATAAGATTCCTCACAGGCTCATCGATGTGTGCTCGTCTCTGACCACATGTCGGACTCCACCAGGAATGGATCTGTAAACCACTTGGTGTCCCATCGTTCTGTTTAACAACATGTTCCAGATAAATGATCAAGGCACTGGAATGAATAATCAAATCCTGATGTAGCCCTTTTTTAAATTAAATTCAGTGGAAAAACACTTTCAGGCGTAGTGATTCAATAGATTAGGAGGTTGGCAGAACGTTGAAACGTGTTAAGGCCACACAATTTCATACATTGTAGTGGTAAATGCATTAATCAGTAAGCCTAATAAAAGGTTAGCATATATATATATATATATATATATATATATATATATATATATATATATATATATATATATATATATATATATATATATATATATATATATATATATATATATATATATAGCCACCACTACAATTTATCCCACTCAAAATAAGGCACTTTCTAATTGTTTCTCTGTCTCTCTACCTCTCTAAACTATGAGAACTGTAGTCATTGTGTTTCATTGTGAAATCTGACTCTTCAAGTGATATTCCGTGTCTCTGAGGAAGGAATGAGTTCCACATGTGGTCACATAAGAGAGAGATGATAAAGAAGAAAAAAAAGAAAGCTGCAGAAGGATGTGGTTAAAGAGCTGTGGACAGACAATGGGTTAGGGGAGATTCCCAAAAGGCCTGATTAGACTCTGCAACTGTGGGAGAAACTGGTGGAATGAAGAGCAAAAAGTGGGGCACTTAGTTACAAGAGTGCATGTCTCTTTTATATGTGATCTTACCAGTGGCCTGTGGGAGGTATGAAGTATATGCAGCAGTGCACCCTGGAGTCTGGGATCCTCTTCTTCCTGTTGATGTTGATTTCCTCCTGCAGGTAGGCTTCATACTGGTCATTAATGAACTTCATAATGGGCTGCCAGCTGATAAAGAAAACAGGAATGAGAAGCTAACTTTGTATCCGCTCACAGTCCAAACCTCTTGCTTACAGTTATTGAAGCTACGGCAGTAACTGAAGAATTATAGTGATGAATAGTGTGGTTTCATGCAGAGTTATGTTCTGAAACATTGTATTCTATACTCAAAGAATGTGAGTCGCCATGTTCTGTAGTCATATTCTGCAAAACAAGCATTTATTTATTATTTTACCTTTATTTAACCAGGAAAAGACTCATTGAGATTAAAAATCTCTTTTTGTACTGGCCAAGACAGGCAGCAGTACAACCACACATACACAAAAAAATACACAAAAACATAAGACAACTGAATCAGCAAATTTTTCAAAGTCAACCGCAATCCTAAATACATCTACAGCCAGATGTGACTGAATCAACATCCTCTAAAAAGCGACCAATGAGACCAGCTCATTAAGTTTCATGGATTTCTGTAACTTGTTCCAGGTAGAGGGAGCAGGAAACTTTTATACCTTAACTTATATTGCTTATATATTATATGCTATATCATATGCAATTTTTTTAACACTGTAATAAAACTGTATATTGTTGTATGCAATTGTATTACATACAAACATAAAATTGCAATGTTATTTAGATAAAACACTGAACTCTGGCTTTGATAACCAAGTCAGAATGAATGAGTAACCATACACATGCAATGATGGAAATGACAAAGGTAACAGCTGCTGAAGCCTTCAGATAAAGTAAGTTGAGCTCACCAGTTTTCATTGTTGATCTGATCCCCAAAACCCGGAGTGTCAATTACTGTCAGCTTCATCCTCACTCCTTTCTCCTCAATATCTGGACAAAGGAAATATATTTAATTAGTAGTTATTTTGGACACACACACAGAAAGTAACAAATCAGTAGTATGAAAGAGCAACAGGAAACACATTATCAATACTGTAAATATTTCGGCTGTAGGCAACAAAACATGAAACATTGGCCAACCATGACTGATGGATTTGATGTCAATGGTCTTGGGGATCCTCTCCTCTGGGTTCGGCTGCACCGACTTACGGCTCACTTTGGATTTGAACAGGGTGTTCATCAGAGTGGACTTTCCCAGGCCGCTTTGCCCTGATCAGGAAATCACACAACAGTTAGAGAAACTGACAGTCACAAGGACAAGAGCCTCATTCAACTCTAACACAAGAGTTTCTTAAAGGCTTTTTTTTCACAAAACCAGTGACACTGAATATGCACATGACATCATCTCTAATGTATGGATTGTAAAGTGAGTGTCTTTGTGTGTGTATGTCAATAGACCATGAGCATAGCAGGACAGTTGTGGGGTAAGACAGGCAAGCTGTGAGGACAGATGTATTGTATAGAACACACACACACACACACACACACACACACACACACACACACACACACACTGCATCACTGCGGTCAAACCACCAGGTGATGAACAATACAGCATTTCTAACAAACACTTTAGGACTGTGCCCACATTAGGTATTTTTACCTCCGTGACAAATCAATCTCTGTACATCAAATCATGACCGATTTCATTTTTATCTACTGTGTGACCCCATTAAAATATAACATTTATAGAAAACTGTGCTTTCAAAATACAAGACAAAGAGTGACTGAGAACTGAGGACGTTCATTTTACAATATTACTTTATACATTCATGACATTTCTTGTTTATTTATTCCTTGGAAAAGATGGATATATAACATATTGGTAATATAAATGTTCATTTAACTTTAGTACTTGTTTGGAAAATAAAAAAAAAAACGAACAGAATTTGTATTCTTTTGTGTCTCTCTCTCTCTCTACCCCCCCCTTCTGTTCACAGCAGCTATGGGCATCCACAGTGGCGTGTGGAGCATTGCCAAGCTGCCAGGCCCTCTTTACACCCAGGGCGGCCTTTACTCTCTCTCTCTCTCTCTCTCACACTTGCTCTTTCACACTCTACATTCAGTCAGTTGCATACATTTTCTCTCTCACAAACACTCACTGACACACCCTGGCTGCCCTCTCTGCATGGTGGAAATCAAAAGGTCAGCTGGCTGAGGGCAGGGATTAGGCAAATGCATCTCATAGGAGACCACAATGGACACGGCCAAGACCACAGCTTCTCTAACCTTTCACACTCGACACCCAAGTTGGCCAAAGTTTCTCTGTTAGAAACTTCATTAGAAAAACAGAAGATGCTCTAGTTTTTATATTTCTATCCTGGCATTCTTCTTAAAACTCATTTACATAGGCAAGTAGGAATCTAACAAAGTTCAGGTAAAGAAAGCTCATTAAACCTACAGGGAAAAATAGGTATCTTACTGCATACTGTAGCATTGTGAAAGAGGTGAACACCATACCTCTACAATCTCATGTATCCTGGTGTCTGAAGAGTGTCAAACATCTAATTACCTGAAGGGATTACTGGCCATACAGTGAGAAATAGGACTCCAACAAGGAGTTAGGCAACTATCTGACAACGCATTACCCAGATAAACTTGATACGTAGTTATAGCATTGTATATCAAAGCTCCCATCTTGCAATCAAAAATCAATACACGCAGGTGTTTTTTTTAAAGATTATTTTTTTGGGGCATTTTTAGGCCTTTATTGACAGGACAGCTGAAAAAAATGAAAGGGGAGAGAGAGGGGGAGAATGACATGCAGCAAAGGGCCGCAGGTCGGAGTCAAACCCGGGCCCACTGCGTCAAGGAGTAAACCTCTATATATAAACTCATCATTGTTCCGTAAACTGTTTTGTATCCTGCTCGGGTATTCATAGTGTCAGAGAATCATTTCACAACACGTTTCATTTATCCTTGAGGTGTCGGAGCAATACAAGTGGATACATGTTGGCGTTATGTAGAAATGTGCAGTTAGATAGTGTGTGTATAACTTAGAACATTCACTTAGTCATGATTGCCACTCTCTCACTAAAATGCTTGCACTTACACTTCATTCCCCTACATCTATAAATCAACATGTCTCTTTGAATGAACACTATCAGTCCTCCTTGGAGTTGTGCCATCTAGCTGAATTCAGTACAGAGTCAATAACTGTTGTAAACATTTGGAAGCATTTACAGCCTCAAGTCTTCTCGGATACATCTGTGTCAGTTTAGACTTTAGGACTTGTATCCAAATCTAACATGAAGGCATAATCAAGCTCAAGGTCAAGCTAGATGGGAACATACACACTTTTACTTGACCAACCTTTTCTCATACAAAATATATTTTGATATGCTTTTATTTAGCATTAGCACATTTTCAACCTTTAACAGTTTCATTCTCCTCTACAATACCTACTCACAGCAACTAAAGCATAATTAAGTGAAGGAAAATTGCAATTTTTCTGCATATGAACATAATTTGTGGGAGACAAGGTTAGAGTTAACTTCACAAAATAACACTACAAACGCAAGAAAAGTCAAGGGGACTGAACACTTTCTGAAGAGTGTCTATATTTTCTGCATGAACTCAAGTTAAAGGGGAACAGTGAAACTTTGGGACTGTTTTTGATAGGTTTTGAAATAAACGTGTAAATGTCAGACTCACCCACAACCATAATGTTGAGCTCGAAGCCCTGCTTCATGGCCTTCCTTCTCATCTGCTCCAGGATGGCATCGATGCCCACGTAGCTGAAGTCGCTGCCATGAGTCTTCTCCCCCTTACCTTGTGGGTTGGGGTGGTGGGGCTTGGTTGACTCCGACATGTTGCTGTGGCTCAGACTGACCTCTGACCCTGAGGGATGCAAGAGATTAAAGAGGAAAGACAAATGAAAAAGAGATGTAAATGTATGTCTTGATTTATATCAAATGTGCAAGCATAAAGCATGCTTTTTAAGCAGTGAAGTGAACAAAGTATGTAATAAAGTGTAGTAAAGTAAATAAAAATGTATGCAGTGACTTAAAAAAGCAACTGCATAAATAAAAAATGTGTGAATCACAAAGAAAAGCAATGCATGACCGCATACACAAATACAGGTGAAATCATATAAACTATAGAGTACACCAAGCTCTTTGTGAAAACCATAGAAGATACTGATCTGAGCAGTTCATTTCCTGTGTGAAACAGGATACACCAGACTTCAAATTCACATTTATGAGAACCCGTCTTTGTACAAGACAACATTGAAAGGTGATAATCTGTCTGCCAAAAACTCAACTTGTGCGAGAGGGGATAGATGTGCAGATGTGCATGCACACATGAAATAAGAAGATAAACTATCCCATAACTGTTCAATAAAGAATTATTGTTTTCCATTCCCAGTGGTCTTTCTTGCTCCAGTGCATACACTGTACATACAACTGTAAAGCTAACCAGTAAATCATATGGGAACAGGCACACATCTGCTCCTTAATGTTGCATACATTTCTACCTCATGTTAGCAGCATAGTCCACAAAAGAAATTCTGAATTTTCAGAAATAAATGATGTAGAAGTTGTAACCAGAGTGAAACAGATCATCTAACAATAAGAGGTGAATTTCATAATCTTAAAAGAATTAGGAAGACAAAATGAACAGACCTTGTTGGGATAAAATGGCAACTACAAATAATGGCTTACCTCACTTTAAGGAGGATCGATTGTTATGTAGAAGGCTGTTTGCCAAGGCACTGCTGCAACTCTGCCAAATGTGCTGGTATGTGCTTGAAGCAGCACAAAATCGCACTTCATAATGTAGGAGGAGACAACATTTCCTGTGCCGTGACAGAAACTGGTGGTGGTATTGTCTGTGTGAGGTTTGCTGTCACAGACACTACAAACCACAGACACATATACCTGAAGCTGAGTGGAGCCATCCTGACTATACACAGGCATGACAAACTGTAGCTGTAATAGTTCAGGCTCTGTTTTGGGTTGATTATTTTCCTCAAATAACAGAGAAGTGAGAGTTCAAGGCACTAACATCTGAACATAGAACTTTGTGCTTTTGATATGTCTGTCTGACATTGACACGCGTTTTTGCAACATTGCTGATAAGAATATAAATGCAGCACAAATAACAATGAAACATTTTCTGATATCTAACTTTCCTGCTCAGTTTTGCCTTCATGGGCCTTAAGATAAGACGAAAAGTGTAAGATGGAGGTGCAGGAGACAGAGGAAGGGTGTGAGAGGCATGCAATCTTACTAAGAGTATCAATTTCCCAGCTTTTACTGCAACTATGAAGTACAGACTTTCCACAAGAAAAAAACCCTACTTTGGCTCTCTGTGACTGTCCTGGGAAAAGTGTTGCTACTGTAATAACCACTTTGTGCAGTCCTTGTAGCACTGTGGGGGCTTTTTTAATTTAAGGGCACAACTGGGACCGGTCTCACAGGAAACAGGAACACACGTTGAAAGTTGATGGTATATCTTAAAGGATTTAGTGCAACCAGTTCCTAATTAAACAATGTGATTGAATCGGAGTGTATGATCATAGTCCTTTCTACTTCACACTAACATGTGTGATGTTAGTGCACAATCTCATCCTCCTACACACTTGCACACCTTAAAATTCAAAAGTCATGGGAGTATTGATGAGTCAGCTGAATATCTCTGAATTCAATACTCTTTTCTTCTCCTCCAAGCTACAATTGTGGGCTATGAGGAAGGGTCTAACAGCCTCTATAGTATCAGTCAGTCTTTCCAACTTTCAATCCTCAGACAGACAGTCTACTGGTTGACTGATGAACTGTGCTGTGATACCACACGTGGCTTGGCTTAAACTCAACAAATCCATTGCTAAAATCTTGGGGAAAAAATAAAAAAGATCCATCCCCCCTGTGCCTATCATCAGTCAATAAATGAGCAGCATACCGATTTTATTTTTGCACAATAACTTCCACAGCCAAAGAGGCAATTTCCCTTCATGCTAGGACATTATTTTAGTACAGTTCAATCCATGCTGTAACGTGAACCTTCTGTTAATACCTCATCACGGTGGACTCAAGCTGATTTAGAGCTGCATCGCTGTCATCAAGAAACACGACACAGGAATGCAGCGTCTTGGAAAGTGATACTATAATCCTGAGATATTTGGATCGATTTATCTTTAGCCTGCGAGATTGTGTTTGCAAATGTTTGCATAGTGTCATTTGGCTAACCCCTGCACTGAACTTTTTTTACATTGAGCCCTGATTGCATCAATAGCCTATTGAATGACATAAAGCAGATTAGCTCTAATTACATACTCCAGGTCTGCAGCCAAACTGCCTCCTCCTGAGCACCATGACAATGCTAGCCCTGGGCCATCTGCTGGCTCGCATGGCTGCTCTCAAGAATAGACAAACCGTCACAGTGTAGCAGAGGCAAATACACAAAGCGTAGTAACAAGAACTGGCAAATGCGAGACACACATGAACACAAGCAACAGAAAACGGAAGAACAAAATGGCAGTGCCAAGAGAGTCCGAGAGAGACAGCCTGACAACCACCCGGTCGCTTTGATATTCACTTCTCTTTAGGGCTGGGTGATATGGAGAAAAATCTGATATCACGATATTCTTGACCAAATACCTCCATGTTGATATTGCAAGGATATTTTAGGGTTGACAATTGGTGCTTTAACAGAATAGATTTTAGTGGGTATTGCAAATAGTAGAAGAGCTAGAACAGTCTGGCAAGTTCAGAAAATCACATCACTTTACTGTAATGCAGCCTGTAAAACCAGGAAAAGACAACACTTATGTCATATTACGATATTATGATATCCAAAATCTAAAACGACATCTAGTCTTATATCACAATATCGATATAATATCGATGTACTGCCCAGCCCTACTTCTCTTTCTCGTATAGTTCAACTTAGCGCTTTCATTTTCATCAGTGCTGCTTCCTCAATATTTCATTTTCAGGGCTAAGGATCAGTTGGCCATTTGCAATCATCTTTTACTGCTTTTTATATCATTACTTATGTGCCTTATGTATCAGAGTGACAGTTCTGCCATTTAAATCCACAACATAGTGTCTCTTCATGAGTCAGATCTGCATTCGAGCTTTATGATGTTCCACAAAGAAAGCGTTGATAACCTTTGTCAGGGCGAACTGGATGAGTAACCTCATTACAGACGTACAGTATGACTCAGATGACGACTCAGTGGCCTCCTCCGTTGAATGCCAACTGTATCAAAATAGAACAACTGTAATAAAAAATTCCTTCGAAGAGCAGCGTTTCGTTTAACTGAAGCCAAAGAAAAGTCTGTGGGGTGTACAGTTCATTCAAATGAATATGGGAATCGGACCTGTGCAGACGTGTGCATCAATGAACCTAAACTGACCTCTCAATGAGAAAACACATCAAATATTTGGCCACCTGCTGCTCTCCCCCTTCATCAATACAAAGTCTCCAAATGAAGACAACTTTATTAAACTGCAGACAGATGTTATGTGTGAAGCTTGCTTACAATAGATAAACTACTGTAGGCAGAGGATTTGTTTTTGTCTCGTGACATGCAAAAGCAGCATTTTAGGATTAGCTCATTTGAGAGCTTTGTTTAATGAATGGAGATGAGTTCAGGGCTTTTCTTTGCATGACTGGATATATCCCATCAAAGAGAGGACTCCTTTATCTTTAATTGAGGGCACTTATAGCTGAATGGGGGCTGTTTCAAGTTTTGTTACTGGCATTTATATATTCCTACATTTCTGAAGATGACACAGTGATGTTTATTCATTTTCTGCTGTGTATAGTGCTATCTGAAAGACAATACCATTGGTGTTGTCTTATTGGTGAAAAGTACTTGTATTTCACTTAGAGCTGGGCAATATATCGATATTATATCGATATGATATGAGACTAGATATCGTCTTAGAGTTTGGATATCGTAATATGGCATAAGTGTGGTCTTTTCCTGATTTTAAAGGCTGCATTACAGTAAAGTTGCGTCATTTTCTGAACTTACCAGACTGTTGTAACTGTTCTATTATTTGCCTTTACCCACTTAGTCATTATATCCACATTACTGATGATTATTTATCAAAAATCTCATTGTGTAAATATTTTGTGAAAGCACCAATAGTCAACACTACAATATCGTTGCGGTATCGATATTGAGGTATTTGGTCAAAAATATCGTGATATTTGATTTTCTCCATATCGCCCAGCCCTAATTTCACTCATACAGTAACTATAAAAGATGGGTTTCTGTCATGTGTTTTATCTGCATTATGGTGCTTTCCTGTTTGTAACTGAGGGCTTTGCAGCAGACCAGACGACAGCATTTACATCCGCACTAAACACTAAAACGGTTTGTGGCTGAAAGGGGTACTCCACCAATTGTACACATGAATGCCAGTTAACTGGTCACAAGGAGTACTGCTCAGCTTGTGAAAGAAGATGTATGATGTTTTCTGTGGCTCTGAAGGGAGCTTTCTCAGGTCTGAGAAAACAACCCAGATGATGTCATCAGCTTGAGCTTGGTGACATCCGTTTTTTAACAGAAAGCCTGCGGTACAAACTTGGGGCATGGAGTTTTAAAGACATGGACATTTACCAGGTAGAGATGATATAATGAAAAATGCTATGAAGCTGCATTATGGGAATTGTAGTCAGCCTCTGCTGCATCAATTTTGACAATTCTTTAAATCTGTCTCTCATAAGTCCCCCAACCTTATGGAAGTGCATTACTAAATCACTCGTTTATTTAGTTTCCCAGGGGCTATTTTTCATCCTTATTCCTTAAAAAAAGGTAACGTACAGAACCAGTGCATAGTAAGGCAAAATAAGTAATTAATGTAATTGTGTGGATAAGCTTCTGAAAGACCACACAAAGCTTATGACAATAAATCTCTTAGTTGTAACCATTGCATTTTTTTAGGCAGGACAAAAGTGATAAACTGTACAGTCTTAAAGTGAGATAACTGAACACTGAACAGTGTTTTCTTGGAAAGCATTATAGCACAACAGAGCAGAATTTATTTGCGTTAATCCTGAACGCCAGCATAGCTCAGTGGAGACCAGACAACACAAAAACTGCTTTGAGGCAGCATTCTTGTCTTGCCTCAGCCTTCATATAAAAGTAATACATCATGTTAATATTTCAAAAAGTATGCAACATGTAAATATGTATATATATTGACAGATATCAATAACCACTATCCTGAAGCATCAAACCAACTTCCTTTAACTGACCTGTAATGTAACCCTCCTAATAACCCAACACAAAGTGTTCCCCTTCGGTCAGATACAATTTTCTTTCTTTGTGTAACAGATAATCCCCTTCCCACTCTAGACTTACACATAACTCAACATTCCCCTCTCAAGCCTTCCATTAAAATCCCATCAGGCACATCACATCCAACTCTGCATTTAATATTCACTGAGTGAAACTTGAACGTGCCAATGCCAGAAACAAAGCCTTCATTGTCTCCTTGAGAAGCCTTTTAAAAACCAAAGAAATTCAGTTTCCTACGATCCACAAGTGCCACTTCACCCTTTTCCAGCCCTGCTTTAAATTATATGAGAACGTTGTTTTTTTGTATGTTACGGTTTAACTCCAGCACTGCCAATATCAGTATGGTAAATGCCCTGCTGAAAGGGAAAGAAAACTGGGGGTGAATGAAACAAAAAGAAATCAGAAAAATTATTCATGGCATGCACAACATGTAATTAGAGCAGATGAGCCAAACTGTTTAAATGAGTGTGGTTGATAACTGACGCTTTACATAAGGAACTGGTCTACATGGGAGGATTTTATAGTTGACCATAATTTGTTTTCAGGTCTGGATTCAAATGTGCTTGTTACACTCATGCTGATGTTTTGCTCCACCTCTACGATGAACTGCATGGAAAATCTTGCTGCCGTCATGCAGGATGCTGTCACAAGGAAATTAGACCTCTACAATTGTACTGACACAATTCAGAATGCCAAATCAGTAATGAAATTCAACTTCAATTCTTTCAACTTTAACTTTTTGAGGAAAACTACCAAACGTCACATTATGTCCAAGTCTTAATCACAAAGTTGGCCTGTACTGAGGACAAGACTCCCCGAACGTTATTTTCAGTCAAGTGGGTCACGACTCATGAGTGAGGTTGTTTACTACAAAATTAAATAAATGTAACAATTTTAACTTTGAGCGAACAATACCTCGTTTGATGATTATTATTTTTTTGTCAGAACCCAAATGTACAAGTGCATTTTGCTAGCGATGCTTGCCGTACAAGGTACTTGGTTTTCTTCCCCTCCCTGCCTTCAGTCTGTCTAAGCATATGTTCAAAGGTTGTCCTGTCACTCCTTAAGGGGTTGTGCTTTGAGGAGAGAAGGTATCATGTCTGTTCTTCTACTCACCCGCTGTTACTGACAGCTCTTGAACACTGTCTGTTTTTTGAAAGCTCTGTTATTTAAAAAAAAAAAAAAAAAACATGGTTCCAATGAGTTAAAACCCCTTAGTCTTTGCCCTGTTGCAGTTCAGCTGTATATTTCCCTTTCCTGAGTGCATCTCTGTGTGTCTATGCAAGTGTGTTTTCCTCTCTCTCTCTTTCTTTTTTTTTGAACCGGAGATGAAATTTCCAGTGGCCCTTTGGTGGCTCACTCTAAAGAGGAAGACATCGTTAAGTATTATGCCTGCTGAAGTCTGGATGAAATTGATGGAGGGTCCAGAAAGAAGAAGGCAGCACAAGAGTTGACTGACAGTCATAAGTACTTCACATTGATACAGGACAATGATGGAGTAGTTCTAAGGTCAGAAAAACTTTTAAAGCCAAAGTCTAAAATGAGAAAACACTGTCTCATCTTAGGACACGAGTACATTAAACACTCATTTCAGTTTACAGTAAACACCATTTCCAGTCCTACTTTAATTGCTTATTTTTCTGATAATGAGTAAATACATTTAGTGGAACACAGTATGAGCCAATAATGGCTTACCCCCTACTGTGAAAATAAGACACAATGGGTTATGCATAACGAGTAGCCATGTATACGAGTGTATACATGGCTTGAACCCACAGTGCATTTGAGTGCAGTGCAGCTGTGACCTGCGATGGTAATAGTGATAAGTACTGTATGTGTTTCACAGAAAGAGCTCTTTTCAAAAATAATATGTCGTCAGCCACAAGGGTGTAACTTTGGATTGAGAAGTGGGGGAGACACAAAACTGGGGGTCCTCTGCCAGAAAAATGTTTTTGATTTGAATCCCATTTCCTGCATTTCTACATACATTTATAGGGACTATGGTGATACAGAATCCAGGAAGTAATTAAGTTGACCATAATGACATTATTGCCAGAAAGAATAGTACTAAACTATGTATAAGAAAAATATGTCTTACTTTCTTTATTGCATAAAATAGTGGCCAATCACCGAGACTTTAATAATATCAAACTAATTTGGAAGTGGGGGGGGGGGGAGACGGACGGACACAAACAGGAGTTTCAAAAGTGTGTGTGTGTGTGTGTGTGTGTGGGTGGGGGGGAGCATGTCCCCCCTGTCCCTAGTGAAAATGATGCCCTAGGTCAGCCATACAAATAGACTTCTTATCTTCCAAAAATGATATCTGGGAGACTACAACCAGCCTTTAGCTACACATACAAATAGGGCCAAAAAAAAATAATCACTGAAGCAATCGGAATTTACATGTCATCTTCAATCAGCCCATATTCACTCGTAGAGGAACCTGGCTTCAAGTATTTGCTGCATGTACTCAAACCTCGTTACAACATGCCATCCCGTCCACACATGAGGCAAACTAGTCCCTTCCATATACAACCAAACACGGACGTTGATGGAGCACGAGCTGTCAGCTGCACCCTCCGTTTCTCTAATGACTGATGGTTGGACTTCGCGTGCTACGGAAAGCTATCTCACGGTGACTGCGCATTTTATTGACTAAGTGGGAACTGAAAGCGTCAGTTCTACAGACGCGGCCCCTGTATGAGCCGCACACAAACACTCACCTAGCTGAGAAGCTACAGGAGGTCGCGGCAGAGTGGAAACTAGAAAGGTATGCTTGTCGCACTTAATAGCAAGAATACTTTCTTTCATCTTTTGTAGGGGAAGGTCTCGCCTAAGTAGAATTTGTTTGTTATTATTCTATGTAATTTACACTTTCATAAATAAGAGATGCTGTATTTTCAGTTTTATAGCTGATTGTCTTATTTTGTTTACAAGTTCCAGATGGAGTCTGGAGATGATGTGGGGTACTTATTGTTTACTGTTTACATCTTACTTTACATACTTCAGGCTGTTGCAGCTAACTCAGGGGAGAGACTGTATGACACTAGGTGGTACAGACTGAGACATGCACAATAAAAAAAAATTGCCTTCTGCATTTTTGTTTTGCTTTTCCCTCCATTGTACCGAACCGTGATGTCTGAACCGAGGTATGAACCGAACCGTGACTTCTGTGTACCGTTCCACCCCTAGTTTACAGTAGGTAAGTGGCAGAGTGGGGTCGACAGAAGGGAGCTAGGAGGATAGAGGAGGGTCTCACATATCTACATCCAACAGGAAATCCCTCTTACTCAATCCTGTACTTTCAAACCAAAGGAACGCAGCGGTTAAAAAAATCTGACTTGTTTTTCCATCTTTACAACTCCCCGCCGTGTAAGGTGATGAGGTTCGGTGGGGTTGATGACAGCTACAGCCGACACAAACAGACGTCGGCACTTCAGAAAAGATCTGAAGAATGTTTCTGGCCCACATCATCTTTCAACCTCGTCACTTGTGTCGGCCCACTGAGAATGCGACCCCTGGCCTAACGTGGAGCAAAGCAGATGGTGTTTGCTCGTTGTTGAAATCCAGCTTTCTCCACACGGAAACTTCTGTTAGTGGAGATAATGACCTGTCTCAAAACACCTCAAAAAGATTTAAAGAGTGAGAGGAGATGGAGAGAAAGAGTTGTAGAGGGAGGGTCATTGAGGTGGCCATGACCAGGGAGAGATGAGATGTAAGATAAATGCTACAATAACAGTGTTAGGCTAAAAAACACAACTTGAGTGAGCATGGTTTGGATCGATAGCTGTAAGCAGAGACTGAGAAAATGAGAAAGCTATGTCCAACACAGCAGGGCAGTCATTGTGGTGCTGAGTTCAATTGGAAGAGCCAGCTGTTTCTGGGCAGCTCTCAGTATTGTAGGCTAACTGACCACAGGCTTAACTCAAAGCCAAAACATTTCTCAGAAACATGGACAGGGAACTAGTCCAGCCACAGACCCATCTACAGCTGCAGTAGGAGAACTGGTACAGAGTAAAGGACGAACACAGCCCATGGCACAGTAAATCACACAACCACCAAGTATGAAGTGGGAAAGGGGCCAGCTGATTTGAATATTTCCAAGTTGTCCATAAAATGTACCGCTAATGAGGTCTCTTGATTAGTTTTTGTTTAAATTGGACATGGCATTTTCCACTTCCTTTACAAACATGGGTAGGAATCCAACTGTGAAGAGAGACAAAGAATACAACAACGACTGGATTGTATTAGAGGGGTACTGCATGTGGTCTAAGATTTCTAAATTTCTTTGTATAATCCAAAGCATTATTTGCACAATTAAATCTGTAGCAAAAATTAAGAACTTTCATTTAATAAATTAACTAGTTTTGGAAATTGATTCTAATGCAGACAAAATTCTGTTAATTCCTATTATCAACCCAGAATTAAAAACAAAAACTGTGACAGTTGACCCACAATGCCTTGCTTGAGGCATAATACTGCCACAGCGCTGTAGATGAGAACACCACAGACTGGCGTATACCACCCTCCACCTCTCCAGTGTTTGCAGGCCCACAACCCGTCACCTCTAACAGGACATAACATGTCTCACTTCCTCCCTTCTGTGACATACATGTAGAAGAGAAAACATCCTCCCACTGTGGGCAGTTAGAGTGATACTAGAGTGTAGATTTGTAGCAATGTTTTTCCTTTGACTAACTATTGGATTCTACAAAAAGACTCCATCATTTTCTATTTCAACGTGCTGCTGCGGGAAAACAAAAAGGGTGACTTAAGAAGTCCATTCTTCACTCACTGATGGAACAGGTGAAGACAAGACCACATGAGATTATATACATATGGATACACTTAGCTTGAGGACTATGGAGACATACTGTAATGTTGGAACAGACAAACAATTGGGTTGTTTACTGTAAAACATGTTCAAGCCTCTTCTCTCAACTCTGCTGCCTTCAGGGCAAATACTTTAGTGGTAAACATGGGACAAAAGTGAACTGAACTGTAAAACATGATGGGAACAGCAGGTTGATTCTATACAGGGGTGGATATCCCTTTTGTAGAATCCAGTTAGAAATCTCTGCACCTGCAGCACAAAATATCTTTTTGACATTCAAAAGTTTCTTCAAAATGATATATCTGACACGACAGGACTGATAATACAGCAAGTGTTAAATTACAGCTAGAAAACACTTCTGTTCATGCTGCTGGTCCCAAACAATCCTAATCAAGTGTACTTTATTATCAGCAAACTAATCTGATTACCAACATGTAAACAATGGCTGAGTGGCGTGGCGCCTATTGTGAAGCATATCATAATAATGCTTCATGTAAATTCAGATATGAGGCAGCAGCTGCTGGCTGACTACTGGGAGAAAATAAATCCAAATGAATTTCTTAAAATTCAACAATGCTCTGTGGGACGCTGTTACAGTGACTCGAGGGAAGCTTCGGAGTGCGTTTTATTCATGGAGTCTCAATGTGTAAGGTCATATCCCTTTTCTTGTCAAATATGAAGATACAGTGTGGCTGGTAAGTGCAAAGCAAGGACATCTACATTACAACATATCTGATGTTACTTTAACTAAAACTTGACTGGGTTTTCTGGGTGCAGCATCAAACAGAGCAACTATTTAGCCACTGTACTGCAAACTGGGTAAAAAGTGTGACGCACTGAAAACATGGGCATGCGGCTTGATATTTCAAAGTTTTTTCCGGCCTCCAGGGCACAAAATTAAAGCTATGTGACTAACCACAACCTTCTTTGCTTCCCACCAGAAGCAACTGACAAGAGTTAGAGGAGAGTTGTTTTTACTATCCCCTGTGGAAGAGCAAAACTGAAACTGAAAAAAAATGACCTGTTTGACTCTTTAACTCTCCTTGAACATGGAAACAAACTCTCCAGAGAGCAGACACAAGGGATTGTCAAAACGAAATCACGTAGAAACAGCTTGGCTCCATCAGTGCCTGGCTAATCCACTGCACTGGATCAAAGTCAGGCTGGAAACTCTGTCTGATGGGACACTGATGGGGGGAAAACAGGACTAGAGAGAACAGGACCATAAAGAGTTATGGTGGGCTACCCTGATTGGTCAACATGCTGTCCCATTATGGCAGATTGATTATCCATGCATGCTCCAGAACTGAAGACACAATGGAAAGGGAGAAAGAAAAGAGAGTGTGTAGGGGGGGGGGGGGGGGGGGGGGATGAGTGGTAGGGCTGACCCCCGCAAACTCTCCCCAATGGCTGAACAATGGGAAAGGATAGAGTGTAAAAAAAATAAATAAAAGAAATGAGAAAGCACAAGGCCTGCACGCTAAATTAGGGTTTTTCTACAGATCTCCTTCCAAAAACACACTCCACCTCTTTGCCTCAAAACTTCATGCTCTACACAGCACACACGAGACACCTGGCTAACTAACTTTGACACCAACAACAGCCTCAGAGCACCAATCACCTCCCCCCCCCCCTACTGTTAGTCTCTCCTCCCCCCTTTTTCCCTTTTATCTCCATTCTCCAAAATCCCTCACAGGTCTTCTTGTAACACAGAAAAACACACGGCAAACATAAAAATCGACAACTCACCCAACCCTTTCCTCTCCTTCTCTTCTCTCTCCTACACTCTCTTCCTCTCTCAATCACACGTTGCTCCAGCTGGTGAGGCTGCTGCTCCCCCTGGCCACGCCCACAGCTCGGTCACATGACCACCATCCCAAGTGGCTAGGGAGGCATTCAGCAGCCACACCCCTCATTCAGAGAAAGTGAATAGAGAACATTGTGGATATGGCAGGCTATCTAAAAACTAAACCCACTAGGGATAAAAGATGTGTGTTCAGTTTAATCAAAATGAAAGACAGTGGGAGAGTGTGTGTATGTCAAAATACAGAAACATTTATTTTCTGTGTGTGTGTGTGTGTGCCTGTGTGTTTGCACAAGACAAGATGCAATATCCTTCCCTGTGTGTCAACATGCTCTCTCCCTCCCACTGCTTTGTTTCACAGAGGAGAGTTTAGGGTTATATGTGTGTGTGTGTGTGTGTGTGTGTGTGTGTGTGTGTGTGTGTGTGTGTGTGTGTTCTGAAAGCATATGGTCATCTCCCTCCTTCAATACTCCAGGGAGCTCTCTCTCTCTCTTTCTCATTGACAAACACACACAGAAGTCTCCATCCCTCAACATTGTGGTTGACTCATGACTAAAGCCATGACTAAAACAGAACATCTCTAAGCTTAGAAAAGAGACGAAAAACATCCTTAAGGGTATAGCTTGACATTTGTTTTCTTGCTGAGAGTTAGATCAGAAGATTGATACCACCCTCATGTATTTGCGCTAAATGTGAAGCTAGAGCCAGCAGGCGAATAACTTAACTTGGCTAAGCATAAAAACTGGAAGTAGTTTTAAAGTTTAAAAACCATCAAACTCTCACCAAATAATAACATAAGCATATCCAAGATGCCAAACTATTTCATTTAGAGAGAAGAGTTCCTGACTACAATCCAAGCACAGACGATTGTCATCGATGGTCTTACATGCTCTGTGCTGCTGTTGTGCTTTCTCTATTTTTATTTGGTTGCTACCACTTAGTTTGCAGGAATATGAAATACTCACAACAACTTGAGCGAATCAAGCTGCACTGAAGTCAATACTGGCTGCAAAGCAGATGAAAGTAGTTTCAAAATCAAAATCTTCTTTGGAAATATGTGTTGCTCAAGTGTGCTTCCTGTGTTCCAGTTGACACAACAAAGATTCGTATTCCTCACTGATATACACGCTGACTGCAAAACACTACTTCAGTTCATTCATGTTGTAAGATGTTGTCTAAGACTAGTTTAATGATTAAAGAAATATTCTGGCTATAAAATGGATTTGATCTTGACTGACTGGAGAGAGAGAGTAAATCATTTGCTCCTTTGTTGATATGGCTCAACTTTTTTCCATTAACATACAGACTCAAGGCATGTGAGAGTTTTTCATAACATTCAGCAGAAAATGCATCCTTCCTGTCAAAGCTGGAGCTGAATCTCACTGGGGTTTTGTTGTGAATGTAAGTGCACGGAAGCATTAATGCATCTATGTGTTTATATCAGGTAATCTAACCAGCCTCATAATATATTATCAGCTAGTAGTGTTATCGATAGATTCACTGCAGAATTGCAATAGAGTCTAGCAATGGTCTTTCTCTCAGTAGATTATTTTTTTCTTGAGATCAGGATCCTAAATTTGTCATCTTCGGTGTGGAAACAAGACAAAAAGTAAATGTTTTTACTGTCCTGCAAGCCTGAAGAACAGCCTTTTCGGGGTTCTGAGTAAAAATTCAGACACACTCACGCTACCTCTTTTAAGGTAAACATTTACCATATACTGTAGCTCTCACTACACAATAAACAATGTTGTCAGGGAAACTCATGACCCAGCAGTGACTGGAGTTACAGTTTCCTCTTGTGGGAACCAAATATCAAAGGAGAGGTCTTCCTGAGAAGCTAAAAAGCAGCTTTGAGCAAAAGATTTATGGCAAATAAATTCTATTAGAATCCGAGCTTGGTGATTAACTGTGTAAGGCAGGGAGCATGCAATATGTTTGTGTGTATGCTTGCAATTTTCATGTGGACTCATTTCAAAATAAGTATTAATTGCTCCCCGTTTACATTATACATATAGTCATAAGAAAACAGGCAAGTCTCCACTGACAGATTTCAGAAAAAAGCGTAAGAAAACAGCTGTACGAGTGAAATATCACATCAAAATGTCCCTCCACATTTTAATTTAAAAAAGGTTGGTTGAGTCATAATTTCTTTAAGCGAGGTCATTAGTTTAATGCTGCTCTGCAAAGCTCAAGTTAAGGGATTCTAGTTGTGTTTCATATTTTCTTCGTTTGAAACACAACGGTCATTTCAGCTCAAAATACTCAAACATTTGGTAGCATCCAATCATGTGGGCTGGAGAGGTAACTGAACTAATATGCGGTAATGACTGGCATGCAGTGAGCCCCATTGGGGAGGACCGGAGGTCAGTGCTAAATCAGGGCAGAGGACATATGGAGCTGATTAAAAGAGTCACCTCCATGACTCAGCTGACACGTCCTCCCTGAAAGGGGGGGAGCTGAAGGAACGGCAGAAAGGAAGAAGAAGGAAGGCAAAGAGGAGGCAAAGAAAAATAGAGATGAAGGAGGATGTTGGAATAGTCAGGAGCAAGAGGGACAAGGGAAAGAGGAAGAACATCTGGCTTGGCCTGGATGTCTACAGGGAAGATAGCTGGCTTAGTTGGAGACTTCCTGTTGTGTTTTTTTTAATTATTTTTATTTTTTTGTTGCTGTGGTTGCTCTGCTTCCCTGTGGTGCAAATGGAGACAGCATGTGTGTGACGAGTGAGGATGGTTTATCTCAACACCCTGAAGTGGCCTCCAAGACTCCACCTCCCCGCCTCTGACTAAAATCACTGCACATACATTAACAGTACAGATGAATGAATCTCTGTATATATCTTTAGCTACTTCACATGTTGACAGTAAAATACCTCACTCCCCAGCTTGCACATAGGCTACCTCAAGGTTACAATAATTCAGGCCTGTGTTTGCTTTTTCATTAGCTTTTCATAGTACTAACAGAGTAAAAAAACAGTGCTGTTTGCATGATGATGACCGCAAAGAGGATAAAATGGACAGATTTTGTCTCTTTTAGGCCACCAAAACTTTCAGCTGGACTGCATAAGAATGAGCGCTAGAAAGACGGAGAGAACAAGTAGCCCTCACTGCTTTCAACTACCATGAAAGCAAGCAAAGTGACACTCAGGCAAAAACTTGAAACAAGGATTTTAAGTGGAAGTTTTAAACAGCGCCCAGCAAGCAAATTTGTTTCAACTAAAGAATGCGTTTTTCCATTAAATACAAACAAACAAAGGAGGGGAAATGTGTCAAGCAACATTTTTGGGATGTTTCTGTGCATCCAGTTCTTACATTCCCCATTTGAGAAGGATACATCATGCCTTGACTTGATTGGCCTTAATGGAAACCAGTTGTCCTTCCTGCCTCTGCTAAAACAGTTGAGCTCCCCCACAGACACAAAAGACAGCCAAACAGATACTCACAAAGGGTTTCCATCTCGCGGTTGTTATATGTCTCGCTGCAAGTAGAACTCATTTCTCCTGTCAGCCCTTTTCTTTTTCTTCCCTTTCTTGCTTCCAGTATTTAACAAGAAAACACCTCTGATAAGACAAAAAAAGCCTCTGAATATTTCCCAGCTACTGCTGAATTCTTAACTATTCTGTAGATGAACAAAAGCTAATCTCACAAACTATGTTTTCCGATGCACAAACACTAACACGTACTCTCTATTTCCGTTGATGTTCTAGAGTCAAAGCCTTCTCTCATGAACAGTAAACACAATGACTCCAAGGGATCGGCCTTCTGGGGAATCCCTGGCCCCTCGCTGCATCTGCATCTGCGGGGGCGAGGGACAGGGATGACTCAACTCCAAAAACGACGAGAAACAGGAAGGAGCTCTGTGATTAAACTCTTTGCGCGGCCACTGCATGTCTTCCAGAAACATCTAGGCCAGTTATGATGCTAATTATCTATAATGGAAACGTTCCATGTGCAAAGGCAGGGAAGCAGACAGATCATTTCTGCTTCTAGAGATCATGAACTATCATCTTTTTGAGTTGGTGTTACATTCAAAGTTATTTCCACCGAATATTGAATTTTAGTATGCCAGTGCGTAACACAGAGTAAGTCCTCCGAGACAACTCCCCCTTTCCCCCAGATCTTCAGTTGTAAGAATGCTTCCTCCATCTGCCTCCTCTTCTGCTGAGTGATGTTGATGTTCGCAGTCTGCTGTGCAGCATCACAAAGCACTTTACGCCCTCAAGGCCGGAGGTTAAAGTTCGCCCAAATCTCCTCTAGGCTCCTCCTCCATTACTCAGCTAATCTTAAACATTAATCTGTGGGGTGAGAAAGGTCAGGGTGTTTAAGTACAAAAGAGAAAAGGTATGTATTACTTTCCTTCTGCATTAAACTATTATGTTAAACAGTAGATGTAGATTTACACTGTACTGCCTACGATCTAAGAGCTTCCCTGCTGAAATAGAGATGAGAGCTTGGATATAGTTTAATTTCACATCTACAGAGCTGACAGCCTGAAACAGAATAAATGGCCCAAAACTTCAGCATTACTTCATTACAGCCAAGTGGACCATGATGTTTTTACAACAATATGGTAACACATCTCCAGCCGGAGTGAACTTGTGATTACATTTTTACTTCTGTCACAAAACATAATAACAACATAACAAACATAATACCCATGCATTTGTAGTGTCAGGGTTGTTTGTGGACAGTGGGTTTTTATATGCTTCTTAAAATCACAAAAATCTAGAAAAAAACGTTTGCTTTGAGGGCAGCTTTGCAAGATAAAATCTATCTGTTGTCTTTAGTTCCATCTGATAGAGAAAATCTCAGTCTGCTGTTAAGTTGCATTGTGGGATAATTTTGCAACCAAAACAAATTGTTCCGTTTATGGAATCTGCACATGCTATGAAATCCATCTTCATTTGGGAGCATGGAGCAACAACCCTGTAAAACATGTCTGATCTATTGCACTGGTCTATACAATCCAACTAACTGGTAATGATCAAAACAAAGACATAATTAAGATTAACTAAAAACCTATGATCGCAGAGTAGGACACACTCAACTGTGTAATGAGTTGTAGTTGTAACATAAGGGACAAAACTGCACACTCTTATTTTAAATTTGCTCCCTTCAGACAGACTCACACCAACACACAAGAATCCCTCTGCTCCCTCATCTACTCTCATCTACTCATTTCAGCAGATGGCAGGACTGTGGCACAAACGGCCATCTGTCTGTCCCCACACACACACCAATTATTGTTTTTCCAGCATGTTCTCTATCAGCCAACAAGTAGGCCAAACATCATTAGCAGAGAATGTGGTGAAAAAACTCACCTCATATGAACCTTCATTAAAACAACTCTAAGTGTTAATATAAACCGCTTGTAGATGATCCCATCAAGAAAGACAGACCAACCAAATTCATATATTTCACTGAAAATCACTGTGAGCAGGTATGTTAAATTAAGTATTCAATAAAGTTTTGAATCCTTCATTTCTCCAGGTCAGCTATGTTTGATTGATGATTGATTTTTTTCTTTCATTTTAAGGCTCTACATTACGCTGGCTTCATTTCTTTATTTCCATGGCCAAGATAAGGGACATGATTTTCCTATCAGTTTGTTGGACAAAGGAACCGCAGCGGAGTCTCATATCTGGATAAACAAGAGGAAGGATTTAACTGGAGAATGAAGATAGTGTCAACCAAGACTAACCGTTATCTTAGTTTGCTTCATCAAACTCTGATGGCCCATATCCTACTATTTCTCTGTTATCTTATAATGATGGAAAAGGTTGATAAAGGAGGTTTGTGTGAGTGTGTGTGTATCCAAAGTTCGGCTGCTTTGTTAAACTCCCTGTGGAAGACAAAGTGTGATCATTCTGCCAAAAGTCACATTCTTATTGCGATGAGAGGAAGTGTGAACATGCATGTGCTTTTACATGTATATAACGGTGAATGCGTTACAGTAATGTGTTGGATTCACAGCATTCAAGAGTAAGTGAATAGAGAGGGGCCATTTACTGCAGTTGTGGGATTTGGCAAGATGACTAACAAGGACAAAGGTCTTTCTGCAGTGGTGGGAAACTTCTTTAACCCTTGACTTCCCCCAGATGCTCAATGTAAACTTCAACTTCCGAAAGCCTTATCTGGGGGAGAGGGGAGTTATGTGTGTGTGTGTGTGTTTAAGTGTATTTATCTAGGGCTGAAGGGCTGATCCTTTCCCATTTCTCTCAGCTCCACCCTATTTCTCCTCCTCCAATGTAAAAAAGAGGAAAACCTTTCATGTCCAGTCTTTTTTGTGTCCACATTAAAGAGCTGCACGATAATGCTTTGAATGAGGATCTATCTTCGAGTGTTAAAAACATGAACGGAAAAAGGCTGAGATCTGTGTGTTGGATACATTTCTTCAACAGTACACCAGTGTGGTCCGAGCTTCTGACACTGGAGTTGTTTGAGGAAGCTTTACAGAGTTCAATCCTTTGAGAGAAAGGACAGAAGTACTAAACTAATTTAGAGAACGTTTCCTTTCAAAAAAGAGGGACTACAGCTTTATTTCACATGCAAGCCAGGTTCAGTGTCTAAACAGATTTCACCTGTCACACACTGCCTCCTGGTGGCTTGTTTAGGAAGCACACAGTGAACGTCACATTCAAGATAATGAGAAGTGACACTTGTCACTGTCATCATCGTGGGACATTTTTTTAACTGAAAAGGCATAGCAAGACGTAACAGTCTAGAGGCTTGTTTTTTTAGCATCAATGTCCCCTTTTCAGCCATCCATTCCACTAATTTAGATTAAATTACTTGTACAGTGTACAAATACACAATACTCAGGACCTAAAGTGGACGTCCAACATTGACACCATACGGAAAAAGGCCCAGCAGAACATCTACTTCCTGCGCCAGCTCAGGAAGTTCAACCTGCCTCAGGAGCTGCTGATCCAATTTTACTCTGCAATCATCCAGTCTGTTCTCTGCATGTCCATCACTGTGTGATCTGGATCAGCCACCAAACAGGACAGGAAGTGACTGCAACAGACAGTCAGGAGAAAATCATTGGTGCCAACCTGCCCTCCATCGCATACTCCTCCAGAGTCAGGAAACAGGCAGGAAGCATCACTACAGACCCATCACATCCTGTACACAACCTGTTACAGCTTCTCCCCTCTGGTAGGCACTACAGAACACTGTTCGCCAAAACAACCAGACACAAGAACAGTTTCTCCCCACAGGCTGTGATGAACACTTAACATCAATCCATAGTAGCAGGATCAATCACGGTGCAATAACCCTGTAAAACCAAGCATCTGCCTTTCAGTGAATTATATATGAGGGTTAAACACATAATTTAAACATGTAAATATCTGTCAAATATACACTGTATATACTGTCATATCCACCTACCTCGGATATACTGTATAAGCAACCTGTTATATTAACAGTTCTCCATTTATTTCAGCACCATTTGCACTTTTGCATTGCCCTATTGTCATACTGTTTACAATCCTCATAGAGCTGTTTGTTTACATGTGTGTGCATATGTATGTGTATGTGTATATATACACTATTTGACATACATAGTAGTCAAATGTTTATGTTTACCTAGCTCAGCTTTGTTGTCCTTGTTTTTAGCCGTATGTCTATTTTTTATGTATGTACTTGAGAGCAACAAAAAGCTGGAGTCAAATTCCTTGCATGTGTTTACACTTAGTTGGCCATTAAAGCTGATTTTGATTCTGATGGAAGGGGGATCTAGTGATTTGCAGAACTTTCCATAGCCAAAATGTCACAAGCTTATTTACTCTAACATTTGTCATTGGGCAAGGTAAGCCCTACATGATCACTCCAGTTTCTGTTGCTTGATTTGAGAGCATTTAAAAAAACAAAATCGAAAAAGACATGTCCCACAAAGCAAGAGTGATATGGTTAAAGTCAATGAGGACCCAAAGCAATGAATTGTCCCACTTATATGTATTACATGAGACCAAACTCTTCATACAGTAACTTGCTCAGAATCATAATTTGGAAAACCAGTTTGTAGACCAGTAACATGATAAGACTGTATTATCAGAATATGATTCTACTGAATGTTGATAAAAGCGATGATAGAGAGTAATCTAAAGTTTGTGATTGATTATACTTGATTGAATTGTTTTCTATTAGGGAGACTTCCCATGGGATTGTTTTGAACTTCCTGAAGCCACATGTCAGACCCCTGCAGAGCTTCAAAAGTTATGCAGCCACATATGCAACTTTGCAACAATTTTATTCTCAGTCAGCAACAGTTCCCTATCATAAGCACGTAAAGCAAAAATCTCTCTTTCCTTTTCTTTGCCTCTCCTTTTTTTCTTGGTAATTAGCCGACAGGTCACACTGAGTAATGGTCTGGGATCAGTCCAGAGTAATTACACTGGGAGAGGATTGACCTCAGATATGCCTTCGCCTGAGGATGCCTGTGTGTGTGTGTGTGTGTGTGTGTGTGTGTGTGTGTGTGTGTGTGTGTGTGTGTGCGTCAATGCGAGACAACAAAAGCAAGACAAAAATATTTGAGTTGAAGAAAGTGTGTTTGTGTGTGTGTGTGTGTGTGTGTGTGTGTGTGTGCCCTTTCCTGACCTATGGACAAGCAGAGACAAACCGCCCACCGCCCTCCGCTGTCCCCTCCTCCCCACTTTCAGAAGGTCAATCCAAATAAAAGACATTTGGCTTCACTTGCTCTTTCTTCCATAATGACTACACCTCAATTAGGAAAACAAATGTACTACAAGATAATCTGTTTATTTAGGCAATATAAAAATAAATTCCAGCTCAGCATACATAATCTGGCTAGGTTGAGATCATCTCTTTTGTTCTTAACCATTACAACAGGGAGACACAACGGCACTACATGAAGTGACTCCTCAGTACACAGTGTTAGTCTATAGAGGCTACAGCAGATATTAGCACAATCTAATTCTTTTTTCACTTTCTTTAGTGCTATAACAGTAATCCAGTTGAGATAGACATCCCAATAAAACACTAAATGAGCTAAGATTTGCGTAAATTGAGTTTACTGAATGTGACCCCACCGGTCCCATCATGTCAGGGATAACTACACTATTTATAGTCAAGCTCTCCATCTAATGACCTCACCAGAATCTAGTTACAGTATATCAAAAGAAGTCCATCTTTGGAGTTAAAAAGAAAGCCAGTATTTGTCTTAACAATGTAAAAAATGACAAAAGCCCTATTATTTTGTCAATGGTTTATATTAATCTCGAGCTAGTTAGACGATTAGTCCATAGAAAAGGAATCGGCAACTATTTTGATAAATGATTAATACATTTTAATTATTTTTCAATCGAAAACCTTTTTGGTCATATATGATAGTAAACTCAAAGTCTTTTGGACTGTTAGTTGGTTGAATAAAACAAGACATTTAAATACATTACCTTGAGCTATTTGAAATGACCAGCATAATTAATCAATAATGTAAATAATTGTTAGTCGCAGCCCTATATTAATCTTTGTCTTACACCTACATGTTAAGAACAAAACAAAGTCTCCAGGTTAAACAGAAATTCTCAAATGTGAAAGCGGGTCTGAAAACAGATAAGAAATGTGCTATTTCTGACCATAGGTGGTCTTTACACTGAGATGTTAGATAGAGTTCTTTCTGCAGTGTTTGTTGGATTGATGAACAGCAGGCCTGCCTGTCAAGATAAGGTTCCTCGTCTGGCTGAACACAGCGGAGCAGACCAGATACCAATCACAAAGTCTGGTGTCTGTAGCCTGAGGTGAACCCGATGTTCACGTTTGTCTTTGTCATTTTCCTTCAAAACGTCTAACATCATTCATCACATCAATTTGAAGTCATAACGTATATATTCTTAATCTGCTTCTTCCAGCGCTTACAATTATTTCACAGTTAAACTAAATGAAATATTAAAGTTTATGGCTCACATTATACCGAATGGAAAATGATTGTACTCATGACGTCTTCAAATGTCTTGTTTCATTCAACCAAGTCTGAAACCCCAAATCATCACAAGAGGAGCAGTAACAAGCACATATTTGGCATGTTTGCTTGAAAAATGACTAATGATTACTTGATTATAAAAATAGTTGCTGATTCATTTATCAATTGATTAATCAACTGGTTAGTCTGTGTGTCTGTGAGAGTCCTCTGCTGTCCTCAGCTACAAAACATGACGTATTTGCTCTCGCAGTTCACACGTGTGTCCACAACCCTTTTCATGCTGACCTTTTGCATAAACATCCCAACGTATCTTACTCTTTGTGATACTTTGATCAAAGTACAGAGAGATATTTTCTTGGAAGCTGACTGACTTAGATCGTATGACCCCGGAGAGAGGAAGCACACTGCAGTGAGGTCAAGCAGTGGGGGAAACAATCACGCTGACAGAACATGGAAGGAAGCACAGCTTTGTGTGTGTGTGTGTGTGTGTGTGTGTGTGTGTGTGATATCATTTCCTCCTGGAAAAACTGAATGGGCAGGAAAGCAGCTTATCTAATAGTCTCCCAAAGAAACAGTTTACAGCCATATGGAAAAATAATAAAACAACGCTAAATAGTCTTTGCTTGTAGAGTTGCCAAAAGCTCTTCTATGCGTACAATATTTCAAATTAGGAGCAATAGGAGCAATAGGGCAAATAATGATTTAGCAAATCCTTGTTTCCCACATACCATGAGAACAATGTGTATTCATGCCTTGGATGTAACTTGGACAAAAGTTTTACATTTTTATAATGTATTTAATATTTAAAAATACAGTAATTTAAAATATTTGACTACAGTGCTATTAAAAGTGTGTCAGAGTCCCTGGGCCCTCCAGGCAGGTCACCCTTCATTTAGACCCTTATTAGGGCCTCTCTCTGTGGACAAATAAGTGGCGACCACCCTCATAATCTAGAAGGGAACCATGTAAATCTTCAGCACAGAAACAGACTAATGTATAGTCATTTGAAGTAGAACCATTATGGGGTCCAACGTAAAAAATACTGAAGCACAGACACACAGAGACAGACACTTTGGGGAATCTGACTACAACACATCTGCCAAATGCAGTATTTCATCTTATAGTCATTGTAAAGACTAAACCATGAATAAATAACATGAAATGGCCTAAATCAACAAGAAAGGACTATCAATATGTTTCATTAAGGGCTAATTATAAAGTTATGGCAAGGTGGTTAATAGTTATATGGGGACACTGATTTATCCGTAACTGCTAGATGTGTAAATAAGCAACTGCTTGGTAACAAGTTCATCATATCAACTTAAAAGGTGATGATATGTCAATGTTGTGTCATGTAGTGTCAATTTGTTCCCGCTGCCCCCATTTGCGGGTTTAAGTTTCATGCAATGCCCTAAAACTTTATTTATATTTAGCTTAGATATTGTTAATGTGATGTTAAAATGTGAGACAAACTACCTGGTAAACTTAAAAAAACATTTGATTACAGTTCTAAATTCCCCCCACATTCACAGAAATCTAACTGGGTAGCTGTGACAGGGTTTGATGGGTCGGCTTACTCCATACTTTTCTGCAAGTAGTATCTCGAGGACAGGTTTGTTCCTTATGTTTAAGTATATTGTATGTTGTATCATGTCAGAAGCTGCATTATGGAAAATAACGTAACCCTGTGGGCTAAAATCTTTCCTTCTCTATTGCATAGTATTATAGTTGTACTTCTACTGTAGCACTACTTACTAGCATACTAACTGTTCTGGTGCGGCCAAGGTTAGGCTTTCATCACATAACAAAAAACATGTCGGCTCCAATACTGTATTAAGAACAGACATGGATTACCACAAATACAGACATACAGTCTGCTGTTTTTACTGACAGACATGCCTCCAAGGACATAGTTACTTATATTACTGACAGACATGCAGACATCAGACTAATCAAAATGCTGCTCCTGAGTGATTTGATACTCGGGTTAGTCTGCTACCTCAGTGTGAGAGAAGGAGCAGGAAGATATGAAGTAAAAAAAAACACCAAAACACAAACACAAACAAACATAACACCAAATATAATCTGGAAAATGTGAAAAAATTTTACCCAGTGGGGTTGAACGTAAAATAACTTACAGCCTAGAATGAAAAAAATAGTTTCCCTTTCCTTCACACATAATTAAATGTAATTTGGTATTATTTGAGTTTATGATAGCCTACTACACGCACTTTAATCTCTTTCCCACTGATGACGGTGTCACACCAAACTGGTAAGCCTGTGCTAAAGCAATCACACAGGCTGGTGAGCTAAATCACAGCACCAAAGCACTGATTCAGCCTTTACCCAACAAGCCAACAACCTCATGAGATTCTATGAGATCCAAAGAAAATCATGTATGAACAGACAGTGAAGAATCAAAGCACGTTAACAAATTAAAGTAGTTTGTCAGCTAGCATTCTACAAACCTTTATCATCAACAACCAATATCCCAGAAAGTAGGCCACTAAATAGCACAAAAACAACGAAGCTACAGTATGAAATGTATGACACTTGAGCTAGCTTCAATATACCCAAGTACAGTAAAAACTTATTTCACTACTTCTTGTTTACGGTATATTGGAGCTGTTTGTTGCTGTGTGACAGAAAGTGAGGTATGGGTTAGAATGAGGGGCATTTTATTAATAAACAGACTTACTGTCAGGGTTGGGGGATTTTCGTCCATGATTAGGCGAGGAGCAGCGGAAGGTGGTGACGATGGTGTTGTGGTGGGGGTTGGGGTGGTGTGGGTGGTGCACTGGTGGGTGGTGGCCGTTGTTTTCTGGGGGAGCTCTGGTGATGCTGATATCAGGTTTACGGACATCTCCAGGACTAGGAGCTTCAAACTTGCGAGTGTGATTCTGCTCAGGGGTTCGGCTGGTGCCGTTGTTGTTATTGTTGCCCTCAATGCGGCGTATCACTGGGGAATCAGTAGGCATCTTGGCAAAAGTGACTTCCCTCTTGTGGCTGATCTCGGGGGTCTTGGAGTGGCCCAGGACTTCAGGGCGCTTCACGGCGCTGTTGGTCGCAAAGCGTGCGGAAGCAGGGCTGGTGACGTTATCCACCTGCTTGCTGGAAGAAGAGGAGATGTCGATGGAGAGTTCGGAACGGCGCGACACAGGCTCAGGGGTCTTGGAGCCTCCTCCACCCATGATGGAACGGGGTTGGGTATAGTTGAGGTTGTTGTTGTTGGTGGCTGCCGCGGCGGCAGTGCCCAGGTCACGGTAATAGATGCTGGTGGGAGACATGGCGTTACGGTGAGGGGAGTTGGTTGTCCGACGGGAGCCGGGGGACAAGTGAGATGAAGTGTCGACATCCTCCACCTCAAAGGACCTCTTCAGAGCTGCATGTAAGGGACAAACACAACACATCAGTCATAGGGTCATAAGGCTACTGAAACTATTGATGTTGATTCACTGATTAGTTGATTGACAGAAAATTAATCAGCAACTATTTTGGTTATCTATTTATATCATGTGAACCCTTTTTTTTTTTTAAACAGACATTTGAAACATTCTCTGGCTCCAGCTTATCCAGTGTCAGGATTTTCTGCTTCTCTTTCTTTTGTGAATTGAATATCTGTGGCTTTTTGGATCATGGACTGATTAGTCTGGCTCAACGGAAGTACATTTCTGGGATAAAGCCTGACACCGACGCCGGATGTCCCTTGCTTTCCGCTATCTTCGCTATCTATTTTGCAAGGGCACTGTTGCTGCATCCTGAGCTTAGCGCTGCCCAGGATGGTTGTGATTGGTTTAAAGAAATACAAACAAGCAAGAGCATTTTTTCCCTCTATCCCAGAATAAATAAGTAGTGTAGCCAGACCATAGTGCTAGAGAATGGTCTGGCAATGCAAGACTATGGACTGATTAATCAAAAAATATAATGGCCAATGAAAATAACTGTTAATTGTTGCTGTAACATACCATAGCTGTGATTTAACAAAGTAATCCACTATAACTAGGTCAAACCAATGGTGGAAGAAGTGTTAAGATACTTTACTTATGTAAAACAGTACCAATTCAACAATGTTAAAGTACTCAATTACAAGTAAATGTCCTTAATGCTAAATTCTATGTACACTGTGTATTAGAAGTAAAGCTGGTCCGGCGACTGATATATTATTATGAATTACATTTTGAGGTTGTTAAAAGGAACCTAGGTGGAACTGCTAACAGTGGAAAGTTGGACTTGTGAAACCCCCAAGTAGACACAGTTCTTTTGCAAGCCAAAAAGGTTGGGAACCACTAATCAATAGCAGTGAATTGTATTTCATAAACTTTTGAAAATGTTTTTCATAATGTAAAATCTTAATCTGAAAAGTAATTAGTGTCTACAGCTGTCTATAGTGGTGTACAAATAACAATATTTCCAACTGAAGTCCACCAGTGCGTAAAACAGAATGCAATATATTAAAAGCACACTGACTCTGTTATCCAAATTGAGCCAATATTTCCCTTACAAACCGTTTATAGGTCAAGATTGATGTTTATAGGAAGTGGAAACAATATCATAAAATATCCATCAAAAAGGTCATACCAATTAACTGAGCAGTAAACAAAGTGAATTGTTTTTTTCTAAAACACATTATGAAAATGATCCAAGAAGTAAAGCGCCTGAGGTTTGAGGGTGGGGTAGCTGCAGAGGCAATTTTGGTGGCAACACAAAGGAAACAGCATGCACTATAGCCATTAAGCCAAACTAATATACTTGCATTGCATCCCTCATCACCAACAGCAGGTTTTTCTTCACGACATGTAACAGTATAATGCACGCAATCAGCCAGGCCTTATTCCCTGCCAAGCATTTAGGCAAAAAAGTCCCAAGTCTCCCTGTTTATGAGCAACATGACACAGAGATAGAGGCTCATCCGTCCCCTTGGTTAGTCGTGACGTAAGAAAATAGCAGCACTGTCCAAGAGGAAGATACTGAGGGATGGGATCACCCCCTGGGAAAAGTGCACTGGCTCAAAGTCAACTTGATTTTGACTCCCATAGTGGAGTTGCAGTGCCAAGCCAACAGCCAGGAGCTGGTATCATAATGACACGTTAGTAAGACCAGTCCGCTCACGCACACCCTTAAGAACATCTCCTGTTTGCTGCAATCCAAAACGCAGTGCTGATTATTTGATCTGCTTGTGGCTTGTGGTGTCTCTGCGTGTGTATGTGTCTTTATGTAAGTACATGTAGTTTTGTTCAAAGTGCTTGTAAAAAAAATGAGCAAGTGTGCGTTACGGGAATGTATACGTGATTATTTTTAAGCAACTGCACCCACAGGGAGGGGACTGTGCCCCAGCCCCACTGCAGTCTGTGTAAAGCCGAAACTCTGTCAGGGGATGCGGAGCTCAACACAATCACATCAAAGCTGTCTCCCCACACACATCAGCCAGCACCACTAATCTAATTTACTGCTATAAGCTGCTTCATTCCAACATGGTAGACATTTGATACAATTTACCCCCTGACAAAAATTCAGGCCAGAGCTAAAGTATTATTCTTTTTTCTGTGAAAGTCGAACACACCAAGGATGTTCTTATTCGCCACGGGAAAAAATGGATCTGCACTCACGTCTTCGAGTTGATGGTGATTTGTGTTACAAATCTCCTTAGCCCCACCACCACTCCCTGTACACCCTTTATCTAGACCTTAAAGCATGCCTTACCTTTCATCTTTGGCATTATTGCCCTATAGAGGGCTGTTGCTGTAGTTGTACAGTATCTACATTGTGTGTGGAAAGCATGACATTTCCTTTAATAAGCACAAAAAAAACAGAAACATATACCCACTTTTCTCACACTCCCATCGCTTATTTTCTGTGCTCAAGTTTTGATGAGAACCAAGTTCATTATACAGTAAGGCACCATAAAGCAGCTTTAAAAATCTATCCTTTGATAGATACGTATAAAAGAATTATACACAATAAACTTGCAATTTGTAAGTTGGTGTCCAAACCCATGTTGCCACTGGACTGTGTCCTTCTTACCGCTGTTTTCCTCTGTCTTGTGTTTTATGATTGCTGAGAGGGAGTCCAAGACTGTGGCTATACTTTCAACTCTGGCCAGAGAATAAGTTGGTCTGCCAAAATTGGTCTGCAAATTTCACATGGAGCTGAAAGGTTGTGATGCACCCTTTCAGACTGTATTGTGTAACGAGCGAGGCACCCATTCTAACCTCCTCTGAGAGCTGAAACACTTTAGGAAACCATGCACACTCTAACATCTCTTGACACTCGCTGTAGACTTTGGTTACATTTTAGAAGAGCTGTGAGAACTAAAGCTGAACATGGGAGGGGATATCATGATCCATATTCACAAGTTTTGCCCAAATAAGAGAGCTGGGCCGAGACTTTTGCCAGTGACCTGTTAAATGATCTTAGAATAGTATTTCTGTTCTTTGCTGCTTTGTGATTATATGCCCACAGGCACGGGACCACAGCAGAGTACTTGAGTGCTTTCCTCTCAAGCCATTTGTTTGTATTTAGTGACCGTGCAGTCAAGTGTACATGATTTAAGAGCAGAGATGAATTTGAATCTTTCTGTGCTTTAATATTGTCTGGGAATATAGAGAATGGAAAAAGGCATTTAGGGCATCTCTCACTTAGATGATCACTAAACTTCCTGACGTGTTTTTAAGGATCACGCTTCTTCCCACAGACTCCAGGGTCTTTCTTGTTCAGCTGAGACAAAGGGGGAAATATGTCTTTTACTTCCATCAAGGATATTCTATGCATGAATATCGCATCTATAGGATCATGGAGCATTAAGAAGGAAGGAGTGTGGGACTGACAGATGGATGAAGGAGTATCATTCCCAGTGAAACAGCATTCCCAGACTATGAGCTGGAAACAAGAGGTTGAGTCCACCTCAGAGGAACATCATTAACAGCAGCCAGGAGTCTCGTCTCCCCACGTCCCACCACTACCTATCACGGCCCAGTGTCCGATATCTCACAGCGTCTCATGTGGGAAGATAATGCAGCACACACAATATAGTAAAGGATTTTTGGAGGAACAAAAACAAAGATGGAGGCAGCTGTATCCTCACTTTGGTTCATGGTCATTTGTCCTAATACAGCCCAGGTGTTAGGCTAGGCTGCCTCTTTATCATCAGTGTCATCACTTTTCTCTCAAGGACATCCCGACCAATGAACATAAACATTCAGTATCATCTCAGCCCAAATGCAATAATAGGAGATAGTCGAGAGAGGGAGAAAAACAAACAGAGAGAGAGAGGAGGGAGAGGAAAGTGGAGATAGAGAGGCAAAGAGGTTGCAGGGAAAGAAATGGAGAAGTTAAAACAGGTTGACAGCAGTCAACAAAGACAAGGTATTCTAATGTCCCATACCTCCCGTTTTTGAGAGGGAAAAGCATCAGACTTTACTGAACAGACAGATGCAGTCATTCATTCAAACATCTGGGACAGTCAGAAAGCTCAGAAAAAGGGTTAGGGCTAGTTATAACACCATGATATAATGATTTAAAGAATGATATCAATGTTATTCAGTCAACTTTGGTCAACTTTTGTTGTTCTATGTGCTTTATAAATTTGGATTATTTTGCATCTGTAAAATCTAAAATGAAGGCCAGTAAACAATGTAAACTCAACATAATCTACATTTCCAGATGTATTAAATTACTTTAACAGCATACTTTTTATTTATTTTGATGATTGATGTTACGCTGCTGATTATGAATCTCTAAACTTCCTAGAAATGTATCACAATAAAAGCCTCCCAGGAAAGTGACGTGACCCTGAACTGTCGTTAGGCTTTTAATGTGAAACAGATGTACAAAGTGTTGTGTTAACAGCAAGTAGCAGCAGGTCAGAAAACATAAAGGTGTATTACTAGAACATTATAAAACAGGAAAAGTTGGAAATAAAGACCTTTATCAAATAAAAGCCTGGTTCTATCTCCTGATGATGTAAATAAAGATTCATAGACCATAATGTGTGTAAACTGTATTGTACACAGCATTGAACTCCTAATTGGTTTTGTAATTCTAGCCTCAGACAATAAGTCAAGTGATCAAGGCAGTTACTCTGTCAAACACTGGTTTTATAAAAGCAGTTTATGCACAGTGGAGTTTATCGGATGTCAGTAGCCGCAGAATACAAGTCGATGTGGTCAAACCAGGAAAAACATCCAATTTGACAAGACAAGGCCAAACAATGAACGATACAATTTCACACTATGGTATTTTTGCTTGATCAGACGAAACCTTAATGCTACACTGTCAAACACACACTTCCTTTTGCTGCCCATGGTATTGGGTGTACTAATGCTGACCAGCAGCAGTGTGTCAAATTTACTGCGTGGTTCCCTGCTGGTCTGCCCAACACCCTGTGACCAGCACAAAGGAATTCTGGGAGTGATAGAGTTGTTAAGACATATGATGAGGTAAGTTGTTGCAGGTCTTGGGTCAAAATCTTCCATTTTCTCAGAGGCAGTTTCACCCCTGGTTGATGATTTCTGCATGCACACGTGCACACACACACACACACACACACAATCACAAAGTCATTTAGGCAGCTGGCCTGGTGCTAAGCTTCAGGCTCTCTAGGCCTCAACCTTTGACATGTAAAGCCTTGATCTGATCGAGCACTGGTTAACACTACACAAAAGATTGATTTACATTAGTAATGCTCGATGGTGTTTTAAGGCCCCAACATCTCCTTCCAGGCAGCGCTGCGACCGTTGACTTCAAGGCACCTAACCCTAACCATAACCATAACCATTGCCTAATTCTAGTGCCTTCCAGGCAGCGATGCCTGGAAGGAGACGTTGGAGGCTTAAAACACAGATAAACCGTATAAATAGGTTTCAATAGAGTTTCAATAAAGTTCTGATAAAAAGCGAGTGTGGGGGAGAGAAACTGGTTGGCAACAGGGACGGATGCAGAAGGGAACTAAACAAGTAGTTAATTGGGGTGACTTCAAAGCAGAAATTAAAAAATTCAGACTGGGCACTTTCTTTTGTATGAATCACACATCCCGACACAAAAAACACGTTTCAGCAAAAACATTATTTTTACACTTGCAACATTAGACACTAAATCTGCCAGTAAATTACTGGTTAGAAAACATGATGGTTCAGAGCTGTCCTCTCTTCAGAGTCTGGGTGCAGATAGTGTGTGTGTGTGTGTGTGTGTGTGTGTGTGTGTGTGTGTGTGTGTGTGTGTGTGTGTGTGTGTGTGTGTGTGTGTGAGACAGATTGACTTACAAAAGATTCAGACAAATGGCCTGTATAAATTCAACTTTTACACAACTGGCCTGACACAGTCATTTACTAGCAATGCCTACATGCTTGTTCTGCCACCCCTGGTTTAATATGCTTCTTAGAACAAACAGGACCACTGAGACCTGTTAATAAAGTGTTGTATTTACGCACGTAATCCACTTGAACCAACTTAATAACACACTGGCCTCCCTGCCAGGTTTAGAAATTGTACCACACACATGCCCTCTCTCAATTTCAATGTTCATTTCCACTTTGTGTCCACGTGCAACACCGGAGCAACAACATGGCACCTTTAAACAGATAATCAGTACAAAATACCTTGGAATGGACTCAAAGCTCAGTTTAGGTTGGCAAATACCAGGAGCGACTATTATGCGAGTGTACGACTCTACAAAAGTCTCTCTCAATATACAAATATGGGCTGATTCTGGGCTTATTCTCTGGTGACTCATATGTTTATATTTAGCAGAGACATTTCCTACCTTTTAGAAAATCATAATATTGTTTCAGTGTGTAGTTGTTATGGTTGTTTCTATCATCCATTTTCCATAATAGTCCCACACATGAGTCCATCCATGAGGCATTATTACATCTTTAGTGTGCTCACCAATTACATTGCCTTTTCCTCTCTGTGCCTATTCCCTCCTCAGTGTGAGATACAGTGCAGGGCAATGTACTGGAAAACATAATGATCTGGGATAAAATGGGGATTTACTCAGTCAAGTAGTTGCCATGCACCTCCCTCTATAGCTGTTTCTGTCCTGGATGGAAACACTAGAATGGTTCATAATGACCAGTATAATCTACTGGTGGGGTAGATTATGGTGGTCACTATTAGGTACTGGATACAGCAGGTGCTTTTTGTGTGTAGCTAGAAGATACTGACGTACATACAGGGAGGAACCTGGTATTGAGTTAATTTATCATTTGGCTTTATTGCCTTTCTATGTCACTGTGAATAAAATAGTTAACGTGAACTCCCTATCCACCTGTAATATCCCATTTGTACAACAATGGTCTGCCAGCATATTCTGTCAACAAAATATCCCAGTAAATGCCAGGGTATGCTTGAGATGAACTAGTTGGTGACGTGTTGCACGACCAGGAGGTTTTTCTAATGATGATAACAAGGTCAAACCAGATTATCTTGGTAACCAGACCAAAACAGAGTTATCTGTTCTGTGGAGACACTTAACCTGATTAAGGTAATAGTTCAGCTCTTGAAACTGTCACATTAAAACTTTAATCTGATTACCTTTGTCTGACTATCATAATCAGATGAAAGAGTACAGTCACAAGCATAAGCAAGCTGACACACCTCCATTTAAATTCACTTTTGTAGCATTTAAAAACAAAGCCAGATTTCTTTCTCCAATGAATTCACTAAATAAGCAAGTAGTCAATTGATTATTAATTGAATCCATGTACATTGGGTTATTGGACACAAGTTGTGCTATGAACTGATCAAACACTGCTAGAAATATGGCTTAAAGAGTTTAGAGTACATCCAGTAATTGGGATACTAAGCTTCTGCTCTCAGCATCAGTCCATGACATCACAGGGAGCATCAGGCCAAAGACTAGCTGGAGGGTCTGACCGGAGAAGGAACAGGAAAGAAGCGGGGAAGGAAGACAGACAGAAGGGTAGAGGAAGAGAGGACAAAGGGAATTAATGCCAGCTCCACACTGACAAACAAAGAAGAGACACAGTTGTGAATGTTGTATGAGGAGGTTAGACAGATGTTAGCTCTTAGTGATGAAGTTTCACTGTCTCCCTCTTAGTGCTTTCAGCTGAAGGCTTTCCAGTGTTGGAATAGTGTGGTGTCAGTGCTGTGTTTGTTTCTATTATTGACGTAACTTGGGTATGATCAATAACAGACTTTATGCTACAGGGACTTGGCTAGCATGTGCTCACGACCCATTTATTTTATATAATAACAAATAGACACACACACACACACGCGCACACACACACACACACACACACACACACACACACACACACACACACACACACAGTACTATACATGCATACACACACATGAAGTGGAAAGATATTGATTAATGCCAATAGGCTACTATTTACAGACATCTGACAGATAATGCTGCTTACCATAAACTGTCAACATGAACATTAAAAGTGAAAGAAAAGCATAAAACAAATTACAAACCTTCAAAATCTGAAATAATTCCCTCCAAGTGTGGATTGACCCCAGAATCAGACATTTTTTCAGGCATGAAATTGGACTAAAAAAAACTTTTTTTTCTTTGAACTTTCAAGTGGCTACCTGTTAATTCTGAACAAATTCCAAAATAGAGTAAATGAGAAAACAAGTCCAAGCTTACTTACTCCCTTAAAGGAGCAACTTATTTTCTCTGACTTCCTACTAACTTCTCTATATCGTTGCATTCAGAGTGTGCGAAAAGGCAAGCCTCCTTCCTTCTTCTCCCCTCCCTGCAGATAGAAACACACTCCTCCTTCTCCCTCACGTCCTGTGTATGTGTAAGTGTTATTCCCCTGCCCCCCACAAACACTCATACATGTATGCGCAAGCATTCATGCAGACAACAAACCCCGTCGTTCCCGAGCCCCTTTTTGACCAATGTGGCTCTCAGGTCTGCTTTCCTCATTCAGCCTCTGAGCAGCTCTGACAGTGAAAGTGGACAACATGTCACACAGTCACCAAGTTAACCTGCAGTCAGACAAGATCCTCTGTAACAACTGTGGCTTGCACAAGGGAGGCCAGTTTCCCTCTGTCATAGCTCCAGAGGTACAACAGTTTAAAGCACCCATATTATGCTCATTTTCAGGTTCATAATTGTATTTTAAGGTTGTACCAGAATAGGTTTACATGGTTTAATTTTCAAAAAACACCATATTTTTGTTGTACTGCACAGCTCTCTCTCTCACTGCTGCAGATCCTCTTTTCAGCTGGTCTCTGTTTTAGCTACAGAGTGAGACCTCTTTTCTTCTTCTTCTTCTGTACTATCTTTGATTGCACTCGCACATGAGCAGTAGCTCAGATGTAGATCATGTCAGCTAGCTAGCTCCATAAACAGTAAAAGAAAGGCAGTTTCTCCAACTTCGGTCAGTTACAAGGCAGGATTAGCTGGGAGACTTCTAAATGAGGGCGCACATGTAAGTAGTTCTTTTGTAGATTATAGTGAACTTGTGTGTGTTGTAGCAGTGCTTTGCTATTGAGAATGAGGTAGCATGCTAGCGTTAGCATTAGCCTGCTAACGCTAACACTACGAGCTAATGGCTGCGGTTAGCCAGCCTGCACAGACAGCCGCAAGCCTCCTGCCGATTTTGAACAGCTCACCCGGAGACTGAAGGCAGGACACATTCAGAAACCGTATCTCACTCAAAACAGCATGGATGGATTTTTTTCAAAGTTTGTATGTGTGTGGAAGCACCAGCGACACAAAAGAACACCCCAAATCCCAGAAAAAGTGTTTTTTTCATAATATGGGCACTTTAAGTGAAACTTCGAGGCTTCAGTTTTGAGTAAACAACCTCTACAAAGTGGCTGACATGTTAATTAAAGTGCAGTTCGTTGCAGAGCCGCCTTCCTGAGACAGAAAACCCTGAGAGACTTCCTGGAAAAAGTTGACATTAGGGGTATATACGATGGCGCCTCTGGGCAATCAGAGAGTGATTCGTGCACCAACCAGCCCTTTATGACATCGTATTATCAGGAAGAACGTGGGAATTTGAGCTTGGTGGAAACAGTTGACAAGGTAATCTAGCACTGCTGCACTTCTTTTGGGAGGGACACCGACGACAGGCCAGCTTTTGATGTGGTGGTGGGTATGGTTACCCTTCTTGTCCTTGAAGCCTCTGTGGCCAATTTAGAGACTGTTCATTTGGGGCGACAGAGAAACGCTGTTGAAAAGATCTTAATAAAATAATCCAAAAGTGATGAAATATCAAAGTTGGCCTTTCATTTACTTAACCACATCCACTGTCTCCCTGTTGGACGTGCTACAGTATTTGTTATCCATGAATCTCCTACAGAAACAAATAGTGATTCTATCGCTGTAATTACTGATTGGTCATGAGTGAGCAGCTTTTTACAGCTTCCTGTTTGGAGCCAGATGTGACAGCAAATTAGATTTGTGATACATTTTCCCTGATTCTAGGTCAATTTTACCATTCCCACACCATTTAAGGTAATAGCAATAGATGTAGAAGGTGGTCCACAATCACTGCTCAAAGGAACCCTAAAACTAAAGCAAAGGCCACAGGAAGCTGGCATTTCTACTTCCAGATAGCTCAGAGATACTGTCACACATCAGAAATCAGATATCACAAGTGTTTCAACCTTGGTGAATGCAAACGGTACAGCACTAGTGCCTGGCACTTTTATAGCAAATGAGTATTTAGGAAAATCCCATTTGAATGAAAAGACCCATTCTAAGGGGCACTAATAGGATGCCAAGCCCACCCAGTGGCCCCTAACCCTAACACCTGAGAGGTCGATGTTAACACAGAATAACACTGTGTGTTTATGGTGCAGTCTGGTTATTTCATACAACTGCTGCAAAGGTGTCTTAGGATACAGAACAGAGTATGGCACACACAGTATGTGCATTTACTCTATCCTAAATCCATCAATCATGAAACTTAATTGGGTAGACTATCTGTCTCCTGAGACACTAGTTGTCATATATTGCAAGAGTGCACATAATATACAGTACATCATACAGCCTGACAGCTGTGTGTGGGCATTTATAGTTAATGTGTTTGTTTGTGTGTGCATGCATGTTTATGGATATAGTGCACCTCAACACGCATGTGGAAATGCATCTGAATGTGCATGTGAATTAGCAAACTTTCACATACTGTATACATACACAGTAGACCTAGATTTACTGAATACTCTATGTACAGTATATACTATTTTATACGTGACAAAGTGTGTGGCTCTCAGTGCCCATGCAGGCCCAAGTGGTCTGCACTGTAAACTATATGCCACAAGCCTCTGTAGTACTAAATTAAACCAAAACACACGGTGTGTGAAACACACACCTCCCCCAGCTAGTGTGTATTTATCTAAACATGGATACACACTCTGGGCTGGCTGTGAGGCAAAGCTGAGCGACAGAATGAGGGAACTCTCCAAAACAACATCTGGAGAAGTGAGTGTTTGTGTGTGCGTTTGCACTCAGAGTAACATTATGTGAATATGTGCCTATGCGTCAATATGCACATTTGGTTACTTGACTGTGGACACGGGTGTGTTTGTGTGTCTCGGTGCCCCTGAAATAGCACTGTAAACACAAAGGCCTTTGCACATAGTAGGATACATCTACAACCAAAACCATTCAGCCCTATTTCTCTGTGTTGCTGAGGGAGTTCTGCTTGTTTTGTTCCTTGTTAATAGCAACACATATGGGTGTGAAAGTGTGTAATCTACTTACAAATAACAAACAGTGTTGTTTCCCAAGTAATTGCATGTTTTCATCAGCGAGGTCGTCAGCGAGGTCGTCAGATTTCGTGATTTATGCTGAATTCATGCATTTGTTGGATTTTTTATTTGTTATTCTGCTTCAACTTTGTTTAAGTTTTCACTGCAATTGCTATTTTATTAGTTGTACATATCCCTAACATGCAGAAAATTATCACACATGTATACAGACACTACCATTTACCTCAGATTCTAGGCTTTGTTGCTGGGTCAGTTAAAGACAAACAGGAATTCAGCATAACCACAAACATTTATTGGCAGGAAGTTGCACAAAACCAACCTCTCTATTTGTGTGTTACTTCTGTTTTCCCAAATGAGCTCATTTGTGTGGTTTCAGCATTTATCTAAATGACACCTTTTAAAGATGATCAGTTTGACCTACATGTCCAAGAAGGAGGCAAAATTACACTTCTGAATGTTAGTGCAATAAACTCACTTATTGTAGCAGAGCCTAAATAACACGCTGTCACTGCAGGTGGTGATGGCGCAGTGGATATGACACATGCCTTTGGTGTGGGAGATCTGGGTTCAATTCACATTGTGATACATCAACCCATAGCACCAATAGCACATATAACAATTGTAAGTCACTTTGGATAAAAGTGTAAACTAAATGTAATGTAATGAATGTTGTGCAATTGAACAGCGAAGTGAAACCGCTGCAGAATACAAGCATTAGACAGAGCAGTGAGATTGAGCTAGGCAGAGGGGTAGTACATTGAGAATAGCACACACGGCTTTGCTTTAACTAAATTCAATCTATGCCACTACTCACATACACATTTTTATTAATGTGACAGTTCTTTGGAAAAACTATTATCCTTGACTTCTTCGTAGTAAGCTTTTTAAATTGGCCTAATAGCTGTGTGGACAATTTATGCTGGCAGCAATACCGCTGCAGTGGTTTTAAGACTTGGATGCTACTCACTGTGTAGGGAATTGTCATATTGAGCCCAAATATCATTTGTAACAGGGATCTATGGAGTCTGTGATATCTTGTTGCAAGCTCACACCAAAGTATCACATGAAAGTCAATCTGTAAACAACTTGCAAACCTATAGGTGATGCCACTATGAAGTTTAGAACGTGCACATTTGGTTTCCTGTCTGTTTGAATGTGATAAAAGTATAGATGAAGCCCTTCATACATCTCTACGTTTATCTATAAAATTGTTTAATATGCATGTAAAATGCCTTTATCAAAGGTGTATCAGGTAAATAATCTAATATTATAGACAAAAATGTGTCTTCTGGCATGAAAAATAACACTACATGTTTTGTGCATGAAAACATTTTGACACTAGCTGATTTCCTCTTTGCAGCTTGCTGACCACAAATACATCCGTTTGTAAACAATCACCTGAATGAGCTTTCACTGAGGATCTATTTCTGTTATATCACGCATGGCTTGACCTGTGTTACCATCATGTTGAATCATTTCACCTGTCAGAAATCCTCCCTTCGGCAGACTGAAGGTGGGGCTTCCTGAACTCCCCGTGCTGGCTGTTTTCATGGTCTCCCTCACTTATTACTAAATAATAATCTGAAAAACAATATGAGGTGAGACACTGGGAGGGTAGTGGGAGGAGGACTGCGGGGCGTTCACTCATAGAGGATATCCTGTATACTTCTTTTATGGAACATGGTGAGCTGGGAGATTTCCTTAAGTTCCTTTATAATTCATATGTGTTTGTGGAAATAGGTGGGGATCAGAGCATGTGTGTTTTAGGGCGAGGATATACATGGCCTTGGGCGGACACATCAGCACTTCTAAAAACGTAGATTCACATGCAAAAAGAGGGAACGACTCAAGCTCACATACCATTAAAGTGCCTTTAAATTAAAGGCAAATTCAAAAGTAACATTGAACATCATGTGCATGCCATTTATGAATACAGCGTGTTCACTTACTGGACATGTGTACTGAACAGGTAGACCAAGAGAAACCAAAATAAGTCAAATGTGGCTTTTAATAGAAAGATTGATGAATCACAAGTATGGGTATGGGTCCTGGCCTTGACACCTTCATGTTAACAAATGCAAACTGGTTTTAATCTACTTATTTCCCTTAAGGAGTGTATCAATATGCTGTTTCAAAAAACTATCAAAGGAGTTGTCCCACTTGTAATCCTCAACTCAAGCTACTGAATCGCTGCTTTTATTGTTGTCAGTTTGATGCTAAACAGGCCAAACAATTAGTGTCTTTCTTCCTTATGCATTGGCAGAACATAAAACAAAATGACACAACCATGCAGCTCTTTCCAAACTGAATCCTTTGTTTTTCTTTCCCTTTGTTGTATTTTCACAGCAGTGCGTCACCAATTAGCAATTGTCAATATGGTGGCCATACGGGATGGTCGTGGCAGATGACATGTCATATTGAACATATTATTTTAATCCTGAGCAGGCTCAGAAATGGGAAAGTAGGAGGCACTCTGGGTCGAGATGGAGGTGTTGCAGATGCACCCACAATCATGAGGTTAAAAATGTCATCTATGCACCACAGCCTGAGCTCCTAAAGTTATCAAAACAAAGTCTGAAGGGATCAGGGGTGGGGTAGTAGGGGCGGTGGCTGCAGTCATGGCAACAGGTCCAAACAGTACAGCAGCACAGGTTGAAATCCAGGAAGTAGCTCAGCCCATGCAGGACTTCCTTAACTGAGAGGAGTGAGGGGGGAAGTGATGCCTAACATAATGCTCCACCACCTCACCTCTCTACCACACGGTTTTTGCCCCCCACTGGAGGGGTTCAGTCCTTACTAAATTCCTCCACCTCCCATAAAAAGAAATCCTCTGTCTGCAAAATATGAATCATCCACATGGAACATTTCACAGAACTTCACAGGGATATGTGGCTGCACTGAAGAGGACAAAATGGCACTGCAACATTGCCACCAAGTGGTGATAAAAATGGGTGTGCGGTGTGTCTGTATGCATCATGCATCATACAGCTCGCTGAACTCAGCCACCTCATTAACGGTCGAATTAAAGGCTAATTTGCAGAGTGTCGCTCAGCTTGATGTCCAGCCTTAATCACTTTAAGATGCCAGATTAGTCTTATCCTTTGAGTGCAGACTGAACACATATGGGCCCAAACAGAAGTTCTACTGAATCCCCCATTAGCACTAAACAATTAAAATCAATAAAGAGTAACTGATTAAAGGAAGCAAGAAGGATCTCTGTTAAGAAAAAGCCATGCCAGAAGCTACTGAGTTATAACGCCACAGGTGCAGGACAGTATACAGACCCTGAAGCATGCTAAACATTCCTCAAAAGCTGTCTGCTGTCTGTCAAAATCAAAACCATATTATCTGACATGTGAGCTCTGCTTCCACTCTCTGTAACTTAAAATAAATCATCTGCGTCCATCAGAATTTAATCCGACAACAGGACCCCTCAGCTTAAAATCCAATCATGTGATGATGGCATAAAGATTTAACTCTGTCCGTCTATTGTCGGATCATAGTTGTGTATGTGTGTGGGCTGTAAGTCAGTATCCGAACCCGAGGCTGCCAATTACAGTACAGCAGCCACTTTGCACTGGAATATTAAGTTTCCTGATTCTGGGAAGTCTTCTTTGACAGTCCATCACATGAGGTTTACTCACTGTTGCTCTGCATATGGTAGCTATTCAGTGCACTTCACAGTCATTTTAGCTGTGGCTGTGAGCTTAGCCACAGCTGAGAATGAGAGAAGAAATGTCTAAAAAGGTCAGTTTGTAGATCAGACAACATATATGAAAAATAAATCAGAGGGGTAAAGTTGACATGTAGACACACAGAGGTCTCATAACGGCTGCTCCCATCCCAACTGGCCAAGTAAAGCAAACACAACCAGGGTGGCTTCTAGCTGACTGCTGGCACTGCTAAGAAGCTGCTTCCTCCGCAGTTTAACAAAGAAAAGAGTAAAAGAAAGTCCTTCCCACAGAAAGCTGTCTCAGTGTTAAAATATCAAATAAGTTTGAAAAAGCCACAACTTACCGGCTATTCTGTCTCGCTCCATAACTCAATGGCCACATGTAACCTCTCCTTTTCTCTCCTCTCCTTCCTTCCCCTTTTTCTTCATGAAGACTTCCCCTTACTTCTGACTTAGTCACCCTGTCCCCCTCTTTCAACCCTCCCTCTCTCCTCCCTCCTTTTCCTCCCTCTGCCTCCCTTGCTCTTACTTCCTCCAAGTTTTTAATGTCTTCAGTCTGTCAGGATAACAAGTGAACGGAGCAGACGTCCGCAGCCATGTGCTAGTCATATGGAGTTGCTTTCTTTGCTTTCTCTCTCATAGCTCTCATTCTCTCCTACACACACACATGATGCAGGCTGTTATCCCAGATACACACAAGCTGACACCTTTTTACTTCTTTTCTCCCTTCACTTTCTCCAATGTTTTCTATTCTTCCCTTGATACTGAGGCTAGCCTTGCTCACACGCACCGACACTCCCCTGACACTGAAGCAGTATTGTGTCTTTGAAATAGATCCTTAGCCCTTTGACCAAAGGTCCTAATCTGAAAATAAACCCAGTCCACTTATTACAGAGAAAAACTCAAGCAGTCCACCAAGACATCCTGCACTATACCAACAACACGCACTTCTATGTCATCATCATCCTCTAATCAGCATGTAGAAACCCACAATAAGTCATCGTTCAAACAACTGATGACTGGCTCTGAGTGGACTGGAGAGTATTCTAAACTCTAAAGAAACTTCAGTCCAGGGCCTTTGTGTATGAAGTGCTTCTTATAAGCCTTGTTTACAACCAGCTAATAATAAGTGTTACAAGATGTCAGTCAACAAGCTGATGCCTCAGCCCCAGTTCTGTAAGAAATGACTGGACATCTAATGTCTTGTTCATCATGTTGCTCACAGTCTCAGAGCTAAACGCATCATTAATTGAGAGAATGTATGTCTGTTGTAGAGGTCTTCATGCATCTACCCAAACCCTAGAACCCGAGACCCGACCCGGGACCCGAACGGGTTCGGATCCAGGGTTTATACGGTCAACTAGGTTTGGGTTGGATCCCGTTCTATTACCATGGGCCGAAGTTATCTTTTCTATGTTAGATGCAACAAAACTGTAAAGCTGAGTTTAAATGAGCCACATTTGTCACCATCACAGCAATTTTACTTTTAAGATGAAACCAGAGTGGATTAGCCATGCTGTTTCAATTAGAAACAGAGTAACAAGATAACCTGGATGGATTTAAAGGACAATTCAGGCGCAAAATGAACCTAGGGGTTAATAACATATGTGTGGGATATGTTTTCATGCTAATCGAATGTGTCTCTGGCTTGAAACAAGCTAGCGCGAACCGGTGATTAGCTTGTAACGCTAGCCTTCAGGTCAGAGACACATTCGATTAGCATGAAAACATATCCCAGAGAACGGTCGACTCGGTACACATGTTATTAACCCCTAGGTTCATTTTGCACCGGAATTGTCCTTTAACCAACTTTCTTTGGCACAGGGGAGAAGGCTACTAACGTTACATTAGGTAAGACACAAAGTTTTGTTCTGACAACTTGTAAATGAATGTGAAACTTGTTAATAACAATCAGCTGTCAAATCGGTGGCGATCGGGTCTTTGTCTCCCAGGTCTGGTCGGGTTTAAGTCCGACATTTCTTGGTTCTGCAGGAATCCGGGTTCCAGCTTTTAAATAATAGTCAGGTCCAGTTTGGTTTCAGGTAATACATTTCCAGGTCTTTTTGGGTTCGGCCCCGAATTTTTGGACCCATGAAAACATCTAATTTGTGACAAAAGTCACCCATGTTACCGGAGCAGCGCACACACACACACACACACACACACACACACGCACACACACACACACACGTCATGCTAGAGTCTTACCCTCAACTTAGCCGCTCTACAAGGTCAGAGGCCACGTGAGCCATCGCCTTGGTGAGAGAAAACACAATACACAAACAATCTCACACACACCCATCTTTGTTTTTGTATCAGGGAGAGAAGGCACAGCTCAACAGCTCACTTCCTCTTCCTCTTTCTTGCAAGGAACATCCCATTTCAACCCATGTCTTCCAGATTTACACATAGCAACAACATTATCTTTAGCAACAACCAGCACATGCACCAAAGAAACACACAAAGGCAATCGAACCCAATAGAAACATCTTTCTTTGGTGAGGCCAGTGCTTGGATGAAGCAACAATATGATCTGGTGTTTCTCCAGGCATGCAGCGATGACAAACGCCTCTCTCTATCTAACCTGCTCTGATACAGGGAACATTTACTTCTGAGCGACCAAATGTTTGTTTCTGTTTGTGTGGATCAGATTTCTGAGCTTGTAAGAGGAAGAATCTTCACATCATTTAAAATTTTACAATATATATTTATAATATTAACACAAATGGTAGATTGTGGAGCATCCTGAGTAATACAGACCACATACACACACACACACACACACACACACACACACACACACACACACACACACACACACACACACACACAGTTTTGGTCTGAATGGCTATTCTAGTGTGCAAGTCAATATGTAATTGTATTGATAATTTGCCATATAAACATGTAATAGTGCTAAATTAAGTTTATTGCCATTATGATGCCTTTTTATATTTGTATAAAGAACTCTAAAATTTGAGTTAGGGCAGTCAAAATCAGATGTTTTATTTTAAGGGGCTATGAGAGATAACAAAACTATTCAGGAGTGTATTCCACTTGTCTGGTCAGTCCTCTCTGTGCATGTTATGGTGTGATGTCTGTATCATATTTTTGAAAAATTAAATCAGATGCCTCCTTTTATATTTGTGCCAGAATGCTAAAGTACAACCATGTGCACATTACAGTGACCAAAATCTAAATTCTGATCAATGTGATAAATAATAAAACCAGATAATTTCTAAATGAGCCTTTTAATGCAGAATCCATATGGAAAACTGAATGCTGTTGCTGTGACAAGAATGTGATTTTAAAAATAAAGACATGTCGCTTTGGTCCAGTGGCTTTTTCTGTTGTCTCGTGATCATTTTCCAGACTTAAAACGCCGCAGTTAATCACAGGGTCAGGGTAAAAAAAAAACATATGAAACACACAACACATGCTTATGCATTTGTTGACTACTTTTTCTCATATGCATGACACACAAACACATTCCGACATACACCCCAGGTCCGCCCTGCAGTGTGCTGTTCAGAACAAAGGGCAATGACCCGGGCTGAAATGAAATCCCACACACACACACACACACACACACACACACACACACACACACACACACACACACACACACACACACACACACACACACACACACACACACTTGTGTTCATCTAAACACTAAACATAAATTTGGATGGTGTTGATGACTTGGATGGGGGATGAAAATACTCAAAATTAATATAAAAAGCAAGATTATGGGTATGGTTTATTTGACCTGTTTTGCAACCACATGATCCAATGAGTAAATCAGACTTCTTTGCATTTCCTGGTGCAAGTAGACACTGTTCACGGTTTACAGTAAATTAAGTTGTTTGAGCTTGTAAAGGACATTTTTCAGACACACTGATGCAAAAGAGAACAGACTGAGAGGGCCTCCCTCACTCATACCTTTCACCACCTGCCCTCTCCATCATCTCAACCTGCTGGCGAGGTACAGCTGGAACCTCCCACACACACACACACACACACACACACACACACGCAACAATTGCATATGTACACTCGAACATCCACTTAAAACCAGACACACGCAAACTAAATGGGTTATCTTAGCAGATTCCTCCCGCATGACAGTACACCCTGTAAACACAGAGTCAGCCTCTCTTTTTCTTTGACTTACACATATACAAAATGTGTAGCCTATATTTGTATCTGACGACGCAGATGGTCATGGGGCATAGACGAACACGTGTGCTTGTTCACTCATGCGAGACATACTCAAACACATGCACATGCCCGCATACGCGCGCACGCACACAACCCCAAAAAACTGTGTATCACACATTTACTACGGGTGGATGGTGATCCTTGGGGTGCACATTAATGTAAGCTGTCACTTCAGAGCGTGACCTATGGCCAAACGCGTGACTCAAACATGCTAAATTTAGTTATATAATAGTCAAGTAAAAAACTCACCAACATGCCAGCCAACACTAAAGGGATGCCTGCGGGGCAGTGATGCACAATGAAGGAGAAAGAACTATGGTAAGACGATAAAAGATGAAAGGAGAAGAGGAGGAGCCAGCCGGGGAAGTAGTGAAAGAGGTAAATGGAAGAAAAGAATAAAGGAGATAAGGTGAGGAAGGACATGAGGAAGAGGAGCATAAGCCACTGGTGTCTTCAGAGGTGGAAAACACATGTGAGAGGGAAACTATACTCTGAAGGATGCCATGGCCTTTGGTGTTTTAATTTGTAGTTCAGTGTCAAATTAAATCTATTATACCAACACTAGATGGATGTGTTGCCCATTATTGTCATTTCATATTGATAATGTGCTTTAATAGGCCTATGTGTACTTACTGTCTTTACAGTAATAGGCCTAGCAGGCATGCTTAACCACATACACATACACACACACACACACACACACACACACACACACACACACACACACACACACACACACACACACACACACACACACACACACACACACACACACACACACACACAGTAACTCTCCTATTCCCTCAAGTCCCCAAAAAACCTCCTTTCTCCTAACATAACAGCAGAGGTTCAAGGAGATGGTGGAGAACGAACAAGAGAAAACAGTGTGATGTGGTGATGCTAGCTAGCCACAGTCTGATGACCTCACCAGAGCACTACGCAGCACTCATCTCCCCCTGCCTTGTCTCCATCATGCCCACACACATGCACAGAGAGAAAGAGAGAGAGAGAGAGAGAGAGAGAGAGAGAGCGAGAGAGAGAGAGAGAGAGAGAGAGAGAGAGAGAGAGAGAGAGAGAGAGAGAGAGAGAGAGAGAGAGAGAGAGAGAGACAGAGACAGAGAGAAAGAGATGCGCTATCCTCCTCATTTGTGTGACTGTGTCCCCTGCTGCTGCTGCTGCTTACACATCCAACCTGGGGCATGTACAGGGACGACACAACTCTTCACATCACTCATCTACACAAGCCAAATTTAAAAGCAGACCCCATGCTCTCATGCAAACCATGAGGAATTGCATTTTTGTAAACACGAAGTACTCTTCCAGAAATATTTCAATTTTCATTTTCAAGTGCCGTTCTACCTAATTGAGGAAATACCAAAATAATGGGCAACCCATCTTCTAAACAACATTGAGAGCCATCATCTGTAAGAAGATAAGTGATGATAATGGTTCTCAGTGTTTTTCTACAATAACAGCTGTGAGGTTACATTTTGAATCTGGAATTCATTTTTGACAAACAGTCCGCTTAATCACAATGTAGGCCTACCACACAGAAGGAGTTATTTCAACACTGTAAGATAGTAAGTAGGCTACATCTCATTACAGCAATCTGGGAATGAAAAGATCTGATGGTATTTCTATTTTCCAATCAGACTTTACAGTCTGGCTTGATGGCAGCCACATGGTCCCACAAACGATTCCTTCTGAAGAGAGCTGGTCTGCTGTTCTTTACTATAAACTCAGTGACTTGATGTGTTGTTGTTGTTTTTTTTTTTTTTTACATTGCATCAAATACATTCAAAATAATGCATCTCAGGTAAAAAGGAAAGCATTCGGCTTCCCATTCGGTATTTTCAGAACTGCTGACCTGCTGGGTTACGTGAACAAAGTAAGCCTGGATTCAATAAAAGGAGTGATTGAGTGAGAATTGTAAAAATATCATTTAATTGCAATATGTACATCTTTGTCAGGAAACCCTCTTCTGAGATTCCCATGCACTCATTTGACATGTATGGTTCTCCCTAACTACTGGAAAAATTGACAAAATACAAGACAAAGAGTCTACAGCTGTGCTAGCGGCTAAGGCTAAACACAGCAGTGCTTTTGGATAAATGTTAAAGTTAGCATGGCAACATACTCACAGTGACAATGCTAACATGCTAATGTTTTCCATGTATTTTTTTACCATGTTCACCATCTTAGTTTAGCATATTAGCATGCTAATATTAGCTAATTAGCACTAAACACATTGTCATTAGTTTTACAAGTATTTAGTCATAAACCAAAATATTGGACAAATCAAAAATACCTGCTGTGCTAGATGAAAAGTCAGGGGACAATGCCACTAGCTTGGCTAAAAATACAACAAAGTCTAAAATGAGGCAGACCTAAATGTCCTCCAGCGCTATGAATGAGCCACTGAAATATGAAAACTCTACACAGAAACACTGACCTCTATTATTACTAACAGTGTATCACAAATTCTTAACCACTGAAGATGTTTCACAGCTCATAAAATCGGTAGTCAAAACAAAGTGCAAAACTCATGGCCGAAGTCATAACTGATGTTGAGTCAGCAATTGGCACAACTTCCAGTCAACGCTGAGATGTACTCCAACAATCCTCTGCAAGAACCAGAAAAAATCATGAAGATAACCAATACATGACCCTGTTACTCATGACACACGCGTTACACACATATGTGGAGAAACACACTCACACAGTCAAATCTAGTTCACAGAAAGCCCCATTCCTTTAACTCATCAGTCGTGTAGGCTCCTCTCTTCCAGTTCTCTGACTATTTAAATCCCACTCTCAGGTCATTTGGACTGTCAGAGGCTGTAAAAGTGCTAGTGGTGCAGTCTGTCTGTCCCAGCATGGCTGTGGTAACCCTGCTGGCTATTTCCTCCTCCCCATAAGGTAATCATTAGATGTGAGAGGGAGCTGGCAGCAGGATACATAAATAGGATATCCTCAAAGTTCCAGATCCCTTGCAGGAAATAAGGAGTCTGTTGTAGCAATTGATAAGTATGTGGACACTATGTGGATATTGCAGATAGAGTAGAAGCCACTGTGGAAGTCTTGGCATCTTTTATCTATTTTGCAGGATTTTTATAAGACCTCCTTTTGTGGTTTTGAGTGGCACTGAAGCAAGAATAAAAACAGCCTGAATTGTTGGCTTCACAAATCCATATGAAATTAGTTAAGCTGGAACAATAACAGTCCGTCAGCAGTGCTTATGTTTGCTACAGTGTGTAATATATCTCATTGTGCTGTTACAATCCACACTGCTTAACTGTGCTTTATGTAATTGAGTAAGGTAAGCTTATGGAGCATGGATGAGAGAAGCAAAGCTATGTAATTTGGCTGATTATCACAAAGCACAGAAACCATCAACGTTAGCCCGAGGCCCGCTGCTTTTACCTCCATCCCTGCAAATCAGCCTGAACTGATGGAGGGATGGTGCTGGAGAGAGAAAGAGAGAGGAGAACGAGAAGAGAGTTCCTGTGGTTCCCTGTGGCTTCGAACCTCTGTAATCAGCATGCCAAGCTCCTGATGTCTAAATCCACAACTCGGACCCAGACAGTCTACACATACTCTACACACATATGTGCTCTACACATATATACTGTATGCTCTACACACACACACACACACACACACACACACACACACACACACACACACACACACACACACACAGTACAGCAAGCTTATGACACATGAGCTCTGCGGTGATCTCTGTTCAAGTGGAGTTTGGCGACGGTGAATGTCCCAAATAAATGCAAGATGACTGAAAAAAAAACTGCATCTATACAGTGTCACACCGAGCCATTACGCAATGTCATGTATAATTAATTTGCAACTGAGTTTTCAAATTTCTTAATTAGATGACTGAGATTAAAAATAAAAAATAAAATCCTTCTTAGTAGGGCCCGGCTGACACTAGATTTATTCTCCAGTCAATACCAATATTGGTATTTGAAAGTAAAAAAAGTCAGATAAGGATACATCGTTTTTTACATAAATACATAATATTTTGACACTTTTGATAAGGCTCCCATACATGGTTATATCGATATACATGTCTCTGTGTTAGGATAAGATTATATCAGCCAAATGGATTTTTTAATTAAGCATTTCAATCATTTTTAAAACAAAAATGCCCAAAGAAAATGCTTCATTCTACTCAGATGTGAGGATTTGATGCTTTTAATAGTATAGTAAAGTAAATATATTTGGACTGTTGGTCAGACAAAACAAGACATTTGATGACATCACATTAGGCTTTAGGGAATTATGAAAAAAGGAAAAAGGTGTAATTGACATTTTGGCCAAAACTTGGCCATATACCATACATATACATATATAATTGTAAAAGCTCTTTTGATGGCCCAAATAAAACATTTGTAACTGTAAGCATTTTTAAATAAATGTGGAAAAGCAAGGAGCTCAATTAAATTTACAGTGAACTAATTTCTAGAATTTAAATCTCTGTACGAGTGGTTTTAGTGTTAATGTAGGAAAATGTGCATTTTTTCACATCATAAGGTTTACTGTAATAAAAAAAAGGATAAGGTCATCTATGTTTTGTTTGCTCTAAACCATTTAACTGTTATACATACATACACAAACTCTCACATAGAGATAACAAATGTTAAAGTTATTCCTTGTACGACATCAAATGTTCAAAAAACACAAATGCAAAATAACAGCAATGCTCTCATTATGATGAGCCCATGCTTTACTACAGCATCTGCTTGTAACATCAGCTGTTTCTTTAATGAACATGCAGCGAAATCATTCATGACTGGCTGGCTGCTCGTCATGATAAACAGCAGTGACATGGCCCGTTTTCATCCTTATGTTATTCACAGGAGATGGGGGGGGGGGGGCTTTGTTAAGCTGAGACGTCGTCATCTACCATTTCCATTTATAGCCAAAATGTGACACAGTGGCAGATGATGTCATACTTGCATTTGTGTGTGTATGTACAATGCTTAGTGTCTACAGGACTATTCAGCAGGGAGAGAGGTCTCCTTCATGGTACGCATGCATTGTTGAATCATGGGTCAGTATTTCAGAACCCAAAGCTAAGTTAAATCAGATAGGAATTACAGCTGGGGGGAGAGATACACTGAGAGATAAAACCATGAGAGATGGAACAAAATCCATGTGTCACTTCCTGTAGTGGGAGTGAAAGGATTAGGCTAAAAACTGCAGGAAAGTTTATCTAAGGGGGAAAAGTTCTGTCTTTTCAATGAGAGAAACTTATGTTGAATAACCAGTATATAAGGCAGCCCTCTGGGGCTAAGACGGTGAGCTTTTTTACTTAGCACTCATGAAAGAAGACTGATAAAAGTAGTCTAATACTAGTCTAATGTGATAAGGATTATATGAACCGGAGAGCTTGGCAGCTTGACTCTTAGGTAGTGAATTAAATAGACGCTCACCAATGAATAGCAATGTAATAAAGACAGCTTTATTATTACAGGGAGTAGTAGTGAATGTGGTGGTAGTCCAGGCCAATATATGACTCAGACTGAAGGGAATCTAGCTCAGCTGTCACTGAAGAGCCATTGTTAAAGTGAAATAAAGAGCTGTATTGACTCCCCTCATCTGCTCGTTCTCTATGGGACCTACTGGTGTGGTTAAGTGGGAGGATGGATGACATGATGGATACTGCAGTTTAAAGTGCCATGGCAATTTTAAGAAACGGTATTGTAGCCAGGCCCCCCAAAGTGCTCTAGGCACCTTTGGCTTTTTTTTTTAGATTATACTATTAAACAACTATTAAAATGTAAACAATATAATCCAATACAATAATGTTCTAATGGAAATAATAAATGACTCACTTTATAGGACAGTGAGGATTTGGAAAATTCTTCCCTGAACATTGCTTGATTGCCTCAGATATTAACATAAAAAGTACAGTGGGTTATATGGTAAAAAAAATATTAAAAAGTATTAATAAGAGCATGTATCCAATATTGATACTTGTTGATCATGGAATGGTAAATGTACGCACAATCACATTTAAAACAGTCTGATATTTAATCCAATGCACTACTTTTCCACTTTTACGTATGTTTATGAAACTAAACCTTCAACTATTTATTTTTTTTGGCCACTCGGGGGAAGCAGAAACAAGTTGTGAACACAATACTGACATATAGCAGTGATGGAGCAACATCCCCATTCATTTAGAGTCATGTTTCTGCCCACCTGATGAATCAAAATCCTTGCTTTTAGCTCTGTTTTTTGTCTCTGCCAACTCCTGAGGGAAATAATTGTCTCTTTAGTTGCTAAATGCTCCACTATGTTCACCAGCTACAGTAGTCACGAACTGTCTGTCCTGCTTGGTGATGAGCAGGTAGCGTACAGTGGGTACAGTGGGTAAAGCTGAGGGGAGCTGCAGATTCAGGTGATAATTCTCCGTAGGTTCATCACTATGAGCCACTCCCTTTTACATTGTCACACTGTTTTCACATTGTCAACTCATACATTATTATTATTATAAAAATACAGATTATAGCAGCTTTAAGTTTTAATTACAATTTGTTTAGAATCATTCATTTGGATAACAGAATTTTGTGAAATGATGCCATGATATGATCATATCATCATAATACAATCTCACTGAAATTCAATTTGTGTTTGGATCCAGATGGGACCTGTGTTATGAAAGTGACATATTCTCATTAGAAGTACATCCCCAGTCTAACACAAAATACAGCTACGTCAAAAATTGTAGTGTGTGGGCCAAAGTCTGCACGTCAGCCACTACAGTAAATCTAATCCAGCAGGCTTAATCCTGGCCATCGCCCCCTCTAGTGTGCCGAACAGCGTTGAGATGTTGAGTCATTGTAATGATTAGTCATTTCCTTGTAAAATTGGCAGAGATGAGAATGTTTCCCCAAGACATCCACCATTATGATAGTCAGTGTATGTGTAGTCTATAGTTCTAACACGAGGACCTAAAAATACCACATCTGTCAGTTCCATCCACGTCAACATCAAAAATGCTTCCCTGAGTTTTTATCAAATCTTCTATTAAAGACGAAAGTTCAACAAATCCACACAACAAGCCCCCAGCAAATGTTCACCACAAAGGAGTCTATTGAAGCTGAGGACGAGCCTGTTTTGAAAAATGACCCAACCATGAGAATATATAGCACAGCTGACTGGGATCTCTCATGCGTAGGAAGATAGAAAGAAAAAAGGGGGGAGGAACAGTGCATTTACTCCACTGGGACTACTTGTTCATTTCAGGGTCACATTACTTGAAACTACAGAACAACGTGGGTACATCCAGTTCATTAATCCCAACAAGCTGATCTGTGATCTGAGGGACGACACAATGCTCCCACTCGGGAAGATTAATTATACATGAGTGACTGGAGAAAACATGGATCTAATGCACTCTTCCTAAAAAGCATGTGGAGTATTTTTTTTTTTACACCAATGTTCTTGTTCTGTACTGACCATTTTGACAGATGAGAGCTGCTCTCGGTTACACATCTGCACAACTTCAAACATCTGCTTTCTCCAGCATTATCACACTTTGAGACAGCCCACTCAAACGAGATCTTTTGCTTGAAATAATTTGACAGATACAGTATGTAGAAAAGACTAAAAAGGCTCCCCATTAAAAGCATCTTCGCCATCATACTGCTAATTGGGTTCTCTTTTAGTCCAGCCATGAAATCCTCCAGCCTGACAGATAATTTGACACCTTACGGTCAAAGATGGTGCGTGGAGAAACTGCTGGAGCTACTACAAGCTTTGTGCTGAGTGAGGGTGCCCGGTCTTATGGTTTGTCTTTGCTTGGAGACAGATCAGACTACCAGTCACCATAATGATCAAAGTACATTATGACCTCAGGGTGCAAATACAGTCAACAATTAGCTTTTAAAAGCCTGCTGCATGGATTATTACATCTGGACTTTCTTTGTATTCTGGGAAAAGGGTGAAAAAGCAACGATACAACCTAAAAACTGTTCTCACACACTTGAAGTAACAATGCCACTGTTGTTGCCTTCTCTGCAGTCTGACCACTTTCTGAACTAGCAATTTGCCACTGGATGAAGTCAACAGCAGATAGTTTGGGGGTGTTTGTATAGTAGTGCTGTTTCAGTGCAGGTGTAGCAGTGAGGATCTCCAGAGATAGAAACTGACAGATAGTGATAAGACTCCTTAAACAGGCCAGCCTTCAAGTCTACGTATGACCTTTCCCACATTTCTATTCCCTGAAAGGTCAAGCACTAATTTTTTTACGGCTCCAGACTGTTGCTGTGTTTGTGAGAGTTGCTTTGCACGTGGTTAATACTTTAATAATCAGATTTTTGGGAGAAAATCAAGTGTGTATCATGTATAATGTACTGTAACAGCACATACAGAGAACTAAAACTAGAGACTTGTGATTTGGACTTGAATAAGACTTTAAGTCACAAAAATTAGGATTTCAGACGTGATGGCTGTACAACTTAATTTACTTGTAACTTTAAAAACACTGAAAAACACTAAAAGTCTCAAGTTTTGACATGGTAAAAGACATCGTCATGTATGCATTAGCAACTGACTTAGACATATCTCCAAACGACTTTAAAAGAGATGTGGATATGAGCTTCTTTTGTCTTACTGTGGTCTTATTTTAGTCTTTATGGCATGAATAAAGATGACAAGTTTTTCTTCAAACTCAGTGTTACAATGTTTCTTGTTTTCAACACAAGCCTCCGCAGCATTAGCTTGTGCCACATTTCTGAGTCTGTTTAATCTAGAGCGCTATATTTTTCTCCCTAGAGCCCATCCTGTGTTCCCAAATGTTTATAGAGGGGGAACGCACAGATGGGGCCTGAGCAAAGCCAGAGATGTGTGGTATAGTACACACACACAACTATATTAAGTCAAACATGTACAATGCAGAAGCAGGCATGAGCAGGCATGAGCAGGCGAGGCATGTACACTGACATCATAAGCAAGCAAACGTCCAAAATGTTTGTTAAAGCCAAACACACACACGCAGCACTATGAAGAGAGTGCAGCCTGAAGGGGCCAGTGCATCCATACAGAAGGTAAGGCTGAGAAGGACAGATGATGACGCACATCAGACTTTAATGGCCAGGGGACCCCGAGGTTCTCCCCTGGGTGCTGCACACTCAGCCTACAAAGAAACTGGCCCAAAACAACAGAGGCCCAAGAGTGACAGAGTTTGGCAAGTTCTGTATGTGATAAAGACAACTTAAGAAAAACTGAAATAAAGTTTAAAGAGAACATTCAGCAATACTATTTTTTTTTTTTTAACACAGTCTTCTAATGGGTAACAATTATTGTGTGACAAAACGTCATCAGAAAGGTATCCAAACTAAAGCCTACATCGATTTAATAAATAGTATGCTATACTCATATACATATTGTGTGCGGTATTGCAAAAGTATTGTATAAATCATACTTAAGCATGTAAACGAATATTCACATTATTTATAGCCTACATAATTCATACTTGTAATATTTGTTTGCATAGTTTAAATCTGATCAAATTAGTCTAAATGATGCAATATAATATTAACATAAAAAGAGTGTTTTTAGCATTTTTGAATCATCTGTACCTGAATTGGGAGTCTTCTTCATGCTCTGGGTTGCTGCTGCTCTGCTTTTCTCAGTTGTCAGTCAAATCAGCGCTTTGGTCCTCAGAGGAAACCTGGGTCTGTTCGTCTCGCGTCCAAAAGAAAACTGACTCGACTTAGTTTTCTCAGTTTCCCCGCACTTGTTCGTGTGCGTCTCGCTCCCAGTGCGTGATGACACCGTGACTGCAGGCAGCGCAGACGCAAAAATGCCGTGTGATCCGCTGAGCTCGATGACGTGCACTTTAGTTGAGAGTCTCGAGACCGCACGACCATGATAACATAAATGTGAGTTCATGGGGGTGCATGCTGGAGGGGGTGAGTTCCACTGACGCGCTCTCGCGCACAGATCCCAATTGGAGATTACTTGGTATTTATCCAGTGTATAGGGCTACATAATTACTATTCAAAACCATTATTATTTTCTCGCAGCAATAAATTAGTGCTGCTTTGGAATACCATTTATTTGATGGACTCGTTAAAGGAACATTTCAGCCTCGTCAACCCGTCACCCTTTCTCTCGGAAGCTCAATTCTCTCTGTGTGTGTGTGTGTGTGTGTGTGTGTGTGTGTGTGTGTGTGTGTGCGCGTGTGCGTGTGTGTGTATATGTATATGTATATATATATATATACATATACACACATATACACACATATACTTCTCGATAACAATTAGTTGTTATTTTATGAGCATGTGAAAAAAGTGAGCTAGTGACTTCACTCGATTGTTGTTTGCGGCCGCTGCAGTCAAAACGAGTCGATATCAAAACAAGTAGCCACAGATTTAGTATATCCCTTGTGCATCGGTGTAGTTCATGTGTAGAGAAAATGATGTTGTCTTATGCTGTGGAAACCTTATCACCACTTTAAGAGGTCTACACTCCCAAGCAGACTCATATTCTGCTCAGATACTGATACTGATGCTCTCTGTGGTTGATAGATGCACTGAGCAAGCATACTGCAGCGCTGCTTAACAACGTTTACTTTGTTGCTTACTTTGTGCACAACTGTGATTGAATGCAATGATAATCAGTGGCACGTTCATATGCGTTGCAGCAATGGAGTAAGAAGTAGTCAGATCCTTTAGTAAAAGTACTAATGCCACACAGTAAAAAATACTCTGTTACAAGTAATAGTCCTGCATTGATAATGTCACTTAAGTAAAGGTATGTAAGTATCATCAGGAAAATTTGCTTAAAGTATTAAAAGTAAAAGTAGGCTATTCAATGCAGAAAATGCCTCACATTTTAGAAACGACCAAAACAGTTCTGACAATCAGCTGAGTGTTTAATCGGCTAATAATAATAATAATGTATACGCTTTATTGAGCCACAATGGGAAAATTACAATTTACACTCTGTTGTTATTACACACAGGCCTGAAATGCCCAGGTCCTATATCCCTAATGTAGATATGTCAGAGTGAGTGGCTGCGACTGCTGAACAGGCTAATCATTTCAGCTGGACTTGTAGGCCTGTATATTGTTGGGTAGTTTAATGTATGATAAAACATCGTATTTTATGAACTGCATGTGTTTTGTTTGCAAACATCTTAATTTGTTAAGTAACTAGTAGTAGTTAAAGTACAATATTTCTCTCTGAAATGTAGTGGAGTAAAAGTAGGAAGTGGCATGAAAAGAAAAGACTCAAGTGAAGTACAAGTACCTCAAAGTTGTACTTAAGTACAGTACTTGAGTAAATGTACTTAGTTACATTTCACCACTACGTTGAAGTAAAAAGACTTTCCAATGCTGCCCTCTTCTGGTTAAAAGTGAGACTGGCAATTATACTTGAATGGCTTTCACTCTGAAGAAGGAAATGAAAAAAACATGGATTTTGTACGACAGAAATATTAGGATCTTAGGCTATCATTCAGACAGTCTCACTTGTTAGGACAGTTAGGAAGTGATCCAGTCAGCCCTGCCAGTGAGCCAGCATGCATATTAGCATTAGCAGCCACCTGCTGCATTTAAATGGACATGACAATAAACGTTTCTGCTATATTACACTGGACAGACACACATCTGCTCCTCAGTTCAACACATTCATATTCAATTTAACATTTCTAAAAATCTTACTGTCTTCATACTTTATTGATAGGCCAACAGTGCCCATTTGAATACATTATAAATACATTTATACTGCAAATAATCATGTTCATAATAATAATTTTTCATAATTATGATTATATAATTAGAATATAGTTTATTGTATACAAAAACCATTCACAAGTCAAATGGGGATGTGTGTTACAACAGGACATAATAGAAAATGCAAAAAACAATAGAAACGGCAAACAATAGAAATGCAGAGAAGTGCAGAGACCGAGTAGCAGACGGACTAAAAAAACAACTGAGACACACATTGTGACACAGTAAATAAAGTAGCCTTTTGTTACAGGTGTAACGGCTCAAAAGCAGCCAAGGATTCAAAATAGTTTAAAATAATCTTATGGTCAAATATTAGACGAACAGTCGATAACAAGAGAGCAACCACATCAGGGCACACAGCATCAATGGACAGAGTAAATGGTTTTAAAAGTAATTTTGTTTTATTTGCATAACCTGCCATGTGGTCCAGAGTCAGTTTGACTTTTGCTGCCACCTCCTTGTATGTCAGCTCTTCAAATACAAAAGACAAAAAAGGAATTTATAGGGGTCATTTTTTAAAACTCCATACATGTACATGTTAAAGTTGGCCATTTCAGGAAGCGTATTAATTCAAAAGAGGGTCATCTAATCATCAAATAAAATCAATGAATCAAGACAAAGGAGGCAGTTGTAAAAAAAAAAGAAAAGAAAAGTAACAACAGGCAGATGATTGACAGCAGACAGCTTCTGGAGAACACAGACCAAATATAAAACAGTCAAAAATGTGGTTTTGAACTGTGGTAAAAGGTGTCACAGCTGTGTACTTTCAGTATGCATTCGTCTAAAGACCAACACTCACACCAAATCCCACCATGTTTCTTGGGTCAAAGGCTGTGTAAATACCACAAAATAGGCCTTAATGTCATGTGAACTACAATAGATGCTCTCCACTTTAATAAATGAAGGATCAACAGTTTATTCTATTAAATCATTATTAACATGTTTACCCTTAAATAATAAATACATTATTTAAGGGTACATGTTGCAACTCAACTTTGAACTGAACTGTATTAGAATATGATTATTATTGTGGTGTCAGACCTTGTTTCCTTTTGTTCTCAAAGCAAAACATGTGACATTGTTTAGAAACCACTTTACAAAAATCAGTTTGATGTTTGAATTAACAGCACAAATGTTGCATCATATACAGTACAGTGTATGCCTTATATGCACAAGAAAAAACTATAAAAGCAAAAACACTGAACCAGAAACAAGAATTATCACAATAAATTAAAACATATTAATTGCCTTACTAATAGCTTTTCATTTACGGTAACAATCATCACCACCTTACCATCATCACTCGTTTTTATGTTTTTCATTTAACATAATCATGCCTAATTAACTCCATTATGAATATATCGTTACATTAGATTTGTATTAATATATTTTGTGAGAACTTAGACATGCAAACCACCCACACATTAACATCTACCCCTTCTTGTTAAGTATGTGGTTTGTACTTCCTCACAACTGTCATAAACAACTTTCAAAAATGTAGCCACATATTGTGTCTGCAAATCTAATCAAATCAATAATCTGTCTGGTCAGACCGGTGCAATTTCAGCCTCCTGCACCAGTTTTGCATCTCTTACTTGCTCATCATATAGCCTAGTTTTAGCTCTCCGTTTTGTTTCTCGCATACATTTTATTTTTATTTTTAATAGAGCATAAACCCCTGCAAGCCAACACAATTTCCAGCAGTGCCTCACGTGTGTCGTAGTTATGTATGGATTAATTATGTAAGTTAATAAACCATTTTAATATGGTATGAAACATGAAGAACATTATTTAAGCATGTATTATATTACTTTGATAAATCAGTCAAATATAGCCAAAAAAGCATCAAGCACACAAATATTAAAGTTCAAATAATGATAATCAATACTAATATTAAGAATGATTTGAATTTGGTGATACTTTCACAGCAATGAAAGATTGTGGAGATTTAATACCCCATGTTCAGCTGTTAAACATGTATTTTACATTTTGTCTGATGTGTTGCTTAAAATCACAAACAGTCAAACATGTAAACCAACCCTCAAGAAGAAGATGGCCACCAAGCCAATCATTTTTGATGCTAAGCAATACTAAGCACAATCCTACGGGTTTGGCGATGACTGCTTTTGAGTAGGGTGAAAGCCGTTATGATTCATAACTTCATACACATAATCACTGGAGACTTGCTCAACACTTGTTCTTCTTCTTCTGCTGCTAGTCCATCGTTTCACCTGTTGGTAGTGAAATATCGCCGTATCAGATTTCAGAAAATTACAGTCTTTACGTTTCGGAGACCAAATTAAGAGAAATTGAAGACTGAATATTTGGGCAAATGTTATTATTTCTTTTATTGGGGGATCCCATATTTAAAAGACTGTAATCAGTTAAAAGGAACCAACGCAAGCGCTCTGGCTCTATAACTTCCTTTTTGAAAAACAATGTCCTCAATAGTTGAGTGTTTCGAGCATAAACCAGTGAAAAATCAGAATGGTGTATTAATGTATTAAAGGAAACTTCGCTTACCAAGACAAATAATATGAACAATATGTTGAGACGGTGGAAGAAATGTGAACAGAACAGTAAGTTTAACACTAGAACTGCCATGACGGTCATTTAGACCGTTTTGGATTTTATAAGTGCAATAACTTTGCTGAATAAAAAAAAATTAAATCCTGCTGGTACCTGACATTTCCTAAAAGTGTCTGTATTTTAATTTAAAAGGTTTTTTTTAAATAAATTACACAAAAGGCAAAGAAAATATGATTAATTTAACCTATTTTGGCCATACACGTTCATATTGACCGCAAGGGTTTTCGTGGCATTCTTTATGTAATTTTTCGCGCGGTTGAAGATGCATCTTGGTTGCTTAGTAACTATCATTGTCTCTGTTAGAGAAACGTCACTAGTGTCACCTAGCCTATTTGTATTTACCTGTGAGCTATATGACTATAGTAGCCTACACTGCTTTTTTATTTCAGTAGCCTATTTAGCCTTGGAGATGCTTCAGAACATGGGAAGTGATGATTCTGATGCTGCTCGGAGTCGGAGGAAGAAAGTGACAAGGATCATTCCTGGGTGAATGATAGGTCCAACACTTCATCCTCATCAGAGAGTGAGTCTGTAGGCCAACAGCGGAAAAAGAGGCAACATCTTTTACCTAATGCTTCGGATCCAAATGTTCCGGTTACGATTGATGGTCCCTTTGACGGCGTTGAGCCGATCACGGCTGATGTTCCCGGTGAGTTCGGCTGCATAGCTATTCTGGTCATATTTGCAATTGTAGGCTATCATTATTATTATCATTAGTCTATTCTAGTCATTGTTGATTTAGGCCTTTCCGAACCAGTACCCCTCGAGCCAACTGAATACAGCCCGCCTGAGTCATCACGGCCGGAGGCGGCTGTGGAAAAGGGGAAGGATGGGACGGCGTGGACGGTGTTTCAGCCGACTGTACGTCCAGGGAGAAAGCAGAGCCAACACATCCTGACGGAAGCTGCTGGCCCCACAGCGCACGCAAAGTGCAACATTGAAGATACGCTCACGGCTTTCGTGTGTCTATTCGATAATGGCACAATGAAGCACATCAGGGACTGCACTGTGGCTGAGGCCCATCGGCACCGTGGTGACAGCTCCTGGGACCTGACAGTGGCTGAACTAAAAGCATTTATAGCCCTGCTGTATATCCGTGGGCAAAGGGTGCAAAAAACATCGATTTGGACAGTCTGTAGTTGGAAAAATGGGGCTTCCCCTTTTTTACAGAAACAATGGCCAGAAACAGATTTAGAGAGGTCATGAAATTCCTGCGGTTCGATAAGAAAGAAACCAGACGCATTCATCTGCAGTATGACAAGTTTGCCCTGGTGTCGGCAACTTGGAACAAGTTTGTGCAGAACAGTATAGCTTGTGACAAGCCTGGTGCCGACATTACAATTGATGAGCAGCTGTTCGGCATCAAATTTTGGCTGCCTGCGGATGTGCAGTCCAAATATATGCTGAATGGGGCTCCGTATCTAAGTAAAGAGGAGACGCGGAGCAGAGGTCAGCTCGTGGGAGAGAGTGTGGTGCTGAAACTGGCGGAGCCATTTCTGGGAAAGGGAAGAAACATTACAACTGATAATTTCTTCACCTCCCTAAAACTGGCCACTGCCTTACAGGCCAAAAAGACTAGCCTGGTTGGCACCCTGGGCAAAGCCAAACCTGAGTTGCCTCCCTCTGTAAAAGAGCAGGCAGAGCTGTTCAGCACAAAAGGTGCTGAAATGTGCTAATGCGACACTGACCATTTACCAGGGAAAGCCGAGAAACAATGTGTGCATTCTGAGCTCAGTGCACACAAGTGTGGGGATAACAGATGGGGTCGGTGACTCATTACAATAACACCAAATAGGGCGTAGATATGTTGGATCAGATGGCGAAGGCGTACTCCGTGAAAGGCGGTACATGAAGATGGCCAGTGGCTGTATTTTATAACATCCTTGACCTGGCTGGAATAAACGCACATGTCCTATACAAGGAGTGCACCAACAGCAAGACATCAAGAAGGAAGTTTTTTGCTGCAGTTGGCAGAGGAGCTGAGAGCCAAGTTTATGGAAGGGAAAAGGGCAGCAGCGCACGGTCCCAGTCAGCAGCGGCAGCTACCACCGCAGCAGGCACAAAAACGCAGGCAGTGCCAGATGAGGAGGAACTGCAATCAGAACAAGCCACAAGACACCTGCAGCACATCCCGCAAACCCGCCTGTGGCAATTGTGTCAAAAGAAGAGATGCCACCTGTGTTGACTGCGTTTAAAAAGCCAAATGTACACACGTGTATTTGTAAGTAATTGTTTCATGGTTCGTTCTTGGCTCCTTTTGTTATCAGCCCGGTTCCACCTTTTCCGATTAGCCTATTTTCTGTGTCATTTGTGTTAGAAATGTGTTTAAAAATATAATCTTAATGTTTAAAATTTTTTGACCATGATTTGATTGATTAATGTGTGATAACTAACTTAAATGTTTGAATTATACTTTTTTTTTTTAAATACATCCTAACACAATGAATACATTATTAATTATAAAGTTTAGAATCTCACGGTGAAAATGGCCGCTTACAGCAATTCTAGTGTTAAAGAAGCTGCAGCCACATCCTGCAGACACAGCAGTCAGTGGTTTTTCTTTGTATTCAGCACGTGAACTGAAGATCTCAAAGAGATAACCCTTACGTTGACATCAGTTAGGTAGTTAAATGTAGTAAGTAAGTAAGTAAGTGCTTCACAATAAAAATGTAATACAATACGACAAATTAAAATACAAGAACATTTAAATACAAAACAAACAACCATAAAAAAACCTCGACTAACTAAAAGCCTGCTTGAATAGCAGAGTCTTCAATTGCTCTTTAAAAGATTCGACAGAATTCACACAACGTAGAGAGGGAGGCAAGTCATTTCACAGCTTAGAAGCTACTGCTTGGAATGATCAATCCCATCTAGTTTTAAAATGAGTGCGGGGAACCACTAATAGCCTCTGACCTAATGACCTCAGGCTACGGGTGGAAGTATGAAGCTGTATCAAGTCAGAGATGTAAGAAGGAACTTGACTGTGCAGGGCACTAGAACTAGAAAGGACCAGGATTTTAAATTGAATTCTATACAGGACTGGTAACCAGTGAAGTGCCGCTAAAACAGGTGTGATGTGTGCTCTTTTGTTAATGTGAGTTAAAAAGCCTTGCAACAGAGTTCTGAACAGCCTGGAGATGGTTAAGCTCCTTCTTACTCAAACAGGTAAAAAGACTGTTACAGTAATCTAAGCGAGACAAAATGAAAGCATGAATGATCATCTCCAACTCACCCTTTGACACTAGTGTTCTTAATAATGTAGTGTAGAGTGAATGATATATGCCCACACAGTAAGTAACCACCAGCTTCTCGAATATTAGAGTTCAGGTATAGCTGTGTGTAGAGAGATCTGAACTCACCCTCGGGAATACCAGCAGGATGAGGATCACAGTTACTAGGGTGCTGACTGTGCAGGCGGCGATAATGATTAGGACCAGAGATGGACTTTTCTCATTGACAAGGACAGGAGGAACTGATGTGGAACATGGTGCCACTCCTGTTTAAATAATGAACAGGCAAACATGGGTTACACCGAATAAAATGTCCATATGCAAATGTTCCTGTAGCATTCCATATAGTGATAGCATTTGTATCACAGCTTTAACTATACATATTTTTTACTTGTACATTTTATAAAAATGAAAATGAATTTTCCATAGACATGAGGGAGATGTCCTCTAATACTAAAAGAAGGTAGATAAGACAAGCACATAAAAAATGGCTTTAGAATAACTAACAGACATTGTCCACCAGTGGTGGAGAATTCGGAAGTATTCAGTATTCAGATCCTTTACTTAATGAAAGTAGTAATAACACAATGTAAAAAAACAACAACTATATTACACTCTACTACTACACACAAACTCTGAATATTTTACTGAAGTTAAAGTACACAAGTGTTATAAAAAAAATGTAGCAACATGAATAATATAATGGTTTTTCATTTGCTATTGCTATCTATTTGGATCTAGTATGTAAGAATATCCCCTGGAGTCTTACTAAGCACAAAACATAGGTAATGTCACCAAGGATACCTTAATGAAATGTGCAAGCCGAGTTTGTTGCATATTGGCTTTTAGAAGCTCACAAGAAAGAGGAAGAGAAAACATTTAAAGAATGGAAACTTATTTTTACACAAACAACAGTGGGGTCAACAAAACAAAAATGTTAACCACTTTTGTATACTGTTGATTATCTTTACAAATGTATCATAGTTTATAAACTCACCATATTTTTTGTCTGTAAAATCTAATCTAGTCATAAGTAACTGGTAACTATAGCCATCAAACTTAATAGTGAAGTAAAACGTACATTTCCTTTTAAAGTATTTCCCTATGAAGGGTACTAGAAGTATACAGTAGAATTAAATGGCTAACTGAAAAAGGTACCTGCTGTATATGTACGTACAGTACTTGGGTTACTACCCTTAAGAAAAGACCTTGTGTAGTTTTGGAGAAGAAAAAGTATACACACCGCTTATAAAAAGTGTGTAGACGTTGCATCGGACTTCATCAGGTGGATTTTTTATGTAGACACAACTGTAGAAACCAGAATCATTCACGGTCAGGTTGCTGATGGTGATGGTGAGGTTCAACAATGATCCTTTTGTCTCAATCCTGCCAGTGTATCTTTTTCGCGGGGTTATTTTGTAAGTTGAATCTGGATAGGAGTGACAGTAAAGCGCCTCTTTCTGCTCCTTATGATCTTCATCTCGATCGTGATACAGATACATCCCATCATACCCTTCAATGCTGCTGAGACATCCAGCGGAGGAACACTTTAAGGTGAAGTTATTGCCAGCCTCTCGCCACACTGCATTGTTCTCTGTCATAATAGAGACAAACTGTGATCAGAAAGTTTAAAAACATACCACAAACCATCCACACAGCATTTCCTCAAAGCAGTAACTGAAACCTTTTTAACATAGTTTCAAAATATTCCTCTTAGCTTGTCTAGTGAACATTGTTGCAGGCAGACTTCAACAACAACAACGTGTTGTAAAAATGTTTGAAGATGAAAGAAAAGAAAATGGTCATACTTGCATTGGCAACAACACAGAGCAACAGTGTGGACCAACAGAGGTGCTTCATTCTGCCGCACTGATTGTATACTGTCTTTGTCTCTCACATACAGCCCACAGTACGCAAACAGTGCTTCCGCTACTGTTGTTTGATGTTGGGTGATGATGTGCAACTTCATTTGATCCTTAGATCGATATGTAGCTTGGCTGCAATGCTGTAATGTTGAAAATAAGACAATGAAAATGTGTAGACGGAAGAAAAGATAAAGATGAGGTTCTTGTTTAGTTGAAAAATGTGTCAGGTTTAAAAATGACCTCACTATCCAATGGAGGTTATTAAATACATAACTGTAAAGGGAAAGAGGAATTGCTGTGGCTATTGCTAGTCTCACTAACCAATTTGAATTAAATATGTGCAATTGCACGTAACATGTCATATAAACATATTAAAATGTCTATTGTAAAAGAAGACCTACTATTCCATATAAGCTAATAGACTATTAGATGAAGATGTTTCAAAAATGATTCCGTATTGGCCGATGCTTTTTAGCATTTGAAAAAAAGGTGACGTAATATGAATTATAAATATAATATATAAAAAAGAATAAAAGCAAGATACACTATTAATGTTGTAATTAACATTTTTGAAGTTAAGACATTTGTATAATTGAAATGAACGGTGTAAGGATCTGTAGGGTGTTTGGACACTGACATGAGAACCACCTTTATTGCGGTTCACCTGCATTTTTCTGTCAGTGCCATTTTCTTTATGAAAAATGATGTCCTCAATAGTTGAGTGTTTCAAGCATAACCAAGTGAATAAATCAAGAAAACGTCTCTTACCAACTGAAATTATCTAAACTTACTTTTAAATTTCGTGGTTCCACTTGGATACCGGTGGAGCGTTCCAACATCGTATCGCCTTCAGCGCTGTTTCTTTTCTTTTGTTTTCATGTATCCGCGTTGAACTGAGTTGTTGTTGTCGTTAGGCGTTAGCTGAAGCCTACTGAGGGCAAGATGTATGCTATGATGAATTGGGTCTCTTTTGACGATATACATGTATACATATACATATATATGTCTATGCATGTATATATATGCCTATGATGTACAAGACCAGTCAGGCTGTTAGTGTGTTCCATTTGTCCTGTCGCTGACTGGGCATGTTTATGGCCCCATCCTAGTAGATCCTCTGAACCGTCTCTGGTAGATCGTGCTGGCAGCAACCAAAATATGAGTAGAATATCGTGAGTGTAATAAATAATGTGTTGATTATCCATTGAATAAAAGTGTAAGGCGCGCGCCCAGAGAGCACTGAGCAATCAAATGGGTAAGCTTCGCTTCAGACAAAGCCCGTCTACGGAAAGCCGTTCCACTCCCTATTCAGCCCCATTGTACCGAATTTGGTTGCAGTTCCACCATAGTTCCACTGGGGGTGATCGCGGTCCAGTGCTGAATGAATGGGACTCTATGGAGCTAGACAGCTAAATCTCTTTCGCCTGATTGTCGTTGAGAAATCTCAGATTTGATTGTAGTTTTTGCAAGTTCAACATGGATTATAGGTCAAAAGTTGAATGAACGAGTACTTGTGTCCTTTCGATTTCTTACAGGTTGAGTCGTTGTTGCCCATAACACGCTAGCATTCTGCTAATGAATGCTGATTGGTCAGTGAAGGACTGATTACGATCGGAGATCCCGCTTGACGGCATCCAAAGCAGAACCAGAATGTCAGAGTGAATATTTCGGTGTGGTCTTTAAAACATTAGCAAACCTCTTTCTAGCACGTGTATTGACAGGGAGAGCCTAACCTGTCAGCTGTGTTGCTTCGAGAGAACAAAGGAAGCGACTCAGAGCTTGCCGTAAAGCAGTATCTCTGGCCGTATATGTGTATGACGTCATTGACATTTTAAAAGGCTTTTTAGAACAAAAAAGCCACTTTAAAAAAATCTAGCACCCAGCAGTGTGTATTTTTTTAGCCTCCCCTTTTGAATGCAACATTCAAATTAGCGCCCCCTATATGGAACGCTGGTGGAACTGCAACCAGTTCAGAAGCCGGACGTAACGAGAGAGTAGAACTTCTTCCCTTATTAGAAATTCTTTGCTTCAGAGCTCGAACCTCCTATGGCGCCATTTTGATGCTACAAAGCGATCACCCGACATTAGCATTCCATTGACTGCCATTCATTTTGACGTCACTTTGACAGCGAATAACTTTACATTTGAAGCGTTTAAAGACTTTATTTGTCCATTGTTTATTTCTAAAGAAACACGACAATGTATAAAAGGCTCCATTACCTTGTACTTCACGTTATGGCTCCGTAGTAGACGTTTTTGTAAAAATAGGCTAACGATTGTGTCATAACCATGCGACTTACTGTCGCATAGTAGAGGAATTACCGTATAGTACAGGAGAAGCTCGCAGGCAGTTTCGACTTACATTACATTAACGCTGTTTACGTTTTACGTTTACCTTCTCCGGGAACCATCACCTTATCGTGGTGGAGAGGTTTGTGTGTCCCTATGAACATGAGGGCTGTGTTGTCTGGAGCTTTGTGCTCCTGGTAGGGTCTCCCAAGGCAAAGTGGTCTCAGGTGAGGGGCCAGACAAAGAATGGTTCAAAAATCCTATGAAAAATCGAGGAAGGGATGAAGTGACCCTGCCCGGAGGAAGCCCGGGGCCCCCGTCTGGAGCCAGGCCCAGATGGAGGGCTCGTCAGCGAGCGCTCTGGTGGCCGGGTTTGCCACGGAGCCCGGTCGGGCACAGCCCGAAAAAGCTACGTGGCGGACATCCCTCCATCCCATGGGCCCACCACCTGTGGGAGGAACCGCTGTCGGGTGCGCTGCCACATGGGTGGCAGTGAAGGTCAGGGGCCTCGACGGACCAGACCCGGGCAGCAGAGGCTGGCTCTGGGGGACGTGGAATGTCACCTCTCTGTGGGGGGAAGGAGCCGAACTTGTGCGGGAGGTGGAGCGCTACCGGTTAGATCTGGTGGGGCTTACCTCTACGCACAGTCTTGGTTCTGGAACCATACTCCTGGATAGGGGTTGGACTCTTTTCTTCTCCGGAGTTGCCCAGGGTGTGAGGCGCCGGGCGGGTGTGGGGATACTCACAAGCCCCCCTGCTGAGCGCCGCTACGTTGGAGTTTAACCCGGTGGACGAGAGGGTCGCCTCCCCACGCCTGCGGGTTGTGGGGGGGGAAAAACTCTGACTGTTGTTTGTGCATATGCACCAAACAAGAGTTCAGAGTATTCGGCCTTCTTGGAGACCTTGAGTGGAGTCCTGCATGGGGCTCCAGTCGGGGACTCCATAGTTCTGCTGGGGGACTTCAACGCGCACGTGGGTAATGATGGAGACACATGGAGAGGCGTGATTGGGAGGAACGGCCTCCCTGATCTAAACCAGAGTGGTTGTTTGTTGTTGGACTTCTGTGCTAGTCATGGATTGTCTATAACGAACACCATGTTCGAACATAGGGATGCTCATAAGTGTACTTGGTACCAGAGCACCCTAGGCCAAAGGTCAATGATCGATTTTATAATCGTTTCATCTGATCTGAGGCCATATGTTTTGGACACTCGGGTGAAGAGAGGGGCGGAGCTGTCAACCGATCACCATCTGGTGGTGAGTTGGGTCAGGGGGTGGGGGAAGACTCTGGACAGACCTGGTAAGCCCAAACGGGTAGTGCGGGTAAATTGGGAACGTCTGGAGGAGGCCCCTGTCCGACAGACTTTCAACTCACACCTCCGGGCGGAGCTTTTCGTGCATCCCTGTGGAGGCTGGGGGCATTGAACCTGAGTGGACAATGTTCAAAGTTTCCATTGCTGAAGCTGCGGTGAGGAGCTGTGGTCTTAGGGTCTTAGGTGCCTCAAGGGGCGGTAACCCACGAACACCGTGGTGGACACCGGTGGTCAGGGAAGCCGTCCGACTGAAGAAGGAGTCTTTCCGGGATGTTATCCCAGACGACTCCGGAGGCAGTTGCAAGGTAACGAAGGGCCCGAAGGGCTGCAGCCTCTGCCGTGAAAGAGGCAAAGCAGCGTGTGTGGGAGAAGTTCGGAGAAGACATGGAGAAGGACTTTCGGTCGGCACCAAGGTACTTCTGGAAAACCGTTCGCCACCTCAGGAGGGGGGAAGCGGGGAACCATCCAAGCTGTGTACAGTAAGGATGGGACGCTGTTGACCTCAACTGAGGAGGTAATAGGGCGGTGGAAGGAGCACTTTGAGGAACTCCTAAATCCGACTAATACGCCCTCTATGGTAGAGGCAGAGCTGGAGGATGAGGGGGGATTGGCATCAATTTCCCTGGTGGAGGTTGCTGAGGTAGTTAAACAACTCCACAGTGGCAAAGCCCCAGGAATTGATGAGATCCGTCCCAGAAATGCTTAAAGCTCTGGGTGTGGAGGGGGTTGTCTTGGTTGACACGCCTCTTCAACATTGCGTGGAAGTCTGGGACGGTGCCTAAGGAGTGGCAGACCGGGGTGGTGGTTCCCCTTTTAAAAAAGGGGGGACCAGAGGGTGTGTGCCAATTACAGGGGTATCACACTTCTCAGCCTCCCGGTAAAGTCTACTCCAAGGTGCTGGAAAGGAGGGTTCGGGTCGATAGTCGAATCTCAGGTTGAAGAGGAACAATGCGGATTCCGTCCCTGGTCGTGGAACAACGGACCAGATCTTTACTCGCAAGGATCCTGGAGGGAGCCTGGGAGTATGCCCAACCAGTCTACATGTGTTTTGTGGATCTGGAGAAGGCGTATGACCGGGTGCCCCGGGAGATACTGTGGGAGGTGCTGCGGGAGTACAGGGTGAGGGGGTCCCTTCTCAGGGCCATCCAATCTCTGTACGACCAAAGCGAGAGCTGTGTCCGGGTTCTCGGCAGTAAGTCGGACTCGCTTTCAGGTGAGAGTTGGCCTCCGCCAGGGCTGCGCTTTGTCACCAATCCTGTTTGTAGTATTTATGGACAGGATATCGAGGCGTAGTCGGGGTGGAGAGGGGCTGCAGTTCGGTGGGCTGGGGATCTCATCGCTGCTTTTTTGCAGATGATGTGGTCCTGATGGCATCATCGGCCTGTGACCTTCAGCACTCACTGGATCGGTTCGCAGCCGAGTGTGAAGCGGCTGGGATGAGGATCAGCACCTCTAAATCGGAGGCCATGGTTCTCAGCAGGAAACCGATGGAGTGCCTTCTCCAGGTAGGGAATGAGTCCTTACCCCAAGTGAAGGAGTTCAAGTACCTTGGGGTCTTGTTCGCGAGTGAGGGGACAATGGAGCGGGAGATTGGTCGGAGAATCGGCACAGCAGGTGCGGTATTACATTCAATTTATCGCACCGTTAGACTGAAAAGAGAGCTGAGCCAGAAGGCAAAGCTCTCAATCTACCGGTCAGTTTTTGTTCCTACCCTCACCTATGGTCATGAAGGCTGGGTCATGACCGAAAGAACAAGATCCAGGGTACAAGCGGCCGAAATGGGTTTCCTCAGGAGGGTAGCTGGCGTCTCCCTTAGAGATAGGGTGAGAAGCTCAGTTATCCGTGAGGAGCTCGGGAGTAGAGCCGCTGCTCCTTTGCGCCGAAAGGAGCCAGTTGAGGTGGTTCGGGCATCTGGTAAGGATGCCCCCTGGGCGCCTCCCTAGGGAGGTGTTCCAGGCACGTCCCAGCTGGGAGGAGGCCTCGGGGGAGACCCAGGACTAGGTGGAGGGATTATATCTCTAACCTGGCCTGGGAACGCTCGGGATCCCCCAGTCGGAGCTGGTTAATGTGGCCCGGGAAAGGGAAGTTTGGGGTCCCCTGCTGGAGCTGCTACCCCCGCGACCCGACCCCCGGATAAGCGGATGAAGATGGATGGATGGATGGATGGATGTTTACGTTTAATTACTAATGTTAACTAGCATTTTAGTTAGCAATAATTAGCCTGTGTCCATGTTATCTCCTTACATATACCTACGCTCTCCGTCTCTGCAAGATTGGGAATGATTGAGATTTCTCTTGGCACAGCTACCAGAAGACTTACAACTTTGCTCACGTCACATTTACGTCGTCTCTCTCAGTTGGAGGCTGCGCAGTAACGCTCAGCGCTTACTGGAAAAATGCTTCTAATGGCCTTCACTGGTCTCCGTCCAGAGCAACGGGATCTGTTGGTCCATTCTTATGTACTGTCTATGTGAGCAATCCATGGATATATCGTTTTTTTGTTTTTACCTTACACATTTTATTTAGTTCTTGACACGGAAGTGACATCAGAAGAAAGGACACTGTCTCTAATTGGCTTACCCACTCCTCGTGCATAAACCTAACCAATCCAACCAACAAAGGTAACAAGTACTAGCCAATCAGACCGGAAAGGGAGGAACGCAGAAGGTTTGAATTGGAATTTGTTTGTCATCGCTGACAGAACCAAGGAGCTAAGCTTCGCCTCGGACCGCAACCCTCCTATGGCACCATTTTGATGCTACCAAGCCATCACCTCCCGTTAGCATTCCATTGACTGCCATTCATTTTGGCGCCACTTTGACAGCGAATAACTTTACATCTGAAGCATTTAAAGACTCTATTTGTCCATTGTTTATTTCTAACAATGTATAAAAGGCTCCATTACCTTGTACCTCACGTTATGGCTCCATAGCAGACATTTTTGTAAAAATAGGCTAACGATTGTGTCATAACCACGCGACTTACTGTTGCATAGTAGAGAAATTACCGTATAGTACAGGAGAAGCGCGCAGGCAGTTTCGTCTCACATTAGCTGACTCACATAAAGTGTAATTACTAGGGCTGTCAAAATAACGCGTTAATTTCGATAAATTAATCTGAGAAAAAAAAAAGAAGAGATTAACGCAGATTAATCCATTCCATATTGAAGTTTGACCCGGAGCTGTTCTAGCCACCATTCGACTGTAAAATGAAGGAGGGAGACGAGAATGTGCTGCCTGGATCATTAATTGGAACATTTACTTGTAAAAATCAGCTAACGTTAACCTACCGCTAGCTAGTAGCTGGATTAAACACGGTTACAATGCTGACAGCTAACGCTAAACGGTGTAAAGTTTGACTGTGTTTCACTGTAGAGGATTCAACACCGGTATGTAACAATCTGTAGCTGCCTTCGGAGAAACAACACAGATGGTGCGTTCAATGAAACTGGTAAACTACACTTCATTACCCACAATCCTGAACAATCCCACAATGATGCCTCTGATTGCTGGAACTCATGCTGGTGAGGAGGGGGGGGTGTCAGTACCAGTCAGTACCCGATCTCTGTTGTCTGCACGATCCGTCACGAGGATTTACGACACTGCACGAATCGCGATCTGTTCCACACTTCTGACGTTAGCCTCTGCCGGGAAGCTAACGTTAGTTTAGCTAACAGCTAATTCGGCTAACCGCTAGCTATAACGTTAACTCAAACTTAACACTGGGTAAAGCCGTCTACAGCTGACGTAACAGTCGTTATATATGTTAACGGTTATCTTCAGGTTTTATTTTGAGGGTCTTTTAAAGTTATTACATGCTGTCTCAGCTAGCGGTTAGCCGAATTAGCTGTTAGCTAAACTAACACAGCTTCCTTTATTCAGTGGTGCGTGGTGGTTTATGGGATGAGTAGTTCCTTCGCTCTGAGATGACGATATGTACACAGTCTTGTACCTTTTACTTTTTTGGTATTTTCTGTTCGTTTTTTTACTCGAAATGATACGTTGTATGCTTATGAGTCACGTACCACCTGGTTAGCCTAAGGCATGGTCTAAAACTCTTTATATACGGATTTTTCCAGACGTCAATGGGAGAAATTAATGGGAAATTTACTTCCGGAACCCAAGGTCTCTCGGAGGAGGGGCGGGACTGTTGAGCTCTATTGAGATGACTGGGATAATAACAGCTCTTAGGTGGATTGAAGAGGTTAAACCAGTGAGAGCTGTAATCTGTACAGATTCCATGGAAGCTATTCATAGCCTAGATACAGGTCACTCATCAAGGGAAGATTTGATTATTGAAATTAAACATTTACTATTGCATTTCAGGAACCTTGGAATCACTATTCAGTTTTGTTGGGTTCCAGCTCATATAGGTCTTTCAGGAAACGAAGAGGCTGATAAAATTGCGAAAAAGATGCTGAAAAACAAATGTATAGGAATTAATGTTCCACTGGGGAAGGGTGAAGCCAAATCCATAATTAAGTCTGAAAGTATGCAAAGATGGCAAACTGAATGGGAGGCAGAGTTTAATGCTAGACACTACCATAAATTACAGAAGACCGGGCAAAGGGTTACTTCGCTGAGTTTACACAGAAGGGAAGAAGTGGTCTATACCAGACTTAGATTAGGTCACACAGGACTGAATGCTACCTTACAAATAGTAGGTACTGGTACTGGTTTATGCATAGAATGCCAAGACAAAGAAGATGTAGAACATGTACTTTTTGACAGGGTATGACAAGGGAGAGACTTGAAGCTTTATTTATTTTTCTTCATAATACTGGTTTAATGAAAAGAATATAAGTTTGGTTATGGTATTTTATTTTATTTATTTATTTATTTTGTTTTGTTTGTTTGTTTGTTTTGAATTAATTCAAGCCTAGACTCTATGAAGTTCGTGGTATTACACACTCCTGTACAGTTGGTGGCGGTATAATACAAAAGTAGTAATCTGCCAACAAGAGGAAGAAGAACAATCAGAGGTAGTGGGTGATGTCAGCAAAGAATTTCTAATAAGGGCTGTGGTCCACCGGAAGAAGAGGGACTATGACTTCGCCCATAGACCATGGACCATGGATGTATTAAGAGAACGCCATGGACAGTAGACTTCGCCTCGAGAGCATGGATGTGCTCGAGAGTTTGTAGCCCGCCAACAAAACTAAGGAAGAAGAAGAAGAGTTCGCCATAATAATAATTTTAAAAAAAACAGAAGAAGAAGAGAACACACTTTGGAGAGCCAGAAGCTACTGGACCGACAGTTGATTTTAAAACATTCTTTTATTTCAACTTTTCCAAAATGGCATCAAAACCTAGCACAGAAGAAGCCTTTGCATTAATCCTGGAAAGTGACGATGATGGGGAATCAGGAGCAGAGAGTTTTCTCACGGATGAAGAGATGGCTTATCAAGAGGGTTTCGACCCAGCTGAGGATTTGTAAGTTATCTACATTTAGTTTCAATGTAACGTTACATGGATAGTTTTTTAAAGATGTGTAAACTTGGTGGTCATTTGGGCAGAAAGCGTTTATCAGAATCAACTTTAATGGACAAGTTTGTGTAACGTTAACACACACACGCACACGCACACACACACACACACACACACACACACACACACACACGCACACAAGCAATTTGACTCCGGGTTGTTGTTGTTGCTCTCAATGTAACGTTACATACACAGGACAGACATACAGCTCAAACAAACAATGCTTAAAGCTGAACAAAGATAAACATGAACATTGTATCAGTGTATCATGATATGCCAAACAATTATACATAGCAAAGGATTAAGCAACGTGCCTACAGCCGTACAAACCCAAGGTGCAGTGCGATCTTAGCCATTGTCTCCATACAGGGAGAGTGTTGAGTACAGTATAGTTTCAGTGTGGGGGTTGGGGGGGTATATTGAGCAATCTCAGCCATTGTCCTCATATACTGTGTGAGGTGTGAAACACAAAACACGTACTAGTATGATATATATGATCTGATATTACAAACCTTCAATCTTCCTAATGGTTTCATCTGTTTTTACAGTGATGATGAGCAACAGGAATCTGAAAAGCCTAGCACCTTGGCTGTAGGACAACATGCCAGCCCCCCTGCTTCTTCAGAAGGAAAGCAGCCACCCCAGAATGGGAAAGATTGTGGACATGTGCAGCCTAAAGCAGAACCATGTTCTCCACAACACCGTTGGATACCGGGACCCAGGTCCAGGCGTGCACAAGGTGTATCAAGAGACCAGTCCAGATCCAGATCTCCACTTCGGAGGCAGTCACAGTCACAGCCAGTACACTCAGTCACATCCTGGAAAACTGAGACAGACCCTGATGTATGTCCAGTGCCAAAAATGTTCATGCCAGCAAGACCCCCTGGACATCAACTGAACTCGGGCACCAAATACTCACCACTGGATCTTTTCAAACTGTTTTTTAGCAATAGCGCAGTTCAAACAATTTGTCAACACACAAATAAACAAGCTGCTAAAGACATTGCAAAAGGCAAAAGATATTCATGGACTGACATCAACTGCCAGGAGTTTTTCAAGTATGTGGGACTGAATTTCTTCTTTGCTTTGGTGAAACTTGACAATATCCAGGATTACTGGAAAAAGAGCACCATTTTCAGCGTGCCATTTCCAGCCAATGTGATGCCACGGGACAGGTACCGGATGATATCTTGGAACATCCACATGAGTGATCCTGAGAAAGATGTGGCGAATGACCAAAAGAAGGGGGCACCAGATTATGACCCCCTGTTTCAACTGAAACCCCTTCTGGACACCATCAAAACTGCTTGCAAAGCATTTTACCACCCCAGACGGAACCTTTCAATTGACAAGAGGATAGTGGCCCATAATGGAACGACACAATACATAAAAGCAAAAGCAAAGCCGACCAAATGGGGTTTTAAGCTCTTTGTGTTGGCTGACAGCAGCAATGGCTACACCTGGGACTTTGCTGTGTACACTGGGAAGTCACAGTTGGCCTCAGGCGTCGGCCTTGCATATGACTCTGTCATGTCCCTGATGAAGACGGCATACCTGGGCAGTGGCTTTCATCTATATGTGGATCATTTCTACACCAGTCCAAAACTCTTCAAGGAACTGTTGAGCCTGAATATTGGAGCATGTGGCACATACAGAGACACCAGAAGAGAATGCCCCCGCACAAACTCAAATGCTCTGAAGAAAAGCGATCCCAGAGGCTCCATCAGGTGGATCCGTGATGGCCCACTACTTTTTGTGAAGTGGATGGACACACGCGAGGTCTCTGTCTGCTCCACAATCCACGAGGCATTCTCTGGAAGCACCCTGCATAAGAGGATGAAAACTAAGGATGGCAGCTGGACCACCAAATCTATTCCATGCCCAACACCTGTTGTGGAATATAACCGGCACATGGGAGGTGTTTATTTGTCTAACCAGCTGATCCAGTGCTACTCTGTACATTACAAGAGCATGCGCTGGTACCGGACATTGTTCTTCCACTTCCTGGACATTGCAGCTACAAACAGCTTCCTACTACACAAGGAGCTCTGCAGAGAGAAGCAGGAGGAACCCATGACCCACAGAGCCTTTCTGCAGGAGCTGACAGCCCAGTTGTGCGGCGTCACAGTTGTGACCCCTCCAGCCCAGGCACACAGCGGCCACTTACCCGTGGCAATCTCAGAACAAACTGAATTAAGCAAAAGGGCCTCGTATGGGCGCAGGACCTGTGTACACTGCAGGAAGACCAAGCAGGTGAGGCAGTCTACCCCCTGGAAGTGCATGGAGTGTGATGTGGCCCTCTGCGTCATTGCAGACAGAAACTGCTTCCGGGACTGGCACAACTAACTTTTTAGGCGAATAGGGACTTGTCTGAAAGAATTGTAAAAAGCCTTTTGATCTGTGTTGGTTGCAGTGTTTATTACCCCTCTTCACTATTGTCCTGTGTCATTTGAATAAACACGTGAGATTCAATTACGTTGTTATTTTTCCTATTGAGCAGAGAGGAGAGCAGCCAGACTAACTGTCTTCACCAGGTTGACAGCAGACATTTTGTATTTGTACATCTTTTTATTTTTTATTTTTACCTCATCTTGCTTTATAGCATTGATACAGAGGTTGCAATCTTAATCATGTTTTACTTGTACAATGACAATAAAGATATTATATTGTTTTTACTGGACAAAATAGTTTTCTTGTACTGCGTGGTAAAAAAGAAGAAGCAAGCAGACGGTAAACTGCTTAGATAAACTGATACAGACAACACACGTTACTGCAGTTCGTGGAAACGTCAAAGCCACCAATGTCTCATCTAGATCAGCAACACACTTAGTAAGGAAAATACATTTTGCCATGCCTGGACACCAGGAATTCATCAGGCAGCTTGCTACTTTTGGAGCTCACAACTAGTGCTGGGTATCGTTGAAAAATTTTCAATACTGTTTCCTAAACTATACTTTTTTTTCAATACCAATTTTATAAAATCCATTTTAACAAAACTAAATTACAACATTAAGGCACAATTTTTCTTCAGCTACTACTATGTGATGAGCCCCGTGCATGCCTCTACTAGGGGTGTGAATCTTCACTGGTGTCACGATTCAATTTGATTACGATTATCCTGTCAACAATTCAATACGATTCAGTGTCACGATGCGTCACCTCAGATTTATTATATATTGCTACACATGGTTTTCATAAACAAATTCAGGCAGTCAGATGTATATGAACTCCCATTTTCATTGCATCTGCTCACTTCCTGAATGTAGCGGAGTCTGAACACAGCAGACCAAAGGCAAAAACAAAAAAAGCAGCCAATGGAAAATGAACAAGCAACACCCCTAGCCTCTACTTTGTGTTACGTTAGACAGCCAATCATACACATTAGATCTCGGTAGAAGCATGCTGCATACTGCTGACTGACTATGATGATTTTCTCCTTAGGTAATGAATGACAAGGCATTTTTTGATACTAAGGAGGAAATTCGGTCGGTGTCTTAAAAAATATTGAATTCGGTACCTAGCCCTACTTGCAACCATACCACAAGGCCTTGTTTAACAGGAGTTCACATGCTGTTATGTACATGTTGTAATGCTATTTGTCCAGTAGATGGAAGTATTAACATAAATTAAGGTTTTGCAAGCTCTAAATTCTGCAATATTCATCTTAAATCTGGTTAAAAATGATCTAAAATCATAATATATGATGTTTTTTATTGACTGATATAAAAACAGACAAGCTCAGTCTGGTACTGAATAGCAGAAATAGTCATAAGACCTTTGATCCAGAGTCAAAGGCTTAAAACAAGTCTGAAAGTGCAGGTTCAAAAGTATTACAGTAAGTCTTTCCTCACTGTTAATCAGTTTCACAGTATCTGACAAAAACTTGGTAACAATACACAACTTTCATAAAGAAGAAGAAAACTAGGAAAACCATCAAACACGTCTGGAAACACAGCAAACACAATAGAAATTATGTCATCATTGAGGTCAATGACCATTAAAGTGAAGTTGTTTTTTTATCTTATTTAGACATGTGCGCCACAAGTTCCTATTAACAAGAGTGTACAACAAAAATAACAAAATAATGAACACTGTTCTTTTTCAATTCAAAATGTGTTTTATTACATGTGGACCAATCACAGATCACTTTGAACAGAGTATGTTATTTATAAAAAGTAAGTCTATAATATACATGGCTGTAGTTCAGTGACATTCATTTTCATTTTTAAAAACATAATTCACAGAAACACACAGTTACAATTTTCACAGATTTATAAAAACAGTCTCAGTGCTCACATGCGCCTCTCAAGTTTTGTTTGAGGACGTTTGTGTGTTTTTTTTGTTTTCAATTTCCAAAATAAACTTCCAAATCAAAAACCTTATACGCTTAATGGCGTTGTTTTTCTCCATCCAGAAAGTCAATGAATAACGCTGATACCTTCGTGTGAGAGAACCAAGATTAATCATTTACTTTTGCTGATGTGTATGGCATGTTCCATTATCAAGCAGATTAGAATTCACGTCCCCTGTCCATTTCTATGAGAGCTTGTATCAGAGGCAGAGAAGGAAACCAAAAAACTGCCTGACATGGTGACTATCTGATTTGGCAATGAAGTTACATAAGGCTGCCAGAAGTTACATAAACACAGTTTCATTGAAGACAACACAAGAAGGAGAGGAACACAGGTGTATTTTTGGCTTTTATACAACGTGACAAGTGAAGATCATGTGATGCACAGAAGTGCAACCAGCATCTATCTCGTTAAATTTCTCAGTGGTTAGTATAAGGATATGAAATTTGCTGGGGGCTGAATGCTCTCAGACAGTGATCGGTAACACTAAAGTTAGAATCGTTGATATTATTTGTCTTAAAACAGGAAATAATAAGTGCTCTAAAACCATGAGAAACTTCTGAATAAGGACCCTTAAAAGGAAGAGGCTGGCAATAACCAACATTCATTTACTAACATACTGTTTATTGCCCTTGTAGCCACTCCAGTATAGCTTATTCCTCTGTGCCACAGACCTCAAGTGTGATCCAGGTCAACACCCTAGAAACTGGCACAGCCTACTGCTGCATTGATGAATTACCGCTAAACAAACAACACAATACAATGCACAAAACAATGTAATCATCATTCAGTGTCACCTGCTGAGTTGAGTCAACATATTCTGACATCTCAGTAATTTAGTGACTAGAAGATGGTCTAAATTTTGGCTCACTCCTTAAATATGTATATTTTGAGTCCATCCCACCTGGTGCCACAAATGCTTACTAGTATGGGACTGATAATAGCTCTAAAGAAATACACAAATTAGTCCTGAGAAATTAAAAGATAGCGCCCAGCTGTTTACGGAAATTGCTGAAGCTTTTAAAAAAATTAAACTGCATGTAATGCTTGGAACCCGTTTTAACAATTTACGTCATCAGTAGGAACAAATGGTCCTGGATCTGAGAGCCCCAGACGGTAGGAAAGACAAAAAGTCCTGAGATGGGCTAGCACATTGCTGCTTTTTGTCTTTTCATGGGATTAGTTGTCAGAAAAATATAGTATTATACTTGTCTTGTCTTTTGTTACATTTCCATGGAATACACATATAACTCCCTGCCCCTATCCTAATAATACGACTTTCTTTTTGCGCTTTCTTCAGAATTTTGACATAATACGACAAGAGGAAGTAAAAAGGAGGGCCATTCCTACCAAGCTACAAAATGCTACAGTTACTACATGGGCACAATTAAACAAAACATTTTCTCCAACAACCAAAACGTATCAAAGATCCGCTGCCCTCCTAAATTAACTAAGGTGCTTTTCGGTGATGTTACACATAACTCCCAATGTGGTTGTCAACGTTTAAAGGTCACACGGCCTGAACAGGACTCCCTCTTTCTTCAGATTTAGATCTGATTTAAGATCCTTTTTTTAGAAAGTTGAGGTGAATGAAGTGCTTACAGTTCCTCTGATTAATCACAGTAGTACAAGTTATTCCTGGTTATATACACAGTCGTTTGCAATAGGTAAAGTACAACGATAGAGTGGAGATTAGCAAACAGGTGTTAATTTCAAAGGTTGTCAGTACGTTGGCATGTGTCATGTGACATGCATTGTCTCCTGCAGCAAGAGAGAGAGAGAAAGAGAAAGAGAGAGAGAGAGCTTTTAACTATGCGATACTGTCTTGTACACTGCCACAAACCATAAAAAATGGAGGTGAAACTATTCTGCTTGTAGTACTATAATTACCTCAGGCCAGTCTGACTTGGCATGTTTTATCCCTCTCCTGAAGATCACCTGCAAAAAGTTATATCATATCAAAGACTGAATTACAGTACATCTTATAGAGTGATTGAAAACAGTAAAAAAAAAAAAAAAAGTTGTATTAGTTAGACACAGTGAGTCAAAATACTGTAATTTAGAACGTACCGTCATCGTAAGCGCGTGCAGTGAGCACACAATGGCCACCTGGAACAAATTTAAAGATTTTACTGTGGGTAACAATGGGTGGGTGTAACCATCATCATATTAAGCAGTTTAAGTTTGTGGCACGCAATGTGGTAACCAAGCCCAGTTTCCCACAAGTCATGGAAACATGCTAAACCTTTATCAGTGTAGTTAATACTGCCGTACTTCCCCTGTCGTCTTTGAAATGAGAGGAAAGCCAGGGAGCAGTTTAGATGTGTTGACACCCAGTTAGTGCAGGGAGAGTAAACTGTCTTGGTCATGTGCTCCAGCTGAGTTAACAAACAAAAACACATGTGGAGTACATGCTCCAACATGCTTGGACTGAGATCTTGGGTGAGTAAGTTTGGTTTCAAACTGTCTCAAAATATGCAGTCCTGGAGGCCACTGACTCAATTATTCATTAGTGAAAGAAAAAAAGTATTTAAAAAAGATCTTTACTTAGTTAGTAGTTTTAGCTAGCTAAACCGCTCATTAATCTGTCAGCAGGTCTGTGACAGATCTTTAGTGTTTCAGGCAGCTAAAACGAGCCAATAGAATCCACAGATAGAACCTTTATTTAAACCTCTATAGAGAGCCGAAGTTAGAACAAAAAGAGCAGCAATATTCTCTTCAAAGATGGACGTACCCATAAGGGGTGTTGTGGACTGTCTCCGCACCTCTGTTAAGAAAATGATGAATTAATGACAATTAGCTATATACTGGTGCTTCCGTCACCAATCTTTGGGAGACATTTTGTAGAACACTAACTAACAATGCAAAGTGTTTTCGCTCAACTGTTTTAGACAGATGATACTTAACATTCAACTTAACAATAAAAGAGTGTACTTTCCCAACCTGAATAACATGCTTACTTGCTAGGTGTTTTACAGGTTTTTCAACCTTTATTGTTTACAGAAAACCACTAATGCAATCCCACATAACATCTGAAAAAGTTAGTATTCAAATGTCACATTGAAAATAGAAATATTTTATTATTTCACGATCAAATATCATAGTAACAGTATTAGTTCTATAATTGTGTATCAGTATAACTGCAAGTAATTACTCACTGTTTAAACGAAGTATAAACAGGAGGAATGGTTACAGGAAGGAAACCCTCTTTCAGTGTTCATATGGGCCCCTGACTATTGTTTTAAGATGGACTCAATGTCTGAATTACTGAGATGTCTTCCATAATGTTACGCTATGTTACATACATTTGGTAGAAGCTTTGACTTACAATAAGTTCATCGGAACAAGAGCTAGATGTCATTAAATCTGAGTGCATTTGTTTTTTGGCTGTCTACGTGTGGTCTGAAGATTTGAATGTGACACAACCTTTTTTTTTCTAAGAGGAAACAGGAAATAATACATTAAACCAGCAATGTTTGTTCATGTTATTCTTCCTTGTACCTTTTTATGTACATTATGTTAAAACTCAAAAATTGTTAATTTAGACCAAAGGCCAAATGAGGGCCTGTGTAGGTACTCACGTTGAGATCGCTTTCTATAGATCAGCAGCGCCAACAGCAACCCTACGATCAGAGATCCGATAACCACCACAGGAGCGACTATTTTGGAGGCTGGACCCAAATCTTCCATCTTCTGTGACCCTGAATAAATCAAATTGGACAACAAAGATTGAATGCTCTAATACTTCAGGTCATGTAAAAAAGAGTAAAGATGTTAAGTGTTGTTGTTAAAATGAGGAATGCACGCACAGGTGGGAAGTTCCCCCCAACCTACAGGACATTCACTATCACTTTCACTCCCAGGAGGAGTGTGCAAAATTTGGGATTAAAAAAAATACCTTCAGCTGTATGTGGCAGCTGTAATAACTTACAGTACATAGCAGATCAGATAGTGTGGCTGTGAAGTTGCCAAGTGAACCAGTTGTCCCATCAATGAGAATGAATAGAACTGAACAAGAACTGTAGTTCCATGAACAAGTAACTGTGTGCTTGCTGACTGACTGCTGTGTCTTATCAGGCCTGGACCATCATGCATAGTTTTCTTTCTTTGTGAGGGACATTGTTTTGAAGATGTCTGGTCAGATTAAGAGACATGTTGCCGCCTAACTATTTAATGAACTGTGTTTTAAAAACAACTACAGCACAAATGATCTTTAGTTATGGATTAAAAAAAACATACTTGCGGATGAATATTAACAAGGTCTGTCTGACCTGCCAAGAGGTTTTCTTTTCATGACCAACACACTCCTTAATACTTGCCTGGGTCCAGACTGTTGAATCTGTCCGCTCCACCAAGTTGTGCCAACAAAAAACATGCGCTACAGTTGACTTGTGGTCTTAGCTCTTAGTTGCACAATACTAAACAAAGGTGTTTTTATGTTACTGTAGTGACATGCGTCGCTTTAAATTTCAGGTAAAGCATGACCTCACTTGTGACAGTAGCTGAAATTACTGCATGACATTTCATTGTGTGAAGCAGGATTGGGCCAATAAGCCTAAAAGGTGTAAAGCATGGTGCTCAACAACATGTACCTGGTGTGACGTCATGTTGTACTTCAAATGTGGCCTCTTCCTCTTTGTCTCCACTGGCATTGAACACTTTGCAGGTGTATTTGGTGAAAATGGATCCTTTCAGCAAAGATAGCTTGCTAGAGAGGTGAAACAGACCAATTTCTGTTGGCTTTGCCTCCATTTGAGAGCTTTTTGTCCACTCCATGTTGTTCTCATCAAACCAGCGAAGTTGACCTTTTGGGTAGCCACCATCAGAACTGCACATCAGGGTAACATCTGTATTAAGAGGTATTGTCTCAGGGTTGGAGTGGATAGTTGGTTTGTTGTATTTGGCTGCAAAGAGAAAACAGAAAGCAAACATGATCATTCAGTGGAACATTGCACCATGACGTCCATCAAATGATACCAATAAAATATCACAAAAGTGTTCAATCATTATATTTAAAAAGTACAATATAGTGCATTGTCCGGTAAGCATAGACTGTATGGTGGTCAACAAGACAAATAGACTACAACAGGTATTTCTGGATGGGATTATTTGTAACACTGAAACTGAAAGTATAAGGACAGAAAGGGAAATACCAATCTGCTAGGCCAGGAAAGTCCCCAGGATCTCTAAACAATCCCCCCCCCCCTTCAAGGCAACAATTTAATCTTTCAAGTCCATTTTCTCTTTGTAACTACAATGACTTTTGATTCATGACTCTAAATGGTCATCTCTCTGTGCCAAATAGTTGTCAAAAAGTTTCAGTGGTCAACCCATGACTGATGGCTCTCACCTGTGACCTTAAGGCTGGTGCTGCTGGAGCCGTCACCGCTGTTTGTTATCACCGAACATGTATAATCTCCCTCTTGCTCTACAGCAGTGTTGGTGATGAGCAGGGATACGTTCATGTTTCTCTCATTCCAGGATGGCTCAGCAAAAGAATAGCCTGGTTTGAGATTCATTTCCCCTCTGTTAAAAAGCAGTAAGGGGTTGTTCTTTACTTGCTTTTCGAGTCCCTCTTTCTTCCAAACGACCACCCGGATTTCTGGGTCTGCCACGTCTTGTGTGGTTTTGATAACACACTGCAGCAGTGACTGCTGGCCATACTGTCCCACGTTTTCAGCCTGGCATTCCACATTTACAAAAGCTGTTAAAGAAAACATGTTTTTAAAAAAAAAAAAAAAGGATACAATCTTACATCAGTAGCAAGCTAGCCTGGAATTGCCAGACAATTGCGTATTAGTGTGGAACCTCTCAGTTCATTCCCAAATTCACAAAGGGCATTATCAACAGTGCAGACCCAAATGCCTCTGTATGCAATTGAATAGACCTACAACCAATCAGAGCAATGAAACAATGTAGCTCTGAGCGACATATGCAAGTTGAGGCTGTGCTTGGTCCATTTTGAAGCAGGTAAAAAATGTGAAACATGATAAACATTCTCAAATTACAGCTAAGCAGTACACTAAAATGTTTTTGAAAACATTTTATGCGACAAATGGGCAATACAGTAACATAATCTTGATTCATCTTTGATCAAACCCGCCTAGCTTGGCAGTTTGATCTGAGTTTTGTGAGCCTGGTGTGTTGCGCTGGACGCAGTGTGCCAGTTATGTTTGGTAAGTACATTTGGTAAGCATGACGCTCCTCTGTCAGTAATCGTCTTAAACCTGCCCCATGTAAGATAAACAGTTGTTATTGGCCCGTCCAGGTTCTGGCCGGCTGGAAATCTGTCTGAACGTGACGGGGGACAGATGTATATGCCAGAGCAAATGAAACATGAGCTTGCAGATTCGTTTTGGTTTCCAGGCTAGCGGCAAGCAGCATTTCATACTGGAAATTGTCAGATTATAGGAGAATTTACCTGCTTGTGTATTTACTGTTCTGATGTAGATGGCAGTGAAAAAAAGGAGGATATCTATCGAGGCCATGTTATTTTACCTGAAACGACAAAACAAACATACAGTACACATGTTTTAACTCACCAACTAAAATGCAGGATGTAAAGAGCAGTCAATTATTATGCAATAGATCAGTGTGTTAGGGTCTGGTTGGTCTGGTTTACTGGATGTACATTGCTGGGAGTTTTGCACTTACAACTCTGCACAAGATTTCTCTTTTTCAGTTGAATTCACATTTTTGAACACACTGACACGCCTAACATCAATCCACACAGTAAAACCCTCTGAGGTCTAAGCCATATTCTCTAATCTTTAGTTCACCTGGTCTCCTTGTGCAATAATTTGCACAATCAGGTTATAGACATCATTTCTTTCAGGAGAACCTGGGCTATCAGGATATTCTCGTTGCAACGGAGCATTTCTCTGCTTCTAAACACAAAATAAAAGTTTCTACACTGTATTGATCTGGACATTAAATAAGACATATAAAGTATGTATTGTCCTGTCATGGGCGACAGCGTCGACAGAGGGTTAACCATAGTGGTGTAAACTCATTTTTGGTGCAATGAACAAAATAAAAAGGTAGATTAAATATGTTATCTGGTGTTTTGCAGGTTGTATTTTTTGTACATTTTCTTTTTTTCTAAAATTATTCTTAGAAATCCTTTTCTATAATAAATTCTTATCTCTGGCCACATCACCTTAAATCAAACCACCAAAGATGTATGATTCTGACATTAATCACATCAAAAGACTTAGACAGGTGCATAGTGCAGGCGTATTTTGCAACAATATTGTGCTGGTTGCACAAGATGAATTAAATTACCAGTGGATCTAGTGTGCTTTTACAATGTTGTGACAGGTGCTGGTAGGAAAACACAATAATTGCCTTTTTGTTTTGGCACACGATATTTTTTTCCCTGTGCAATTACAAATGCCTACTTGTTGTAGAAAGTATGATACAAGTAAAACAAAGAAGCTAAATATGGATAAAGAGGATACAGGTGTGTGTGCCTGGCGAGTGGCAGGCTTAGCCAAATGTTGTCAATCTTAGCAGCAAACTTAAAATGTGCTGCAAGATTGCCAGTGAAGATACCTCCTACTGTGGCGCGAAATATCAAACTAGCACAGGTTAGGAAATAACCTTGGTGACCCCCAGAAAAATGACACATTGATGAAGAACTCTGTGCGCCGCACTGCAAAGTTTCTAGGTAACTAGGGCTGGGTGATATGGAGAAAATCAAATATCACAATATTGTTGACCAAATACCTTGATGTCGATATGGCGACAATATTGTAGGATTGACAATTGGTGCTTTAACAAAATATTATTTACACAATGAGATTTTAGATAATCATCAGAAATGTCAATTTAATGACAAAGTGTGTAAAGGCAAATAATAGAACAGCTAGAACAGTCTGTTGAGTTCAGAAAATTACATCACTTGACTCTAATGCAGCCTTCAAAACCGGGAAAAGACCACACTTAATATATTACAAATTTATGATATCCAAAATCTAAGACGATATCTAGTCTCATATCATGATATCGATATAATATGATCAATATATTGCCCAGCCCTAATGATAACCTAGTTAGTTTGAAAGCACTCCTTTTAATTGGACCACCACCAATGCCCTGATTAGTGAATGCACAAAAAACTATTAGTAGCTCATCATCCAGCATCAAAATGACTTAGTCTGTTCTAAACCGAGGTGAAACTGTTTCTCTCAAAACATAAAAAGCTTTTAGAGTATTAAATGCACACTAGATCTTGCATGGATGAGAATCCAATTCTCAAACTGACACTTAAATTCCACCTTTTTAGACATAAATATAACTTTAAATAAGACGATTCTAGTTGTGTCACCAAGGAGTTCTATTTAAGCATGCACTAACACCAGTCAGGGTTTTAATCAGAGTTTGCTGAAGTACAGAAATTGTGCAGAGCTCACTCTGTTTAGCTTGTGCTGAGTGCTGAACATGTGTGGTCTCTTGTCCCATTTCCTTATACCCTCCAGCAATTAGAAAGCTTCTCCTAGTCTGATCTCTATGTCTAGGTCTCTGTTTTCACTTTTGTTCCTGTTTGTAACTTGATTTTGTCATGCTTACCGAGTGAAAACCACCTTTTACGCATGTGTCCTTTTGTTCAAGAGAAGGTCACCATGTCTCTCTCATCTGGCAGAAACAAAGCAGAGAAAAAAGGCAAACTGGGGTTGTGAAGCTACATGAAGTGTAAGTGTAATGAACTTGTTGTCCTTTTGGGTCAAAATTGAAAATTAACTTTCAACACCTTTTTTAATTCATTGTCAATAAACTTAATTTATATGACATTGTAACTCTTTTTTTGTTTAAAAAAAAAAAAGCAGGAATTATGAATTATTTAGACTAATAGTCATCGGAGGATGTTGAGTGGATCACAGACTGGTATATGTCAAAGTTTAGTCAGGATACTGTTTTGAAACCATTTAAACAATTATTTTTGGGCAATTTGGTTGAAAGAAACCCATATTTCTGATATAAAAAACTTTGAAAATGGGTCAAATTTGACCTGAGGAAAACACAAGGGTTAAGGCCTGTGCCTCGTGCTTGACCTAAGTGTTTACATCAGCATTAACTCATTTCATTTCTGCTTTTTTAACGACCACATTCTAACAGTACAGAACGGCTTACTTCTGTAAATTTTGTCCATTGTATTTGTATTAAATGAAGTAAAGATTATGCTCTGTGGAATCCAATGGCTCAAGATACAACCAATAATCCATAAAATATGTGTTTTCATAACCAGCCCTCAGCTGAACAGGTCATGTCAGTTCAGCCAAAAGTGACTGGACAGGAAGCAAGGTCTCCATAGAATACACTGTTCTCTGTGTGTTAATTTTTATAGGAAGAGATATATGAGTATTAGATGATCACAGCTACAAACTCCACATCATTTGCAATGTTTGTCCCATGAAGGCTTTGAATCTGTTTCAACTTGGATTTGAAATGATTCTGCCTCTGCAGCTGTGCTCTATTTGATTTCTGGTTGAACACTGAGGTCTTATAATGTTATTCACTGGCTAAATATTATCTTAAGCTTAGTGATTAGAGGTGCTGATTCAGACCTTTAAATGCATGGGAGAATTTATCTATTATAGTCACATAAAAAGGTGGACAAGTTTGCTTCTGCAATCTTGCTCTTTGTTTCTAGAAGTTTCTCATATTGTAACTGGCAGTCTAACATGAAGGTTACTTTAGAAACCTGTTTGATCCGCTGTCCACTAACTTTGAAAATGTTTTGTATTCACACTTGAAATGATAAACAAAGACTCTTACTGAAAGAGAAAGCTCACTCAGGAGATAGAGTTTTGCCATACCACTTCAAGAATGTAAAATGCCAAATATTATGCAATATCATCTTCACTTCAAAGAGCTGGGGAAGAAATATCTACGATGGGTCCAATGTTTTGATTTCCTGCCCTTTTAGAAAGTCAAGTGTTAGACTTGCGTATTGTTGCTCCCTTTTATCCGTGCAACCTCTGTACTACTGATGGTACTTATTGCCACAATGCACTGCCTTTTTGTGAATACTTTGCTTACTTTACTTTTTTTGATCCCACTCACATGTTTGATCTCCTACCTTTTGCCTGAACCTTGATTTTCGGTTCATGACACAGCATGAATTGCAGTCACATCTGTGTCTTGTTATGTCCTAAGCTGTATCATTTAGGTTCTTCAGCCACATAATCAAAACGAAAAACATGCTTTGGTATGCCATTTGAAATGGTCTCTATTACGCCAACACAAAAGGGCACGGACAGCCTCGTCCCTCAGCTATGTGGGTGCAATTGGGAATTCTTACATTACTTAACTGGATAAATAAGAAGTTCATACAAGCTACAGTCTGAACAATCAGTCACGAGTTGAAAGAAGCACAATACTAAAAGTAAAAGTATCTTTGTACAAAAGGGCTTTCAATAGGTTAATTGAGTCACTGCAGCTGTCTGGTGGCAGATGCCAGATGTCTGAATCTCTTGGACATGGTGGAGAAAAATCTGCACTGGCCACACAACCCCACCAGGGATAAATCCACATATTTCTCCTCTGACTGTAAAACACTGAACATATACTACACATCCTGCTAAAAGGTCCCATATTATGCTCATTTTCAGGTTCATACTTGTAATTTGGGTTTCTGCTAGAACATGATTACATGGTTTAACTTTGATTTTTCTCATATTGTCTGTCTAAATATAGGCTACCTGTATTTACCCTCTGTCTGAAAAAGCCCAGTCTGCCCTGATTGGTCAGCATTTCCGGCTTTCTCAGCGTCTCTGTCCCGCCATTGCAGCCGGGGCATGACTGTAATGGCACTGTAGTGGCACTTTCAACCTATATACAGTATATTTAGAAGAAAAAAAAGTGCTCAGAAGTTCAAACAAATCATGAAGTTGCTCTTTGGAAGTTGTTACCCAGCTCTATTTTTTTATGTATTAACCAATTCAATATGAAATAGCCATCCAAATAAAGGCTTTTTTTTTCACTTTTTGTAAGAAGAGTGCCTTGGACCTGTCTTTTTTCAAAACTATATATATATTATATGTGTCATCACAACCGTACAGAAGTCTGTACCGTTTCTGAATATGGGTGGTGTGCATTTCTCTGTGGATACTGTACTTTCACAGTATTTATTTAGCACCTCGACTTGCTTTATAATTAAAAAAAAGACATGGTAATCTCACTTTTTACAATATGGAATCTTTAAATGATAAGTAAGACTACAGGTCAATCCAACCCTGGAGTTATGGATACACACCGTCATGCTGGTCAGACCACAGCACATAATGGTTAACAATGGTAATATTGTTTTAAACTCAGTGATGGCCCAGGAAGCCAGGCCTGCCTGTATCCTTCCTGCCTGTGTGAACATCCTGACGGCTGCTTATCGGATTGGTGTGTATTAGCTGATAACCCCACCCACTTTTTGGACCCCTGAATCTAAAAGGGGAGGTGGTGGAGCAGGTAAAGGCCTTCAGGCAGAGGCGCGGGAAGATATTTTCGGCAGGGGGTGCTGGGGGGTATCCACGGTCTAAAAAATGTCTTTGTGGACCCGAAGCAGTGCAATGTGTGAAAGTCTACTCTGAGTGATAGTGCTACGGAGTCAGTTTTTCAGGCGGCGAAGAGCTAAGAAAGACCTTTCGGAGCCAGCAGTAGACACTGGTAAACAGAGGCACAAGTGGATCAGCTTTTTCACCTCGGTGAAGAACCCTCGTTTGTGGACGTAGAGCTGATACAAAGCGAGCAAGTTCTTTGACTGATAAATTAAATAATTTTAAAATGACTAAAAGTATCCCTCTCTTCATCCCACACATGACATACAAAATGTCGTGGAACAGAAACAACAACCAGAGATATTTATAAGCTTATCATTTTATTGTCATCGCAGTTTTAAAGCTTCGCCACCAGGGGGTGCTGCACTTTCCGCACCTATGCCTTTAGGAACATTTTAATAATCTTGTATTTTTCCAACAACCTCTTTTTTTTTTTTTGCTGAGGAGCGTTTTGAAGTCAGAAAATTTGTTTAGCAGAGTCGGTGGGCTGACTATCCCATGGTTTACTTCTGCCACATCATTAGTTATGGCAAACCAATGGTTTTCAAATAGACAATGATTTATGCAGTAGCCTATACAGCAAGTAGGCTACTATATTTTGTTGTTATCCTGTATTTTAGGAAAAACTGAGATTTCCTTAGCCCAAAGTGACTCAAGATATCTCTTGTTGAATTTGAATGTGTCATCTGCAACTTGTTACGCATGCTTCCATCCATATTTTACAGTCTCCTTCCTTGTTTTCAAATAAAAAAGCATATTCAAACAATGCAGCCATTTGGAAAAGAAATGATCAGATAGTGTGCTGTAGGCTATAAGAATATTTTAACATCTCATTCCAACGTTTCTGTTCCGCTTTTTATTGATCTATATTCTAAAAGAGGAAGCACTTTGAAAATGTCATACTGTATGCCACTTCAAGATTTCCTTTAGGTTTTAGGTGTCAAAACAACCATACAAGTAAGCTAGATGTCAAGATAAAACTGTAATCTTGAAGACTTCATTTAAAAAGCCTAAATCTGTTGGGGATTTTATTTGAGCCTACCCTGATGAAACTATTGCAATGTATTTACTTACAGTATTAGGCTACAGCTGGGTGTCTGGCGTGACATTGAAAAAGTCTTATAGCCTACAAAAAAATGGAACTATGCACACAATTCTGAAAACTTGTAACTCATGTATGAACAAGACTCCATAGAAAGATCATAGACACAGAATGATATCCATTATATGCTCCAGACAGACCAGACATAGGCATATGCTCCAGTCTGCCAAACTCACAAGCACAATTCACTCAAATATAAATTCTAAGTCAACCAGGACTGAAATCTTACGGATTGGAACTCTAAGTATAGGAAGTAGATCAACATTTATAGCGAGGCTGACCTCGTAAGTGCATGTGGATATAGACCATGAAGGATGTATAAGACGGAAAAGACCGAGTCGAGCCATTTTGTTGCATGGCAGATTTGCTTTTCTCCAGGATGGCGAAGGCACGGCCCAGCTTACTCTACCTCTGATTGACTTTTGCTTTCATTGGTTAGGCATGAGGAGTGAGACTGATTAGGGTAAAAATACGAGAGTAAGTCAATCAGAGGCAGAGCAGGGCTGAGTAGGGCGGGACAGGCCTTCGCTATCCTAGGAAACGCAAATTCGCTCCTCGCAGAATGACTTCAGAAAACAATTCAGCTATAATTAGATACATACTTCTACTGTCGTTTCAATAACCTAAAATACGGTAGGCCTACTTAACGGACATACCGTCATTCATTAATTTATAATAGCCTACATGTAGGTAGGTTTAGGTTATTATTATTAGGCTACAGTATGTCTTCTAATGTTACACTTATCTGTATAAGATTAGAAGACATACTCCTCACTACATTACTAACTTGTGTAATGTCGACACGTAGCCTTCCTATATGACATGCCACGCTGCCAATACAACAGTGTCAAACTCACCTTACACGCTCTTCGAGGCGCCGTCTCTTGGTGGTGGAATGATCGTTTAACTGACACAAGTCGACATGGACTGTTTTGTTATCCAGCCCCTTTCTTTCTTTCACTTTCAGTATGAGTAAAAGCAACGTCAGGACAAACATAACATTGTATTAAATGTCCCTGCGGAGTTGTGTTGCACTAACCCTAGAATTCACAAAATAACACTTTTACTCGTACACTTTACTCTTGTTATTCGCATGGTATTGAATACTGTAAACTACGTGCAATTATATAGCCTACCATTTTAACATGGGGATGCTTTAGGTATGATCAACTACTTTTCCTTTGTTCTATTATTCTATTCCCCCCCACAAATACTTGAAAGAATAGGTTCACAATGTTTCCAGTCAGTAAAACATAATAGGTGCCGATATGGACATTATTAAACCATTCCTTCTGTTTACCTTCCTAATGCACTTTCAATGAGAGACACAATCCAGTGTTGTGCAAAAATGTATTCAAAGGTCTAATTCTAAAATAAGGCTTTAGCAGTCAAATCAAGAAGATATCTTCCAAAGTTACAACCTAGTCTTTTTAGAATAAAATGCCCTCTGCGTTTTGCCAGTGTTTCACCTTTGAGGGAAGAGGAATAATCATAACTGCTACAGTTTAATCTTTAAATCAGATAACACACACAGCAACTACACATGGTCAAAATTGATTTTTAATGTTCATTACCACTTGTGCCATTTCTTGATTTCAAATTTCTGCAGTGACTTACATCCAGCAACAGGAATTGGTATCGGATACAAACATATATCTTGCACCAAAACAGATGTTAAAAAGAGACACCACAGGAATTTACATTTCATTTACTTGAAATGTAGGTCTTGCATCACCGCTGGCTGACACAGCAGCCATACAAATGACTCAACAAGACAGAAGTAGGAGGGTGTTTGAATTTTGGTTTAAATAATGTGACAATGAAATGTACAAAAAGACTGTTCTATATGTCTAGCAAGCAGGATGGTAAATAAATATATAAGGGGGGTAAAGCATAGAAAAAAGGCTGAGCTGTCATAAGGTCACTTGTCAAATCTAGGATGGGTTTACCAGAAACACTTTAGTACCAACAGCATTCCATTAACTCACAATGGAAAAAAACAGTTCATGTTACTGGCAGAATGCAATTAGGTAAACCCAACTTTATTTGATGTTGTAGCCTAACTAACAAACAGGCACACTTTATTGTAGAGTAAATCTTACCTATAAAAACATGGGGTACTCAAAAACCGGCACTGGGGTTACAATAATCTAAGGTTAGTGACTACAATATAAAAAAGGCTTATTCAAATTCTGTTACATGGGACCTGCAGTATTCATCTGAAGACAAATGTTTGCATCCCTCAGATCACAATGACAGTAATGTATGTGGCTGTTATTTGGCTCCTAAGTGGATAATACTATAATCAGTAGAAAGATTCCAACTTCATGCAACAATACAACAATTATTCCACAAAAAAACAACTAACAAACAGGTTAAATAAAGAAAAACTTCACAGTTATGTTTCTTCTCACATTCATACGTTACAGACCAGACATGCATGCAAGATGGGTTCTAAACTGAACACAATGCAAAATTGACAGCTTTTCAGTGTTCTGGAAACTGCTTGTATAATCACGCACAGCTTGTGCTGTGGCAATAGAGTTAGGGGAGATTGATTTATCATTTGTTGATAAAAGAAATGCGCTCTTTGTACCCTGTCTGAAAGGTCTAATACAATACAAGGGCAAAGGCAGACTTTGAACCATATACATACATATACATAAAGTGCTTCTGTCAAAACAAACAAACAGTACAAAACAGTTTTAAAAAAAGAGGTATCAAAACAATGCACTTGGGGATGTGGAGGAAACTTGTGTCAGTTGGACAACAGATAATATTCCTGCGATACAGACAAATGGGCCGGGGTTCCTTGTTTAAAAAAAAGAAAATATCGGATGAGTTAAGACATGAGTGGATGTATGTAGGGGTAGTTGGCTGGGATTCAACCCAGAATGAGGCTGGACTTGCCCCCAGGGGGATTCCTGCGACCAGACGGTACTCCTCCAGCGGGATCGTCTGCTGGAGGGGCCTCCTCCTTCTGCTCTGGAACGGCTTCAGGCTCAGGAGCACTGTTTTCTGAACACACGCAGGGAGACATTTGACTATCAGTTACATTTCAATTCCATTTTAATTATAGTGTCAAATCATAACAGAAGTTATCACAGGACACATTAGAGGTAAAGTAGGTATAGACCACACTCTAATTTACAGAGACCCAACAATTCCCCCCAAGGAAGTGGTCTCTATAATTTTGTCACACCCATCGGATCTTGCCAGGTTCATCCAAACCATTTTCTTAATTGCAGACATTATGAGGGAGTGGCAACATTTGACATTTATTTGCATTTCAGCAGCCTCAGCCATATTATATACTACTACTACTACTACTACTACTACTACCCTTTTCTCCTGCTTTATTCTAATTATAAGGTCACATATACGTATATCCTTATCTTCACATTGTTTTTAGCCGCATTGATATCACTGCTGCCAAAAAAGCAGTCAATATTGAATTACACTGCAATACAACAACAATGCTGTTTCTTCATTTACATCTGTTCCACATGAATCATCAACAGGAGAGGATGATGACGTTTTTTTTTCTTCTGGAACATGCAGTTTTACCCTAAGTCTTTTCGCACAATATCATGTCTTTAGCCATTAAATGAATATTTAGGACCTTTTTACAAGATTTTCTTTATAAAACAATTTACCTGGAAACATTAAAAAAGTCAGCCGGAGAAAGTGTTTTAAAGCAACTCATGGATCTAAAGTTAGCTTAATTAGCCATAGCCGATTAAATCTGATGGTTACTGGCTGAGAATGAGAAACTGCTTTTGACTTCAGAAATCAATTGTTTATAAAAAAATGAACAAGAATTTTAGGTGGCAAATACTATTACTTTCTTAGACAAGAAAGTGTTCGTATTTTATGCTATAATTTATTATATATTATAAAATTTAGATTGCCCACTAGCACACTGACCTTCATTTTATAGGTTAGCATTGACTAGGGGTTTCTCAGAATAGTAGACTATCAAAGTTAATAATCGACGCAGCGCATTATTGTCGAATATTCGTTCATCTGTGGGTTTAGCATGGTGCAGTAATGAATAGGGGTGTGGCGAGACACTCAGCTCACAAGAATTAGATTTTAACCCTATTTTAAAGAAAATTTCAATTAAGAAATATGACTGGAAAAATAGTCTTTACTCAGAGAACCAAGGTTACAATGTAACCAAGTGTTTCATTGCAGCAGTAAACAAGGAAGTAGGCTGCTCTGCTCTTGCAACCGCTTAACCGGCAGTGGCGTGACTCACTGTGACCTAAACAAAATGCTGAGTCAACGTAGTTTCGCGCCGTCCGCACCACAGCTCTGCGTGTGTGCGTGTCGGAGCCCTGCTCTCTGCCAACATGCACTTACGCGCTCTCAGGTACCAAAATTTGGCACAATTTGATTTAACGTGAATCAGTCCTTGGTAGTACCCACGTAATTCGGTCGGTACCCAAAAAAGTACAGATTTCGGTACCCAACCCTATCATACACTTCACGAAATTTGGGGATTATAATGTTTATTTGATGTTGTTTTATCATGTTTTTATATATATATATATATATATATATATATATATATATATATATATCTATCACACAAGTTTTTTACTATTTGTCAACTTTTGGGCAGTAGTTTATGATCACTAAACTGCAGTATTCGTTAATGCACTAGCATTGATTTACTTTACTAAAATAACCTAAATATTGGCCAGCCATTACAGAAGGAATTTTCAGAAAATATTTTTAAAGTGAAGAAAATGTGGATATGTATGTGTATGCCTATATGTATTTATGTATGTATACAGGTACATAATGCACGTGCATCATGTACGTATCACATATCCTTACACCAGCGGTTAAAACTCGGTGATGAAACCAGACAAAAACAGATGCTTACCATAATCACGTACAAAATTTTCTCCATCCTACAAAAAAAAGCAGAAAATAAATGTTAAGTATTTCATCAGCCTTCAGAGACCATAAAAATTAAATTCTGTACTAAAATCACACTCAAATCAGTCTTGTTGAAAAGCCACACATACACTCAATGTTAAAATGTGAGTAGGTATTATTTGAATGTCATCTGGTAATGTTCCTATGTAATTGATACACAAGCTACCTTTAAGACCATAAGTGAAGCTCTAAAGAAAATAAATAGATACTTGAAATCATTTGGACTTGGACAGTTGCTTCCCTATATGTTTGTCTGCCCTCAGGTTTCACTTAATTTCTTCCAACCACAACTCATGATCTGATGCATGATCTTACTGTGGCGGGGGCGTCTGCAGATTGGTTGCTGGTCTGGTTCCCTCCTCTCCTCAGGGGGGCTGATGACTCACCACAAAGCACACCTGTGGGCTTCCCACCTGGAAGGACAAGGAGACATGATGGCTCAGATAAAAAGGCTGTCACATAGGTGGTGCAGAGACAAAATCCAATAAAAATGTTTTAAAATTTCCTCTTTCAAATAAGTTTGGCTCACCTGACTTTAACCTTGAACTACTTTGTTGTTTTTTTGTTGTTGCATTCCCAGATCTCGGCAATTACCTTGGCAAGTACAACGTTCAACGGGTTCTAATAAACCGTAGTAATTTGGATTTTGATATTGTCATAGTCTACTTTTATAAAAAATAAAGGGCATGTAAAATCTTAAATGTAATGGCGAAGAATGTTGTTCAAATGAAGGACTGACGTTAAAGAAAAATGGTAATGCTAGAAAAGGTTATCCACAGTGGACAATAACAAGGACAACTGGTATCTGATCTTCCTCTCCTGATAAACCTCTGCAAACTGAGTAGCTGGATCATAATTTACTGGATATGATCCAATTGTAAAATGATTAACTGGTCATAAAACTAATAAGCTGGTGAGGTGAAACATTACTGTAGTTGTTAAAATAAAGCTGCCAGCTAACCGATTAGGTTCACAGGGTAGGATTCCATAGAGATTGACGTAGAGTCAGGGGTCATCAGAGAGGGCCCATACCCTCTGTCACAAAGTAGGACACGATCAAACTCATCATTTAGTAGACACATTGTTTTTTCTGACTAAAAAGACTAAAGGTGCTTTCAGACAGCAACCAGTTACATTGTCAACAGGCTGCAAATCCTGTCTAACCATTCTGCCACATAGATCCTACTAACAGATATACAAAACCCCGCAGACAATATCAGATCACATTAGGACTTCATTAAAAAAAGTCTGTGATGTATGAAAAAAAGGCTGTGTACTATATTTTCTTAAATCTCAGCTTTCAAAAATACTTAGGTAGGTATATTAGTACAGTAACCAGAGTTTCCGTGAGAAAAAAAATTGGTGCCGGTGTTTCGTTGCAGCAGGTGTTAGAGGTTTTGGAAGAAATTAGATTTTGTGAAACAAAATAAAGACAGTCGAAGACTAAACCAAGTGAGGTTTTTGTATTTTATTATAAACTTGCAAGTTTACAAGGACGCACAAAGTTCACAAAAGGCACGCAGCGCTTAAGTGAAAGGTCTGTTCCACGAATAAGAAAAAGCACACTATACAGTCAGGTCCATAAATATTGGGACATCGACACAATTCTAATCTTTTTGGCTCTATACACCACCACAATGGAGTTGAAATGAAACGAACAAGATGTGCTTTAACTGCAGACTTTCAGCTTTAATTTGAGGGTATTTACATCCAAATCAGGTGAACGGTGTAGGAATTACAACAGTTTGTATATGTGCCTCCCACTTTTTAAGGGACCAAAAGTAATGGGACAGATTAACAATCATAAATCAAACTTTCACTTTTTAATACTTGGTTGCAAATCCTTTGCATTCAATTACAGCCTGAAGTCTGGAACGCATAGACATCACCAGACGCTGGGTTTCATCCCTGGTGATGCTCTGCCAGGCCTCTACTGCAACTGTCTTCAGTTCCTGCTGTTCTTGGGGCATTTTTCCTTCAGTTTTGTCTTCAGCAAGTGAAATGCATGCTCAATCGGATTCAGGTCAGGTGATTGACTTGGCCATTGCATAACATTCCACTTCTTTCCCTTAAAAAACTCTTTGGTTGCTTTCGCAGTATGCTTCGGGTCATTGTCCATCTGCACTGTGAAGCGCCGTCCAATGAGTTCTGAAGCATTTGGCTGAATATGAGCAGATAATATTGCCCGAAACACTTCAGAATTCATCCTGCTGTAGTTTGTGTTTTGGCCTCACATCATCAATAAATACAAGAGAACCAGTTCCATTGGCAGCCATACATGCCCACGCCATGACACTACCACCACCATACTTCACTGATGAGGTGGTATGCTTTGGATCATGAGCAGTTCCTTTCCTTCTCCATACTCTTCTCTTCCCATCACTCTGGTACAAGTTGATCTTTGTCTCATCTGTCCATAGGATGTTGTTCCAGAAATGTGAAGGCTTTTTTAGATGTTGTTTGGCAAACTCTAATCTGGTCTTCCTGTTTTTGAGGCTCACCAATGGTTTACATCTTGTAGTGAACCCTCTGTATTCACTCTGGTGAAGTCTTCTCTTGATTGTTGACTTTGACACACATACACCTACCTCCTGGAGAGTGTTCTTGATCTGGCCAACTGTTGTGAAGGGTGTTTTCTTCACCAGGGAAAGTATTCTTCGGTCATCCACCACAGTTGTTTTCTGTGGTCTTCCGGGTCTTTTGGTGTTGCTGAGCTCACCGGTGCGTTCTTTCTTTTTAAGAATGTTCCAAACAGTTGATTTGGCCACACCTAATGTTTTTTGCTATCTCTCTGATGGGTTTGTTTAGATTTTTCAGCCTAATGATGGCTTGCTTCACTGATAGTGACAGCTCTTTGGATCTCATATTGAGAGTTGACAGCAACAGATTCCAAATGTAAATAGCACACTTGAAATGAACTCTGGACCTTTTATCTGCTCCTTGTAAATGGGATAATGAGGGAATAACACACACCTGGCCATGGAACAGCTGAGCAGCCAATTGTCCCATTACTTTTGGTCCCTTAAAAAGTGGGAGGCACATATACAAACTGTTGTAATTCCTACACCGTTCACCTGATTTGGATGTAAATACCCTCAAATTAAAGCTGAAAGTCTGCAGTTAAAGCACATCTTGTTCATTTCATTTCAACTCCATTGTGGTGGTGTATAGAGCCAAAAAGATTAGAATTGTGTCGATGTCCCAATATTTATGGACCTGACTGTATATGCATCTCCAGTGGGATAGAAAGACATGCCCCCCCCTTTCTAAACATGACTCAACATTTCTTTTTTTAAAGATTATTTTTTGGGGCTTTTCCCTTTATTAGAAGGTGGATAGATATGAAAGGGGGGAGAGAGATGGGGAATGACACGCAGCAAAGGGCAGCAGGTCGGATTTGAACAGTGCGCTGCTGCAGGACTCAACAAAAATGGGGCAAACGCTCTTATTGGGTGAGCTAGAACCCTCCCCTGATGCAACATTTCTTACAATCAAACATAGTCAGACAGGAGCCACTTCACTTCTTCCCCTCTGCACCACTTTCTACCCCGAGGTTTAGACATCTTGTTTATCTCAACTATGTGAGAAGTCTCAACTATCCAGGGAGAAATAACAAATAGTTTAGGGTGACCTCGTAGCCCCTATCTGTTCAGCGTACACATTACGTTCCCAGACTTTGTGGCTCTTACTTTCAACATGTGAGGAAAAGAAAAAAAAACTCACTTCCAGTATTGTGAGAGAAACAGTAAAAGAAATTATACAAATAATATAGAGAATCATGCTTAAATGTAAATTTGCCATCATGTTAACTGTAAGGTTTATTTTACCGGTCAAATATTTTCTGTGTTTATTGCGCTTAAAAACAATTGATAGGCAGGCTATACTGTATATAAAGAATAATGTCATCAAGGGATGTAGATTCATACTATTTTTATTGAAATGTAGGCTCCTTGCTACAGGCAAAGAGGGCAAAAGAATTAAATCAATGCATATAATTGTGTCGATCTTAATTAAAATAGGCCTATTTTCCATTTGCTAGGCTGAGGAATTAAAACAACACAAACTACAGTACTTCAGAATCAGAACCAGAAAATCTTTATTGCCAAGTACGTTTTTTACACATACAAGGAATTTGTTTTGGTGTTGTAGGTGCATGTCACACATTCTCTAAAATAAGTTGGCTCATAAAATTATTAAGTGCCGACTTGAATCAAAATCATATCAAAAATATGATTGTTCATTGTTTTATTAGAACGAAAGATATGAAAACCACTGTAGCCTATTTTAACACAATTCAAATTGTGCAGAGGGATTTATTTCCACCGGTCATTTCGGTCCAATATAACACACAATGATGTATTACAAGTCAAAACTTTACAGCTAATAGAAAATATACAACATTTTGATTTAGGCTTCATCTCCATCAACATGGTGATGTTTTGGTCATGATCAGAGAAAATATAGTTGTTATAATTGGCGACAATCTTCAGCGTTAACATGAAGAGCACTTTCATTTTCTCTAAATATTAAAATCAGATGCTAGAGCATGGCGTCAGCGTGTTCCCAGGGTGTGTGGAATTTCAGAGAAACGATTTACATCATACAATTTTACATACAGTCATAAGAGGAAATTGAAAGGTCCCTCTTGTAGAACTATTCTGACAACTGCAGTCCACTGACATAATGGCCGGACCTTATGACCCCCATTATGCTGGACTTCTCTTTGTAAGCAACTTGTTCCTGCACTTCCTACTAGTTCACTATTGTGCTTTGGGAAATTCCTCTTTCATACTAAATGTCTTTCTGACAATAACTCTGTTCACACTTTCTAATAAAATATGCAGTCATGTCCTGCTGGTGATGGTGAAAGTCTGAGTGAAGAAGTAGAAATGAAATAAGTACATTTACTCAAGTACTGTTCTTAAAATAATTTACTTAGAGTACTGAAGTTTTACATTAGTATATCCATTTTGAGATTTTTGAATGATACTTATACTTAAAGAGTAGCTGGAAGCCCCATTTGGGTGAAATTGTGATTTGACCATAGTGAACATACAAACAGGGAGCACAGATGTGAATTATGCTGCAGCAATGATTGGCAAAGTTTCAAGTTTATGTTCAAGGTTCATATACTGTTGGGTAGGAGTAAGAGGAGAAGGAAATGTCAGAGGATGTGTGAAAGCTACAATATGCATTAAGCCTGTGACCACGTAGAATCTCTTTAAATATTGTCTGTATTATTATAATTTATGTATACGTTTTTTTTTGTTGGAAAGACAAAATATTTCCTTTTGTTAAAGCCAATTCATTGAGGCTGTTACACTGGACTGTCTTAATAAACATTCACAATTCAATATTTTCTTATGTAGTTATTTGGGATGCAACGATTATAGATTTTGTTGGTATGATTATAGTCTGAAAAATAATCACAGGTTCACGATTTTTATGCATTAATTAATTTCAATGCTAATGTATGAAATCACATGAACACTCTAGATTTGAATGTGTCATTTATTGCTGCCTTTTGGAACAGAAATGACACAGTAACGGTTTTGAATGTTTTGAAAATGATTATTTATTTGATCAATCATCAACCTTTTTATTTAAATTCATCTGAAAAGATTAGAGACTACTGTAGAGGTGAATCAGTCACATCACAAACACTGGCCAAGTTGGCAACACCAATGCTGTCCTTCGGGCCCTCAAAAAGCTAAAAACGGCCCGGCTAGCTGTTATGTCTAAAAGTTGGAGGAGCTGCTAGACCAGATGCACCTTTCACAGGGAGATTCACAGCATGTCGCCAAGGAATAAATGCCATGGAGGGCTCTTTCTGCAGCCTTATGTCCCTCAGGGGATGAAGAGGAGTAAGTAGGCTAAGTTTCGTTGAGTGGTAACATCAGTGACATGTTTGAGCTGTTGTGCAGTTTTGCCTCTTAACGTTATCATCAGAGCGCTCACTGTCAATGCAAACGTTGGCTCCTGTAGTGACAACTCGTTGCTGTTAACTGTAACGTTACCGTTAACATTAAACAGGCCAACGTTGGCAAACAGTTAACAACAATGTTAATAAACAAAGTCGCTAGCAAGCTTACTAAATTGGGTTGAATTCCCCGTTGCAGCTGCAGCTGTCCTGAGGTCAGGGGCTGGCTCTGCTCTGTGTTTTCCTGGTGTTTGCCAACTTTATGCGACGTTAAAAAATTGCAGCAGTAAGTTATCCCACCACGGGGAGCCTTTGTACATCACTCTGACAGTCAATACTCGTGGTGACCGGACTGGCGTCTGATGTGCCGTGTGTGTGCGCAAATGTGAACGTTTATGTTGTCAAAGAGGTTAAATAAGAACTGCACACACTGCTACACATAACGTGCAGTCAGTTATCTCTCGGTGTAGCAGAGCCTTTAAGATTAATTAACCGTGACATTTTAAAGCGCGGTTAATAGTGAAATTTATGCTTATTACTGTTAGAGATTATAGATTATCCAATCTAAAGATAACTACTAAGCGAGAACGTATGTGGACATAAATGTACAGCTGTTGACATACCACTGGTGTCTGTGTGTGTGTGTGTTCAGCAGAGCAGAGGTTGACCTTTGACCTTAGCTATGGCAACTGGTTAGAGACCCCTTGTTATGGCTCACAGTTCGTTTTCATGCAGTATATACGATATGATACTATTTCTAAAAGTTCATACAAGATAAGATAAAGCTGGTTAAAAAGTAGTTGTTACGGATTAATGTCAAGTTGTACATAGCATAAAGGTGTTTGGGTAAAGACCGACCTGACTACTCAATATAGGAGAGAGATAATCATTGCAGTAATTTGTATTATACATCCTTGCAACTAACTAATGTTGCATGATTAACTGTTAATTTGTTTCTTGTATTAAGTACTTAAGACTAAAAAATGGGACTAGGAAACAGAAAAACAGAAAATAAAACAACTGTGTGTTTGTGTGTGTGTGTGTGTGTGTGTGTGTGTGTGTAAGCAGAGGTTGACCTTTGACCTTAGCTGACAACTACAAGCTCGAGGCTCTTGCTCTTTCAAAGGGAGAAACGAGTCTACTCCGAGAGAGATCTTCCAACATTGATAGATTTTGTAGATAGAAAAAAGACAGTTAAAATAATCTAACAAACAAAACAAAATTAACAGAACATTGTATAGCAATAATAGAAATACAAAGTCGAACAATATCACATTTGGATATACCAATTCATAAATAAAATAGCAGTTCGCTTGGAGGGACAAGCTTTCTATATCTTTTTTAACTATCTCTCATAGTTTTCTTAAATCCTCTCTTTTCTAGTAAATAAGAAGAAGTAAGAACCTAGTTTGAGTCAGAGTTTTGATGTAATCATAGTTGTCGTTTCAACAACCTTCAGGGTCTTTTCACTGATACTGTTACAGGATAAAAAATGTTGGTCTTAAATTCTTAGTTTCTGCTCTTAAGTTGATATATAATTTGTCGGTCATTTTCTGAACAGGCCATCAAATATTAAGACAAAGTTGTCAGTTGCATATTGCGTTGTATAATTAATTATCATTATAAATAATTGAGCTCAGGTTGAAATGCAGATAACATGAGACCAGAGTAAAATGCAAGGTAGTACTACTTACTTTTAACGTTGGCATTTTACAAAGAAACTAATTTGGGACAGGGTGCAAAGTTGAATCTCATCTTACAGTTTGTTTTTCTTTTTTTAACACTGATCACATAAGGTTTAAAAATGTTTAATGTTTGTATATTTAATATTATTATCCAAACTACTTGCTGCTATGCTATCTTTTTTAAATCGGCATCTTTCACCACATTAAACACAAACAATCTTTTAAGCGAATGTGGTTATGCTAGTTACATTAAAAATGATACAAAATCATTTTTGTATTCATGAATTCATATTCATGTTGAACCTACCAGATCTTGTCTGTGAGACTTACAGTTTGGCGACGTGGTAATTCTGAATTGGGAAATTACGACGCAATGTCGCTAAAACATAAATGCATCTGGTGAAGTCATATAACTTCAAGGTAGTACTTACTTTTAACGTTGGCGTTTTACAAAGAAACTAATTTGGTTCAGGGTGCAAAGCTGAATTTTATCTTACATTTTTTACAACTATTATAAGCATTGTGTACATCAATAAAATATAATTTTAACAGCTGTATTAATACAAACAATGTCACAAGCACATATTTTTTAACGTTTGTATATTTGATATAATTAGCTAAAATACTTGCTCCTACGTTGTCTTTTTTTAAATTGACATCTTTCACCACATTAAACACATCCAATCTTTTAAGTCAATGTGGTTATGCAAGTTACATTAAAATTATACAAAATAAGTTATGTAATCATCAATTCAAATTCATATGCATGTGTGTGCGAACATTGGTGGTTTACATGCACAAGTGGCAACATGACAACATGAACTGTGCCTGTTTGTGTGTGTGTGTGTGTGTGTGTGTGTGTGTGTGTGTGTGTGTGTGTGTGTGTGTGTGTGTGTGTGTGTTTCATGTGTATAATGACACACAAGCACAGGAAAGTTGTAGGAGTGTGTGTATGGATGAAAATTATACTCTTTCCCATTCATTTCATTTGGCGGTTATTTTGACCGTAAACAAGAAAAGTATGAATAAAAGAAATGAAGAAAAGTGAATAAATCACTCAAAATTCAAAGAAAGTAGTCACATCTATTTCCTGTCTCCCTCATTCTCATTTGTTCGCTCATCTGAATTGAAAACGCAATTTCCGGGGGCGTGGTTTGGGCGTGGGAAAAAGTGGCGTGGTGGGAAAAAGGGGTGGGAAAAAGGGGTGTGAACACCGATCCCCGGGGCCAGAAGGAAGCAGGCACTGCCAGATGAGTACGGACCTCACCTTAGTAATATAGAATCCAGGCGGATGCCATTATAATGTCATCCAACTTTGCACATGCCACTGACAGAAAAGCTACTCTGATGAGATTCTTGGGAAAGCCAGACTCAACTTGACACCTGACTAACATTGTGACATCACTGGCAGACAGTGGTAAACAAATATGGCCACACCCTACCAGCCTATAAACCAATTTACTAGAAGTGGCCAAGGTTGCCATGAAATCCGTCCACTTTGTGTTAGTTACAATTTATATTCATTGCATATAATAATACACTTATATTTCATATTGAAAATCTAGACATGTCAAATTGGGGAAAAAAATAAGCCCTTTGTCACAGGAAATAGACAGAAAAGAATTGCTGATCCATTTTAGCTATTTTAGCACTCAACGAAGTCTGAGACCAGACCTGAGCTGGCCTATGCAATGCACAGTACAATGAAAGCTACTTGGATTATGCACATATACTGAGAGGTTTATGCCTCGACGCAGAGGTCCAGGGTTCAAATCCGACCTATGACGATTTCCTGCCATGTCTTCCCCCTCTCTCTCAAATAAAGACGGAAAAGCCCCAAAAAATCTTTAAAAAGAATTGGTGCTTTTGTTCTAGAAAATTAAGAACCACTGCACTAGATCACAAAGGCATCACTTTTACTTCCAAATTTGTTTCAATTCCTCTTTAGGGTAACATTTTGCTGTGTGTCATTCCACATTTCGAGAAGGACCTGAAACCCTAGCAGTGGGCAGGAATGACCAGCCATAGTATAAGGTTATAAAACATTGAATTGGGGTTCTCAGCCTTTTATTATTCCTCTTAGAAATATACTTTTTAAATTCTAAAATAAACCTTGTGATCTAACAATGACTTGAGGCAGCTCATTTCTACCTAATTATTTAGATCTCTGCAGGGTTGCGAAGATCTTGATTAATAGAGAAACACCAGTGATTAAATATCTAATGACAGCCTGAAAGAGAAATCAATTCATCATTTGGGCACCTAAACCTGTCAAGTATTACCACTGGAGACAGCAAATGTTATTCTTATGTATTGCAGATGTCTGAGGTTTTGACTAGCCTGAGGAGGCAAAGGACAAGTTCGGTCAAGCAGCAAGAGAAAACCCTTCAGTGAAAACCACGTATCTCTAAAACACAGGAAGTGTTAATGGTTGTGTGCTCTGTTTAAGTGACACCATCCATAAATGTAGTGGCGAACTATGTAAAAAATGAGATGAATATGAGAAATTGAGTGGTAAGCTTTCACAGTAAAGCAACACTTGTTTGAAGAAGAGATAGACTGTACCTGGTGGATTGTTCCTTCGATTGGCATAGGGGTCCTCTGGCTCAGCGAAAACACTGGAGGCCATCTTGTCTTTCCGGACGGGAGGCTTCTTCTCATCTGCACCAAATGTAATGTTGGAGGCGCCACCAGGAGGGCGCAAAACCCTGGAAAGATAGAGATGGTCTGAACTGTTGCTGAAAGCTGGATCGTACTAGCTGATCGTACTGGAGCGTCGCCTCTCCATTCTAAAACCGAATCATAAAGAATAACCTACCTAAATGCTGTGGTTCAGACTAGGGATGTGCATAATTTATCAGTGACAAATTATTCTTCATTCACACTCATGTCAATAAAGGTCAAAATCATTTTTATTTTGCGTCTTTTAACAATGCCTTTGGATAAAATGTAATGTCAGATGTTTCAACTCATCATTAGGATTGGGCATCGAGAACCGATTCCTACTTGGAATCGTTTCAAAAATTACGATTCCAGTAGAATCGTTTCTTTATTGGAATCGTTTAGAGGGTTTGGTTTCAAATCCGATCATCGCTTCCCAATTTCATATTATAATGCGCAAGTTTTGGTTTCTGAAGCGGCCAGGCGCTCGTTGTGTTGCAGCCTTGGAGCGCAGTAAGCGGCGCTCTAGTCTGGCTTTATTTTACATTGAAAAAGCTGTAAAACTGCAAACCCCCATCCTCTTATTTGTGAAAATAGGCATGTGACCCGTTTCAACTCCACCCCTCAAAGAATCGGAATCGAGAATCGATAAGAAACGGAATCGAAAGGAAGAATCGGAATTGTTAAAATCCAAACGATGCCCAACCCTACTCATCATCTATCTTTGCACTGTCTGGGCAGCCAGATTCAAGTGGGTCGCTACCTAGACACAAAGTCACGCCAGACATGTCAAGAGCATTACCTATAATGTGTCTATGTGGACTTTATATGCAGACTACTATTGTTCCACATACAATTAGTATTATCGGTGACAGTGAGAATGTCATTATTACAGGTGTTTCTGATTTTTGTATGTCATTTATATCAACAAGGGTAGACTAAATATTAAGAACACCTCTCAGTATAATGCAATACAGTTCAACAGCACCACAAACTACAGCTTTAAAAATGACCTATGAGGGTAGGATTTATTGCAGGCCTGTTGGATTAGACTGCACCATTCTTATCTAGGTGCCTATTAAACTGACAACGGTTTATGCTTTGGGATACAGTTTACACTGTTATATATCAATATTGATCATGTGATTTCCTCTCAAATTGAAAGGTAACCCTTTCACTAATTGAAAGGGCTTTCACACAATGGTAAATCCATTGGTCCAATGTATTTCTGTATTTTACATTACTCACATCGCTTCGAGTACTGTCGCGCAATGATCGAATGAAAACCTCAACCGCTCATTTAAACATCGTGGATTTTAAATATGCATCCTTACAGTTTTATATGCGTGGAATATCAGCGAACGTGGATTCCTTTAACTGTATCTCTATGTGATGTGATGAAAAATATACATGTGGCTCGGGTTATTGTCAGGTGTTAAGTTATAATCCAGCTGTAACGTTAACATGGCCCTCGCCTCAATGGGGCCACATGGAGGGCAGACTAAAAAAGATATCTTATTGTACTTCACTGATCATCTCGATTACTGATCTGAAATCTATGGAGGCCCCACCCAACTGGAATGACAGATCTGATAAATAATTAGTTTCCAGACAATGAACACGAAAACGCAATACGGAAATATACAGGTAAAAGGCCTACACTTAACACTAATTTTAGTCTGTAGCGTTCCTTGCTAGCTAAGGAGCTTCTCTTCAAAAGGGAGGGTACGTGTGTGCTATCTTGCTAGCTAACGTAAGAAAATGGGAATGGTCCATCCCAACAGACACAACGGGAAGGTGTGGTACCGAGCTGTCTCCAAGCATCGTCGCCCCATGCTTAGCTAGTTTCAAGCATTTTGAAGCGGTTAGGTAATAATTACGGGCAGGGGTAGGTGCAAAACTGTCTTAAATTTTAGGGTGAACCTTGTAGCGTTGAGGTTAACGTCAGAGGATGCTGAACTTGTGGGCATCATGGTGGCTAACGGGTTACGGAACGGTCTGAAAGACGCATTTTTACCTGGAACTGCTTTTAGAGCCGGGCTCCATCCCTTGATATGTCGTGGTCGTCGTCATTTTTGCACAAGAAGTCGTAAAATATGTATCAATCTTACAGGTTACACGCGAATAACACTTTCATTAGCAGCACTTTACCGCCTCATCATTGTCTATCCTAGCCGGTGGTTCCCAATAATCAACCTGCCTCCAGTCTGAATGGACAAGACTGTCTAAGTGACCAGAAGGAGATGTCTCACTTCCGGTCACATTTTCAAAATAAACTGTGTGAACCTGACAAAATATTATGGCGTTTAAGATAATAAAATTAAATCAAATCTTATCTAAATACTTTTTAAAGGATTGCATAATTAACGCCAAGTGGTATTTCTTTATGACCCTGTACTTTAACAAAAGTGACATATTTGGATTGTAATTTGAAAGCAAAAACGTATGTCCGGTCTCTCTCTGCTTATTTCTGGCGTTTTCTTCTTAGTACATCCCCGGGTTTGGTTCATTTATATAGTCTGAGTTTGACACAGAAGTGCGGGTGCGACAGAAACCCTTGCGGTGAGGCTGCCTCTATAATAGCCACAGCGTCGAAGTGAACAGCTGGATCCTGGCCATACATCCATGATTCTGGCAAACGAATCAAACCAGTGATTGGATAAAGTATTGACATGGCATGCAGTCTTGATTTGATGTTGACCCATACATAATTTTTCATCGTGAGCTACGGTTTATTTCAATCTCATTCAAAAATGCATAATGTAGAACTGATAGCATTAAAAAAAGAAGCTAGCTCTGATGATACAGTAGCTGTTGATATATGTACTAGTTAAAATAAACTTATTCATAAAAACAAATTGGGACACGTTTATAAAAAAAAAAAGACTCAATTTATTCCAATAACACATTTTCATAAACAGATGTGAATTTAAAATGCCGGCTTACTGAACAACAAAATTCCATCTGACTCAAAACCTCAAGACATACGTATAAAAACAAAAAAGGACCAAGGAGTTCTCTCTAAAACCTCCAGAAAAAAAAAAAAAAGAGGCAAAATTTAAGTTTCTTCAGCACATTAGACTCACTGCAGCTTACAAGTTGTCTACACCGCTCAGTTCGAATATGTTAAGATACAAATGACAGTGTGATTAAATTTATCTACATCAACTGTGCCTTTCGTCTTTGAGCCTTTTGTAAAAGTATTCCACTGGATGGTATCAACACTGGTCATGAACATTTGAAGACTGGGGATAACAAAGATGTTCAGGGATGAAATAGGGAGGTAGGGATGTCCGTAGGAAACAGTCTTTAAAGAGATGAGCCTCCAGTTTGCTGTTGGAACACGTCAATCGTATCTTCATCCTCCATTTCTAGCTGTAAGAAAAGTTCAAAACATAAGTTGATGTGGTGGCAGTGATAGGCCTTTACTGTGAAGCCAAGCCACTTATTTAGGAGTGTTGACAATACCAGTGAGGTCAGCTAAAGCATCTAAAAGCTTTCACCAGGAAGTTAGTTTGAATCACGGACAGGGGGCAAACACCTTTAACACATCTTACAAAGCACCATTACGGAAAGGAGGTCAGAAAACGGACACTGACTAAGTGTGTGCGGGCGCTCATAATGTTGCTTGAGTAAGGTACAGAAGCTTAGTGGAGTTTTGCTTAACTGGAGACTCCCAACAAGAAAGTAAAGAAGATCTTTATGTACCTGCTACGGACATAAAGAGGAGTACAGCTACAGCATGGACTGATCTGTTCACAGCTGCTCAGTGTCGTTACAAAAGTCTGTGCTTCATCTGTATAAAATACCAGTGCTGTAACTAGAGATGCACCGATCAGTCAGCCGGTGACCGGAATCAGTCGATTCTATGCCGGTCAAATTTACACACACGCCACACAATGGTTCACGTTGCGCACAGTGGCACAAACATTAACCCAACTATTGTCACAACCACATACAGTGTTGCCAGCTTGTGACAATTTTTGCGACTTATTTAGACAATCGGGGGGAAACGTGAAATATATTCACATATTAATTCATTTAGATTCATGCTGCTCAGTGTAACTGCAGCGACTGGCTCTTTAGCACAGGGTCTTTTCCTCTCCCCTTCAATTTGCTTTTAAAAAAAAAAAAAAAGTTACAGATGTTTATGTACGCTATATAGTTCTTAGAAGGAAAATTAGAATCTGCCGGTCAGACAGCAGGTCCACCCTCAGGAATGGTAAAGAGTATATTCATAGAAGGTGTTCCGAGTACACGCCGTTTGCATGGAGTAACTTTGCATTTATACAACTGTTTTACAGCTGTCTAATGGCACATATTTTAAACTGAATTTAGACATACTGAGACTATCAAAGAATCAAACCCGTTTCCCACTGCGATGCATGAACAATCTTCCAATTTAAAAAAAAAAAGAAGAAATTGCAATTAGGACTATTGTTTGGGATTCAGAAAATCCTTTGACCTTACTTTTGTAAATCCTGTGGTCTCAAATAGCCCATAACATAAAAACGGACAAAGTGTAAAATCAAAGTCATGAAATGTCCACGGTAGCTATCGGGACCAAAACCTCACGGCATAAAAACAGTTTCTTCTCCTCAGCCTCACCAACAAGGCCCCGGTCCCCCACTGACATTGACTTAACTACACTTTGCACTAACCTCCATCCTGGACTATACATCTGTCCATACTGTGCATTTCTTTGCATTCTGCACTAAACACATTCAGCCTCCTTTCTCTTATACTAAACAGCTATTTCGTATACAAGAGGATGAAGCCTTACCTGCAAGGGTGTGTCTGTTTCATTGATGGGCTGACCATCAAATCGAAATCGTATTTGTCTCATTGACAGCCCCTGTGTGGAGAGACAGAAATCAGGTTTTAAATATTGAAAAGAAACATGAGGGGGCATCCTCGTGACCTAGGCATTAAGGTGCAAACTGTTTATAATTATTAAACACACCACACACACACCCCATTAAAAGCTGCACAGCTATCATGTCTAAGGTGATGTTTGTAAAGAGTCCACTGGACAACATTCTGCACTACGCATATTTAATCTCTGTCACCTGCAACTGTGCAATATGTCATCTATTCATCCGCACCTTACTCATTTGTAAGAGCAATATTTTTATATATATATATATATATATTTGTATTATTACAACTAATTATATTTTTTCTATTTCTTATACGCATTCTCTCCTATGTCTACTTAATGTACATTTGTGTTATTCTTTTGAGCTGCTGTAGCACAGGAATTTCCTGTGCGGGATTAATAAAGTCTCTTATCTTGCTTTCTTGTAACCACTAACAAGTTTATTTGACAAATAGTTAAAAAAATTAGCAAGCTTGGCAAGATTCTGCTTAACCAAGACCTTAGAGTGTCATGTAAATAAGACATTTAAATTCCGTTATTTTAGACACAAAATGTGTGGTTGTCACACTAATTAAGTAGCACTCCCACCTGTCGTTCACAATAAGCTTTCATCAGTTTGCTGAGAGGAGTGTGCCTTTTAATCTTGAATTGCACCACTGAGCCATCCTGCCCTGCCACCTTCAGGTTGATGTGCTCATTGTTCTCCGTCTTCACTCCCTCCTGAAAGAGAGACAAACAGAAGTTTGCAGAAAGTAAAGTTGATTGCAAAAAATGTAAAAAAAAAAAAAAAAAAAACACTTCCAGCAGTGTAATGCATTTGCCCTTCGTACCACGAAACCACTTTCGTCCGGGTCAGACATAATATAACGTTGATGTACAGTATGTACAATGGCTTAGCTATGACAAGTCTAAAGTATAAATAAACTAATGACACTACGTTGTTTAATTTCGTTTTTTTTTTACCCGCGTTACATTTGTCTGACACTTGCACATGGTGAGCACAGATCGGAGGACTGGTGGTTAACGTACTGATCACTAAAGGAGTAACTTCACTGTTAGCATTTAGCAAGTCAATGGCCTACAACTTATTAATGCTCAACGGCCTAACGTTAGTCAGAATGTGAATTACAACTTGCACGCATCAACAATCCCTCTTATCCCGAGACACTTGGGCGTGTGCTGGTGATGTGCATGCTTATTTCATATGAGATCCGTTAACAGCTAACAATTAACGTTAGTGCTTAAACAATTCATTTGGGCCTGTTGTAACGTTACACTGCCCTCTGAACGGTAACGTTAACAGTTACTGTTACTCACTTTTCTTCGGTTTTTGCTAGCTAACGTTACCTGGACTTACAATAACCATATCGCCAATTGTTACTTGCACTCGCTAAAACTGACAGTGGCATTTAAGAGGTGTTGTCAGTTTATTTAAAAAAAAAAGACCGGCAATTATTAAATCTCAGGCACATTAGCCACGTTAGCTTATTATGCTAACTTCGCCCGCTTGCTTGCTAGCTACCTAGCTAGCTAGCACGGTAGCTCTGGTTAGTTTTCTTTATAATTATGCGACAGTTGACAAATTGGTCTCACAGGCGGCTTTTCAGTGCCATCTGTATTATCGCGCATTGATTGGGTACACCATATATTTATATAAAACTCATACAGCGTACATATTCCGCTCCTCACCTTGGTTTTTTCGTCTGCCATGGCTGCTGCTGCGTCTGTCTGCGCCTGTTCTGCTGCGGCTGCGCTGTCTGTCTGGCGCGCCACTTAGCGTGGGCTGGGCTCATGGATGTATTGGCTGGGCTGTAGTGCACGGTCTTATACATCCATGAGTGCACACAGCTGCGCCAAATCAACTGCGCGCTGTTAAAATGTAGCTAATGTCCCAGTATTGCCAAGGATTTGAAGATTTCTTTAAATAATTTGCATTTACAAGTTGATAAGTATCCGACAGTGTAGGTACTTGAACTTTACTTGCCTATTTCATGTAATACACTTTATACTTCTACTGCACTGCATTTATTTGATAAGCTGTAGTTACTGGTTAAAACAAACTGAGGAGCTTATTACCTACCCAACAGCAATGGAGTAGTTGAAACTAGCTCCAACTTGACCAGCTACAACATTAGTATGCTTTAATTACATGTTAATCCATCAGCAATAACAATCTAGTAGTTTAATATATGACAGGAATAATTGTGCTGCATGAGTACTTTTACTTTTGATACCTTGTTACCTTGTTAAATGCAGCAATAGCGTATTTTAAGAATCTGATGAAATGAAAATACACCTCAAACACGTTGTGGTTAATATGCTACTGCATTGATGCTGCTCCATAGACTGAAAATGAGGCAAAAATATGTGAGAATTGTAATACAAATAAATCCATCTCATTCTTTATTTTTCCATGCACAGAAATTGCTTTTCAAAAAAATATGCAATGACAAGTTTATTTAACAATCTAAGACAAATAAATAGTTTTATAAGAAATATGTAGAGATAGAATCTCCTAGCACTAATAGCCCCATAAATACAACAATAAAGTCACAATTTTTCATAAACACATGGTAAACATAATGCTTTTAATTAACCATCAAGGTTTTACTATTAATATACAGTATTTTCTCAAGACTATTTTCCTAGTTTGACATAGGAAACTCTCACACAAGCTAACCATTTAGTTAAATCAGGGCAACTAACCTACCCCTTTGGCTTGGTTTCCACAATATGGTCTAAGAGCAGGAGCAAGGGCAAAGCTATACACAGCCTTTAATTAATGTCAAACAATATTCCTTTCAGTCTTTAGGGATGAATTGTCTACTAGTCAGCACTTAAAGCACACCCACTTAATGTATATAATTGGTCCTTGTCCTTAATAGCTCATGTTACACCTACCAAGTAAAAAGGGCTCATGTCTCTGGCACAAGGCTGCTGTTTTATCTTGCAAGAATTACATTTTTCTATTAAACTTCTATCCAGAGTGCACAATCTGGACATAGGAGACATGTATTTAAATTGGAATCCACCCTGTTGTTACATAATGTAACATGTTATTAACTGTCTGTCTGAATAATTGGTAACATTAAAGCCTCTTAGACAGCCCACTACTGATTTGTGCCTATCTTACTGCAATACTGAAAGTGTCCATCATAAGAAGAGTATGCAGAAGGAATACAGCTGTCGATTTAAATACCATACAGGAAATTAACTGATCCGATACCTTCCTCCCAAAACCAAAATAAATAATACATTCATGTCAATAAATACTAAGACTAAAAAGAATAACAAGAGTCTGAGCTATGAGATAGTATAGAACTCAGAAGACAAGCAAACATATTCAGTAGTAACTGTGAGGCCTATTGAAGTCAACTTAGAGTAACTAACTCTTAATGAGCCAATCTGCGAGTGCCTTTATTTAGCAACAGAGGGCCTCTTGTCTGTTCCAGTCCAATGTTTAAAGGATAACACATTGTTATCATCCATAGCCAGCAGCAAATCATGTAAAATGCTTCACAATCTTTTCAAAAATGTGGATTTGCTCTATATTAATTAAAGGATGCACCAATCCGGTACTGAAATTGGGCCGACACTGACTTGAATAGCTGGATTGGGTATCGGTGACAACAGGGCTGATCTATTCAATTCTATGTTTATACACTATTTACATTATATACTGGAATTTGAATTCCTGTTTAAGTTTTGACCAATTTGTTGCTGCATTTAAAATGTTTACACTGAAATTGTAATTCTTGCTAATTTTAAAGATTGTTTACCAAGTTGCAGGGTCGCGATTTAATATTTTAATAATAACAATTCAGTAAAATTTACATCTATGTAATTGTTATATGTTTTAGTTAGGAAAGCAATGTTTAAGTCAAGCCTGATGTTGACTTACAAATAAAAGAATGATCCCACACAGTGAGGCATACAGCTTATTATTAATTAATTAAACACTAGTATCAGATCGGTACTCAGTATCGGCCTATACCCAAAGCCCAGGCATCGGTATCAGGACTGAAAAAGTCGGCATTGAGGGACAGTAAATATGAACATTAAAATGAGAGCAAAAGGGTATAATTAGTAAAAACCTGATAATAACCAACGATTTTCCCACATAACCATCATCCACATTCAAGCATTTCACACCATTTATTACTGCACCACACAGACAACATCTGGCATTGTAGTAAAGTTTAAGTTGGATGTACACTACAGGACTTTGGATACTTCAGTAGGCCAAAGTCAAGGGACCGCAATGAAAATAAGCCTAAGGGCTTTATTTTGTTATCCTGACTTTTCCTTTTAGGTTGGTGTTGTTTTTAAATTAAATTGTCTAATAAAATCAAACATCTCAAGCAGAAAAACTCCTTTAAAGTCCATTCAAGTTTCCCAATTCTGTGCTTTCTCTTGACCTCTGAACTGCGCTGCCAAACTAAACTGTTAAATACATCTAGTTTCAACAGGCAGGGCTATAGAGCCCCCCATCGGTCAGTAGGCGGAAACTCATTCACCTCCCCCACTTCTGAGTGTGGCTGCTCTCCCAGCGTAAATGTCAGTTTGTATCTCATCCGAACCTTTTCCTGCAAAACACAAACACAAGTACACACTCAGCTTGGCAGCTTTCATTAGCTTGCTGGAACACAAAATCTAGTGCATTGTCAATGTCAGTGATGACACCCCGTTTTCATCTGATATTAAAATCGGATGTGAGTGATCGGACCTCAGGATGTACTCGTTTAAACACTCCCAGGACGCATTGAGGACGGATTAAAATCTGATCACTAAAACCACATTGGGAGGTGGTCTGAGCCACGTGTCCACATTCTTTTAGTAGTGTGTACGGGTATGTGTCTTGAGCCACATTAAGGATCGTCTACTCAACTGTTAGCGGAACTACGCCATTATTCAAGGTATATCTCATGTCACAGAAACCACAGAGGGAATTGTGTGTACTGTCAGTGATGTGTCTGGGTTTTTGTTCCTGTGTTGCCTTGTTATGATATCAGTTTAGTGTCCTTAGAGAAGTGGGAGTGGTTAGCTGATTGACAGCGATAGACTGACACGTCAAATGAGAGGGGGGGGCGTGTTGGTTGATCTGATTTAGCCAAAGCGGCAGGTGTGGAGATGGAGATGGAGATTGTGTCTTAAGGGATACCGTTATGGAGGTAGCACGCTGCACACACGCACGCATGCGTACAGTGTCCTTAAAGGTCGGATTTTTTCTCATTTCTTTAATTAAGGCATTAAGATCAATTTCCAAAAGATGATTTTTATTCCTCTTTTTATAGTCAACTTTAGCATGGGTGCATAAACTTATGAGCACAACTGTACATTACCTAATGCACTTAAAATGTATGAACACCAAAAACAGGCTGAGTTTTACCTTGAGAGGATTGGCAAGCAGCATGACCTGAGTGATGGCAGCAGGAGGAAGGATTGGGTTAAAAGGAGCCAGCTCTGAGCCTGAGGGAGATTGCAGTCTCACTTTCATTGTCTAGTGAATTGGCAGAACAGACATTCATGTTAATTAAATAGAAGTGGCGACCCACTTAAATCAGTCAAATATTTAACTGAATGGAGCTGATAGCTTCCTATGCAGTAACCTTGGGCACAGCAGCCTGCAGAGCAATGTTCCTGACAGGCAGTGGGGCAGTGTTCAGCATGGACGCAACCATCACCAGTACATCAGGTCTGCCTGCTGGACAGTCAGTGGCAAAATGCAGCAGAACACGGACACCGTTTTTGTCATATGCTGTCACAGGACACACTTTACCTAAAATAAAGTACACAAAAGGGAAACGTTGATAATTACAAAGACTGTCACAAGTCTTCCCAAATACATACACTACCTTATATACAGTTGTGTTCAAAATAATAGCAGTCCAACATCACTAACCTCATAAATCAAATTTTTTGGTAGAAGTGATATTTCTACATGGCAAATTATTTACTAGTAAGTGTTGTAGAGTCATAGAAAACCAACAGACCCAACAGTCATGACATGCATGCTGCTCATTCTGTGTAATTGAATCTGTAATTGAAAGGGGCATGTTCAAAATAATAGCAGTGTTGTGTTCAATTAGTGAGGTGATTGATTCTGTAAAGAAACAAGTGTCAATTATGGCCCATATTTAAGGAAGGAAGGAAGCAAGTGCATGCTGGTTATAGTGCATTTCACACTGAAATACTCAGCAAAATGGGTCGTTCCAGACATTGCTCTGAGGAACAGCGGACTTTGATTAAAAAGTTGATTGGAGAGGGGAAACCATATAAAGAATTATAGGCTGCTCAGCCAAAATGATTTCAAATGCCTTGAAATGGCATCCAAAGCCTGAACGACGTGGGAAAAAACGGTCAACTACCATTCGAATGGATTGAAGAATAGCCAAAATGGCAAAGGCTCAACCAATGATCAGCTCCAGGAAAATCAAAGAAGACTTAAAGTTACCTGTGAGTACTGTTACGATCAGAAGAAGGCTATGTGAAGCAAAGCTATCAGCTAGAAGCCCCCGCAAAGTCCCATTGCTGAAAAAAAGACACGTACTGAATGGGTTGAAATATGCCAAAGGACACATTGACTGGCCAAAGGAGAAATGGGGCAACATTCTGTGGACTGATGAAAGCAAAATTGTTCTTTTTGGGTCTAGGGGCCGCAGACAGTTTGTCCCAGTAATGCAGAGGAATTGTGGAATGTAGTTCAATCGTCCTGGGCTGGGATACCTGTTCACAGGTGCCAGAAGTTGGTGGACTCCATGCAACACAGATGTGACACAGTTGTCAGAAATAATGGTTATGCAACTAAATATTAGTGCAGTGATTCAAAGTAAAGCAAACCCTTGAGACATTTTTCAGTTTATACAGTAAATGCTTGAGTTTGTAAAGAAAAATGCAAATACTGCATTGAACAGCCTAATATTCCTTTTTCTTCACTTTCTGTAAAGGTATAACACAAACCTGATCAATTTTGGTCATGTTTTGATTTGGAATTGAATGTGCAGTGTTCCCAATGCATTGATATTATGGAATTAAAAGCTATTCTAAGGATTTTGAGCATTATTCACTTTTTTAAAATACAATGCCATTATTCTGAACTGTAGCTCCCAATGTACTCTGTACTGAAAGCATGTTGATGCATGTCCTTTGCCCGATATCACTCAGTGTCTTTTCCAGTATTATCAAGTTTGCCGCTGTCACCCCTAAGTGACAGCAATATCTAAAGTTCAGTTTTTTCAATAAGGGCAAGGTGATATTTTCTGACTAGAAAACAGCTGGACCGATAAGGGCTCTGACACACCAACCCAACAGCCGACCTTCGGCTGCCTCCCCGAGTTGGTCAAAAAAGTGCCTCGGAACACACCGAAGCGACACCGACGTGAGTACGTTCTGCCCGTGCGCGAGACGTAATACGTCTGCATAACAGCAGGCGGCACTAATCTGTATTGTCGCCCAAAAAAAATGAAAACCGGCAGCTGATTGGACGAACGCGTCACGTGGATCTGGCTTCTCCCGAATTTCAAAGCCAGACCATAATGACGGCTCGTTCGGAATACAATCTACAATCTCGGAAAATAGTTTACCGAAACGTGTTTCTGAAAACATAAATAGGAAATAGTCTTAATTTCAGATCGACAAAGGTGTTCGTCACGCTCATCCCGCTCGTCATTTCCCGGTAATTGGTCATTGAGTTTGACTGCCCACTGGCCGATTCAACAAGTCAAATCGGCCCAAATGAATGCGGACGGCTCCTCCGACTGACAACGGCACGGAACTCACCGACTCAGACTGTCCGACGGCTGATAATCGGGTTGGTGCGTCAGCACCTTAAGATACATAAAGAAGCTTTTAATAAATCTGCGTGAATAAATCCAAGCTTTACACACAACCTTATCACAGCTGAATATATTATCACTGTAGTCAGACCCCTTTATATTAGCCGCACGCATGATTCGACTACAGAAATTCTTAGTCGGACACACACCCCTATGTCCTCTACAGTAGGTCTGCCTTGCTCCAGTGCTAACTTCACAGATGGAGCTCTTGCAACCTCGTGGTTTTTGAGTGAAAATGTTTAAACATAATACATGTGTTTATACACAAATACATAGCTGCAGGTCCTGTGATGTCCTTGTCCGTCTCAATTTATTTTTCCAGTTAACCCTCTCCTACATAACTGAAACTGAAATATTCATAAAACACACACAAACAAACTTACAGCTTATTTCATTGAACTTACTTGGCTTGATGGAATCTAAAGGGACAACAACATTGGCCAGGGACACCTCTTGTCCCTTGCCTGGGCTGGCCTGGCTCAGAGGGAGGATGGGGGACAGAGAGCGTAACAGAGGGCTGTCATCTGCCTGACTCTTGGCAGGGTGGGGAGTGGACCCTCCTAGGAGCAGTGAGGTGGAAGACAGGGTAGCAGGAGCGAGCAGATCCTCACTCTTGCCCAGAAAGCTGCCAAAGTCCATCACACCATGTGTACTGTGTGGATAAATTAAGTGTGTTAAACATATAATGACAGACATAAACATTGATAACCCATAATAACAACAAGATAACAGAAGCAGGGTGAAATAAATAATCCCTGAAATTTAAAAAAACAACACTGTGCAGTCAGTCAGCTAATAATTATTGGAATGCAAACACATTTGGCCTTACGCTTTTGGCTACATTGAACGCGTAATGTATGCGAAGCTGAAGTGCTGTGGAATGTATCTTTTAACCGGCTACACCTGCTGCTGCACACACGGCGTAGGATTGTGTGCCACAGGCGAGACAGAGAGCTTTTGCTTTGGGGTTGTTGTTGTTGTTTCTTCAGTATTTGGAATGCTGTGAAACGTCAATCTACCGTTAGCTGTTATCATATGACGCAGGTGAGGGAAACAAGAAATAAAAACAGAAACTCTCAAAACGAAACTGCCAATATGCTCACTGACAGCCATTAAGTCGTTTCTTGTATAGCTGTAGTTTAATTTAAAAGAAATATAGACACATTATGATCCATTTCTGTGTCAAAGGGCTGCACAAACATAGCGTAAAAAATATAAATAAGTTATTTTTACGCTTGTAGAGCGGATCTCCGCTGAGCATACGCACCACTTACGTGCTGCTCTCGTGTCCGGTGTAACCGGTTTCATTAATTATAGTGGAAGAGTAGTGTTGAAACATCTGTTCCGCATACGTTGCGCGTGCAATGTAGCCGGCCCAATCTCAGCCACCTGACATTTGAAGTGTCAGCTAGACACTTAACTGTCACTTCAAAATGATCAGTCACAATCTTCAAAATTTTAATTAAACTGAGACAATAACTAGTACTCTTATGTTACGATTTAATTTGTATTCGTAAAAAAATTCACCATCTGCTCGGAGCGCTGTTGCTAAGTTACAGTGCTCAAAACAACGCTCTTTAAGTGGCTGCAGGGTCATCCACGGACCACTGTGTATCAAAAGCTAATGGAGTTCTGCAGATCCCTCTGCCAATCGGAAACTGGTGGTTGAGATGCACTTGGAATTTCATAAAAACACTGTTAAGCATCAGAAGTGCCTTTAAACTCAAGTGTTTAGACATTCACCCAGGCCAATCAGTGCAATTAAAAAAAATAAAAGTGCATGCATCATTCTAAAAAAATGTGATACATCATCCAAATTATTATGCGTGAAAGATGGACAGATAGGTGCTGATCCATATTCTCTCGCCAGTTTTACCAATGTATGTAAGTCTTACTCACATTTTAGGACTGCCCAGATCCAGCAAGGCAAGGTCTTGCAGATTGTGACTCAGAGAAGTTAAAGTGGTGTGGGACGCTCCAGGTGAAGTGGAGACCTGTTGCTGAGTGACAGGGGGGGCTGAAGTAGCAGGCGAGGCCATGCTGAATGCCTGAGGAACAGCTGCTGGAGCCGTGGTGGTCAATACTGAGCTGAGGGGCTGTGGGAATATGACTGACGTTGTTGAGACAGATCTTGTAGAAGTCGGAGGCGTGGAGAAGACGGGGCCAGGGAAGCTTAAGGCAGAGGCAGTTGTAGAAGACTTGGCTGAGCTAACTGGGGCTACTGTCACAGAAAGGCCGTCTGGATAAAGTGAAGATGTAGAGAACGCAGAAACCGAAGGCAAAGTTGTTTCAAAAAAATCTAAATCTTGACTGGAATCCTGGAATACCAAGGTAATCAAAAAGAAAAACACTGGTATTACTAAGGCAATACTTGAGATTAGTAGAAATGATTGTAATTCATTTAAATACCTGTAAAGATGGCAAATGATTGCTCAGGTTTACACGTGTTGATTTATTTGGAATGGGAGCAGGTTCGTTGAGGCCTGTAAATGAACACAAAACATGTCACATATGTACATGTAAACAAGATGTTCTCAAATGTTTCCATGAAAAACAAATTAAAACTACTACTATTATACTGCATGTTACCTAAAGATAGTAGCTCTTCATCCAGCAGAGAGAGTGCTGCAGAGGGTACGCTGGGGCTGTGGGACTGAGAGTCAGCGGCAGCAGACCCACACAGCAGGTCAGCAGGAATGGACAAAGAAGATGTTGGGGGTTGCTGCCCTGGTAGAGAGACGCTCTGAATGTCCAGACCCACCAGGTCAATCAGAATCTCTGACTGGTTTGTGCGACCTGTGATTGGTCAGATGGATCCGGCAAGTTTAAAGGGGTAAAGTCAGCAGGGGGAAATCAAAAAGTGACATTTGAAAAGTTTTAGAGCCATGTGTGCTTCCAGAAACAATGTTCCAGTTGCTCAACATAATCACAGACCTTAATCAAGTACCATGGCATTTTTCTTACAAATAAATAAAATAAATTGTTTTGCATCTTCACATGCATTTTTTCTTTGTGCAATATCTAATAGCAGCAGCAAGACTTGTTTTGACTTGTGATTTTGTATTGTGGTATGATACCCATAAATATTCCTATTCCTATCATTATTATTGTATAAGTTACTCCCTTTAAAGTCTGGCATTGCCAGACCTTCCTCCACATCGGCGCTGCGGAGGAGGGTCTAGCTGGTCTACACAGCATTCCCGGGATGGGAGAAAAGCAGGGGATCACTATGTACCACAGTGGCTGACCATAAGCCACTTTTCGATGTCGGCGCTACTGCGAAAAAAAGAACTACAACATCAAGGAATAAAAAACAACATTCTTAAGCGCTGCAAGAGCATTTCAATGAGCATTAGAGGTAGTGTTACCTGGACGTAGGAAAATTACGACCCATTTAAAATTAATTTAAGACCTAGACACAATATTTCAGCAAATTACTTTTTAAGGCCTTCAATTCTGATTTTGAAATGTAAGACTTTTTAAGGAAACCCTGCTTGAGGCACGATAATAATCCTGAATCCTCCTTAGTTGACATTGTGGTTTGACAAACCAGTATATTCATAGGACATGCTCTTATGAACAGTATTCTTGTTCAGATTAGACTGGATTTGCATTTGTAATATTAGGCTGATGTGTTCTTTGCACATTGGTATACATTTCCAAACATGGTCTATGCCAGGTTTGTCTGACTATGGGCTTTGATTATGATTATATGGATGCCTATTGTGCATTAAAGAGTTGTGATACACACAAAATAAAAGCTTCTCTTGAAAATATGTCAGAAACTGCATTGCCAAATAGCATATTATAATGTTGTAAACATACAATGAGGACATACAATTCTTTGCTCACAACAGTTACAACTTACCTTGTCTCACTGATGATTGTGTTTGTTGTGCTGCTTCAGTCCCTCCATTGACAATATGTCCTTCCACAATCTTCTTATAGGAATTAATGACATGGGAGAGGTCATCACTGGCCTGCAGGATGTCTCCTGTTAAGTGCATTTTAAAAGGTTAGACTGGGATGACATTTATTACATTTGAACAACAACAACAACAACAATCAATCAACTTCTTCCCACAGTGTTTCCTAAATATAGAAACTATGTGAGCAGAACGTTTTTTTTATGAGTGATGTGATCGCTCTGATCTGATAATATGTTGGTCTTAGGGCAGTACTAGACCTCCGTAAATCACGACTTGAACGCGTCATACTTAAATTAGAATAGCGAGAGCACGTCACCAGAGTCCCCAGGGCCAAATTACAGGATTTCTTACCCAAGCTGCTGTCATTATCCTCAGTCTCAGTAGCGAGCTGAACTACAGTTTGCCTGAGCTTGTCGCAATCTCCATACAGCTCCTGAGCACTTCTTGAATCTAATTCAGAAACTATTGTACGATAGGATATGAAAAGAAAAGTGTTTTGCATACATAATAAATGTCAATTGAGGCTATGATATTAAATTGTAGTATTACTTGCAATATTTATTTTTTAAAGAAATTACTTTGAGTTCACTATATATATATATATATATATATATATATATATTTATTTATTTGAGTTCCTCTGAAAGATACTAAGTCAGAGTGTTTCCAAAAAGGTCATAAATGCCAAAGAAAGAAGTGAATTGGTGATTTGAGCTATTGAGCTATGTAATGGAGAATGAACCCTTATGATCTCCTTGTCTCCGTCCGTGGAGTCGTCCTGGCTGAAGTGAGCAAGCATCTCGTTAAGGAGTTTGACACTGTTGTTGACTGCCTCCAGCGTGCTTTTCTGCTTTGTCGCTTTCTGCGTTCTCACCTCGTCCTGGGGAGAGTTGCACTTGTTGGTAGTACTCATTAAACTTTACTGTCAGTGTGAACACAAGCTTTCAGATGAAAACTGAGAAACACAACAATACTAATCAAAACATTTAGTTTGACACTGACTCACCTCCTTGACCATGTTCTTGATGAGCCGATTGGCCTCTTCCAGATCTTCAGGCTTTTTGCTCTTCAGCAGCTCTGCTAATCTCTGCAGAGAGAATACACACTCAAACTCATTTCCCACAAATGATCCAGACACAAGCAGCAAACGCATACAAACTCCTAGACCCTAAAAAAAACGTCATCCATAGATCAACTGCAGTCAACACAAAGTAAACATGCAGTCATGACCGATTTCAGTGTGTCATTACCAGTGAGGTATTGGGGGGGAGAAGAGCCGTTTCACCGTCATTACTGCACAATAAATATGACCCTTTTTTCCTGTGGGATACCACAGCCTTTAAATCAGAGATTAAACAGCAACCGAGGGCAAGAAAGAGAGGGAGAGACACTCTTTTGATCCTTTAACACTAGAACTGCCAAAGTCAACGCCATTTAACGTTGTGATTAAAAAAACGTAATTATTCCATCATTGTGTGTGCTAGGTTTCCATCCTGCCCTGACGTTTCCTAAATACCTACTCTGCAGATGCCTATACTGCCATAATGGTAAAATAACAATTAGAAAACCAAATAGATGGGTTTTTGGTGTTGTTTTCCACAACCCCCCCCCCCCTTCAATTGCCAGGAGTAGTGCCAATTAACAATGGTATTGTCCTCCGCAGAATTGACGTATTTTTATAAAGGCCGTACAGCTCATAGAGACAATGAATGGGACACAGAATCTCATTTGCTCTCCAATATTCACTCACATGTACTTATAATCACACTAAGGTATGTAGGCCCACGGTATTCATCCTGTTATCTGTGTAAAATATCAGAAGTGAAAGTGAAACTAATACTTTTTAATCGGACTATAAAAGTTGTGTCCCGACACAGGAGTCCCGTGTGTGCGCTATACGCTAGAATACTAAACTGTAAAACAAAGGTAAAAAAAGTAAAAACAACAGATTGTGGCGCTATTTGCTGAAATATTTCTTGCAATTATGTAACCACATAATGTAATCTGAAAACTGCTGCCCTGGTTAAAAAAACAATGCAACTGATCTCAGCTGGTATTCTGTCTATAATGGAGTGGAATGCAAATTTCTAAGTGACCCCAAACTTTTGACTGGTAGTGTATAATTGATTAATTAATTACTGTAACAGAGAAAAACAAAAGAAAGAGTGCAATGAGTGAGTGAGCTGCAGTATCAACATCCCAAAATAATTCTTCTTACCTTGCTCTTCTTCTCATCATCAAACACAGGATTCTTGGGTCGCGGAGAAGGCGATGGTATTAATGTAGCATCAAGAGGGATTTCTGGGTCAACTAAAACAATACCTAAAATAAACATGACAACAGACACCTATTTAACTCTGGAAATGACAGTTTCGGGACTTCAAGGCGACAAAATTTGAGTCCAAAGCACAACACAGTCATAACCGACTGTTCAGTGTATTATTTTTGGATGTCACTGTTATGCAACCATATTGTTTTACTGTGTGTATTAGTATATCTTATCAGCAAAATGTACAGTTTTCGAAGTGCTTGGTGTCTCACCCTGTGACTTTAACATCTCATATGCTTCAAAGATCTTTGCTTCATCTGGTAAAGACACAGTCCAACTGTACAGCATCTCGATCACTTTTGTCTTCACTCTCTCTGATACTTTGTCTCCTAAATACTGAAAATAATAGATGTACAGCTTAGAATGGCACCAAACTTCAATTCAAGACAACATATTCCCCTTGGATGAACATTTATGTTACTTACTTTGGGTGAAACCACCTTAATTAATTCATTTAAAAACCTAAATTTCCCAACTTCATTGTGAAACCGTCGCCCGCAGTTCTTCATACAAGCCTCGAGAACCTACAAAAGGAAAACAACCTGAGATAAATATGTTTTTCCACCTTCTGCTGATAGATTTCAAAATAAAAAACACATTGAAGTGATTACACCACGGACCATTAATGCTTGCATTGCCTCCCATTCCTGAGGGGACTGAATCTTGTGAGCCAACAGTCTAACGGATATTTGTGGGCTGGAAAATATGACAAAAAGAAACAATCCAATGCAAACTGATTAACAAAAGCCATCCTGAGCCTGGGTTATAACAGCCTTTATAATAAGCTCCACATGTTTAGCACAATGAGGACACAGATGAGCAACATACAACGGGCATGATTTAACATTATGGGTGAGATTGAGTTTATTGAATAAATGTGACCATACCCTTCCAGTTCCTTATTGATTTGGTCACAGAATCCCATTATATACTCCCAGTCTTCCTGTCTGTTGGAAGGGTTGGTGGCTTTGTCTGGAAAAAAGAGAAGAATATGATCTCTCATGCACTTATAGATACACCAATGGTAAACAGGCTACCCTGGCTCTGGAAAGCTAATTAAGGCTAATGAAGGCTGGAGCTTTGTATATATATAAAGATTAAAATGAACCCTCGAATATCAAGCTCCATCGCTTCCGAGACCTTTCCATTCCGAGATCTCACAACAACAACCCAGACAGTTGTTGTCCAAGGTTTTCAGGTTATCTTACGTTATAAATGATCTCTTTCATAGCCTACAGGCACTTCACTGATCCAGTTTGTTGTTTGCAAGTCATATTTGAACTTCGATAAGATAGCGCCTGGAGATGTTTACAACAGCCGTCTTTAACACCAGGGAGCGAAATGCAAAGGCAGTGGGACACCAACAAAATAATCACATTTTTGCACGCGCATTTCAACATACCGACTATAAGTCCAGGACGTAAGTATAAAGCAAACATCATAGCTCATTTTGGCCAACGATATCAATTAGTTTCCAGCAGGTCTGTGTTAGCCACTTTCTGATAACACAGACGAATTAGCACGATACCTTGTAGTTAAAGCAATGTCATTTGAGTCCAACTGTTGTATCGGTTACCTACGGTTATACAGCACATGAGTGCGCACCTGCAATATTAATAAACGACGTAAAAAGACTGTTAAAGTTTGTACTTACTAAGCCAGGACTCCAGCGATTCTCCGTCGTCCGCCATATTTGCACTCTGAAGGCAAACAACGCGTGACTCCTGCTGCCTTCAAGTGCTGTCGGACAAATGAGAGAGTTGCTCTTTGCTAGTTCGATGACCCATTGAATGTTTTGAATGACTGTGTAAATACTGCATTTCCGTCATTGCCGAGATGTGAACATAGACTGTAAATGTGACGCATTTCTGCTTCACCTGTGTCTATACCTTGTCTCGTACAATCTTCGCTTAACAATACATAATTTTTTCTTTCAACACTGTCTTAAATTGGTTTATAAAATCACCCTCCTTCAACATGCTCATTATTAAAAGAAAATCACACAAGTAAAAGCAATATGAGAATCTAAGACAACATCGTACAGGTGAGTTATAGGGCGAACATATAAACATTAATAAAATATAAATAGTAATATTTATTTGTGAGGATTTTTTTTGAAAATGAATAAACTGAATGTAAGCAGAATGTAAACAGGTATGTAGCCTAATAAATAGCCTATGCATATTGATAAGTAATAGATGTATAAACAATGAGTACGTTTCTAGGGGTGCTCACCAGTGTTTAAATAGGCTGTAAGGTCAATAATATGACAGGGCACCGGTATTTGTCGTTTTGGTATATTTTCCCCCTCGTCCTAGTGGCCAAAACATAAGTAAATATGAATGCAGTTAAATGTGGAAAAAAGGCAAATTGTACTCAGTCTAAAACAAACATGCAATACCTGCTTTCATCAAATGGTTATTTACTTCATTTACAAGGTTGAACCATTACAAGTGTATTTTGAGTAGTTTAGTTAAAACAGTCTAGTGATAACCTCAAAGGCCAGCATTGGATTGCCTAAGGGGACTCAGAGTTTGATGTCACTATTGAAAATGGGGTTGTGGACCTGTTGTTGCATTTCATACACCCCTCACGGCTTAGTCTGAGGCAGCCCACAGCCAGTGCTGTGATGCTCCTCCTCCTCTTCCAGCTGTTGTTTCAGCATCTGCAAAGTCCGCCCCTCCACACTTTGCTGCCAGGAACCGCCGGCCTGCCTGCACTTGATCTAATCAATGATGCACTCATTTAAAATCATCTTCCAGCTCATTTTACTGTGTGGCCATGTGGTGATGCTATCAGCTCAAAGAGGACCCTACGGTGTTTATTTACTGGGTCACAGTGGTCCTCAGCACTCTTTATCTTTTGAATAATGTGTTTTTGTGGTAGGACGATAGGGCGGCGCTGCGCTAGGCTATTTTTAGGGGTGCCGAAGCACCCCTAAAAATCATCTCAGCACCCCTGAAAAATAGTCCTTATCATTGTGATTTTGTGAAATCGTTTAGTGCTCAAACCTTATTACTTTTGCAAACCTCATTTTAGTGATGGAATAGGATAAATGACGACAGGCTCAGCTCAGTTGTAGCCTAAAGTCAACAGCCTATCTCAGTCTGGTTCAGTCTGTGCAGATAACTTTGGGGAACAGTGGTCAGAGTGTGGCTACTTTCAACCACTGAAAAGGTATGGCTAATGGAGTGAAAATTAAATCTAATCGAATGAACACGTTAAGTAGGCTACAGGTGTAGTATTTGTGGAACCAATCTGTGATTCCCTGATCACAATGATGGCAATCATATCTGAATTAGCCTAGCTTATTCACCACGGAGTCCAATTTTGTTGTGCAACGTTAGACAAAATTGCTAACTGTAGGAAAATGTAGCCTACAACGAGTTATTAAAGTGTGCTATTAATAGACTGCCATAACGGCTTGAGCACCACTAAAAATAGCCTAGCGCCTCCGCTGCAGTTACCTGCCTACCAGACACTTTCTTATTTTAACTGTCAATGCCAATGAAAAATGAATAACTCGACCTGACAGATCATCAGAGTCATTCATATCAGAACTGAAACACTGGAACAACAAACCCTGACTCACAGTCTGTTTCCCCATAGATGGATATACGTTCCTTTCTTTTAAAAAAAAAAAAAAAGTTTGTAGTTGCCATCTTTTTTTTCACAGCAGATGCCTTGAATCTGTTGATAGTTTGTCATAATTGCATGTCTCAATCTGTCTATTTATTTCCCCAAAACTCACCAGAAGTCATGATTTAAGGGTTTAAAAAAAAAACCCTAGCTTAAATGCTATCAACTGCTCATTAGGGGCTGAGCCCCCCCCCAAAGGTCAGATCCTAGAATCGCCCCTGGTAATTACTGACACATTGATGGAGTTTATTCAGCTCAAATCTATATCTGAGATAGACAAATGAAAGGGGTGATTAGGCTAATAAGCAGGTATTTCTCACAACCACAGATGCTTTCTCTCTGTCATCTCAGCTGGGGACTCAGCTGCGTGAATGCAGATTTACAGTGCAAGCAACTTCTGGTACACTTGTTACATGTTAAGGAGCATGCAATACCTCCTTCATCCCCCAGGACATTCACACCTTCAGCAGTAGACTGAAACCACCAAATGCACCACTGAATGGCACAGGAAATCCTTTCTTCTTGTGGCTATCAGACCAGCTATAATCCATTTCATCAATGGATGTCACAATCCATCCAACTCAACTCCTTCCGAAAGTTGCAGAGCAGCTACTGAATGGATCTTGCGGTAAGACTTTGTCAACTATGTGAGCCAAAAGCAAAGCTTTCAATCGGCTAGAGTAGAACTAATTGTGGATGGTTCTTGAGAGGTTTGGCTTTGGCTCTGAATTCATCAAATTGTCACAAGTGCTTTACTGTAACCCTTCGTCTGTGATTGTTACAGGAAATAACACCTCCATTCAACTTCCCATTTCACGTTCCTGATAAAACAAAATTATTTTTTGGGGGGAAATAGTATAAATTTAAACGTGTTGGATCAACAGAATTGCATTGTGGCACTATCTTGTCTGTCAGGCTTAGGTAGCCTTGGTAGTTTGATTTAACAAACAGGTTGATGTGCTTAGAAAAGGTTGACTCAGTTGATGGGGGTCACATTACTGCTTTTAGAAAGGGACCTGTGAAACGAGCTTTCAGTTCAGTGTGACATGGTTTCTAAAGCATGATTACACACAAAAACCTTCAATGCTGGTGTGGAGAGCAGTACAGAAATGTTATCTGTGTTTATGTCCCCTCAATGGCTTCTGCTAGAAATGTTTTCAGGATAAAAACTGAACTTTGCAAATAGAAAAGACCTTGCACATATTTGAAGTTTGAGGTTTATCCAAATTGTAAAAATTGTAAAAATACCCTCTTATTTAATCACATCACCTCATCTTTTTTGCTCACAAACCTCACACACCATGCTTCTCAACTATGCAGGTAGCTCCTGCATTGTTTCTTCTTTATTTTTTGGTAAAAATAAATTATTGTTTATAAGATGTTACATCAGCCCTTAGTCTTATGATCCATTGTCCTTCAGAGTAGGCTTGCTGCGGTACTCTGTGTTACCGGTGTTACTGTATATGGTGGTTGGGCATATTACATTTCTTGCCCACCGCCTCTACCATCGTTTGGATTTTTATATTGAAAGTACGGTGGCCGACAGGGGCAAACGCCCTGCAACTTAAGAAAACACACCCAAATAGACAAAACACAAGCAAATTAAGAAAACAGCTTCATTAATTTGATAAATCCCACGGTAAATTGGCTGGTTTACTAAACAGGGACTATAACTCCTGTCTGTTTTTTGTATTTCAAGAGCGAATTGCTCCACAATATGAATACAGATTGATCACTTATTTTGTTGATAACCGTTGTTGTATAATCACAATATTACACTTGAGGAGGCCTATACTTCAGTAATGCGCCTTTTGGACCTCGAAATTAAACCCTCTCATGTAATATGGCTTAAACAAACGTCAACGTTAAACGCTGATGCAGTTTTAAATGTTTTATTACCACGAGTTTACAGACGTCTCTGCTGATTGAGTATCACCTGTGACCTGAGCCGAGATACACCCACCAAACGAGAGAAAACATATCTCAAACATAGACTTAATATTTACAGTCTATGCAGTTTATCTCTCTCTCTCTCTCTCGCTCTCTCTCTCTCTCTCGCTCTCTCTCTCTCTCCCTCCCTCCCTCTCTCCCCATGGGGTCGAAAATCAAGCTGTTCCACTTAGCGCTCCCTATAGAGGTCTGGAGAACTTCTGTTGTGTAATCTGGATGCTGCGTTTTTTTGTTGCATTTGTTTTCTGGGTTTGTGTGCTTTTCTTTTTGCATTGTTTCATATTTGCAGTGCGTTTATGTATTTGGTTGTGTTGTGTGCATTTGCAGCGCGTTTGCTGAATGTGTTGTCAAATTAATGAAGTTGTTTTCTTAATTTGCTTGTGTTTTGTCTATTTGTGTGTGTTTTCTTAAGTTGCAGGGCGTTTGCCCCTGTCGGCCACCGTATGAAAGAATAGTTAATTTTTGCATAGCAGCCCTGTGAAAGTGTCTGCTTCGGTCCGCACAGCATTACGTTTTGTTATGTTATGACACAATCACAAATAGTACGAAGCTGAGTACAACATATGTTTTGAGAGCCTTGAAGGAAAACCATTGACTATTGGTGAAAGATGGGGCTCGAAATCTGGACTCTGATGTCAAAGTCAAACACTTTGTATGGGCATCTACGAACCCAGACCTTCAAACCCTAACTTTGTGATGCACTATACACACAAAAATCCTGTCCCTGCAATGTATGTGCCTGAGTGTTCGCAGTGTCTGCAAACAGGTGTTTGATGTCAGTTTCCACACTGTCAAACACATGCATGCTTTCCTGGCTATACGTCTAGCTAGTGAAGTGCATACTTGGAAGAGACCTGCAGCACTTAGGCCTGAATCTTTTTTATATTTTTTCCAAGTGTTTTTGTGAATACAATCTCTGTTACAGGCTAATAGTCTGCAATTTTGTCCTCATTTGATCAAATCATCATCAGCAGTCCTGACCTCAACCCCATTGAACACTTGTGGGATCAGCTTGGGTGTGCTGTTCGTGCCAGAGTGACCAACACAACCACGTTAGCTGACTTGCGACAAATGCTGGTTGAAGAATGGGATGCCATCCCACAGCAGTGTGTGACCAGGCTGGTGACCAGCATGAGGAGGAGGTGCCAGGCTGTTGTGGCTGTGTATGGTTCTTCCACACGCTACTGAGGCTCCTGTTGTGAAATGAATAAATTGTTCAATTGCCAATATGTCTTGTTTCTTCAAACGTCAATCATCCAATCCACCAAACACCAAACGAGTCAATGGCAGAATAAGCTGTTTGGCATTGGCATTGAAGATTTGTCAAATCTTTCATGGGCTCAACCCATATACTCAGCACTGCTGCTCATCCCACAAATGCATGTTTCTTACAAATGGGGCACCATTTGAAAGGGAACTAAACAGGCTTTCCAACGGTATAAGATTTATTGCCAAAAAGCATTGTTACCACAAAGAAATAATCTACCAAACACAAATGTCCTTACTTTTTGTGCTAAATTTACTTGACGTTCCACTTCATTGCTCAGGGGCTGTAGGAAATTCCGCCAGATGCATGGCTTTTCAACACAGTCTCACCCCTATTCGTCACATACTGCCGTTTGGTAATTTCCCCCAGACGTGAAAAGCCGACGTTCAGGGTACCCCCTCTTCGTCGCTTGACACCGTAGAGGGGCATCCATATATTTGTGAACATACCCTCTCTTCGTTGCTTGACACCGTAGAGGGTTATTCAATAGATTTTAATGCAAATCCCTCATCTTTGGATTTTGATGGAATGGGGTTAGCCATCCAGCGGTTTGCCTGCGCTGGATCTTATGATTTTAGGGATTGATTTTGTGCTACAAATGTGTATTTTGCAGTAGTGTGCGGTGCATAGACTGTTAATGATTGGTGTGGTGACCATACATTTTCGTGGGGCAGAAACCCTTGTCTGAATCGCCACGACTTTTTTTTAAATATATAATTTTGAGTTTTATTAAAATGACATAATTACAGGAGTTACAGGACTGCATATTTTGCTGTAGGCTTAAAACATGCCTTAATTTAGGTAGGATATTTTATAATTGTTGATGGTATTTCCATTTACGATGACTAATAGTGAGTCTACTATTTTGCCTTTTTAAAAAAAAAAAAATTGTCACTGTGTGCGACGATCCCAGAAAAAAACCATTGCCCAGTGCGATTCCATGGTAAGTACAACGGTCAAATAAGCAAGATAAATTAATAAGCATTTACATGTCTAAAATGATGAAGTTATGGCCAAAAAAAAACATGTTGTCGTATTTGTTGATAACCACACTGGGCAACCAGGCATATGGCTTTTGGTTGCCACATTAGCCGCTAAGCTAAATGGTTACCATCCTATGTATCCTATGTATGTGTATATATATATAGAATAAAAATATCATGATAGAACCCTTGCTCACACAATGACTTATTTTTATTGATATTATACTTATTTTTATTGATATATTTAATTTATCAATCTTGATATTGTGAATGAACAAGAGCAGCATTTACTTAACTTCTTAGCCTAGTGGTTATTCATATTGTAATATGTAGTTGGGTGATCTATTCTATTTTGATTTGTTTCTTCTCTTTCTCTGCAGGTTCCTTAATCCCTGTCCTTTCCAAATACTTAATATTAGCAGCATCTTATAACATAAAAAAGGCACTTTTCAGAGCCACGTTTGTCTTGTATCTTGTTACTCTCTCTACTGTTGTATTGTGTTCTCTCTCTCTCTTGCTGTCTTACTGTCTCTCTCCCCCCCTCTCTCTCTCCCCGCCCCTCCCCTCTGAGTGGTGTTTTTGTTTGTCTGTCTTGTCTTTTGTTTGTCCCTGTGTGTTTATAGTGTGTTTATATTGTGTATCATGTCTGATCCTGAGTTGGACCGTCTCCTGAAGGAGATGAGTGACCTTGTCAATGAGGCTGAACATCAGGCTCACCTCCAAAACCTCCAACAGCACATTAGCATTCACCAGTCAGCAGAACCATTCACCAGTCAGCCTTCCACCAGTCAGCCTTCCACCAGTCAGCCTTCCACCAGTCATCCATCCACCAGTCATCCATCCACCAGCCAGCCATCAAACAGCAAGCAAGATGTTAGGTGGATTAAGAGGGACAGTGATGGAAACATTATTTACGGCAGTATACAACATGATCACAAGTCATGGGTTTGAATTAGAACATATTATTATATGATCTTTACATCAGGTAAAGTTTGTGTCATTGAGTGTAAAAAGCAACAGCTTTTTTGTTACAGCAGGTCCCAGTCACAACCAGAGTCGGAAGACTGGTGTCTCTCATGTCAGGGCTCCGGAAACCAGTGGGGAAGTGACCAGTGACTTTCCTTCCGTTACTGTTGGTGTGTTCTGACTGCACTGGTTCCAAACAGTATATTAATTTATTATAAAATGGCCATTGTTCAATGCCATTGTCTTTTGTTCAATATTGTTCATTGTTTTAACAGAGTCCTTCCTTCAAGAGCTTAAACGCTCACTGGGTGAGGACATACATGAGGATGAAACACCACCTCAAGAATCAACAGACTGGTCGACCCGAAAAAGCCTCATATCGGGGTGGTGGGAGAAAGAGAGACCCCGTCTGGTCAACACCATGGTGGCTCGACAACATGCGGCAACTCGGATCTGCCAACATTGTGGAAACGGTCCAGCCATTATCCATTGTTGTGACTGCCGACCACACCCATTCCTCTGTGGCCAATGTGATGTCAGGGTCCACCGAGGTCAAGTGTTCCAACATGGATTCGATGACACATGAATTTTTTCATCCGTTGCCTCCCACAACTTGTGTTGTGGAGAGGGTTCTAACCCAGTGTGGTAAATTGTAGTATTTGAAAGTCACATTCTCAGACTTGTTAATTCCAGTTATCACCAGAAAAACTAATAATAATTAATACTTTATTAATCTCGAAAAATTACAACGTTAAATGCTGTTTTCTGGTAGGTCGATGAAGCCATCAAGTACATCTGCTTAAAAAATAGTTGCCAGTAGGGCGCCCGGATAGCTCAGTTGGTAGAGCGGGCACCCCCATATAAGGGTTTACTCCTCAACACAGCAGCCCGGGTTCGACTCCAACCTGCAGCCCTTTGCTGCATGTCATTCCCCCCCCTCTTTCATGTTTTCCCCTGTCTTATCAAAATAAAGGCTTAAAATGCCCAGAAAGTAATCTTAAAAAAATATAAAATTAATTGTTGCCAGTAAATAAATGTTATTCTTTAATTCACATCCATGTTTTTTCTTTCAAGAGCGTCTTGTACCTTTGGAGATGCCAGAGACAATATGCAGTTGTCTACGAGGCTCGTCCACTGTCAACGCAGGACAGTCCATAGTTGTGGTTACAATGAATGGTAAGAAGAACTTTATGGGTGGGGTGGGGGTCACTTCTGTAGAAGTGGCTGGAGAATTTCACCCACAGCTATTTGCTGATCACACCCCATATCTACTCCCTGTCACTTTCTGTCACAACTATATATGAATATTTGAGTCATGATTATGTTACATTCACACATGTTACATTGTGGAACACATCCAGAAGTTTTCTTTATCATGGCTGGAAATCCAGAGGTGACAATAGGTTCTGTGTTGATTAGATTGGCTGGGTCCACCTATGTGGAGGAAAACAATGAACCTTTGTTTGAATGGGGATAGTTAATTTGCCTGACGAAAGTGTGACTTCCAATAGAGTGCCGTACAAAATGTTTGTAGAAGTGTCCCCCTGATCCATCCTTAGTCAAAGGTTCCCATATCAGTTGTCAGAATGACACAGTTTGTACCAGTACAAATACACCAGTGTGTACCAGTGTATGAGTGAAGTTTACACATTGTTTATTTCCTTTGATATGTATTCTAAGGAGTGGTTATGAAATTAGTACAAACATCTGGATGTTTGTACTAATTTCAAAAATAATGTATCCATTTAGAGCATTTTACTTCAGTGTAGTATATTCTTTAATTTGATCCGTTTTACTGTTCTCTTTTGTTCTCTTTTACTGAACTCTTTTGAAACAGAGCGGAAACATCACAGCTTGGATAGAAATGGGTAATACAATTGTCATTAAATGCAACTAAGTGAATGTACTTTTGCCTTAATGGCCAGGTCTTCCTTTTACAATCTAATAATTTGCTAAAAAAAGCCCAAGCAGGTAAAGAGGGTCCCATGCAAAGTAATAATGCAAGTACAAGGTGTGTCCATAAGATATGCATGGGAATGAGCTGTTAGTCAGAATGGAAGGTCATGCAATGATGACACTGTCGAGTGTGGCCGTCGGAGCAGCTCTGCACACTTTTGCCTCCTGACATGGTGGGACAACACGTTGTACGAACTATTTCTTTACTGGCCCTACCAGACCCTTAGGCATACACAGCAGTGCTTTAAGCTAATGATCCTAAGTCAAATGTTGTCCAATATTAGCTGCAAGCATGGCTAAAAACATCCGTGTAGTGTTCTGGTGTCTGATAAGCCTAGAAAATAATGGATTAATAACACTAACTAGACTTCTAGAACATAAGCTGGTACCTGCAGCAACACACCAACACACCAATCAATGCTGCTGTGACAAGTTGTATATAACAATGTATTCATACATACAATTTATTTTGAGTTAAACATAATAAGAATGCTAATTTCAGTTTGATATTATCACAGTACTATAGTATCTATTTTCAAAATATGTATTTTCATTTATGGTAGTTGTAAATGTATATGAAGACTAAGCAACTAGTGAGTAACACCAAGAAGAGGAATGCAGATAGCTAATTCAGATCCTTATCTGTGTGGTTTAATGGTTCGTCGATCTGTTGGTAATGCCTAGGAGCTCCAGTAGGGGGATCGCGCTCCTCTTCCTCATTCAATACAGATGAGTGAAGGAAAAAGCTGCGTGTGTGTTTTCCTCATCCTTCTCCCGTTACTATTCCCCTTTTTAAGGTAATTACCGTTTGCAAAGCACTGTATACTTATGAACACATGTTGATAGTATTTTCCTTTATGTTACTGTGGTATTAAATGCATGGAAAAGACGTTTTTGTTGGACTTCTTTGTTGTTGAATTTCTTGCGTGTAAGCTAGTAGCCGGATACCTCGTGGCCACGCCGTAGAGTCTGAACGCTGACATTGGTGTTTAAGCGTGTTACTGTTTCATTTATATATATATATATATATATATATATATATATATATATATATATATATATATATATATATTTGTGTCTACTTCATGTCATAATGACGAAAATTGATAAGTCAACAGGTTAAAAATACATTTCATTATTCGAAAGTTCCATGATAATTTAGCTTGTTAAAAATATAATTTACATGTCGTGTTTATTTGGTTAAATCAATAATTTAGATAATTTAGAACATGTTGAAAATACACTGCTGATACCTGTGGTCCTAAAACTGAGTGTGTGCATATATACATTTGTCTGTTGTTTGTATGCATTGTTTAAAATAAGATTCAATACAGACGAGTGAAGGAAAGAGCTGCGTGTGTGTTTTCCTCATCCTTCTCCCGTTACTATTCCCCTTTTTAAGGGCACAACACTGCCATGCTTGTTATTTTTTTTATTCAGTGCTATTTTCGGTTTGACAACACGCTTATACTTGTTATAATGTTGCCACCATAGAATACACCACCTTGACTGACAGACTCAAAGACTGTGTTGGCATCAAATTTGTTAATTTGCTGCCATCAGGGGTAATATGTCCTCCTGTGCTGATTTGAGGTGCCTCAGGCGTCAGTTTTAGTGCCTATTTTTTATTTGTATAATACTTTATTTTTGTACAAAATACTGCAGCTAAGACTGTGTCTAATTCTTTTGGACCTGAATGAAACTGGTCCACTAATGAGTACTGAATATAAAGAGGGACTGTAACCTTTGACTGTGCCAACTTTTGATATTTTGTTTTCTTCTGGCAATCTCTTTTAACAACAAATGGAGACACACATCCACACACAGCCCAGCACTCTTCTCTGGCTCGATGGCATTATACCATTGATCACCATTGATACCATATGACCACTGATCATAATCAAAGGAGAATTAAGAAACACGAGAATATCTTCCCTCTTAAGCTACACATGAAGCTGTCTCCTCATCCCCAACAGAAGGCCAGAACAAAAGGTAAAGTGCAACATATTCCTTTTCTTTAATACAACCCATGCAGGTGAGACTAGGAAAGCTTTTGGTATCAAAGAAAGAGAACATCAAAGGAGTGCTTACACTACTTTGTGGACATTTTATCAGCAATTTCAGAACCCAGTTATGGACAGATGGACTTGAACTCAAATTCTTCGGAGCAAATGGTATACCTGCAGGATCGGAGTACATTGAAAAGGGTCTTTTTAACTGTCTTTTACAGGGTCTGAAATTAACTTTATTAACTGGCAGCGTTAAGTGTATCACGTGCATTTTTTCTACAGTTTAAGAGGAGTAACTAAATCACATGGTATCAGTATAATGGGAGACATTCACAGTAAAAAGGCCTGTTGCCAAAACCAAACCAGGCACCTCAATAAATCCAGAAAGGACAACCAAACAGCACCTGTCTTCAACATTCCTGATCCTGACAGAGGTGTTAGTTTGCCTGCTGTGGGTGTCACAAGTAGCCAAATGATGTATATCAGACAGATATGCTTAGTTGTGTGGATGAATATTTACAACTGTGTGTTTCCTTGTTACAGCATTAACCATCCTACAGACAACTTAAAGTTGTGGTAGGCAGTATAACCTTTCAGCATATTGTAATTCAAGTGGTCTAGAGAAAACAAGACTTTTGCAACTTCTCTTGGCTCTGTTTTTAGGCTTTAGAAAATCTAGCCCATGACAGGAGACTTTCGTCAATCACAGGTCATTTCAGAGAGAGAGCGTTCCTATTGGCTGTTCCAACTTTGGGTGTAATTGGGGTTGGGTATTATGGCCAGAATCAATTGTGTGATTATCACAGCATTATCTTGTCATTAATAGTCTTGTCTTTTGTGATCAGAATTTTAAAGGGTTACTTACCAAACACATTGAAGAATTGACTCAGAACTCTACACAGCTTTCAATCGCTTGTTACATTTTGTTTTTTAAAGATTATTTTTTGGGGCTTTTACGCCTTCAATTGACAGGACAGGACAGCCAGGTGAGAAAGGGGAGAGAGGGGGGCAAGACATGCAGGAAATTGTCACAGGTCGGATTCAAACCCTGGACCTCTGCGTCGAGGCATTAACCTCTAAATATATGTGTGCCTGCTCTACCCACTGATCCAACCCGGCCACCGCTTGTTCAATTTTACGGGTAACTACCGTTTTTTTTCAACCTGGGAAACATGTTTGTGTTGCTCTGTGTCTGCTAGATGTGTTAACAGGAAATTGTTTGCTAACAGATACATCATAACAACTTAATCAGACTAGTGAGTGATCATGTTTATAATTGAAACACCCACACTTCCTCCTATCATTGCAAATGCTCTGTGTTTATAATTGCATCCAACTGCAGCTATGTGAATTATTAATTTAATCACAACAACTGCAGTAGCCACATTAATTGCTAGGGCATGCATTTCCAAGTTGTGTAATGGCTGATTCAAATGAATGGCAGGTTTCCACATGGCTTACACTAGATCCCAGGGAGGGATGGCATGCACTGAAGAATGGCAGATTGATGATTGACTTTGTTTTCCTTCTGCGTGCCTATGCATGACACTGCTGTAGAAACAAGCCTGCTAGAAGCAATGTTACATACAGGCACAATACCTAACTTCTGTTCATTCCAGATCTAATTATGAACTGTACACATAATGTCGCAGCACATACTGTCTCTGGAAACCATGCATGGTGATTTTGATTTTGGTTGTTTATATGTTTATACAGTTGTGAAAGCTGTAGTAACATACAGTTATAAGCATTTCTGTGTTGTGTCTCACTAAATCAGTCGTACACGCAGTGCTGTCCATCTTCTATCTGTGGACATGTTGTTACGCTGTTTGTATGCACACAAAAAAACAGCGTAATTTGTTGTTATAAACTGGCATTGCTGACAATGGCTAACCTGGCCAGAGCTAATGAAAACAATGAAAATCCGATCCGAATTCAACTCGGGTGTGACGTCATTCCGAGCATGGGCTTCCGAGTTCCGAGGTAAATGGAACACACTATAAGTTACATTGTCCCTTATGTCAGGGAGAAACTAAGTATCACCAGTGAAAGAATAATAAATAACCATTGAAAGAAACACAGTAATTAATCTAGTACACATTTACCTATAAAGTCTAAAGAGTTAAAGTAAAAAAAAAGTAGAATAACCTTAACCTTAAACCCAACCATTGGCCCAACTGTAAATTACGTTTTTATAATATTGACAGACAGCTGATGGCTAGCTTGGTTAGGAGTAAACGGATCACAGAAGAACAGTTATGTCTAATCTAATTTTTTCAAAGAATTAACAGAAACTGAAGACCGCAAGGGAGGAGGCAGAGCATTCCATAGATGATAGGTGCTACAGACTCAAAAGCTCAATCACCAAAAGTCGCCAGGTAAGTGGGACAGACAGTAAATGTAACATATTTGATCCAAGAGAGCAAGCTGACGGATATGAGTGAAGTAGCTCAGCTACATATGCAGGAGCCTGATCGTGCAATGCTCTGTACGTAAGAGTGAGAATTTTAAACTGGATCCTATATGCAACAGGGAGCCAGTGAAGAGACTTAAGTAACAGAGTAATCTGAGACCGTCTATTTGACCTAGTGAGTAGCCTTGCGACAGCATTCTGGATTAGAATAAAGATAATAATGGGATGGGAGCTGGGAGGAGCTGGCCAGGAGGGATGATGTGAGGACTGGGCTGGACACGGGCCAGAGCAGACAGGACTGCAAGGAGTGGAGAAAGAAACTTCTAGGCTGGAAACGAAGACTGACTTGAGTAGGTATACGATCTGGCAAGGTGGATGTCTTCTTCTTCTGTGTTTTAACGGCGGTTTGCATCCAATGTGTTGCACTACCGCCAACTACTGGTGCTACATTCCACCTACAGCGTCCAGCCCATCATTCAAATTCTGCCTTCAGTTCAGTTTCCTGCCTTGTCCAACTCCTCCACTTTCCAGTATGTTTTTCGATCCAGTTCCCATCAATCCTGCTCTTTTCTTTCCCTCCGTGATGATCCTTCTCTCTAGTATATGTTCATGGCCACCAAACAGGAGTGTCTGTGTTGCATGGAGTGGGACCTGTTGCGTCGCAACACCCAAGAGACACAGTGTTTTGTACAGTCTGAGGATTTCCCCTCTCTGATAAACAGGGCTGTACTTGAAACTTTTTTCCATGTCCCGAAAATAAATTGGAAACCGGGAGACCGGAGGGACCAGATGAGTTATCCACTGAGTAAGTACACTAGACAAGTTATGCAGAGTGCGATTATTTCAAATATATTGAGCAAATTGCTTTTGATTTTAGTTTGCATCACTAGCTGTCAGTCATGACTGGTTTTCAAGACGGCAGCGGCATGTAAACATGAACGCAAGTGTCTTTATAATGTATCTTTTCAATATACTGTCTGTACACTTACAAAGTTCTCAATTCTTCGGTTAACATTTAGGGACCCTCATTATGCTACCGTTGAAGTTTGGTGATATTTTGAGCCTTTTTAGTGGTATAAAATAGCGATTTGTTTTTACTTTCCCTGTGCCCCGAATACTTGCGTTGTAAACTAATCAGCGGTCCGCGCTAGCATCTTTCAAGCTACAAACACATTCGATTAGCATGAAAACATGTCCCAGAGAACGACAGAGTGGGTACACATCTGTTAATAACCCCTAGGTTTGTTTTGCACCAGAATTGTCCTTTAACCCTTACCCTCACCCTAACCATAACCTAATTCTAACCCTAATCCTACAACCAAGTCTTAACCCTCAAACAGCCCTTTAAAGTTGTGGGGTCCAGCATTTTGGCCCCACAAAGCTGTCCGGACCCCACAAGTATACTGTATTCCCGGTTTTTGGACCCCACGAATATAGTTAAACAAAAACACTTACACACACACACACACACACACACACACACACACTCTCTCGCTCTCTCTCTCTTCTCGGGGACAGGTAGCCTATATCAGCTACAGGCAATCAATATTCTGATCGAATTTAAGCCAGCTTGACTGACACCTTCAGAGCAGTCGCAACTCCACTGAGAGCGTCACAGACTCCGAGTCAAGATGCTCTCACATGCTCTATATCAATATACCGATTAACGGCTTTATCGTCATGGCAGTGCTTATTGAATGACACACTGCTTGTGCTGTAAAGGATTTCATTTTTAAAAACAGTATTTACCTTGATGCATTTTACTTGGGAAGCAGTCCGTTAGTAATACTTTTTTTTTTTTACTTGGATATACTTTGAAATACCCATGGATTTCTTAAACGATAGTAGTTTTTTCCTCGGAGACACTAATTCAACAACAACAACATCAACAGGTAGGTTGCACATGGATAACCGATCATCTGTGCAGCCCGGCTTGGCGCGTTTCACGTCGGCCAAGCCAGGCTGAGGAGGAGCGACTATAGGTCGAGCCAGGCTGAAATAATTTGGATTTAGATGCGCGGTGACGGCAATTTCCTTAACAGACTGCGAGGAAGAGCACAGATTTACTGATGTTAAAATGGTGAATACGCATTGTTCATAGTTTGTACAGAGTGAGCAGCAACGTCTTGTGAAAGTATGATAACGTGAAACACATTATTTGTAAAAAAATTAAATAGGCTAAATAAATAAACACGGCAGCTGTATGAGACAGCGAGAGAAAGCGTGATAGACGATCGGGGACCGACTGAATGCGTAAGTAGCCTAAATATATACATTAACTGACCACTTCTCTGAATTGAACCGTCGTAATCATACCATTCAAGGATTAGGCTACTTGCACAAATTAACAATTGTACTCTTTGCCTTAAAAATGAGCAGAAGATAATGTTACTCAGGGAATTTACCATGGAGATCAGTTTTCTACAACGCAATATGCGTAAATATATCGTTTCTCCCTCTCTCTCATGGGCTAAAATATACATTTCCTAAGTCATATTAACAATTTTTGGTTGCGGGAATGTTCCCTGAATGTTAGGTTTCGTTAGGTTTTGGTTGTAATGGAAAGTCGGTTTAACGTTCTGTTACATCGAACCTTTAGAGAACCTTTTTTACATTCCCTAACCTTTAAAAAACTTTAACAACCATGGTACCAAAAATTAAATATATATATAATATATAATTATTTTTATTTTTACATATTTTATTGGCCATATAGACACATACTGTACAATAGAGACAACAATATAGCCTACATATAGGCACATAACACAAAATACAAAAAATACAACTATACAAATAAGACATAATATCAATACAAGTACACATGGAGTAAAGTAATAGTGCAAATGTAGTGTGCAAGATGCATATTGGAATGATAAAGTATGTAATGTGTAGGTGAATGGCCAAAGAGGGGATGGCCCCACTTATCAGCAGTTCAGGAGAGTGATGGCAGTGGGAAAGAAGCTGTTCTTGTGTCTGGTTGTTTTTGTGTGCAGGGATCTGTAGCGCCTGCCAGAGGGGAGGAGGCAGGAGGATAGCAGCAGTGTAGAAGATGGCCAATACGAATAGCTGTACACTTTGCATTTAAAGCCTCGCTTTTAATGCAAAGTGTACAGCTGTTCGGTTTTGCAAATGACAAGTGACTCATTGAATGGTTTCAGTTAAGAGCAGTAGCTAGTTCATAAATGTATATTTTTAGACTATCATTTAGTCAGTCCGCTATTTTCTGCCACGCCTTTTCTCACATTTATTTATTTAAAAAAAAACAGAGGCAGAGTTTCCTTCTTTACATACTGCTTTGCTCCCTTGTATATATGGATAAGATAAGATAATTAAGTGATAAATCCCATGCACACTGTAAACATTAATGTAACAGAGGATATTCATCAGTTATTTCCCCCAAGCTAAATATAAGGTCAAAACCATTGGGGTGTCCTCTCCCTGTTGTTACATGAATGTACAGTAGTCTACACTATATAGTTACTGGTCCACATAGTGAATAATTTGGGAGGATTGTTCAATTAGGATATGTTCTTAAAATTGTACAATCCTCCCAAATTATAGTCCCAGTTTACTGGACAACACAAATTGTCTGCTAAGAATGCCAAATACAACGCACATGGAAGAGGAACAAACATGATCCTTTATTGTTAAAGAATACAAAACTTTATATATTGCCCTTAGTAACTGACTTCATTTAAAACACATTTGGCAACTTTATCAGCCTTTTCTAATTATCTCAACAACTGCTGTAACATATTCATCAAACTTCTAACAAACTGTGAACAGCAGTTTTCATACAGTAATACAACAGTATCAATGACACACACTCACATGAATAATTATAAAAAATAATGGTCACAACTTTAAATAACAGTACTTAACTGAACAGCAATATGTACCTGTTGTATTTTAATGCAGGCTGATAAAACCACTGAGTGAACAGAAAAGGCCGCAGGATAAATAAATCCTGGCTGTTAGCCTGGTCGGGACCAGGATAGCCATACAGAATAAATCTCCATGGTAACTTAGGTGCTTCTGCGTTTGTGAAACCGAGTCAAGGCTAAATTGAGCCAGGATAACTGGGAAATCCTGGCTTAATCCGCTATCTAGGTTTTGTGAAATAGCCCTCTGGCTCACCGGTCCGGTAATATAATTCAGTTGACATCGTATTTACATCGTACTGTAATTGCATTTAACATTTAATTAAACAAAAAGCAAACATGTATAGGCTATTTCAGTATTTTTATCTTTAACTATCAAAGTTACCTTGTATACTTTTTCAAAAAATCAAGCTTTCCTAGTCTATTGCACAAATTCAGGCTGCAGTAAATTCCCTTCACAGCCTGACATGTCTGATGAGAAATATGAAATATGACTACCTTAATCTCATCAATTTAAACTTTTCCACTGCTAAAATATCTAGGATTTCTACTAAGTGATTAATGCACATCATTTGTGTTGAAAAAAATACAAAGTTACTGACTGGGTTTAGTAAGAATTGTTTTAGCAACCTATTTTAAGGTATATTCTTCTAACATTGTATACAACATTACAAAGCCTGTATTGACTGTATTTAACACCATTTGTCCATACTGATACAATGTAAGATTTCACATCATACAACATGATTGAATACATGCTCCCTTCTCTCTCCAGCTGTAGATGGGGCTCTTCACTGCAGTGCCATCCTCCCCGTCATCTTTGGCATCATCTGCTTTCTGGGTATCATGGGGAACTGTATTGTCATCTACACCATAATGAAAAAGACCAAGTGCTGTGCCAAGCAAACTGTTCCAGACATATTTATCTTAAATTTGTCAATTGTTGATCTCCTGTTCCTCCTTGGTATGCCATTCCTCATCCACCAGCTGCTGGGCAACGGCACCTGGCACTTTGGAGGCGAAATGTGTAGAATCATCACTGCGCTTGACTCCAATAGCCAGATTGTCAGTACTTACATCCTCACTGCAATGACCCTCGACCGTTACTTGGCTACGGTCCATCCCATCCGCTTCAACTACATCCGCACACCTTGTGTGGCAGCGCTGGTCATTGGCCTGGTGTGGGGTCTGTCCTTACTCACAATCATCCCCGTGTGGATGTATGCAGGCCTGATGCCTCTACCTGATGGCTTTGTGGCCTGTGCTCTCCTTCTGCCTGACGCAGTCACTGACATATACTGGTTTACGCTTTACCAGTTCTTCTTGGCCTTTGCTATACCTTTGGCCATCATCTGCCTGGTGTTCTTCAAGATCCTCCAGCACATGTCCGCCAGCGTTGCACCACTGCCTCCATGGAGTTTGAGGGTACGCACCAGAAAGGTGACCCGGATGGCAGTAGCTATCTGCCTGGCTTTTTTCATCTGTTGGGCCCCTTACTACATCCTTCAGCTGATCCATTTAGGGGTGCAGAAGCCAAGCATAGCTTTCTCCTATGCCTACAACATAGCTATTAGCATGGGATATGCTAACAGTTGCATTAACCCATTCCTCTACATTATCCTTAGTGAGACCTTCAAGAGGCAGTTTCTCAGGGCTGTACGCCCAGTTAATAGAAAGTTCCGTGTGAACCCGAGCACAACAGATGGTGGCAGTGTGAGTGTGAGAATGGTACCTGAAGGAGCTCAGCAGGAGCCAGCCTCTCGGGAGATGATACCATCCAACATGGCCCCACAATGAAGAATCCAAATAACGTGCAACTGTGGATCTGTTCAGCTGGTAAGCACTATGAATGGGACATTACCCCCAAGAACACATCAGGTTTTTCCTGCATAGAGGAATTTTTTTGTAAAACTTAAAACGGGGACACAGGGGCATCACAAGACCTAGAGCTGCACTGGGGCACAAGCCCCCCTAGGGGGGTCCATGGGCATGCTCCCCTGTAAGAACATTTAGTCTATTTTAACGTTTAAATGCATCAATCTGGTGCACTTTGAAGAGAAATTCAGAGATAAGACTTGATTATTCTTATCTATGGATGGAAATACTGTATTTGTGCTGTAGCCTGAACTATTTTGCACTTCAGAATTTTAACCATGCACACACAGGTTGAATAGTTTTTTCTTCATATTTTTGCATTAATGTCACTAGGAAGCAATTTCAAAACCAGATTACCCGGGAACCGCTTGTTGTACCAATGCATGTGTTGAGTGAAGAGTTTGTGAGATATTTCACAGAGAGTAATGGTGTGCAGAGATTTATGCAGAATGCATATGATAACATTTCATGTAAGTTCAATGTTAAGCTTGAAAGCTTAGATTCTGGTTGAGGTGGTTGTGCCAGACTCACGCCTTTGGCTGAGTCAGAGGGAGAGCAGGTGTGTGGTTGTGAAGAATATGGTAATTTCATGGCACAGATTAACACTTGCATGCACTGTATCCGTGTCACATTCTCATTAGGGGCTGAGCCCCTCTAAAAGTCGTCTGATCCTAGAATCGCCCCTGCTGCTACTTCATACTTGTACTCCACTACATCTCAGAGGAAAATGTTGTAATGTTTACTGCACTACATTTATCTGACAGCTTTTGCTTTATTGCTTCACGCTGGGCTTGTTTCTGCAACAGCTCATTGAGTATCGGATACAAATAAAACTATTGAGGAAATATTTTCCTTTTACATTGGTCCAATATTAAACGAGATCGCAGTCGGCAACGGCGAAACAAGCTACAATGTAAGTTAATGGACGTCAATTGTCCAGCTTGTATTTACGTTCATAAAAGTGCTCGTTTTGCCGCTGACAGGCTCAGATTCTAAGTGTCTGACAACATTATGGAAAGGATTTCTAAGGAGGTTGATCTTTCTGTTAGAGTAAGATCCTTTTTTTAAAGATAAAAAGTCCGCAAAATTGCGTTCGCTAAACCCACCAGACTTCATGTAAATAAACAGTAATTTTAGCATCGTAACATATCTAGAACATATCTGAGCTCTGAGCAGCGCTTGCTCTGGCTTGAGTTTGCGCGTGTAGGGTGCGCGAGTCAGCGCGACTATATGTTTGGTCAATGTTTTCTTTCTTTCATTCCAATTTCGGAGAATTTTCACAGTGAAAACCGGGGACATTTCCGGGGACAGGTCACCAAAACCGGGGACTGTCCCCGGAAACCGGGGACATCTGGTCACCCTACTTTAAGAGCAATTTACTAAACAACGAACAAGCAGAACAAAAACTTGAATATAAGAGCTAATCTCAGTTTTATCTCCAGAGTCAGGCTGTACCGAACTCTCTTATAAATATTATAATAAATATTAATGATATTTTTTAACCAGTTTTGTTAATTGGGGACATTTTTGTTTATCAAATTGTCAGAAATAACATGTAACTGCATAGATTTCTGTCAAATAAGGTAACACAGACTCATTTACTGTACGCGTAGTGATCATGCTTACTGCCGTGTGTAGTTCCCCCCCCAAGCATATTGGCCTACATACTGTAATGTCTGCACATTAACTCCCAATCGACCATTTTATTTTAACAATATTATTGAATAAATATGCTGAACAAAAATGTTCTTATTTATTTACACCCGCAAAAAACACATTTTCAAAAATAGATAGTCAAGTATATATATATATATATATATATATATATATATATATATATATATATATATATATATATATATATATATATATATATATATATAGTATAGTCAAATTGACCTATTTTGCTGATCGGTTCAACACATCATTTTGATTGAGTCTGCACATATGCAGCCAAAAAAAGTCAATAAAACCTTATAGTTTTGTTCAGTTAAACATATTCACATCTGACAATCCTGTGATCTTCCTTTTGAAAATGACAGGTAAACATTTATTTGAACAGTTATGCTACTGAGCTGTGTTTAAGACCAGTTAGAGGGTGAGGCTGACTTGAGTAGTTTCTCAATACAAAAGGTTTGTTCAGACTGAATGCAAAGCACCATTCATCTTCATTTACAGGATATCTTGCAGCTTTTTTCCCCAAACAGCAAACAGCCAGTGTACAACACGCATTGACTCCATGAACTCCACATGATTCAGTTATGTTGCTTCAGGCCAACTCCTATCTGCCCTGCCTTTACCTCAATTCATGCCAGCTAAAAAGTGAACTTACTTTAACCACTTCAACAGAAAACATTTTCTTCCAGACTGGACATTGTCAGTTCAAAATGTTCTTAAATAGCAACCCCACCTAAATACTACTGGGTCCAGCCTGACATCCTGTTATGTGGTTAACAAGTGGACATTAAAGACACACACACATCAACACACGTCACATTTAATATGAAGACATTGTGCAAGTAATACTATATTAGGTGATTCATATGACTACGAACATTTAATATATCACTGTGTGTGTCCATGCAGCACCAGCTGCTTGCAGATATAGCTGAGATTTCAGCGGCGCAACACACACACACACACACACACACACACACACACACACACACACACACACACACACACACACACACACACACACACAAAGGGCTGTGTTCTGGATGACACAGCTATAAAAGAGTGCCATTTTGCTGATGAGGTGTTGTTAATGTCGTATTGATTTTGACTTATATTAGTATGTAGATTTATGTTTGTGATCTATGTTTTGGATGGATTATTAATGTAAATATGAAATATATTAATAATTGAATATGTAACTCAGGGTTTCTCAACCTTTTCTGGCCTTTGGCCTACTGTTCAGGGACTTTAATATTGACTCGATCCCAGCAATTACAGTTGTGAAGTTGTTATAAGAATACTGTATTTTTGTATGCAAAGACAAAATGAAGCTCTGAATGAATCACACACAGAATTGATGATATGAACGTTTTAAAATAAAAAAAATAAAAAAATGAATCATTCCCCCATAACCTAGGGACATGCTAATCAAACCACACCCTGTAGGGTCCCAAAACCAAGGATGAGAAACTCTGGTGTAACTGTTGTTCTTGTCCGTTATGAAGCGAAAAAAAAGAGCCTCTTGTCAAAACATGAGCAGCTTTTTCTAATTGTTGCCAAAATAAGTTGCGGGGTACTTTATCTGTACTGTTGTGAACATTGATAGCTTAAGAAATCAATATGTACTGTATACTGTAACAGAAATAAATTAAATGTGTTGTAACTATGTACCATGGTTTTTTGTCTGCATTATGATTTCACCCTTTGATATTTAACACATCATGTAAAAGATTTTCAGTCCTCAGATACTCATATCCTGACTTATCCTTCAGATGCCTCCCGCAATAAAGATTGCAAACGAAGAAGACAGTCTTCACTGTAAATTGATAGTATATGCAAGTATCAGGCATTAAATAATCGGATACAAGCAGATGGAGAGGAGAGATGGAGCAAAAGAGCAACAGCAAGGCCAAATGAGGTTGCATGAAAATCCTACTGTATTGTATGATCTTGGACCCTACGTGCAATAGCATACCAGCCTGATGTAAAAAAAACAAGCACAGAAGTCCTTATTTTGCCAGAGCCCATCAGTGTCATGGAAAAATTATGTAATTACTGTAGTTTACTGCAGATAAAAGGCCATGCTATATCTCCCCTATTGCTTATCAAGAGTACTAAAGAAAAGGCCCTCATTTACCCTACAAAAACTGGATGGAACATGTTATAGTCATATTACTTTTCCCAGCAACACAGTAGTAGTATTGCACTAACATCACATAATACTTATTTGTCTGAGGTTCAAAATCGGCATAAGTGAACACTTTTTTACACTATGTGGCAGAAGAGAGTTTTATTAGTTGTTTAGTTAATGCAGTGTGCACTTTCAGAGTTGCCAAAAATTTGAAAAAATGTCATGTAGACATTTCTTTAGCTTTGCTGTAAGTTTTGTGCTTGACAACCCATCAATAACTTCACAAGGGGGAGTGTTTCAGTAATGTCTTAACAGGGAGCCTGTTGACATTTCAAACAGCTGATCCTTTTCTGCAGCAGTTAAACTGCTGCTTCATCACTAAATGGGCACAGGATCCATTTGCTGTCACTGCACCACTTGTCAGACTCAGAGTACTTCTGCAATTAACGCAGAATGCTCCTTTCTGGGATTTGTTTTCTTTTCCAACAACTCTAATGGCAACTGATGATCACCTTGAAATCAGTACTTTCACAATATTTCTGCATCTACCTGCTCTTTTCTACTTAAAATAATGAAGCAGTGTAGTGTACTTGACCTGCATGAAGGGCAACCCACATTAGCATCTGCTCCTATTGTTATCTGTGTAGCTTCATAATTCTGTTTCCCACGTTTTGATGTGCAACAATGCTCCAGATGGGCTAATCAAAATTCTTTTAATTTTTTTAATTTTGTTTACTAATCATGCAAACAATCAGGCAAATAAAAAGACAAAGTAAAAAGGGGAAACAACAACACAAACATAAATCACCATGCTCCATTTTACAACTATAATAACAGTGACAAGTTAGGCTTGTGGACTTTACTCTTTGGAGATCACTTGGATCCCAAAGTTGCAAAAACCTTTTAATATGATTTCAGCATAGTCCTCACCAATAAAATATATAACAGGGCTCAATACAGAGAAAATTAACCATTTATTTCTCCTTGGAGAACATGTGTAAGCCGTTCCTTTTATCCCCATCACCGTTCTTTTTTTGTTGAACTTTTTTATTTCCTTTTATCAAGTGCAGTCATACAGTATGTCACAAAAAATCTTTTTGATGATTCAGTAAGTATGTAAGTCTACAGAAAGGATAACAGTCCATAGATATCTTTCATCCTAACCATAATACATGTGAGGTAAGATCTTTATCTCAGCAATACCACCTATATACCTACTACATTTGGTAAATAAAGTAATTTTCACATTGCAGATGACCATTGCATTAAAATAAATAAATGAATAAATAAAATAACAGTAAAAAAAAATACAGTATATAATGTTAAGAAACAAAGAGAAAATAAAAACACACACCCCATCTCCGTTCTGATGAATGAAGATGACATGGTCACATACATTCATTGGATAAAGTGCAGGTTGCTGCTAAGTTGCAAAGTGTCTTACTAGGAATATTGGAAAAAACTGTGTATTTGGCAAAAAGTGATTGGCCTCATTATTTGCACCACATTCTCTCCTAATGGAAGAACCAAATGGTTAGGGTAATAACCATGTACTGTACTGTATATAACATCTATGGTAATGACAAAGGCTAAGAGGATGTGGCTGTCAGGGATGATAGTGGCAATGAGGTAAATCACCAACGTCATTAGGATTCATTTCCTGAGGACGATACATGTGTACAAAATGTTGGGCCAATCCATTGAGTAGATGTTAGTGTATATTTCACAAAATATAAAAAAACGTAACAAAGAATATGAATGTAAAAATATAAACATGAATATCTGTTAAAAATGTCATGGCATTTCATCATATCCTTGTCGGGTATTCCTTAAAGGTGCAATATGTAATACTGATCAGCTAGTGTTTAAAATAGTTACTGCAGTACAAATTCAAAATACTGGAGAGAGTCATCTCCCCCGCCCCCTCCTCCCCAGACTCGATGTTCACGTTGGTTGCCAGGCTGAGACCACAGCATCCACAACAATGTTGCTAGAAGCTTGTCTCACATAGACAGACATTACTTCACAGCACAGCGGAGTAGCTAACGTTAGATGCTGGCTATATTGACATATTGTCATACAAGCCCGTGCTCATGCGGAGCTCTGTACCCAACTGACAGGTGCACTTTTCCATCTTAGAATTACAGTAGGAACCACTAAAAACACAACAACCTCACTGTCCTCTCCACCCGACGGACAGACACACTTCCTCGGCTTGGAATTACGGTGAGAACCGCTAAAAATAACACTACCTTGCCGTCCTGTCCATCTGACTGAACACACTTTATTGGCTTAGAATTATGGCAACAATCGCTAAACACACTGCAAACTCACAGTCCTCTCTTCCCGATTTACAGCCCTCATCTCTTGGCTTAAAATAACTCACAGTTGTCGGCTACGGCTGCTGAACAGGCTACACATTGTAAACAGCCATGGCCTGCTTGCCTGGTCCTCTGGTAACATTTGCTAGCAGTTAGCAGGGTTAGCATGGCGGCGTTAGCCAGGACCAGTCAGGATCACTTTACTGACTGTGTCTCAATTGTTTTTGCGAGTAACCAGTACACAAATGTTGAAATGACATAAAATGCCCGTCCCTTGTAGCCATGATAAATTAGCCCGAAGCTAATGCTTACCAGTTCAGGAGGAAATTAGCCAACTCTGTGTCCTTTTGGGCTCTAAGCTGTCTCCATCTTTCAAATACATCTCCAATATTTTGTCAAACTGGGCAGTTGATAACAACACAGGCCAAAACACAAACAGATATTCCGTCAAGAAACTCAAATTTCAAAAGGAAAAAATACTGGCATTAGCATTGTTGTCAGAAAAGATAGTATTTCAACTTAGCATGTTTATATAATAATAATATCTGATGATGCAATGGGGTCATTTTTGGATTTATTACAGTAAATATATTACATATTGGAGGTGTATAAAGGATCGACCAACTGACCTAAAAACATTCCAATCCCCAGAGCCATGCAGCTATGGCTAAAAATCACGACATTGTCTCATATATGAGACACAGCCATACATAAACAAATAACTGCGAAAACACAAGTTAACAGTATTTATACTCCCGGGCCATACATCCCTCAGGAAGTTGCTCAATCATTTAAAATGTCACTTATAGTTATAGGCATATCTAGTGTGACCCATGGGAGTTGGTGGGCAACTTGAAGTGTGTTTTGCACTCAATCTCTGATGTTAATGCTCTGCTGAATTGGATAGCAGCGCACACCTAACAAGGCTGCTGCTGTGCTTTCACGTATATTTTTTGACTGACAGTGTTTCCTTGAAAGATTTGACCCTAAGTGTCATGTAATGAAAAAGTATTTCTTGCAGCAGAACATGCAGTATTGGGACTCTGATGGTTGGCTCTGTAAGATTCTGCAAAGATCTAAAATAAGAATCTATTTAGTTTGTGGGGAATGCTGTGTCCCACTAAAGAACAAGTCATTCGTGCTACTCAGATTAGCTCATCAACTGATCCCCCAGAAACCATAACCACCTTAACCTTCACTAACACATATTACATTTAAGATGATTCTTGGAATATTATGTTTCAGTATACATACACCTTTCAGACACTATTAGGCCTGTTAAGTGTAATGTAGTTGTAAATTCTGTCTTGAGAGTTCATGGTAAGATTTATTTTCAGCCTTATCAGTTGATGGATGTACTGGACATATAATAGTATGACTGTGTTCATATTTCTTTGCACAAATAGCCTACAACGATGAAAGCAGAAGAGCAGGATGAGGAGCAACAGCAAGACACTCTGAGAGGTCCAGCTGGTATCCTTCACCACACATCCCCAAACTCATCACCTCCATCTTCCCCGACAGACACATCCTCTTAGCCTTTGTCATTGGCTTAATCCTCCTCCCAGCAGGAGCAAAATAGAATGTAATGCAACCGATGAGGCCATTTTCAATCAAATCCGGGAGTTAAAACAGAGGAACGCTGCAAACCTAAACATGCATCATTTTGCAATTATGTATGCATTTTGAAAAAGCCACTTTATGTTTGTTCAGTCCGCAGAAAGTTTGCTATGCTCCCCAGGGGACAGTTATGCTATGTTCAACAGATAGAGTGGTTTCCATTTTCTACATCCTTGTTCTTGCATTGCTCCTTGAGACCCTCTGTGTCCTATCAAAAAACATTTGAAACATGAAGTGGTTCAGTAGCTGCAGTCTCCTTAGCTAAAAACAAAGCCAGAGCCAAAACAGCTGCAAAGTTGCTGATAGCCCCTCCTTCAAGTTTGTCCCCAAGGGGGTAAGCCAGCTTCCACAAAGCGTACCTCCTATGGTGCCATTTTGATGCTACCTAGCACTCACCCGCCATTAGCATTCCATTGACTGCCATTCATTTTGACGTCACTTTGACAGCAAATAACTTTTCATCTGAAGCATTTAAAGACTTTATTTGTCCATTGTTTATTTCTAAAGAAACACAACAATGTATAAAAGGGTCCATTACCTTGTATCTCACGTTATGGTTCTGTAGCAGACGTTTTTGTAAAAATAGGCTAATGATTGTGTCATGACCACGCGACTTTCTGTCGCACAGTAGAGGAATTACCGTACAGTACAGGAGAAGCTCGCAGGCAGTTTCGACTTACATTAGCTGTTTAAGTTTAATTACTAATGTTAACTAGCATTTTAGTTAGCAATAATTAGCCTGTGCCTATGTTATCTCCTTACATATACCTCACTCTCCATCTCTGCAAGATTGGGAATTATTGAGATTTCTCTTGGCACAGCTAAGACTTACAACTTTCAGTCAGGTTGCTCACGTCACATCTACGTAGTCAAGCTCAGTTGGAGGCTGCGCAGTAACGCTCAGCCCTCACCGGAAAAGTGCTTCTAATATACTTCACTGGTCTCCGCAAGGGGGTAAGCTTCTCCTCACAACGTGTACCTCCTATGGCGCCATTTTGATGCTAACAAGCACTCACCCCCCCGTTAGCATCCCATTGACTGCCATTCATTTTGACGTCACTTTGACAGCGAATAACTTTACATCTGAAGCGTTTAAAGACTTTATTTGTCCATTGTTTATTTCTAAAGAAACACGACAATGTATAAAAGGCTCCATTACCTTGTATCTCACGTTATGGCTCCGTAGCAGACGTTTTTGATTGTGTCATAACCACGGGACTTACTGTCGCATAGTAGAGGAATTACCGTATAGTACAGGAGAAGCTCGCAGGCAGTTTCGACTTACCAATACCAACCATATTTTTTTAGGACTGATTCTGTTTAGGTTCGATGTACTGTACCTGGACCTATAAACATGACTTTAGTTAAGGCTTTAGTGCGTAACTTTTTGATATTAATAAACGTCCGTTACATTCAAGCCATTGCCAAATGAGTTGCTACAAAGCTAGATAAGACTGTCAGCTCCACCAAACTCTTTCTGTATTTGTCAGTACTGCTATGTTCAAAAGATTGTGTCATCCGGTGACTTTCCTGCACAGAACCTCGAGTGAAGATAATGACCTCTTCTGAAGAGTCCATCATGTTTTTTTAATCCTCCGTGTCCTCCTTGGCTACTAGCAACTGTGTGGAGGAAGAGGGGGATGCGCGTGCGCGATCACGTAAGGCTTGTATCATGTGGACACGCTGACAATTTTGTTGTCATTAACTTAGAATTCCTCATTCCTCCCCAAACTACACACTATAGCTTTCAGACATAATTAGTTGTTTAAAATCATTTTGGCTGCAAGTAAGAAAAACAAGAAAATTGTTACAGCTTGAACCACCTGTATTACGAGACTTGAAATTATTAAGGATATCAACGTAATATAGAATTTGACCTTTTCTTTAAAAGTGAGCCGATTTCAGTCATATTGGGATGAATGGGATTTTTTTTTCTAATTTTTATTTTTTCAGGGTGTAAACAATAAACTCAAGAATTCCCCTAGGCCTATTGTCATCTAAAGGAATATAGGAATGTGATGTTTTTTGTGTGTGTGCTGTAAACAAGGTTTTTACTCCTTTTACACCTGTGCCTAACATCTCCTTAACTGCTTCTTAAAAAAAAAAAATGATTCTACCTTTTTCTTGGATTGTTTGCTTGTTTATTCTGGTTTTGTATTATTTTGCTAATTACTTTTTCTTTCTGCTTTTGTATTAGTAAACATATATGAAAGTATTGATGAGAAAGGTCTATGGCGTAAAAACGATATTAGAAATACTTTCAATAAAAACTATTAGTGTAAGAGCAAAAAAGCATCTAAAAACGTGTTGACTGATGGCCATAGTCATAAATAATACCTTTTTATTTGTTGTATTGAAAAATAAAACATTATACCATCATGTACAGAAGGCAATACAGGCAGAAACTGTTGTTTTACAGTGAAAGCATACTTGTTACACCCTTATACAAAACATGGAATACATTGCATGTGAGTTCAGTTAGATACCTTGGCATTTTCTTCCCAAATCACTAATTCAACAGGTTGACAGCATGATAATAAGCTTATTTGTTCACTCATTTTCTCTCTCACCCACACCTGCACAGAATTACAGAAATATATCCACAAATGTGGTATCCACAAATATATTTACAGATTAGTTTTTAATCAAATTTAGAAAAATCGCATATAAAAACATCTTTAATCCGCATTTCACAATACATTGTGTTAACACAGCAGTGCTCAGTTTTGGCAGAGTATGTACACATAGTGTGTACTGTATGTGGCCACATGTTGATTGACCCATGCAACAACAAAACAAACAGAATCAAACATATACATGTATAATGCAATACAGACTTTGTGTCCCTATAATTCAATTTTATTTTACTTCAGCATTGATCTTTCAAATAAATTATAATGGACTGCTTTGTAAATTTATTTAATTTGTATCAGTGATTATCTGCTACTTCTGAATGACAGGATAGAGACTTTGGCCTTATGTTTTATACTAGATGAAGTTTGTAGCTTTTCAGAAAAATGTGCTAAAAAAATGAACATAATCGATTTTGGCCAGTGTCGAAAATGATTTGTTCCGTACTGTAATTATAACCATTATACTAATTACATAAGTGTCGCTCACATATATAGAAGGCAAAGAAACTGTTGATGTTTCAAGGTGAGTTGTTCATTTTCTGTCAAATACTTCTTTCTTCTTTTTAGTACAACACACTAAAAGTATTGTTTTTTTCATACATTAAAGAAAAGGCACACCATTTCAGTACGGGCATCACTACAGACCAGATTGATTATTTTGTTTGGTAATAGAAAGCCACAGCTGTCTTTTGTCATTGTTAGTTGAGGGGAGCTTGGCTATTGAATGCACAAGCTGCAGTGTGTTATTTTAACATTATGTGTAACATATGTGTGATTAAAGTGATTGCTGCTTTTGTAGAATGTGCTACTCCCATCTCCGATCGAAAATGGCAGTCTTTGTAAATCCATTTATAAGGCTCGGTAAACTCATAGTAGAGGACAGCCAAATAGCAGCTGCTGTCAAAACAAAGTCACCATCAATCCCTCTTGACATTCTAAGGAGAAAACAAAGCATCCAATTGTGTGGTTTTAATAGTGTGTTCAATGTTAAGTTTCTATTTGGAGAACAACTGTTGTGATTGACTTCCTCAATATCTGCCCATGTCATATTTTTTTAACAGAATTTCAAAGTCAAAACTTGATTCATCAAGGATCAACACAAATGAATAAGACATTCAATTATTATTGCTTATAGTCACTTGAGACTCGCTCCACTCGTAGAAATAAAATAAAAAGCCTTTTCCAACCAACAGCTTCAAAATCAGGGTTATAATGTACCAGACAGTGTATGGTTATTTAAAGCTGTGACTAATGCCTGCAGGATTATTCAGTAAAACCTTTTTACATTTGGACATGAAAAGAGTAGAGACATTCTCCTCTGCAAAGTGAGTCAAACTGAACAAATGTGAAACGATGATGCCATCTGTGCACAGACAAATTTGAGGAAGTCATTTCTAAGAAGATTTATGGGTGTTGTTGAAAGTTTCTGTACACTGTGTCAATTTAGTCGGGAAAGTAGAATCTATCCAAACACCTAACACAAAAGAATGGCTGCACAACGGCGCCTGGGTAGCTCACCTGGTAGAGCAGGCGCCCATATATAGAGGTTAACTCCTCGGCCGCAGGTTCGACTCCGACCTGCGGCCCTTTGCTGCATGTCGTTACCCTGCCTCTCTCTCCCCTTTCATGTCAATGTCAAAATGGCTGCACAATGTCATAACAAACTGTCACCTCTGAAGTAAATAATTTAATGCCATAGACTATAAGAGGTGCTAGTGTCATTGTTAATAATAAACAGCAGCTTGCATCCCCGGCGGAAACATGAGAACATGTTAATTCAAGTGTTCAATGTGTAAATAAAGCAATGAAGCTATGAGCTACATACGGATGAACTGCATAGAAAACTGGCTTCCATAATAAAGTCTGCCTCAATGTTTTTGATTTTAATCAATAAATATGCTTCCCAATAACATGCTTGTTTATTCTGAAGTGCAACTGTGATACTGCTTGGTACAGTTTGTCTAGTATTAATATTGTGAGATCCAACTGTTGTATTGTGACAAGCTTTAAACAAAACACAGCATTTGAAACAAATTACACTTTTAAGGTTTTGCTTGCACAGTTTCTCAATCTTGGTGATAAATCTCATGTGGGATTATTTTGTATATAGACTGAGTCAGTGGAGATTTCCAAGGCTGATTTGATGCTTTTATAAACAGAATAAAAAAAGCATGATATTCAATGTCAGTACTTGTGTAAATATTATACATAAGCATTCAAATGTGCTACACCACGACATGGCGGAGTTCAGCTGATGTTTTTACATAGTTGCTAGTCTCACAATGCCAGACCTAGCTCCACAGTGCTGTGGAGTAAGGTTGGTAATAAGAGGTAATTTGCTCTTACCGGTGTATCGCAGTGTGTATTTTGTCCATAGCGATCCCCACCAATCAGTCCCAATACGTCCCAATTATATAGTAAATGCTGTAAACACATTCTTTGTAAATCTTTATAATAATTCCCTGAAAAAAACAAGCAGACTTGTTGCACGATCCAAATTTTCTTCAAAACTTGCCATTTTCAGTGTGTAACTTGCTAGCTCGAAGGTTGTTGTCGTTTCCCGAATGAACAGTTTGAGAACGGCAACACATAGAGCGGAAGGTGAGGGATGTCTGGCGGAACATCCGGCGGCGCTGGATGTGGGGCAATTATCCTGAAAAAGTACTGTCGTTGATCTAGACTACCTAGTTGCAAATAAGAGAGCCTCTTCCAGTCTCTAATATGGGTTGACAAATTGATGCACAGCTCCAATAAGAGTCAACTGAACTCCAAAGAAAAAGATTTGATGACTGCACAGATTATCTACCGTAAATCCAGTATTCATAGTCATTTGGAAGTACATAACAAATTCTTGATACAGGATAGTGTTGGTCTTCAGGTTATGAAGGGTTCATAATGATTAATCATAGAGAAGGCTTGCAAATGCTGAGGGTTATTCAATGTCCTCTATATTTGAACTTTAATAACAAACTGGATTATGAGGGTGAATACACCATCAACATATGTTGACTGCTTTGGTTATACACTGCTACTTATATTTCTTAATTAACTTATATTATATTGTATGTTTTCCATTACCACCTACTTCAGGGTCAATATTCCAATGTGTTTATTGTTGGTGAGAAGTGAACAAAAGCAGCTTCCCAACTTAAATACAAAGATATGTAACATATATAACCCTGTCAGTAAACTGTTCGCAAGATGACAGATCTTTTTTAAAACAGCTATGCCCTTGAGTTTAGCATTAGCAGTAGTTCTATTTAGAGATGAGCTCCGATACCGCCTAAAACGCTGGTATCGGTATCGGGAAGTACTGGAGTTTATGCACCGATCTGATACCACGTAATAAAGCCCTAAAGAAAATCTAAGTTAAAGTAGTTTATTTATGTTCTTTTTCCGTTATAACTGACTGTCAAACTGCATAATAAAAGAAAGTTCTGGGGCATTCATTGTTTGTGTTTGTTCATGTTTCACAAAGAGTTTAACCTGAGCCAGACCGACAACAAAGATAGAAATAATATCACATCCATACAGGGATAGTATTATACTGTTGTTAAAACATAATAAAATATATGACACATTGGTATCGGATCAGTACTCGGTATCGGCCGATACGCAAGTTCAGGTATCGGAATCGGTATCGGGAAGCAAAAAATGGTATCGGGCCATCTCTAGTTCTATTTACTTAAGAGATCCCCTCTTATGTGTAAAGTGCAAAAGAAATCTCAGCACTGTGCAAATATTAATGAGGGGCCATACATGTGTAGAGCCTGAGAAGGCATCATGGGAAATATCTGTGCACATACAACATTCAAATATAACTGAAGCAGCATATGAGCAGGTCCAGACAGCCAAACAGTTATACCGCCATAGTTCGACCAGAATTAGAAGCAGGCTAGTGAATAGGAAGTCACCAATTTTCATTAATGGAGGGTCACTAAGTATTACATACAAGTAAAACACTAACCATGTAGATGTGAAGCCCATGCATATTGAAAAAAAAGATAGTAAAGTAAAAATAAAACAGATTACACTAAATTAAATAAAATATGCTTGCATGTGCTCCATAGAGTCCAAAATAAATGTTGCAGAGTATAACTCATGCTCACGGGACATAAATACTGTCATAATTTATCATCATACTCTAACCTGTGAAAAGACAAAGTGCACAGAAAAATCTTCATTATGCCGGATTCACAAAATAACTGGAACATTACAGTTCTCACTGATTAGTATGAAAGATTTAAAATCACAAGCTTGGGGGTGGGGCCATGGGCAGAGCTTAGTGTCAGAGGGACTGTACATTTTGTTACATTACATTAGTAACAAGGGATGGATTGTGCTGAATAAACACTTAGACACTTAGAGGGATCTTCTTGGTACAATTCTCAGTTAGTGTTGACAGCTAATTAGTACTAGTTAGCTTGTGTTATCGAAAAGAAAACACAGTAAATGCATACATAAAAATAAAATACATATATCTATATATAGATTGTTCAGACTAGGCATAATTAAAGGAAAGACCCCACCCTAAAACACTGACACTCTTTGCACCTTGCATTTTAGCATCCATTTTGGTGTTGTGTGGAGTATCTTTCTTAGTTAACTGGCCAAATGCGGTCAATATCAGGGTGCAATACTTCAAGCTCTGCTACAGTGAAAATTGATTGCAAAAATGTCAGTGAATGTCAGATTCTTGTGAAAAACCCCTCACAATCAAAGAGAAAGGAGTATTTTTTAGACAGCTACGTACAACCACAGCTTCAATAGTACAGCATAAGATGCAGCCACATTCTGCATTCTGAGAAAAAGCCACACTCTTGCTGTGCTGATTGTGGTCAACGCCACCCCATATCCCACAGCTAAATGCAACTGTTTCCATGACAAAGGAAATCATACACTAAGAGAAATAAAGTGGTTGCACCAGAATTTAAGATGAAAATAAACACCATGAATGCATTCAATATGGTTAATTGATGTTATATAAAAAGGTGCAAAACATTTTCTAAGAGTGGATATTGCATTAATATTACACTTCACAGTAGACAAATAAAGTGTTACTTGTCCTTATAATCTTTAACATGAAATAAACAACAGCTGCAATCTGGGTCGCATGGGGACATGTCAATGCTTTCTAAAAACACTGCTTTGTGTGTAAAGTCATCCTGAATTTTAAATAAACATTTAACAGATTAAAGATTAAAAAAAAATAATAATTGATGTTAATCGCAAACTGCAGCCTCAAAGCACAACCATTAATCAAGTGGACCCATTACATTCTTATAAATGAACACAATCAGTGTGACAAACAACCAAGAGAATTCAAAATGTGATGAATTCAGACACTCACACTACAGTAATAAGACACAAATGTGGATAATATGTGTGTGTGTGTGTGTGTGTGTGTGTGTGTGTGTGTGTGTGTGTGTGATTTCTTGCTTCCAGTGCTAAACAGACAAACTCATTGGTCTAAACTGCATATTGGTTGCTCAGGCACTTGTTTGAAGTAATACAAAAATGAATAAAAATGGACTCCCTCTGATGTTTGATGGATATCATTTCATTCTGCTCTTTATATCCCAGCGTTAAAGGATCCTTCCTTTACTCCGTGTCTCTCAACTCCATGGTGCAGGCCACTTAAGACAGTTCATTCTCCGGGGACAAAAAGGCGTACCTCTGTGAATGGAGCTCTATTGCTTTGATCTCAGAGAATGCACATCATTCACTTTATGACATATAATAGGCTTTGTGTGTGTGTGGAATGGATGTGTTGAATATCTCTGTGTCAGAAGCTGGACTCTGGGACTGTCCTTTTGCGTCCCAGCGAGGTTGTGCTGTAACGAGTCCTCTGCAGGGTGCCGTAAGACGGTTTGTCTGTTGTCAGGCTGCGTGATGGTGCTGGGGCTGTAGACATCCCATTACGATGCAGAGATACTGTCCTACGCATGCTCTGCTCCGCTTTGGTGGGGATGTTGGAGGAGCTCTGGGAGCGCTTAATTTCCACCGTGGTTCGTCCCACCTTCCCGTTTGACAGCTCATCGCCCATATGGCCAGAGCCATTAGACCTGCCTCGTTCCACCCCAGTTCCACCTCCTGCTGCTCCGTTGGACAGTGACAGCCTAGAGAGAGTCCTCCTGCCTCCTTCCTCAACTCCTCCTTTCCCTGACTCACCCTCCTTGGACTTCCTTGAGTCCTTATCCTTCTTCAGGAAGTTACCTTTAAAGAAGGAGAGCAGTCCCTCATGGCTCTTGGGCACTTCTCCTTTCTTGGTCTTAGAGTTTCCTTCATATGCACCGCGGTGTTCCCTATCAGACCCTGTGTCCCCTTTTTGTCTCCTCAGGGTCCCATCATGAAGGCTAGGAGTGCTGTAGCTGGGCTGAACTCCAGAACTGGAACTCCTTTTTGTCTCAGTAGTATCCTGGGATGCTTTGGAGGAGCTTTGCTTCCTGGCGTCCTTCCTCCTGGTGAGGGTGTTACTGCTACAGCTACTGCTGATATTGGTGATGCTCTCATCTCTTGTCTGGCTCCCCTTCCTGCGTCTCAAGCTGGCAGTCTTATCTGATGGCCTCCTCTGGCCCTCTGGGACCTGTGGAGACTCAGGTGGCAGCTCATCCCCTGCCTTATTCATAAAATGTAAGCTCCCAACACTGGAAGATCGGACACTGGTTGAAGCCCGGCCCTCAGCAGCTGCCTTTGTGATGCGTGGGTCGCTCATCAACGTTACTATTGGATCCTTTGTGCACCGGGGCCGCCGGCCAGATTCCAGGTATTGTACCAGCTCCACAGGGGCAGGATCTTGAACAGATGGAGGCACTTGTTCAGGTTTACGCATGTCCTTTGAACCAAAGGACCAGCGCAGGGGAAACACTTTGCTCAGGGTGTCCCTGGGCTTGCTGGGGGCTCTCATGCTCACGCTGCGTCCCTGAAGACCCCTGATAAATGGCCTTCTCTCAAACCCCCCTAACAATTATGTAGAGAGGAAAATGTTTTAGTTTTTACATTTACATTTTAGTTTTTAATTAATCTTGAAATAAACAACCAATAAGATACTGAACTGATTAGGGCAAATACTGAGTGTGGCCCCTTACCTCTTTCCTGTTTAGAACCATTTTCAAGGAAGACCGGAGACTCGGGCGAGTCAGGTAATGAAGATGGGCAGGTGGTGGAGGATCGAGAGACCAGACTGCCTCTCTTATTATCCCCCGTCAGTCGGATCAGCCAGTGGTCTGACATTGATGAACTTGTGGATCCTGTGAGACACACAGAGGGAAGAGAGGGATCAGAGGACGGATATAAACCATAAAAGTGTATTCCACTAATTAAGCCAATTAAGAATGACTATTGCACTCCTATATAGGAGTTTTTTTTTTTTTTTTTTTTTTTTTTAAACCTGTGACCTATACCATCATATTTTTGGAGCATCATATTTGTAGACTGCCAGGCATTTCTGGAATCTTTATTTATCTTTTCATTAGGGCTGTCAGCGTTAACGTGTTAATCGCGATGCGATTAAGGGCCGACGCGATGAGATTAATTTTTTTTAATCTCATGCCAGCATTTATTAATTTATTTTACACTTCACTCGGCTTTGCGTCGTGCCTAACAGGCTACTATTTTGACCCTTTGCAGCACCGTTACTTATCATCAAGCTGCCACTTCCTCGTAACACATCCTGCTGCTGCAGGCATGATGGAGAAACACAGCAGCAATAACTCTGAATGGAGCTTTTTATTTTCCAAAACTCCCGGACGGCTCGTAGACAAGTCGAAAGCCATATGCACATTGTGTAAAGCCGAATTAAAATATCACCGAAACACGTCAAGCTTGAGCTACTACCTACGGAGCTAAGCATAGTAGTACCAAAGCCCGTCTACGGAAAGCCGTTCCACTCCCTATTCTCATTAACGGGTGATCACTGGACGTCAGTGAGTAATCAACATTATTTAGGAGTTATTAAACACTATATTGACTCTGGTAAGGATAGGGATTTTTTGTTTTTTAGTTAGGTACTTGGAGGAATTGTGCAATAATGACAGATTCACACATTTTACTTTTGTTTACAGTAAATAAATAATTACAAATCTTAAAATCAAGTTCATAAAGTAACTTTCTTTGCATTCATTTGATTCCCAATCAAGATACACTGGTAAACATTGCTTTTGATTGTTAATATGTACTTAAAAACTGTTCTGAAATGCAAAATAATAGAATTTTGATCATGTGATAAAATATGTGATTAATCGCGATTAACTATAGAAATTCAGCGATTAATCACGATTAAAAACATGAATCGTTTGACAGCCCTACTTTTCATATAGACTAATGTATGCTTTAAATGTGTTGAGTGATGTTGATTGTAATATTTAATGTATGCTTTAAATGTGTTGAGTGATGTTGACTGTAATGTTACATGTATATTTTAGATGTTGAGTAATGTTTCATGTATGTTCATAAATGTATGGAGTTATGTGGACTGTAATGTTTAATATATATTTTTAAATGTGGACCCCAGGAAGAGTAGCTGTGCTTAAGGGCACAGCTAATGGGGATCATATAATAAACTAAACTAACATATTCCCACAATGCAACTGGACCTTCGCACAGCTCCCTCTGTACACTTAGCTTAGCCACAAATTCCAAAATGATTGAATATATTTTGTACTAATCCTAAAGTAGTTTATTGTGCATGCATGGACATGGCTCTGCAGCAGTCAACGTCAAATAGCTCAATTTTGAACAGACAATATGCATAATATTTAGACCTTTTTTAATGTTTTGTTGGAGGAAATGAACAAGTTATATAGCAATATTATATAGCAATAATTATAGTATACTTAAATAATAGAAATTCATCATGTAATGAGCTGGCGCCACTTGGTCTTCAACTTCAAATCTTATACAAATCTTAAGTATTTCTCTAAAACATTAAATATTCATGACTAAATAATCAAGAATCAAAGTTTTCAAAATCGTTATTATTATTAATTTATTATTTATTATAAGTTAAACACCGAAAAGAAGCAGCTGTCATTACATTTTGATTCAAATGCTGCTAAATTGTGGTCGACAATAGGTGACATCCCTTTTTTTCAACTGCGCCCCGTACATATGTACCTATGTGTACTTATGTACGTATGTGGAGAAAATATGTGTAATACAAAAATAGAAATGTACTGAGATGTACTGTATAGTGGAAGGAAAGGACAGTTATAACGATAAAGGTTAATCAGAAGCCCTTCTGACATTTGTAGTACCGGTGTGGGCATGCACCCCACTAAAGAAGCCATGGCCAGTTAATAATGTTACCTGAATTGTAATGGTGCCCTTAATAAACTTTAACCGCTCTGTGTCCTCTGTTCTTCCTGTCTGCCTTTTCCTCTGGAAGTTGAGTACTTTCTGAATGAATTTTTCTGATGGCATTTAGTGAAGTACACACTAACAGGCTGGAGCTCAGACTAGAGGCTCCAAGCCCCCCTGCGACCCTGCACAGGATGGATGTTTTTTTTTTTATTGTTGTTGTAACATTTCCTTTCAAATTTGTTTATGTTTGCAACTGATGCTGACAAAACCAATACCAGGCACAGCATGGAATAAATACTGTCATTAAAAACTTGAATCATATGAAGATCTCAGCATTGGGTGTGATATGACAATGAGGTTTTTTTTTTTTTATTACATATCACACATGTACAGTTTCCCTACAGTCACGTAATTTAAGGTAATTTTCTAGCGGCTCTCTGCCTTCCCCACTGTGCCTTTAAGCAGGTGTTTGACATTGCTGGTCCTGCATCATTGTATGATTAATATACGCCGTGGGGGTGTCATTAGTCTATTGTATGCTGCTGTTTACGAGCTTCTTTAAAAACATTATTGGAAGGAATATTTTTTGCCAAAAATCTTTGTTGCCACCGACAAATTTGTGTAGGGGCAAAAAGACACCCTGTGGTGTAGGCCCCACCGGCTGCTAGTGTAACCACAGAGAACATTAAGTATTGGTAGAATGTACATGTGCAAAACAGAGACACAATGATTCAGATGCTGTATTCTGGTCTACAAGCAGAAAATGGAGATAATAAGCCCTCTAGAGTCAATTAATGTGTAACAATGTAACTCCAAGTGTTTTTACATTTGTCAATATATAAAGTTTTATCACCTGATACATTTCACGTGATTTAAGATATTAGATAGATAGATAGATAATGTATTGTCCTCGGTTAGTGGAAATTTGTTTCCAAAGCCTGTACACACATAAGAACAATTAAGGAAGAAAACCCAGCCACAAGAACCACAATAAAGTCACAAGAACATGAGTATTATTGCTACAGTTTGTTGAGGGCAGTTATGGCAGAGGGCACAAAGATCTTGCTGTAGAATGTAGAATTTTTGTGGCCGGATGGGAGTAGAGCGAAGCGAATCCAAGAGTGGGTGTCTGCCTCTTACATGAAACGCCTCAAACAAAGTCATTTCCAATTCAGTTTTTAATGTTTGCACCAGCATGTTGTGACTCTGAACCAGTATCATAGCAACTCACAAAGGAGGAAAATCAGTAAAGACGGCATTACACAGAGGGCACTGAATGTCCAAAATGTGCTATTATGAAGTAGACACTGATTTGGTTAACAACTGATATCTTTATGTTCACTCCTCTCTGATATGTCCAGTGCTGTATCTGTATTCTGTAGGAGCTGGCCAGGTAAATACTTTAGCCTGCGTGTATTACATCCCTGTACATGCAACAATTAAAGGGGTCTTGGTGCATGTTACCATGAAAGAGGAAAAATAAAAAAGCCACTTCAATTGTATTTTTTTGATGGAAGGTTATTTTTGTTTTTTAGTCTGAATAATTGTAACTGTAAAATATGAATACAGTTAATGTATTCATAATTACATGATAACTGGAAATAGGCCACGCATGCTTTGAACTACGGAGAACACAGTGTAGTGTTCCTACTTTGTTTCTTTACAGTTTACTGATTTTCAATGAGTTATTCATGGGTTAGCTCTACAGAGAAATCCCTAAATTATTCTAAATTATTTCTATACTGTAGCACTATTACCTTATGTGTTCCTACTGTTCATGGATCAGCCTATGGAGAAACACTGCAAATCACACGTGTATTTTATGTTGAGCAGGTCCAGCATGTCACATGAATGGTGCAATGTAAAAACTAAAATGGTGAATGTTTAATCAGAATCTGATTCAGACAGCTCTCTCAACCGCAACTCTCAGATGGCTCAGGGAACATATGAGGAGTGTTTGTTGTGAACACATTAATTCAAACATTTTTGTCCTACAAACATTCACCTCCATGTGTTCTCGTTTGCTTAGTTTTATCAACTTAAAATAACAAGTGAACTAGTGGCATGAATTATTATTATTTCTGGATTGTGCTGCCAACGTAACGATAATAGTCGAGGGTACAAAAATAATTTGTCCCTCCAACTAATTCCCAATTTTTTATAACAACTAATATCAAGTTCTCCTTACAACTATTCAGAGTATTTACAACTAATTACCAAGTTTTTATAATAACTAATATCAACTGGCAACAATTATAATTTTTTTTTTGACACAACATGAAATAACATTTTTTTTTAAATTAAAAACCTTTTTTACAGTGTAGTCATTCAATATCATACCTCTGACAGAGCAATTGGCCGACCATGGAGGAATGGTGTTGCGTCTCTGGTAGAAAAGAATGTAGGCTCCTCTGGTGCATACTTCTTCCTCTGGCACCAAGTCTACGCTGCTGTCATCATAGCTATACCACTGTCCGTCCACTGAATTCCGACAGTAAGCTGGATTATAAAATGACAACAAGTATGAACAATGGACACCAGGACTTACGTAACTTAATGGCAGTTATGAGAAAGTGCTCACATCAAGTCAAGCAATACTTCAGTTCCGCTGCATGTATAATACATGAAATAATTCATAGCTAAGAAATCCACCTACATTGTCATTGGGATTGTTGAAGCATGCCTCATCATTTAAAGTGTACAACACATTAAATAAGTAAACCCAATCTGCTTTACATATAAAAAAAAAAAACACTGTGTCCTTGTTATTATAGTGCATAAGGCTCCCATTTCCACCTCCATGCCATGAAAGACCCAGAGACAGGATGCAATTGCCAAGCAAGCTGTCACGGAGACAACTGCTTTACCCTCCTCATCTCCTGCTGTCTCCAATTCTCCTACTAGTTGCAGTGCTGTGTGTCCTTTCCAACCATCCCCTGCAATTACAGACCTTTGCCTCACCAGTGTGTCAAGGTTTCCATCCTGCCAGTCATCTGAACACATCACCTGCATACCGGCCAGTGTGTCCCAAAAGCTGAAGGAATGTAATAGACTAGAGACAGAAATAACTCTGCCTCAGAATATGGCAGGAAGGGGTTTCATTTTTAAATCCACCTCATTCTGTTAAATTATTTTGTTATTATTGTAATTTTATAAGCCGGTTGATGTAAAATAATATGAAAAAGCATCTGAACGTGTGTGGCGGCCACCTATTAGGATAAGCAAAGAGCTGACCTCATTAGTGTGGGAAATCCTCCACACCGGCAGTTTGAGGCACTGTTGGCAATTACTGAAAATACATCACATATGTAGGGACCTATTAGACTACTTGCAATTACTGCCTGTGTGGGAAGGACCAGAGTTCATTGGCCAGTGTTTCGAGGTCATTAGAGACCCACATCGTCAAAGAGTTGTATCCAACGGACACTTTTTATTCAAATTTAAAAAAAAAAAATCTGTGTCCCATAATTAAGTCTAAGAGAAACTGGGATCATCCTGTTGGAAAAATATAGTCAGGATGTGCTAAAAATGAGTTGATATGACTAAAACTGAAAATGCAGCAGCAGTGCAGCAGACTGATGTGTTGTACATCATTTACAGGATCAGCAAATTAACAAATAATAGACAGGAACTGAAATCATCAAAAGCAACTTAGATTGGCTAAAAGTAACTATAAAGTCCCATCTGAAAATTATTTGAGAATGTGTGTTAAAATGCTGGCCTGATCAACAGTCAAAAATACAGCCAATGGAAAAAACATAGTTAATAGGTATTCAGTGGGGTGAAGTAAAGGACAGTAAACAAATGCTCATATTTGTAAAAGTGTATTCACCAGATGTTAGTATTTTTAGCTGATATTAATATATCAATTTATTTTCTGTCAACTCACCAGATGTTAGTATTTTTAGCTGATATTAATATATACATTTATTTTCTGTCAACGAATCAACTAATAGATTAATTGTTTAAGCACGTTCGTTTATTTGACAATGTCGCAAAGAAAACCTTAAAACAAAAAGTTACTACATCGTAAATAATGTATTTTACCACCCAATTCCATACCAGTATAATGTCCTCCGTGCATTCCTCCATGGTGGTTACACACAGCGTAGAGATCGTACAGATAGTCGAGGGGGAGGATCATGTCAGCAGGTTGGTGGTGTTGGCCTGAAGCCTGCTTCCAGGGCGGTGGCCAGGCCCCTGAGTTGAGGTTCCTCATACTCTGACTCCTCTTTACCACATGGGGGGCCATGTCCAAACCAGTCAGGGGGAAACGCACCAGGGTTGACAGCTTGTTCCTCCGCTCGCCAACCTGTTTCAACATTTCATTGTATTCATACATACAGTACACATATGTGCAGAGGAGTGGATTTAAAAGAATTCAAAACTAAAATTGGATAAACAGCAATGAAAATATTGGTGCAGCAAATAAAAAAACAAAACTTGCTTGATATAAAACACTAATACAAATTACAGTTTTTAAGTAATATCACATCAAAGACTCAATGGGAAGAAAACTAGCTGCACATGTGTCTAAAGCTAAAACTTTCAATCACGTTCATGGCCACTGTCACAACAGGATCTTTGCATTATTGAAAGATTCAAGAATCCGATTGAAACCATTAAGAAGTGCAGCAGCAGTTTCCTGTGCAATGTAATTAATTATAGATTTCCCCTTCGAATTATTTTTTAATATTGAAGCCCCGTATCATGATGGAAGGTTTTGCATACACCCGACCTCATATATATATATATATATATATATATATATATATATATATATATATATATATATATATATATATATATATATATATATATATATATGCCTCTTCTGGGGAGCTGGGGGAGGAGCGAGGGGTGGATCTGAAAGACAACCCGAGGACACTATGCACGGGCACCATGGTAGAACATTGTCAATCATAAGGTAGCCTTCTTTTTGCACCATTGGCCAATATAAAGAATGCAGGTTTAATGCACTTCCGCATTGTCTTCACTTTTCAGGCCCAGAGGTTTCCACTTGCTTTTTACTTAATGTCTATAGAGGTCGCGTAATGGCAGCAGGATGTTAGCAGCACAGCAGCAGCTTTAGTCAGAAACGATTGAGATGGATGACGTGACTTAAACAGCACCTGTTAAACCTAACCCTGGGTCAAGACATTAATTGAGCATAACAATATCAAAATCCCAGACACAGGCTTTATCCTTAAATGTCTGCAGAATGTCCTGATTTGTTTTCTATGTCTGATGAATGTAGACTTCAGCCCTTGTTTACAGACAAAGTGTTTCACCTAGCTTTATGTATGATGTGTTAAAAGCAGTCTGTGCTTCAGATGAGCCCTACGTTATGTTTTATAGCTGTAATGCCTAAGGATTGTGCTTATTTGCTTTGAATACAAAGTTTGACAGTGTTTGACATGCATGGTGCAGGTGTGTTATATTTGTTTGCTCTAAGTATGTTATTTCTCTTGTTTGTTATGCTTGTAGTGTCTTGTAAGCCCATGCGGGCTGGGCACCTTTTGGTGAATGACGCTTTGAAAAACAAAATACTTAATTACAATAGCGTGAGGTACACTTTGTGCTTATGAACTGAAAACCAATTCGGAAGTAAATGGTCACGCACGCACGCACGCACGCACGCACGCACACACACAGGCAAGTTTCAGGTACATAGTTTCAGGTACATAGTTTCAGGTACATAGTTTCAGGCACATCAAACACAGCTGCTGAGTAAATCAACCACATTATGACAGACTAGATAATTAAGACCTATTAGATAGATGTTTATTTAGTGCAGCAGCACTACAAAAATAATTCCAGGAATAATCCATCCATCCATCCATCCATCTTCGTCCGCTTATCCGGTATCGGGTCACGGGGGTAGCAGCTCCAGCAGGGGACCCCAAACTTCCCTTTCCCGAGCCACATTAACCAGCTCCGACTGGGGGATCCCGAGGCGTTCCCAGGCCAGGTTGGAGATATAATCCCTCCACCTAGTCCTGGGTCTTCCCCGAGGCCTCCTCCCAGCTGGACGTACCTGGAACACCTCCCTAGGGAGGCGCCCAGGGGGCATCCTTACCAGATGCCCGAACCACCTCAACTGGCTCCTTTCGACGCGAAGGAGCAGCGGCTCTACTCCGATCTCCTTACGAATGACTGAGCTTCTCACCCTATCTCTAAGGGAGACGCCAGCTACCCTCCTGAGGAAACCCATTTCGGATGCTTGTACCTTGGATCTTGTTCTTTCGGTCATGACCCAGCCTTCATGACCATAGGTGAGGGTAGGAACAAAAACTGACCGGTAGATTGAGAGCTTTGCCTTCTGGCTCAGCTCTCTTTTCATAACAACTGTGCGATAAATTGAATGTAATACCGCACCCGCTGCGCCGATTCTCCGACCAATCTCCCGCTCCATTGTGCCCTCACTCGCGAACAAGACCCCAAGGTATTTGAACTCCTTCACTTGGGGTAAGGACTCATTCCCTACCTGGAGAAGGCACTCCATCGGTTTCCTGCTGAGAACCATGGCCTCCGATTTAGAGGTGCTGATCCTCATCCCAGCCGCTTCACACTCGGCCGCGAACTGATCCAGTGAGTGCTGAAGGTCACAGGCCGATGATGCCATCAGGACCACATCATCTGCAAAAAGCAGCGATGAGATCCCCAGCCCACCGAACTGCAACCCCTCTCCACCCCGACTACGCCTCAATATCCTGTCCATAAATACTACAAACAGGATTGGTGACAAAGCGCAGCCCTGGCGGAGGCCAACTCTCACCTGAAACGAGTCCGACTTACTGCCGAGAACCCGGACACAGCTCTCGCTTTGGTCGTACAGAGATTGGATGGCCCTGAGAAGGGACCCCCTCACCCCGTACTCCCGCAGCACCTCCCACAGTATCTCCCGGGGCACCCGGTCATACGCCTTCTCCAGATCCACAAAACACATGTAGACCGGTTGGGCATACTCACAGGCTCCCTCCAGTGTGATACCCCTGTAATTGGCACACACCCTCTGGTCCCCCTTTTTAAAAAGGAGAACCACCACCCCGGTCTGCCACTCCTTAGGCACCGTCCCAAGACAACCCCTCCACACCCAGAGCTTTAAGCATTTCTGGACAGATCTCATCAATCCCTGGGGCTTTGCCACTGTGGAGTTGTTTAACTACCTCAGCAACTTCCACCAGGGAAATTGACGACAATCCCCCATCATCCTCCAGCTCTGCCTCTACCATAGAGGGCGTATTAGTTGGATTTAGGAGTTCCTCAAAGTGCTCCTTCCACCGACCTATTACCTCCTCAGTTGAGGTCAACAGTGTCCCATCCTTACTGTACACAGCTTGGATAGTTCGCCGCTTCCCCCTCCTGAGGTGGCGAACGGTTTTCCAGAAGCACCTTGGTGCCGACCGAAAGTCCTTCTCCATGTCTTCTCCGAACTTCTCCCACAACCGCTGCTTTGCCTCTTTCACGGCAGAAGCTGCAGCCCTTCGGGCCCTTCGGTACCTTGCAACTGCCTCCGGAGTCCTCTGGGATAACATATCCCGGAAAGCCTCCTTCTTCAGTCGGACGGCTTCCCTGACCACCGGTGTCTACCACGGTGTTCGTGGGTTACCGCCCTTTGAGGCACCTAAGACCCTAAGACCACAGCTCCTCACCGCAGCTTCAGCAATGGAAACTTTGAACATTGTCCACTCGGGTTCAATGCCCCCAGCCTCCACAGGGATGCACGAAAAGCTCCGCCGGAGGTGTGAGTTGAAAGTCTGTCGGACTCCAGACGTTCCCAATTTACCCGCACTACCCGTTTGGGCTTACCAGGTCTGTCCAGAGTCTTCCCCCACCCCCTGACCCAACTCACCACCAGATGGTGATCGGTTGACAGCTCCGCCCCTCTCTTCACCCGAGTGTCCAAAACATACAGCCTCAGATCAGATGAAACGATTATAAAATCGATCATTGACCTTTGGCCTAGGGCGCTCTGGTACCAAGTACACATAGACACCCTTATAGACAATCCATGACTAGCACAGAAGTCCAACAACAAACAACCAGGAATAATAATATTTATTATTTGGTCTAGAAAGGCACTAGAGAGCCTAAACATGAGTGCGTATGAATGTGAGTATGTGTTATGTGTTAACTTCCTCCCCTGAACATAACGGGATGGGTGCGCTTGAGGCAACACTGTTTTATCATACAGCGGTTACGTCTCCCGTCATCTATGGAGACATAGAACTGAACTACTATTCTGCCTGAGACAGGTTAGTCCCTACTGCTGTTATGTTGGACACTGACCTGAATGAGACCTGGGGTACCACTGTCTCAAATTACATAGCATGAGTTCGTAAGCTGGAAATTCCACCACAATTAAACACTAAAACAATTATTACAGTAATAATAATATTTATTTGGTCTAGAGAGGCACTTAAGCCAAACAGGACAAAAGGCAGCTATTACATGTAGATGTCCCTGTTGGCATGTGGGGATACTAATGAGCTCCCTGTTAATGCTATTACTGTATGATTGCATGAGTTTGTTCCAGAGAATGAGAGGGTGGCCTAAATATGATTGTGTATTGCAGGCATTGTTGGTGCTTATAAGTTTTAAGTTAAAACCTTTTTCAGACAGTTTGGCTTGTCAAAGTAGGAAAAGCACAGGTGTTACAAACATTAACTATAATATAATAATAGAATTCAGTCATCTTTAGTTTTATTATTCACACCTGTGCTTTTCCCTACTGTGATGTGTCAAAACATGTCTACTTATAGTGTGCATTGGGAAACAGCTTTAAAGAAGGCTACACCTGGAGAGACTACTGGGAGGCTTCGATGCTCACATTGGTCTCCATCCGACAATACAGAATGGTGAGGGTAAAGATTGGTTTATTTTACCAAGGGTGCGGTGTAGCTGACCTGTATACAGCCGAGCAGTGAGGATAAAATCCTGAACATGACAGTCATGCCGTCTGGGGAGGAGGCAGCACAGTGAGATGTATTTTTGTGTGTCTTGGGTGGGAAGCAGCAGTGGCTGACATGCTGCAGGTAATTACTGTTATGGAAAAACTCAGGAGCAGCACAGCTCATATTCACATATGTGAAGAAGGTTTGGGACACTTTGATGCCTTACACAGAAGCATTTAATAAAATCTCGATTGAGGATAATTTAGGATTAAACAGCAAAGTGTAGTGCCATCCCAACTTCTGAAATTCCTCTTCTCCTGTACAGTAGGTGTATTTAAACTCATGCTGGAGGCGTTAAATTTAGCTGAACCTTCAATGTACACAAAGATATTGCCGGCGCCGTAAACACAAACGCTTACCTAAATCATGAACCCAAGCACCTCAGCACAGACTGAAAACAATGTCAGCCTGACCATACTGCAGTAGAGCCTAAACTTAGGTGTGTGCGTATGAAAGTTAGTATGTGTTATGTGTTAACTTCCTCCCCTGAACATGGCGGGATGGGTGTGCTTGAGGCTGCACTGTTTTTATCATACAGCTGTTACGTCTCCCGTCATCTATGGAGACACAGAATTGAACTACTACTCTGCCTGAAACAGATTAGTCCCTATTGCTGTTATGTTGGACACTGACCTGAATGAGACCTGGGGTACCACTGTCTCAAATTACATAGCATGAGTTCGTAAGCTGGAAATTCCACCACAATTAAACACTAAAAACAATTATTACAGTAATAATAATATTTATTTGGTCTAGAGAGGCACTTAAGCCAAACAGGACAAAAGGCAGCTACTACATGTAGATGTCCCTGTTGGCATGTGGGGATACTAATGAGCTCCCTGTTAATGCTATTACTGTATGATTGCATGAGTTTGTTCCAGAGAATGAGAGGGTGGCCTAAATATGATTGTGTATTGCAGGCATTGTTGGTGCTTATAAGTTTTAAGTTAAAACCTTTTTTCAGACAGTTTGGCTTGTCAAAGTAGGAAAAGCACAGGTGTTACAAACATTAACTATAATATAATAATAGAATTCAGTCATCTTTAGTTTTATTATTCACACCTGTGCTTTTCCCTACTGTGATGTGTCAAAACATGTCTACTTATAGTGTGCATTGGGAAACAGCTTTAAAGAAGGCTACACCTGGAGAGACTACTGGGAGGCTTCGATGCTCACATTGGTCTCCATCCGACAATACAGAATGGTGAGGGTAAAGATTGGTTTATTTTACCAAGGGTGCGGTGTAGCTGACCTGTATACAGCCGAGCAGTGAGGATAAAATCCTGAACATGACAGTCATGCCGTCTGGGGAGGAGGCAGCACAGTGAGATGTATTTTTGTGTGTCTTGGGTGGGAAGCAGCAGTGGCTGACATGCTGCAGGTAATTACTGTTATGGAAAAACTCAGGAGCAGCACAGCTCATATTCACATATGTGAAGAAGGTTTGGGACACTTTGATGCCTTACACAGAAGCATTTAATAAAATCTCGATTGAGGATAATTTAGGATTAAACAGCAAAGTGTAGTGCCATCCCAACTTCTGAAATTCCTCTTCTCCTGTACAGTAGGTGTATTTAAACTCATGCTGGAGGCGTTAAATTTAGCTGAACCTTCAATGTACACAAAGATATTGCCGGCGCCGTAAACACAAACGCTTACCTAAATCATGAACCCAAGCACCTCAGCACAGACTGAAAACAATGTCAGCCTGACCATACTGCAGTAGAGCCTAAACTTAGGTGTGTGCGTATGAAAGTTAGTATGTGTTATGTGTTAACTTCCTCCCCTGAACATGGCGGGATGGGAGTGCTTGAGGCTGCACTGTCATACAGCTGTTATGTCATCTATGGAGACACAGAATTGAACTACTACTCTGCCTGAAACAGATTAGTCCCTATTGCTGTTATGTTGGACACTGACCTGAATGAGACCTGGGGTACCACTGTCTCAAATTACATAGCATGAGTTCGTAAGCTGGAAATTCCACCACAATTACTGATTGATAATCATGTTTCTTTATCGTCCTGCTGTGTGGCAGGACATCTCTCTCTCTACAAAGATGACCAGGAGAATGTTTCTCATTCATCTCGGTTGTATACAGCATTCAATGCACTCCCACGCCTCCAGACAGAGACAAACGTGTTACCAGTCATATAGAGGATATGTGGGATTGATCCCTTTCTTATTTCCCCAGCTGAGGTCACTGAGGTTGTTACAAGATACTGGGGGTGTACAATCACCTATTTTTACAAAAACGTCTACTACGGAGCCATAACGTGAGATACAAGGTAATGGAGCCTTTTATACATTGTCGTGTTTCTTTAGAAATAAACAATGGACAAATAAAGTATTTAAACGCTTCAGATGTAAAGTTATTCACTGTCAAAGTGACGTCAAAATGAATGGCAGTCAATGGAATGCTAACGGCGGGTGAGTGCTTGTTAGAATCAAAATGGCGCCGTAGGAGGTACGTGTTGTGGAGAGAAGCTTACCCCCTTGGACAGAACGCAGCAGCAAACCACATCCAACTTCACATGTAACGTCAAATACAACTTCATAGTTAACTTGTTTGAGTGATGTTTGAGTTGTAAATAAATCTTCCTGGATCTCAAAGTCAGACATCTCTGGTTCAAGTTCTTACCGGATACCCTACACCAGATCAGTGTTTCAGTAGCCAGTTTTCAGTAGTTTTTACACATACAGAAAGCATGGACATCATTCTAATAATCTTAAAGTTTCAACTTTCTTAAAGCTGCATTCATTGATTTTTTTTGGAGGGGGCACTTAGGGGCAGCAGAACCAGCTTTATACACAATATTTACTTTTTTTTTTTTTTTTTACGTGTAAACTTGCTATGGGAGTTGTGTTAACAAACAATTGCCTTTTCACATATATACAGCAAACCTGGAAACACATCAGCATTCAACACTCTTCTTGTCTGCACCAACACCTAGGAAAATATCTGGCTCAATGTTCAACTATGTTCACCAACTAGTCACTAAATGTTTGGTGCTGGTAAGGTACAGTGGGTTTATTAGAGCTTTTTTTTGCTGAAGCTATCTGACCCAAAACATTACATTGTCACTACGAGTGACCCCTTTCTCATTACACATACACCAGTCATATGATCAATTGTTAATTGAAAAGTACTGATTCATGTAGCTTTAAGTTATAAATTATTCATTGCAAGTTTTACTAGAGTACCTGTCTTCCCCAGAGGCCACTTTATGGCTCACCTACCTGTCTGAAGCGCTTGAGATGGAGGATAAGTATGTCAGGGAGAGTCCACAGGCTCATCTTCACCATGCCCTGCTGAAGCTGCTTACAGTGGGGGCACTTCCAGGCATCATCTGGGGCAAGCTGGAATCAGTCAATGAACCAATTAATTACATGGTTATCCATTCAAAACAAATTGGAAGTCAAAATGTAACATGTTTATACATATATGTGGTCATTTTATCATTTGGGGTGGCAGTAGCTCAGTGTGTAAGGAGTTGGGTTGGGAACCGGAGGGTTGCTAGTTTAAGTAATATGGACCAAAGTATGGTGGTGGACTGGTAGCTGGAGAGGTGCCAGTTCACCTCCTGGGCACTGCCAAGATACTCTTGAGCAAGGCACCGAACCCCCAATTGCTGGGGGCGCCTGTCCATCGACAGCTGCAGCCCCCTCACTCTGACATCTTTCCATTAGTGTACTTTTTAGTGTATAGGTACTGTGTGTTCTAACAACAGAATGAAAACATTGTAATTTCCCGTGAGGGATTAATAAAGTATACATTATTATTATGTAATGTCACATGTTTACTTCAGATGATCTGTCCTTATATGGAAGCAGGTGTTATTAATCTGTTTTTCATTAACTCTGCCCTGATCTGAACCCTGGGGGGATCAAAACTTGTCTGCATTCTCTTTTGTTTTTAGCCTTGTGTCCTTGTTCTACTTATGTTATGAGTGCCTGAAAATGTTTACTTTCCCTTCCATTCTTCGAGTTTTTCATCTTCCAAAAGAAAAAGAAGCACATCAGTATCCTGAAACTCAAAGTTGACTCCTACTTGGAGTCCTACTTCACCATAATACAAGGCATCGAACGCAAACTTTAAGCTATGCATTAGGTCTTTGCTGCCTCTGCTTGCTTTATGGTTTAAGATCTTCTATATTGCAGACTGAGGATTCTAGAGAATAAAGTGCAAGGGTTACCTGTGTGACTGACATCTCAAAGACATCTTCCCACCACTTATGCTTGTGAAGTATGGATCTGACACAGGAGCCCAGTATTTTGCACTTCACACAGCTCAGAGGTTGACTTTAACATAAAGATTCTATTAAAATGAAATCCTCCCGGGCGCCTGGATAGCTCAGTTGGTAGAGTGGGTGCCCAAATATAGAGGTTTACTCCTCGACGCAGCGGGCTCGGGTTCGACTCCATTGTCCATTGACTCCGATGTCATTCCCCCTCTCTCTCTCCCCTTTCATGTCTTCTGCTGTCCTATCAAAATAAAGGCTGAAAATGCCCAAAAGAAATCTTTAAAATGAAATCATCCTGGTCATGACTATAGCCCTTTGTTATAGCAAAATCCCACTTATATCATTTGTCAGTTAACACCAGTCCGTTGTTACTATAGTTACAGGCACTGCTTCAAGGACATATTGTTCCCCTTTCAAAACTCTATGCCTTGCTCCCAAAAGTGCTGTTTAAGATGTTTTGAGTCTGCTTAATGACATGAGATCAGGAAATGAAATGTCCTGGTGTCATGTTGATGCGTCATTTAACAAAACATAATTAGTGCAGGAGAAGAACCTGCTGTAGCTTTATGATCCTGTCCGTCAGCATCAAATTGCTGCTTTGGTGTGCTGTGAGTTTCCAGGGGCAGAGGAGTCGCTTCCTGCAACTCTACTACAATAATCACTGAAATGAATACTTGTTCTACTATGTTCCTGATGAGAAAATATTTGTCAAATATATATATATATATATATTTGTCAAATATATATATATATATATATATATATGTCAAATATATATATATATATATATTACAATATTGTCTTATTCATAATTCCTTCCACATAAAGCACTCTCAAGTGTCATCTAAAGTGACAACAGTTACTGATGAATGTCTGCACAGCTGGATCACATGTTGTTCATGGTCTTCCGTAGCATATAGTTGTCTTAGAGTTCCCTATTTGTACAGATAATGCGATGCACTGATTCACGGTTAGTGCTGTTGTACCAATGTCCTGCCTCATTTCAAAATACAATAGGAAATGTCAGCCTCTGCATGATGCCTCTTTTAACGAACATTGCAAGCATTCACACATGCACAACAAATAGATCAGTCAACTAAAAATACCAATGGCTTTTGTCTGCAGAGCTCAATGACACAGGTTTGCAACAATAGTGTGGCTTGTTTATAATTTCAAAAAAGAATAGGCAAATAAAAAAACAACATGCACACAGTGTAAGCTATTTTTACCCCCCAGGAAGCTTTGACCTTCTGATATTTTAATCTGCATTTGTAGATTTTTTGCTTTGACTTTAACTGCCTGCTTGCCAAGCTTTACCTGTTGAATTCATTAAATCAAACTGAAATGCAACGTTTATTTTAACTGGAGTAGATTCAGTGAGCACAAATGCTTTTATCCAGAAAACCAAAGTTCCACAGACACAGTTAAGAGACATTTAGAGAAGTGGTTTGAAGATGTTCTTTTGCACTCCACCATCTATGGGAAACCAACCTCCCGTAACACTATACTTCATGCAAAGAACTGTCATTCAAAGCATCTTAAAGAAAATATACCTTACGGTCAATGTCAAAGAGTGAGGAGAATTTGTGATGAAAATTGTGTTTTTGATCTTAAAGCTGAAGAAATGGAAAGCCAATTTATCCAAAGAGGGTATGAGAAAACAGTGGTTCAAAAGGCTAAAGATAAAGCGAGGGGCCTACAATGACATACCCTCCTACAAAAGCGGATATCCAGACAGGATAAGGAGAGAGTGTTTTCTCTACAAAATTTAGTAAAGAGGCCATCACATAAAAAATATAATCAGGAAAAATTTAAACATGCTGCAATGTGATCTCTCAACACAACACATCTTCTCAGAGCCTCCTATTTTTAGTTAAATGTCAACCTACCCTGAGTGATAAGCTTGTACATAGCTACCAACCTGCAGACCCTAAAACTACCTGGCTCCCTCCAAAACCTTGTGGAAGTTTTCAGTGTTGTCACTGTAATCACTGCTCTAATGTGTCACAATGCAAAAGCTTTTAGGATATCCATGGAGATAAAAACAATGAAATAAGACACTTCATCAATTGTAAGACAACCTATGTCATTTAAAAATTGTGTTTTATATCGGTAGAACTAAACGCAGACTATAAGACAGACTGTCAGAACATAAATATTCTATTAAGACACAAAATGAGGACTATCCGATGGCTAGACATTTAAAGCTTTAGTGCGTAACTTTTTGATATTAATGAACGTCTGTTACATTCAAGCCACTGCCAAATGAGTTGCTACAAAGCTAATTAAGACTATCAGCTCCACACAACTCTCTCTGTATTTCTCAGTATGGCTATGTTCAGAAGATTGTGTCGTCCAGCGACTTTCGCGCGCAGAAACTCAAGTGAAGATAATTATCTCTTCTGAAGAGTCCATCATGTTTTTTTAATCCTCCGCGTCCTCCATGGCTACTAGCAACTGTGTGGAGGAGAGGTGGGGGCTGTGCATGACAGTGTTGTTGTCATTACTTAGAATTCCTTATGGGGGCGACAGAAACTACGCACTATAGCTTTAAAAAGATAAAATAAATAACAGCAACCCATCTATCCTGAAAGCTATTGGCATAGACCATATCCCAGGAACAATACGTGGAGGTTATGGGACCAAACAGCTCAACCAAACTGAAAAATGGCCTCAGGAAGGAACTTGTTTTGGTGGAACATGTGTATGTTCAAAGGTTGTTTTAGTTGTGCAACAGAAAACTCAGATTGGCCAGATAGTCTAGCTAGCTGTCTGGATTTACCCTGCAGAGATCTGAGGAGCAGTTAACTATAGTCCTCATAAATCGACCGGAGTTTAGAATGCCAACACAAACAAAACGGAAGGTGACGGACATCCGGTGGAATTTCCGGCAGCATCTGGTATTATGCAAAATATTTGTCTGGTCTTTGGGGGAAATTTGCCATTATGTTTTTGAATGAATGAATGTTCTTTTATTGTATCTCTTTATTGTTTGTTTGTAAGGCCAAAACTAACAATAAAAAAAAAGAAAAAAAAAGAAATATATATATATATATATATATATCTCTCTCTCTCTATATATATATATATATATATATATATATATATATATATATATATATCTCTCTCTCTATATATATATATATATATATATTTTACAGATTTTGCTTTTGCCTAATATAGATTATGTGATGTCAGTTTTAGTTTGTGTCCTTATAGGTCATAGTAGTATACCATAGTAATATTATGTGGTGTCCTTTCATTCTAATTTGCTGTACATATCCTTAGGCTGTGTATTTTATCTAAAGAGTTCTTCAATCAAACACAAAGTGTACCAATCAAAATTTGTGACAAAAAACTTAATAGAAAAGGAAGGAAGGAATCATAAGTAAGTTGTTAACGCTCAAATCTTCAATTTCTCGATTAATTAAATTGCACCAGGAATATTGTTTCATGAGAGGAATACATAGTAAGATATCTCTAGACTTTGGCTGATATACTAACACAGGATTTAGAGGAGCCAACGCACAGCAGCGGAGTTACTTATTAAACTGCCATTCTTCTAAACTGGCTCATTTCAGCCAGTACATGTACTGTAAATGGTGATGTTACATTCCATAACCTCACAGTGAGCAGGGTTATCTTCTCTACCTCCTACGGCATTTAAATTTGTTTACTTTAGGCATGATTAATCACTGTACTCTGGGCTCTGTGTGTGGAACATGTTACATGGGACAAATGCAGGGCTTACTGCTGCAAATAACTTAAATCCCTTTTTTTCTTCAGTAGAGAAACAATGGTATTATGCTTCATGTAAACGTCTTTAGCAGTGTGGTTCCATCTCCCCTGAATCAGTCTCTACTCAAACCAAGATTCAGATACAGTATTACATTTAAAAACATTGGGTAGATTAGCGTTGTTGTGATATGTCCTATTGTATCTCACATGGTAACTTAAAAAGAGTCCAGACACTACTTACTATATGTTAGGTGATGACTTCATTATAATCATTTGTCAACTTCCAATGGAATTGTCTTGTGATGATATAATCATTGTAGTGATCTTAGTAATTCATTTGGTGTTATCATAACTCATAGAAATGATGGCATCTATAAAAAAAAAAAGATGCAAGTTGTAATAAACCATTATTATACTGTGTAACACAGTCTGTGCCAACACTGCTTATAATGTACACACAGAGGGTTTGTATATAATTAAGAAAAGCTGGGACACTTGTCGGAATTGTTTACATCAACTTTCAAGGCTCAATTCACTGCATTTCACTGCTGCAGAACAGCTGCACTCTAAGTTCTTTTACATTATTTTTCAGTTGCTGGTAACTGAACTTATTTTTTATTGTAAATTTTGATTTCATATTTATATTAGGATTGATTTTTCAACTTTTGTTATACTTGTATGTTCTCTTACTGTGTATATTTGTGACTGCTGTGCTCCACAACACCAAGGCAAATTCCTTGTTATGTAAAAAACCTACTTGGCAATAAACCAGAAACTCACCCACTCTCATCTCTTGAAACTCTATTATATGCAATTTTACATACCATTTTTTTTCTTTGCCCCATTCACTCTGGCTAGAAAGAAGAATTCACTGCTGGTGAGGGAGTTAAGGCTAGAGAAATGTACACAGCAGGTGTATCAGTAGTATTTCACCATAAACTGTTCTCTTGAAAAACAAACATATTCATACTCATACTCGCATGCCAAAAATTATTTTTAAAAAAACAGAAGATTAAAAAAACAACGAAAGAAGACTAGTGATTAAGAAGAAGGTGAATTTCAGTTTTTTTCTTGCAATTTAGAATTTAGTCTGGTTTTTGGACAGGAGAGGACTCCAAGATAGACAGAGGACAGGTGGCAGGTGAGAATAACAATGTATGTAGTTCACTTGGTAGTTGTGTTGTATTTAGTCTCACCTGTTCTTCTTTGGTATACAGCTGAAAGCACTCGCCCAAGGTACAGCTATGCTGCTGCAGATGCTGCTGCTGCTGGCTCCTCACGCTCTCCGCATCCTTGACCACCTCCTCTTGGATGCTGCCAAAAAGACTGGAGCACACACAGACAGACAGACAGACAGACGTTTTTAAAAGAATCAAGAATCAATATCTCTACCTTGGAGGTGAATAAAAGGGTAAAAAGCATTAGTTGACAAAGGGAAGAAAAACTGTTACACTGGTTGTGTTTCACACACACACACACACACACACACACACACACACACACACAGGGCGTATTGTTTCCATTCAGCTGCAGATTTGTGTTTGCATTGTTTGGACCAGTGTGAGTCTTTATGTTTGTGCCATTTTCCAGACATGGACTGAATCATCGTGTGTTCTGGGAAATCGTGCAAATGGTAAAATGACACTGAGGATGACATCCACAACAGTTGTGTGTGTGTGTTCCGCTCATAACATGTTCTTCTTCATTATACAGTATATACTCCACTAGAGGTTATAATTGTCGTGCACAATGCTTACCATTCTTTAGTCTTGTTCTCCCACTCGATAACAACCTTCAGGTGGGGAGGTCCCCCAGGGCCGCAGAACTTCAGAGCTCTACAAAACAGTAGACAACTTTAAATACATCTATTTATCTTATGATCTTAGTTAAATCAGTCAGTAAGAAGTATTGCCTCATCTCCAAATGCCAGAAACCACAAAAGCGAGAGAGGCTGAAATCTGTGTTGCGAATAATGCTTGTTCTGGTGAAACCTAGACGTCTTTCTTTGAACACACACACACACACACACACACACACACACACACACACACACACACACACACACACACACACACACACACACACGTGAGACCTGGCTTCACATCATGCATTAATATGTAAAGTCATGTTTGTAATGCAGAGCTTTCCTTGACTGCTTTGATCTCAGGAGGAAAGATAAAAACAGCATTGGTATTCAAGAGCCAAACAGTGCTGACAGAGGGCCAAGGTAGATTTAATAATCTCCAAATTCTCGAGGCACAAGTGGGGAACATGACGGATCAATGATGGCAAATGTACCATGTCAAAATTCAAGTTTTTTTAAATTTGCAAAACATCTGTGATGGAATTATCTGAATGGAGACAGTCTGGAGATTTCCAGCATGGCTGATAATTCACTGACTCTTACTGTGAGTAGGTTCACTTCAACTTGAGAGTAGAACCCATGTCGTTGATGGTATTGTTCACTGTGAACATGTTTAATGCATAAATGTGTATGTTCTAAGCGTTACCACTAGATGTCAGGCTTACATAACATGTCAACAAATCCCAAAGGGGTTAAAGAACTCAATAATGCTAATATGGGGGGAGAGAGGCCGGAGTGTGCTACTGAAATAATTGTAGATATTTTCAGTGTTTAATTTTAACAAATAAAAAAATAATGTAATTGCCAATTAATTATATTACCTTATACTTTATTTAAATGGTGAATTATTAATTAATTTCAAAACTGAATTGCAAAATTCTTACTTTTTGTTATTCCAGTTACTAATGTGTCTGCCTATCATACCAGATTGCTGCCGACACATAACAGCTGGCCAATTAAACACTGTGGAATTACACGCATATTCTAGTGGCAAACTCCAGACTCTGCAACGTGCAGACAAACAACGTGTATTCAGTACCAAGGTGATTACACAGTAAGCTGACCATTTTGAAAATGTAAATAAATTCTATAATATAAAAAAAAACTTTGTACACTATACTAGTGCAGACTGTGGAGATGCAGTGGAACAGCTCTGGATATTCAGAAACCCATCTTCAGGCTTGTGTGAGATTGACAGGCTCATCTTATTTCTTGCGATTGCTTTTAGTGCTATACAACTTATGGGAGTTTTACTTTGATAGAAAATCATTCTCAATGAAAACTCTTCACAGTGCGATGATTATTATAATATATATATACTGAGAGCCACAAACCAAATAACATTCATCCCCAATGCAATGGGATGCTGGTAAAAGAGGTCTGAAAACCTTGGGACAAAAAATCTAAACCACCAGAATGGCTATTGAAAATTACAGATACACGGGACAATATCTTCTTGTGATTTGGAAGAACACACACACACACACACACACACACACACACACACACACACACACACACACTCAAATGACTAGCCGTATCTGGAAGGCAATCTAATTTCCTTAGCTCCTTTGTAGAAGGCCTGACCTTCACTGCAGCTCAGTAGAACAAGAGTAGAGATTTGTACTAAGCTCCTCAGCGGCATGCTCTTTATCACACAGGAAATAAAGGCCTTATCTTCAAACCGTCAAACGGAAATCACTATAGCTGCTCAGTCACTTGTAATCCTCTTAAGGTCCATTTCTTCTGAAAGAAACTGTAGCTTTTTGCATAATGCAGAAGATGACCTGTCTGCTATATGTTCTGAATGATATGATTATGATTATTTGTTTGTGTGCATACTACAGTATGTGTGCATATTACAATATGTAATTCATCAATGTGGCAGGGCCCTTAACTAGCTTTTTAGGTTTATTTTTACGTAATTATTGCATTTTTACCTGCGCCAAAGAGGTGTGTATGTTGTCGCCACCGATATTTATGAAACTTGGTGGAAGGGTAAGCATGGGCCAAGAAGAGCCCATTTCATTTTGGAGTCGATCCGATCACAGGGCGATACACAAATTATTTTTCACTTTTGTCAAGACTGCAAGATATAGCATGGCCTTGGCTCTCCGACTGCCCTTTTAGTTCTACATGCTTTTATGATTCCAATTTCAAGGACACATGGAACATATTAGTGTTTCAGCAGCATATGTGTTCTATAGGATGTGCATGTATGTGTGGACTGACTGTAGATCTATGTTGCCATAAATGTTATCGACCACACACACAAAAAAAAGAGTGTACATGTTTGGTATGCGTAGTTATACAGTACAGTACAATATGTTGTTTTTCTTTGTGTGAGTGTACATGTGTGTGTGTGTGTGTGTGTGTGTGTGTGTGTGTGTGTGTGTGTGTGTGTGTGCTTGTCTTACCTGTCAACTGCAGGGTGGTACAGTGGCCTGCTGTCCTTTGGGGACAGGTAGCTGTAGGCTGCCGATCCTCCCACTACTCTGATTTTGAACAGCACCCCAGCATTCTGCAGGGAGAGTAATACAGATTAGATAGATAAATAGATCATTTTATTAATCCTTTGCAGGAAATTACAGTGTCACAGCAGCTTCAAGACAGACATAACACCACACATATACTCAAATATATCCATACCAATAAGTTAAAAAATATAAATGAAGGAAAGTTATTTTTTGTGCATTATAGAGTGCACAAAAAACTGCTCCGACTTGCACATTGGTGCCATCAGTTTTTGACTGAAGGTGCTGCTGTTTATCACCTTCAGGAGGTGGATTGGGTGTGCTGGGTTGGTCAGTATTGATCCTAGTTTATTTAATGTTCTGGCCCCTGCCACCTGCTGGACCGTCTCTAGTTCATCCCCGACCACCGAGCCAGCCTTCTTGATGAGCTTGTCCACTCTGTTTCTGTCTGCTGTGCGAACGCCGTCTCCCCAACAGGCAGATTAGTATAGCTGTGACCATAAAGAGCTCCCTCTTGTATATAATTGTAGATATATCCGGAAAGACGTGTTACATTATAATCTCAAAGCTTGTATTTATCTGATCAATTTAAAATCAAAGCAATATTGATTTGGAACATTGCTTTTTATCCAGCATGCTCAAGCAGCAAGTTAATTGGCAGTGGTATGAATCAATGCCTTATAAATCAATGAAGACCCGACCCCGGATAAGCGGATTAAGATGGATGGATGGATGTTGACAACAATCACGTTGATGGCTTTCGCCAATTAACAAAATCATACTGGTAGAAAGAGTAATCAAGCACTACACAGAGTATGTGGATATTAAAATAATGCAAGATAATACCAAAGGGGTTAAGCCTACTATGTCTTTGGGGAAAACCCATTAAGAGTAATGACTAACTAACAGAAACAAAGCCGAGAAAACTAGACTACCAGACCTCCATCCTCAAAGCAATAAAACACAAAAGAAGACGACAGAAGACAACGGTGATCAGAGCTGCTTCAGTCTCCTCCTCCAGCTTCCTTACCTGAAGATTACAATCAATTTCCTTCTCCTTAACGTCCAACCAATGCAACTGTAATTCAAGCTCCTTTAACTTTATCCGTTCAGAGAGACCCACTTCCTCAACTTTGGGAGACGTAACCCCGCCCCCAACAGCTGATAGCACCCCCTGCTCTATCAAAGCAGATCCCAGCTGATCCCTAATCACCTGTTTCTTGCCATGCTTACTGATAACAATATCAAACCTGTCCGCAATGAGTTTCAGATTTTCTTTAGTGCACGCTTCAAACTTGCCCCACATTGGGCCACTAACAAAGTCCTCTATATCAAACTCCATCTTAGGCAAACCAGGCAGTAGTAACAATAATACAGAAACTCCCTACAACAGTAACAGCACTTACAACAACACCCCTCGGGAAGGCATCCCCACACAATGCCACAAACCATGTATCCACCAAATCAAAACCACACTCTAGCGTTTTACACACCAGACTGTTTGACGAGCCCCCAAATAGTTAAATTATTATAGAATATTGTATTTCTGTCTTTTTTATCACTAACAAATACATGTAAGAGCATTTTAAAGTTGCAGTTCATCAATGTGGAGCCAATCTTAGATACTTTGTATAACCATACAACTGGGTAGATTAGTAGTACTGCAATATATCATGAAAGCATATATGTTTTTTTTAATTTAAAATGAACTAAAATTGTAACTAAGTACCAGATAAATGTAGTGGTGTAAAAAGTACAATATTTCCCTCTGAGATGTAGTGCAGTTAAAGTATAAGTAAAAGTCGCAGAAAATAAATACTCAAGTAAAGTACACATATGTAAAATTGTACTTAAGCACAGTACTTGAATAAATGTACTTAGTTACGTTTCACCACTGTGTGTAATCAGATTAGAGTTTGGTACATTTTTAAAGGATTCACAAGCTTCTACAGGATGATCTGTGATCTGCCTTAAAGGGAGGATAGAATGCAAAACCGATTTTACCTTGTCATAGTTGAATAACGACAGTTTGGAGGGTAAATAGGACATACATAGAACCTCAAAATCCCACTGACACCTCTTTCCTCTGCAAATCTCACAATTTGAAACTGCCTCTGAAAACGGAATCTCAACAAAGCTAAAAGTTGACGTCAACTCCTCAACTCCTAGTCTTTGTCACGCCCCAACATTTGCATAGGCTACACCACTGACCTGAGATCAGGTCTTCTGAATCTAAGTCGCGCAGATCTCAGAAATGTTATACATTGTTCGTCTGCTTTTCCATCACTAAATTCACTTCTGAGACTTTTTTATGCGAGAAATCAACTATGTAAAGCTCAAATATGGGCCGTTCTACAAAAATTGATGGTTAATTGCAAATTTGGTAAGACAGTTTTGAACTTGAGGAGCTCCGCAATCTGCCGTGACAGGTGGCGGCTGCCGGCCGGGTTTGATGCCTTCCCTGTCGGCCTCTCCCCCTTCACAGATCCGCTGAGCTGGAGCTCTGACAGGATCTCACACACGAGCTGCACTGTGTACTTTAGAAAGAAGAAAGTTTGGAAGTTTTTCAAGGATATTGAAAATGAACCATGGTCGTAAATGCAGTGTTCCAGGCTGTACAACGGAATAGCCTACTGGCCCAGAGAAAAGTGTTTAGAACAAGTACAGTCAGGTCCATAAATATTGGGACATCGACACAATTCTAATCTTTTTGGCTCTATACACCACCACAATGGAGTTGAAATGAAACGAACAAGATGTGCTTTAACTGCAGACTTTCAGCTTTAATTTGAGGGTATTTACATTCAAATCAGGTGAACGGTGTAGGAATTACAACAGTTTGTATATGTGCCTCCCACTTTCTAAGGGACCAAAAGTAATGGGACAGATTAACAATCATAAATCAAACTTTCACTTTTTAATACTTGGTTGCAAATCCTTTGCATTCAATTACAGCCTGAAGTCTGGACGCATAGACATCACCAGACGCTGGATTTCATGCCTGGTGATGCTCTGCCAGGCCTCTACTGCAACTGTCTTCAGTTCCTGCTTGTTCTTGGGGCATTTTCCCTTCAGTTTTGTCTTCAGCAAGTGAAATGCATGCTCAATCGGATTCAGGTCAGGTGATTGACTTGGCCATTGCATAACATTCCACTTCTTTCCCTTAAAAAACTCTTTGGTTGCTTTCGCAGTATGCTTCGGGTCATTGTGCATCTGCACTGTGAAGCGCCGTCCAATGAGTTCTGAAGCATTTGGCTGAATATGAGCAGATAATATTGCCCGAAACACTTCAGAATTCATCCTGCTGCTTTTGTCAGCAGTCACATCATCAATAAATACAAGAGAAGCAGTTCCATTGGCAGCCATACATGCCCACGCCATGACACTACCACCACCATACTTCACTGATGAGGTGGTATGCTTTGGATCATGAGCAGTTCCTTTCCTTCTCCATACTCTTCTCTTCCCATCACTCTGGTACAAGTTGATCTTTGTCTCATCTGTCCATAGGATGTTGTTCCAGAAATGTGAAGGCTTTTTTAGATGTTGTTTGGCAAACTCTAATCTGGCCTTCTGGTTTTTGAGGCTCACCAATGGTTTACATCTTGTAGTGAACCCTCTGTATTCACTCTGGTGAAGTCTTCTCTTGATTGTTGACTTTGACACACATACACCTACCTCCTGGAGAGTGTTCTTGATTTGGCCAACTGTTGTGAAGGGTGTTTTCTTCACCAGGAAAGTATTCTTCGGTCATCCACCACAGTTGTTTTCCGTGGTCTTCCGGGTCTTTTGGTGTTGCTGAGCTCACCGGTGCGTTCTTTCTTTTTAAGAATGTTCCAAACAGTTGATTTGGCCACACCTAATGTTTTTGCTATCTCTCTGATGGGTTTGTTTAGATTTTTTCAGCCTAATGATGGCTTGCTTCACTGATAGTGACAGCTCTTTGGATCTCATATTGAGAGTTGACAGTAACAGATTCCAAATGCAAATAGCACACTTGAAATGAACTCTGGACCTTTTATCTGCTCCTTGTAAATGGGATAATGAGGGAATAACACACACCTGGCCATGGAACAGCTGAGCAGCCAATTGTCCCATTACTTTTGGTCCCTTAAAAAGTGGGAGGCACATATACAAACTGTTGTAATTCCTACACCGTTCACCTGATTTGGATGTAAATACCCTCAAATTAAAGCTGAAAGTCTGCAGTTGAAGCACATCTTGTTCGTTTCATTTCAACTCCATTGTGGTGGTGTATAGAGCCAAAAAGATTAGAATTGTGTCGATGTCCCAATATTTATGGACCTGACTGTATATCGGACGAGAGGGAGTTGTGGATCTAAACGCAGCGCCGCAGACGCACTGGCAGAGGACAGGCTTGCAGGGATTCACTCTCCGCTCCCCGCACTTACTAGCTACAAGGTGAGTTGTGATTCTTTTGTGGAGGTTTTTTATGTCCAAAGGGTAACGTTACAACAACACTAGTTATAATGAAAGTGTCGAAACTTTGCATTTGGTCTCGGCTGTTTTAGCTACCGCAGTTCGCTCCCGGGCATGTCTGGGCATGTAACAGTGTGTCTGTGTGTGTGCGCAGCTCTCAGTGTTTTTTGACGTCATTACGCAATCATTTGTATAAAGCTTAGTGGTTGTGTCAGCAAGGTAGATCGAAAGAAATAGAACTCTTTAGCCAAATAATCACAAATTCAATACAGGAATTTATTTTACCTTATAATTATTACTTAGGTAGCCTATCGTTGAAGTAAAAAAAAAAAAAATTCTACAAAGGGAGGGAAAAAGATCGATAAAGTATTATCAAAGAAGGCTGGCTTGCCCAGGTCCAGGCCAGCTCAGCAGCGTCTTTCTCCCGTAAATATTCATGAGCATATTTGGAAGAAAAGCTCTCGTTCCAAATAGAGCCATTACACAGGGATGCAGAAGGGCGAAAAAAAATAGCACCCGGGACATTTTCAGCCCAACCAATGTTATATACCCTATTAGGAGACCTTAAGGAACAGTGTGAAATACCCTATATAATCATTCTATCAACCCTTTAAAGGAGAGCTGTTAACCCCAGTGGGGAATTTGAGTGATTTGAGGACCCAAAATCTAAACCTACTGTATAGGGGTCTTTTGCGTGAGCACCTGAATACAGTATGCAAAGCATTCAAATAAAATAAATTATATAAAAATAAAAGTAATTAAATGCATCATCTTTAATATGACTGTAATTCTGATTTACTTTGTTTATGTTCGTGAACTACTTAAGCCAAAGCTAGTATCCAGTAGATAAATTCACTGGTCAAACAGTAAGAAATCAGTACGTATTAGTAAGACCAAAAACGACGTTAGCAATTTAATAAATGAGGTTACTATGGGCTAGAAAAATTATTTTAAAAGAACTTCAAGCTAATTATTATAATCAAAACTAATGTTGACCTCTCACAGTTGATAAATAACAAATTCCTCCAGAAGATTGATTTAGTATGCAGTAAAAGACCTGAGATAATTTCTGAAACCCTTTTAAAATTGTAACTGGTCTGCCTGGCCACAATCTGGCTCTTGTTGCAAATTGAGGAGCTAGATTTTGACATGCAAGTCAGTAACAACTCAATTTATAGTTTCCTTTTTTCATAACCTGAAACAAATGTTGTAGCTTGCCAAATAAACCTCTGGGTGGCGCCAACACATCTCATAAAGAAGAAGGGACAACCCAACTAATGGCAGCAACTTGCTGCCTGTCAAGGGAATGAAGAATATTAACGGCAATGTGGTGATCATTGTATGTGCCTAAATTGCACACTGAACTCACAAGCAATCCTTATGTTTTACATCAGCTCGTATTTTTTTATTTTTCCTTTTAACATCGGAGGAGTTCAAATTTAAGCCCTGCACCTTTGGGATATTGATGGCCTTTTCAGCTAAAAAAAATTCTTCAATCTACATCGAAAAATCCCTGGTGATTGGGAAGATTCAACGAGTTTGTATCTAGGCCAGAGAGGCTTTGAGGAGGTAAGAAACTGAGATAGCGATCAGTACCTAAAAATCAGGCTGATATTTCTCTTTCTTCTCTGCCTTAGTTCTTTTCTTATAAAGCTTAAAAAGCTGCTCGCTCTGGATTAGGCCACCTCAAATGTTGCCTGTCACCATGGCGTTGCCCATGGCAACTTGACGGCCAGCAGTGTGGACAGCGTGAATGTCCGTGTATTTAAGGGTGGAGCAGTGGTTTGGGGCTCATGGTGTGCAGATAACTTGAAATGTCTATGGAGAAACAGATGAAGTGGAGATGAGAAAGTGGATTTTTAACATGCAACTGGCGACCGCTTCAGAATCACAGGATGTATTGTTTAAATCTTAATCCAGGAATGTAGCAGTAATGTGTCCACTGCAACAGTAATAGTACACTATATAGTGTTTTCAAATAATACAATATAATAAAAAATCTGCTTCTTTTCACTCAGTATTCTGAAATATAGAACTTATATAGTGGTAAAGAGGAGGATTTGTGTTACTGAACGGTGAAATAATTTAATGTATGCTGATGCTCTCATAAAAGGCTTGACTGTGTGTGTGTGTGCGCGTGCGTGTGAATATAATGTCCTAAGGTGCACTCTTTGCTTTTAATCAAAATATTCATTAAATATGGGCAGTCTCTGGTGTTAGAAATACATTTTTCTTCTCTCTGAATGAATGAAGGTTGCAAGCTTTTCGGCACTGCAGAACTACAGGACACTAGATTAGAATTCTATTAATCAGGCGCGAGGACTAAGTATAAATAAGAAAGAGAACTACAATAGGTAATTAATAATAAAGAGCCAACACAATACTGTAGTCACTATGGCTCACTATAGTCACTAAAATCATCATTAAAATCATGAAAAACAAGCATCTGGCAGACTACTTTTTTAAACACATTGGTTTGGCACATGCAGTTTAACCTTTGTCTTAATTTCTAGCTACATATGTGACTCAGACAACTGTAAACAGACAACGGGAACTATTTATTTAAACATGGAACCCAACCTTAATGAAAGTGTATTAATTTTCTAACTACACTCTGCATTGCTATTTTAATTTGGTCTACTGGAGTCCAAAAGGTCCAGGCTAAAGAAATAGAGTGGATGACATGTTATTGGTTAGTGGGGGTGAGCTGGCATTACCTGAGCCTGAGATCCATTCAGCATCAGATAATAGAGCTTGCTGAGGATGCTCTGCTGAAGCTGGTCCCAGGAGATGCTCCTGTCCTCACACATGAGAAATGGAGGTCCAAACCTGAGAGGAGAGGAGAGGAAAAAAGTAAAAAAGGGAAGGATTGAAATAAAAACCTAAAGATTGATTACCTTGGAAAGTCACACACACTATAAAACATAAATTAATTAAAAAACGTATTGAAAGTAGAGAAAGTGCCATTGTAAAGGTCATTGCAACTCATTGTGTCATCACCACATCTGTCAAGCTGTCAGGTGTCAAGTGCATCAAGGCTTTACTGTTAGATCATTGTGTCTTGTACTGACAGCTTGAAGGGTCATAATGTACAGTCAGGGGCAAAATAAAGCAGAGAAACCAGTCTTTATATCATCAATGCATCAATGGCTCATAATGGGTTCTCTGTCTCTAAGTTAACTCAAGGCTAGTGCTCCTTCTGACTGCTTATCAGTGGCTATATTAGAGGCTTTTATATGGTAGGTTAATGGGAGAGGCAGTTTGTGTTTGTGAAGGATTTCAGGATCTCTTACAGATTATCTAGACATACCACATAAGATTAAAGCTCCAATGTTCACACACTTACACAAAACAAATGCACTAAATTGCCAGTTTATAACTGTAGGTACACCTAGCGTAAACTAATTTAAAACAATACCTCTGCAATAAATCTTACTTTAATGAAGGTTAGAACATTTTAGATAAGTGTTGATTCCATGTTATGTTCAATTTGGAGGCTGCAGTTTGTTGTGCTATTCTTTGTTTTCTCTCAGTAAAATACTTGCAATAGTTTTGGTGGACCCATCAGTTTCAGTTCAGGAAAATCTTAGTGATACAGCATGCAATGATATTTCAAACAATAGTGTGCTTCCAACTTTCTGGCAACAGTTGAAAGAAGGACCTTTCCTGTTTCAATGTGACAATAGCCCCGTGCACAAAGTGAGGTTCGTAAAGAAATTGTTTTCTGAGTTTGAAGTCAAACAGACTAATTTGCCTGACCTCAACCCCTGTCAAACATCTTTGGGATCTGTTGGAGTGCTGACTGTGAGCCAGGCTCCTGTGGCTGAATGGGAGCAAATCCCTGCAGCCAGTGCCATTTTATGCAAGTAAATTCTGATATCATGGTTACATAAAATGCTACCTTGGTTGTACCTAAACAGACTAAGAACAGCCCTTTCAATTTGGTGATGAAGTGCTAAAGTACAAAGAGAGACTCTCATGTTTGCTGCCATGTACACATGAGTAATGTGGCATGTGAACAAATGAGTCCTCAAATATCTAATTTTGACATTATGTCTTTCATAGGAATGATATGATAACTGGATGACTGAAGAGAAATATGAATCCATCCTTCGTTGAGTCAATAATAGGTTAAACTGTACTGATCCCTGTAGGGAAATCTGAGCAATCCTTATAACCAAAGAGCACTAATGGTGATGGGAGTAGTTTCTTTGCACACAATAAACCCACCACACAAAAATAAACCCAATAGTATCAGAGGATTACTGTCTGAATGCTACTACAATCCTAACCAGGCACTCTTCGTGGACACAGTCTACCCTGGGTCAAATAAATATTTCCACTAGAATAGTGCTCCGTGTTACAAAGCACGCAGTGTCTCATAATGGGTTCAGGAACATTAGAGTGACTTTAACTTTGACAATTAACTTTTAATGCAACTAAACTGAACTAAAAACAGAAAATAAATTTGCACTATATTTAGCATGTCTACTCACTTTTAAAAATGGGAACAAACGAGTATAGACACTATGTGTAAGTCTATAATATGTTCACTGAAATATAGCCCTCACCTTAGAATTTTCATTTATTATATTATTATTATAATATAACTTATTATGGCTCCTAAACTCATTCACTGAAGGACACTTTTATGTCACTCGTTCAATAATACAGAGGTGATTGCTCGACTAAAGGTTTGGTGATACATGATCCTCAGCTAAATCTGGAGCTACCAGTCTTCATGTTTAATTGTATAAAAACGGCAAGTTTACCGCTGTGATCGTCAATGTTTTCATCAACATAAAGTATTTCAGTCAATGGACAAAATATTTCACTCTTTTATGAATCACTGGAAGCTCAGCTGGACTATCTGCCCTGCTTTACCATGATCATTTGTAGTATAGTGGATTCATCTTTAAAGTAGCTGCAAAATAATAAAGCATTTACTTGAATTGGCTGCATAAGTCAATAAATACTTGCTAACTTCTGCCCACACTCCAAAAATTGTTTTCTTATGCTATCTGTCATAATAAAAACAATGGGAGGCCGCATACTAACTGATATATGGGTGTGATAACATTTTAATAAATCTGACCTAACAGGAAGTGAGTGTTTCTGTGACTTCCTGTACAGACTGAAGGCTGCTTGAAACGGATGGAAACTGTCCCCCTGCAGCTGCCACCTGCTCCTGTCCACTTTACAGGTGAGGTGCAGCTCATCTCGGACAATCCTAATGTCATTGCCGCAGACGTAGGTTTGATCAGAGCGTTTCTTCTCGGATTTGCAATGCCATTCTGCTCCTATAGGACATTTATCCCCAAACAGTACAACACAGCTCATCTGTGGGTGGCAAACAAAAAGCATCCGTCCAGTTGCTGTTGTACATCAGATGCTTGGCAACCCATAAAAACTTAATTTTCACCGGTTAAGTGCTTCAGTTTGAGCTGCATCGTTCGACTCAGTCTCTGGTTTCTACACTGTCAGCTACTAGCTACAGCTGAATGGAAGCTCAAGCTGCACAAGCTCAATAAAAGCAGTGCCATCTGTGGCATTCATGCAATAGATATACAGGTTGAAGTCGAACAGAAGTTGGATGTCAACATAGAGACAGCGTTGGATGATGAAAGTGGAAAAGAATAAATTAGATATTCTATTTAAGACAGAGTGGAGCAGGAGAAAAGATGTCTGTACAGCTGGACTTAAACAAGCTTTTCAAAAACTGTCTCACAAATGACACATCCTCAAACTCCAAGTCATAAAAGAAATCTAGGTTGCCTGACTCTGCTACTGTGTCCTTACCAAAACCAATTCACAAGATGTGGCCCTAACTCTGCAGCTGAGCGTGTGATATCAAAATGGCCGTTATCAGTTTTAACTCAAACCATGGTCTTTTCCTAAACATAACCAAGTACTTAAATTTTACAACATTTAAACGTTTTTACGTGTTTAAAACTGCAATTGTTTAACAACCTGCGGGATCTTGGACTGTATTGGTGATTAACTGTGAATAGATGATAACAGCATTCTGACCTATACCATACCTACTAATAAGTGTGGCAGACTCCTTCAAACCCATATCTATTAGGCTGATACCCACTGAACATTTAAAACAGATGTTCCGGATGGTATCAGGTCAATATCGATAAAAACTGAACTGACAACAATACCAACTGAAAATCAATTAGCCTGCAGCTCACCTGATAGCCTGCTGGCCAGATCCTGCTGTGTTGCAGATGACGAGGAGGACCTTTGTGGAGCCGCCCTGGTTCAGGTATTCAGAGGAGAGGGTGCCAGACGGAGGTAACTTCTGACCATCGGGTCCAGCCGCAGTGGTGCAGGGGGAGGAGGGGAGGCTGTGATGATACCCTGAGCAGAGCAGAGGAGTGGAGAACTGTTTAAAAAAGGCCGACGTACAACCTGAGACCCAAACTGTTGGGGTGCAATCACACACACACACACACACACACACACACACACACACACACACACACACACACACACACACATACACACACATACACACAAACACACACAAACACACACACACACAGCCTCTCTTTGTACATTGTGTTTTCACAAATGTTGAATATGTTCAATATATATATTGAAATGAATAATTAATATCCCTAACTTGGAGGTGAATAAAAGGGTAAAGAGTATTAGTTGACAAAGGGAAGAAAAACTGTTACACTGGTTGTGTGTTTTCAGTTTCTGGATGTTTTTTTGTGCTAAAAAAAAAAAAAAAGCAGAAACTAATTCGCTGGCAGAGAGTTGTAAATGTCAAAATGGTTAAAGCCCTTATTTTATAAAAGTGTTGCTCATATCAAAAGCTTATTCTATCCAGCTTGGAGGCAAGACTGAAATGGACCAGAGTTATAAAACAGCTTAGGGTGCCAGAATGAGAAACCACTATGCAAGGAAAAACATCTATAGTGACACGTTTACATTTTCACAACATTTCCATTAATGTTGAATTGCCCTTTGATTCTTATTTACCCCGAGGAGCTGTAAGAAGAATTATATTTGCTACCACACATGCATGTACACAATCACGCACATGCTGGGATTAATAATGGGTAATAGCTGAGGGGATACAGAAGGCCCAACCTCTTGTCTCCCAGCAAACATAAACTTTGACATTATTGGAGGATTTAATTAAACAATGCTTGTTCAACCCCTACTGTGCAATTAATCACTGCCACCTTCCAACATCACACACAAAACAAACCCAAACACAGACGCAGGAAATTAATTGTGAATAGATGTAAAGCTTTAATGCAACGCCTTCACAAAAGCAAGCGGACCGATAAGACGCATAGAGCACAGAGACACAAACTCAATTGCAGACACACAGAGGAAGTGCTGCTTTTTGTGTCAGAGACTAGGACAGAACAACATTTTTAGCTGAATAACTGGAATTACAGTAACTAAATACACCTTTTGGTTAAAAAACAACAATATATGAATAAAAGTGTTGTTAAACCAAGCTCAGAGAATTGAAAAAGCTTTGACTAATGTTTGTCCAAACTGCTACTAAATCACTTGCTCAATGCTTTTCTTTGTCTCAGCAGACAGGAGCAACTTGACGTGACATTTTATGAATATTGTCTGCCCTTTAACGGCCAATTCATCTCCTCACTCTTTGTCTCAGTCACCCCTCCCTCTATCCTCTCTGTCCCCTTTACCACTCCGTTTTCACCAGGTTGAAAAGTAAAACACCTAATAACTAAAGCAAGTAGAATTTACATTTTAGAAATTTAGCCAATTATTGAATGATTTTTCTCCCAGTGATGTCAGGCAACACTTTGCAGATACGTTTGCAAGTTGACAAATACGCATGTTCATCAACAATGGTTCCTCATATAGAATATACACAGAATATCTAGTATACAGGGTTGAATAGTATTGAAACAATGCAGCCCTATTTTAACAGCACCAGTATTTTAGTGGCTGGTATCAAAACCAGACAGTAATATTTTGTGTATGGCAAGGAGCGTGATTTCGCCCACATGTCTCAGGGTCTGCTGGGAGAACCTCCAGCCAGACTCTCATTCTCACCTCCTCTTCCCTCCCTCCCTGAGACGGACAGAGGAGAGCCACAGACGGAGGGAGGTGTTAGCAGGGTGGAAATAGATAGAGGGAGAAGTGAAAGAGAAAGGAGACCCGAGTGGACAGAAAAGCAGAGACTATATGAGAGTGAGAAGAAGCGTTCTCCCTGGGCAAAAGGAAAAAGCAGTGGTTGCTAATTTTAAAAAGTAATTCCCAAAGTGAAGAAAAAAATGTACAGAGACAACAGGACTGAGAAAGAAAAGCTGCATGTTGTATGTTCTCTCATAGACTATTGATTTAATGATTAATTAGAATGATATCGAACCATTTGTTGTTGATGTAACAATGTCATGGTTGCTGTGCGAATCTGTTCATAATCTGCAATTTAAATTTAATTAAAATATAAACATGAACATAAAGACTGAAGTGAATGCAAGTTAACTGAGGCGGAAAGAGATAGAGATACAGAAATAGCAGAGAAACAGAATTTGCACTTGAGATTGGAGGTGGTGAGTATGGCAGTGTTATTTAAACAGCTTAGCGCTGAATGAAGACTACACACCTCTGGCGATCACTCTCTGCTCTCCTCCATTTCTTCCTTTTGCATTATCTTATACACCCCTCTCTCCCTAGTACTCTATTTATCATTGCCACTATCAGCCCCTCCCCCACCCCCCCCCCCCCCCCCCTACTCTCCACTATCTGACTGTGTGGGGATGAATCAGAAGTGTTCAGCTTCAACAGAAGATGTTTGAGTGTGTTTCAAATTCATGGGCTGGGTGATGGAAATATTTTTGTGCCTGGGAGGACACGGTATGCTGTTATATATACTGTATATTTTTTATTTGATCTAATCACAGTTAGGACTACAGTAAGTGTTCACACAGACACATGCACAGTTTGCAGTCTTGTAGACGTTGAGTTCCTGCATCAGTTAGAAATGTGCTCTTGATGCTCCCATTACTCTTTTAAGCCTTTTAAAAAAAAGTAGATAATCATATTTTGCTGTTGCACCAGAAGAAAAAGTCTTTCAACACTGATGACTTATTTTCCCAAATATTACTAAAAATAGCGCAAGTTGTGTAGCACAGAAAAAGCAAAAACCTTGAAAGAGGATTTTGGCTACATACTGTACTGACCAGAATCGACACTCCTTCCAAGTGGTTCAAGACCAAATGAGGGACCTCTGTCAGTGCAATCCACACAACTGACTAAAAATACCCAGGGGACCGTTAGGCTGAGCCCTAGACTAATCAGAGGTCCCAGCAGCAAACAGCCATCTGACAAAAAATTCCCCTGTTGACAGCAAAAGCACCTGAGCTTTCTGCCAACAGCAACATGACAGATTAGGGAGGCAGCAGTGGAGGGACTTAATACAGCTGATGCTGCCCTCTTTCGCCTCATCTCTTTCTTTTTTACCTTTCTTCCTCTACTGTCCCTCAACTACACCCAGTTCATCTTCCAACTGATCTTCTCTTTTTGTTACAACAAGGCACACTATTGTGTAAACAGTAGCCACAATACCCCTGCTGCTAAAGTTGTAATTACTGAAATTGCTCTTGGAATATTACACTTAGTTACAACACGTCTCAAATATTAGTCCAGCAACATGTTCACAACTCAGTGCTGCAAATCTTTAAATCTGTGGATAAATAAGATAAAAAATAGTAAACATGCTGTATTATGAGCTGTGTTGCAGAACCAAAGACAAGTGTGACCAAAGGTTTACATCCCAGACTTTAAATGAGAAGATGAGGACGAGTGATAGATAACAGAAGAGGGCTGTTAGGCCAACACAACCATGAAAACAACCATGTACCATGAAACTACTTCTTAAAAAACGTCACCCGGTGTAATCTACCCTGCCGATTAGTTACGTTTTAAGCTGTGTTGCAAGATAGGAAGCTTTGGAGTTGGCATCTGCGCAGGCATTTGTGCATCATTTTTGTTGTTCTTCATAAGGCAGCTGAGCTGAGTATTTCCCCAATGATTTGAGAACACGTTCTAGAGGCAGTGTAGACATTCTCCTCAGGTTATTTTAAATGATGAATCCTACTGGTTCCTGTTCCTGGGATATTGTTGCTTTTCTGCATCGAGTTTGCTTCAGGCAATCTGTAATTGCCTTAATGGAACTGCACAGGACGTGAACTTTGCAGGGCTTCATTTGTATGTGTGATGACTTTGTCTCAGTATGATTACAACTTCAAGAGCACACAGTGTGTGACTGTGGAAAGGGATTTGTCTATTGTGCTGACCACATAAATGATGTCAGTTTGTGTGTGTGTGTGTGTGTGTGTGTGTGTGATCACTCGCACAGAAGTAATACCTTGGCTTTAAGTAGCTGATTGAAGGATGTGACTGCCCAGATAAACACCTCAGAGTAATCCCTGACTAAACTGTACATTTCCCTCAGTGGGCCGAGGGGAACAACACGGTGGCTTACCCTCAGCTGTGTTGTAGATTGTTGTTTGTGCAAGTCAATTCCTGACAGATCCCTTATCTCCATTGAGAAATCCCTTTTTCTTTTCCAGGGAATCCTCACCTTTTTAACATCACACACACACACACACACACACACACACACACACACACACACACACACACACACACACACACACACACACACACACACACACACACACACACACACACAGCCTCTCTTTGTACAGGCAAACAACTCCCATGATCCACTCTGCTTAAATCTTGATTGATTTCTCCATTATCAAAGAGGAGTTTACTTTCTAATGTCAAGGGCACCAAGTGAACATCACACAAAGTTACCACACTAAACTTCCCTGAGCTGCTATTCTGTGGGAAGTCTTTTTCTTTGTGCAGCATTATGGAGCTTTATCACTATTTATGTGCAAATTGCCTGCTGCCATTTCCTCTAAATGCGAAACCTCATTGTTGTACCTGGTAGTGCTGATTCAATATCCCCGAAACTGGTTACTGATAAAGTCTGGGAATCCAGCTACCATACACTGAAATACACAGCAGCTTATGACAACAGAGGAATTCCCTGCATGCAATACACCCTCTCCAATTGCCACTTGTTCTATTGTCATTCTGAACATGGCCTTACAGTGAGGTCAATTCCCTAAATCTGAAAGGGGGATCCTAGGAAGACATCAGTATGTGATGGCTGTCTGCTTTCATACCGGGAAAAATATAACTAACTTTGCCACATGCTGATCCAATATTGTGAGAGAGAGAATTTGTGCTGCATTCATTTGGTGTCAGAATAATCAGAAAAATAAGTTCCAGACTGGGAAAATTCAAACTACCGTAATTTTGTGAAATGGGACATGCCTTGGCAGAATTATAAAGCATGCACATAAAAATTAGGCCTGTAAATAAAAGAAATGCTAAAATTGATCCAACAAAAAGTATTTCAAGGTAAAGCAAAACCAATGATTTCTTTCTAAACACATTATACATGCTAGAAAATACTTCAATACTTGAAAACGAGTCTTTTTCTGTGGTGTGACAGACTCAGAACACATTTATTTGGGCTTTACCAAGACTTTAAAGTAACATCACACACTCGTGAATATGCCAAACAAACTCGCATGTCTTTCAGTAAAGAAACAAATTTAGACCTCCTCAGGTAGTTGTCCTGTGAGTTGTGTGTTGTTCCATTATATTTATGGTTCTACAGGCTTTCCATACAGTTATCCATCACGGCAGCAGTAGGCTTTACTTATTTCACAGAGGCTGCAAAAACAGACTTACATGATGGACAGTAGCAATACTGTAGGTGAAGGGTTGTTTAGTCTGAGGAAGAGACCGCTGCACTACCTGACATATGTGATAAGCACCAAATCAAACAACTAGTCCCCACAAAATACAAAAAAACATTGATCTGGCTTGTGTGTCATTATGTGCTGTACTGTGTAATATACTTACAGCTGAATGACTACACTGAATTGGCAAAGTGAGGCCTCCTTAAGCCCCAGCGTAATTAGTGTCTTACATAACCTTGGTAACCATAGTAACACTTCTACTGCTAATTTCAGTTGACAAAATAGAAAGCTGGATCTAAGTTTATCAAGTGTTGATAAACAACTAACAACAGAGGTGTTTTATTCTGAGTTGTTAAACCTGGTGTGATGACAGATTATCAAAATAGTCTTCATACACTTGACAGTCAATACAAAAATAAACCCCATAGAGATATGGAGAGAGAAAAAAAGTGCCCATTATTATGCTTCAGAACATAAAATTGAATTATGCTCAACGTAAAAAAGTTCCCTATGTTACTTTGTCTGCCATCCATCATCTGTTCTCCATATTGCCACACAGTGGTCTCAGCAGTAATGATTGTGGGAATTCACTTGCTACACTTAATAAATCTCACTGAATGAAGTTGTGATATCCTGGAATCTGGTGATCTTATGAATTATTCCGAGGTGAGGACCATTCATCATTTTCTTCAGATTGCTCACAAGAATGGAAGTTACATTTCCCAGTGAGCACTTAAGTGTGATTTATTACAAGTGCACTTGCATAGCATACTGTATGTGTCTGCTCCCTCTCTTAGCAGTGTGACACTGTCTTCACTATGTGTGAAGTGACAGCAAAAATGCCTCCTGTTGAGAAAGTAAAAGAGTCTTCATTTTTCATGAGCACTTTGAGCACATTATGTGAATTATTTATGTCATTCTTCTTCGGGGGTAACACAAAACCCCATAAAGGCTTCATACAGCAGTATGTTAGTGGACAAAGGCTAACTATAACTTCCCTAACTGGCAACCCACAGAGACGGCAATTAATGATCTCAAGCTCACAGTGGTAATATGACTCAATTAAGCCCCTTTCAGACATGGACATTGATCTGTTAAAGTAATAGCTGTGTGATAAAAGAGATCTACAGCCCTCTTTTCCTCATCAGCATGGCAGACACTCTGCCGGAGAACAGGAGCAAGAAAGTAATGCCATCAAGAGAAAAGAGCATTCACACTGGCTGCCTTAGTGATTAAAAATAAAACATATTTTACCTTAAAGCTTGACTGCCATCCATCTACAGCGAGAGGATGATGCTCACGCGTGGTTCATTAACTCCACTAGAAGTTGTCTAAGTACCTGTAACCTCCCTGATCATTTTTCTCACATATCCCATAACTCATTAGGTATGCATGTTTTACACAATCAAATAGTGCCCAAGCCAGGGGCGCGGGAAGTACGGGTGCTGGAGGGGCTGTTTCATGACAATAAATAGAAAGGTCATTAATGTCATTGTGGGAGTCAGTGGCAATCGACCTAGTGTGTCGTTTAGGTATGAAGTATGAAGTGTGTCTTGACAACTTTTAGAGTGTGTTCATGCGCGCTTGTGTATGTGTGTGTGTGTGTGTGTGTGTGTGTGTGTGTGTGTGTGTGTGTGCGTGTGTGTGTGTGTTTGTGTGTCATATACTTGTCAATAGTGCAATCGGCAGTGTCTTGCATGGACGAAAAGGGATTTTTAAAGGCTGGTGATGATGCAAGACTGAGTCATGTTTCTCTACTTTATTAGTGTAAGAGCACAGAGCTCTTCTGTCGCTGTTTATTAACTCATGACCAAAATAAGAGAGGGGAAGCAAGCATCTGAGAACATTAAAAAAGGGAAGCTTTGCATGTGGAGCTATCTCTAGATGGTCCTAACTTGCCAAAATGTAATTAAGTTTTAGTTAAATTAATAATTTATCAAGGTAAGAAGCTACTCAGGCATTTATTTAGGATGATGTGATGCACCAGGCTGACATTCAGACACATTTAATTTGTTTGGGTGCTATCATGCATAAGAAACATAATGAAAGGAGGAATACAAAGCACATTGAAAACACCGGTCCTCACGTCACCAAAATAAAATGTCTGCCTGTGAAAAATACTCACTGATCATGAAGAACGGTTTAAAAGTTAATCAAGAGGACAGTGGGAGGCCGAAAAAGAGAAATCTGGAAATGAGGAATGAGAAAAACCCAGTGTGGGAACTACGTGTCGTCAGCGATTTTGATAGACATCCTGTTACCATGGTTACCTGAGTGTGGTGCGGAGCCTCCACGACTATAGAGGGAAGGAGCCTGAAAGGCGTAGATGACGTCGCTATCAGCAATTGATGTCAGGTCATCATCATCTGAAAAGGAACGCTGGAAACCCGTGGAGTACAACTCTGATAGGATGACCTGGAGAGACGGAGAGGGAGAAAGGGCGAGAGAGACACTGTGAAACTTTGTGCCTACAGAAGTGCATCAAGCAATCCTCGCAGAGCTGAAACCAAAATTCAACCAGAACATTTGGCCACAATGCCACCAGAACTGACTCTCTGTGACGAATTGCATGGACGCAATAAACCAAAAAAGTTATTGTATGCAGGCAAATTAAGAGAGGAAATAAAAACTAGATACATTTGTAATCATCTCAAAGAAATCCAAGTAAACCCTAAATGTTGCTGCATTAAATCTCTAGAAATAAATCACATGAAGCAGCTTGTAAAAGTAATTAAAATAAATGTCTCAAACAAGCGCACAATCAGGTACCAAAACTTGGCAACTGACATGAAAAACAATTCAAAACATGAACATGCAAAAGGGAATTCTATTAAGGAAGAGAAGTGTATTTCCTAGTTTCATGCTTAAGTCAAAGATCTTCAGAGCCCTGAGAGTGAAAAATGGTATTAAGGGGAGCCATGCATTCACACTGCTGAATATTTTTTTGTTTGAAGTGCAGACTGAGAGGTTTCTTATATTTATTTATTTATTCATTTGTGTTTCAAAATGCTCATTTGAGATTGATCATGTTAAATGATGTTAAAGTGCTGAATCTGTGTAAAAGGATTATTAAACTGCAGGTAACCATAGCAACTGCCCTTAAATCACTCACTCAGTTAACTTACTGGTGAAACAGACCAAGCCATGAGTTTAATTGACTAAAATCAAACGTATGATAATGGGTGATGATTAAAACAGACTGTGGTACATGAACAGTATGACAGACTTAGTATATGTGTGTGTGTGTGTGTGTGTGTGTGTGTGTGTGTGTGTGTGTGTGTGTGCGCACGCGTGCGTGCGTGCGTGTGTATGTTCGTCCTCACCTGTCATTGCCCTTTTGTGCTTTGTTCAAATTTATGTTTTGACGTACCCCATTTTAATATTGACAGCAAACTCAAGTAATTCTACTCTAACTAAACTAGCAGAAGAGTGTGGGAGATGTTAATTAAGCACAGCGTCTACACACAGTCCTGAGAAGAGGTCTAATCAGTGAAAACATCTGTGTGGGTAGACATGGGTGTGTAGGGTACACAGGTATTTGATCTATAACAAAAGATAATGGAACAATGCACTTATGAACTATGGAAAGGGTATTTTTTCATTTCAGGGGACATTTTAGTCTTTGCTTCTCTTTAACTCTCCCGCTGCTGCAGAAATATTCATCATCTGTTGTCGGGCACGTGAAAGATTTATAAACACATGCCTATGGAACCTTTCCCTCTAGCCTTCATCTTGTTGGTGACATTCTAGCTAAGTGTGTGCATGCATTCAAGTGTAACCCTGGTATAAAAGATAATTCAGTTTGATGTATTTATTTATTTTTAACCTGGGTTTTATTTTTATAGTGATGGCCATATTCTTGTGAAGAAAATATTTTACTCACTGACTTCCTTGCTAAGAACTGGGGATGTGAAGCCATCACAGGGGGAAGCTTTAAATCACGAAGTTTAAAGTTTATTATATTATCTAAAATACTGTAACTGTTCCTCAGGAAATCAAAGAGAAAACAAAGGTGAATGTTAAAATAATGATTACCCAAACTGTCCATTGTAACCATCTATTAGATCTTGGAGACTTCCTGGTTGAACTTTAATCCACTGAAATGGTATACAAAGCAATACAAAGCAAAGCAGAAAATTCTTATTTTTAAGATGCTGGATCTGTCTATGCTTGGCATTTTTAGACAAAAAACCAAACCTGGGTTATAAAAAAACATTTTTCAGTAAAGCCCATAGATAGTTATGGTCTACCCACACATGTGTTTCTCAAGACTGTGGGGACTATGCAGACTGCTTGATTTACATCTCCCTCACTTTTCTGTTGCACCTAGAGTTTGGTGACCTCACATAAAATAATGTCACAATTTTACCTAAAGCAGAGGTCTGTGTGTGTGTGTGTGTGTGTGTGTGTGTGTGCGCGTGTGCATGTGCGTGCATGCGAAAGAGTGTGTGTGTACCTGGTCTGGGGAGATTTTACCCTCCTCTGCCACCATGGCTCTCAGGCAGGACAGGGAACCAAAGAGAGGTACAGCCAGCCCCACTCGCAGGTACCTCTGACCCTTCGTAGTGAACACCAGCGTCACACACATCGGCCTGTGCGTAAGGGCGGGAGGGGTAGGAAGACAGAGAGATAAAAAATAATAATAATAATAATGAATAGATGATATGCTAGAGAAATTGTTTTGCAATTCAGATTTTGCATGTGTACATTATTATAGATTCCAAACACACCCTGGCATACTGCGTTATTTACATATTTGTATGCACACACACACACACACACACACACACACACACACACACACACACACACACACACACACACACAGTTTAGAGACACACATAACAACCAAAACCAAAAAGAGAGAGAACAATGCAATTAAAGGACCCCGGGGGAAACAGAAACCGTGTTGTCAATTTGTTCAAGAGTCTTGATTTGAGTATTTCAGCTGCTAAACAGCAAAACTCATTCAATAAAATGAGATGTTGAAATGCACTGCTGAGCTGTTTAATGTCTGATAAGATTGGGGAAAAGAGTCCCTCTGACAATAATGTTGTACAAAATCTAATTTCATGTGGGTAAACCATTCGATTTGTCTGCGTCTGACTTAATATCTGAAGTGAATTAACTATTTTCAGAGATGTTGTCCTGTAGCATTTCAATTTCCCCTGTGTGTGTGTGTGTGTGTGTGTGTGTGTGTGTGTGTGTGTGTGTGTGTGTGTGTGTGTGTAGATTTATGCGTGACTGGACATGACGAGCTATACCAGCACATTGGTGATGGTCCCGCAGGAAGCTGCTATGTGGTGGGACATGTCTGATTTACAGCAATCTGAACACCTTCTGTAAGGGATGCAGGGACGAAAATGAGGGAGGGTTGGTAGAAAATAAGAGAACAGAAAGGAGAGCAGGTAGTATTGAGTAAAAAGACAGAGTGGGGAGACAGAATAAGCTCAGGCCTCCTCATTTGGGAAGAAGACGGTGTAATCACTGACACCTCCACTTCCTGTTTCCCATCATGCATTATTTAGGTAAGTAATGTGTTAGCAGTGGGGTGGCTGACAGGGCAGACGGCGGAGGATCTGAGCAGATGTTTGTGTTAGATGCTCCGAGATGAGATACCGAGATGTGCAAGAAACGGGATGAGAGGTGTGGGATGACACTTGTGAGGAAAAAGAATTGGAGATGTCATCTTGCAAAGCAGATTTTTTGCATCCTCCCAGCCCCCTGCTGGGTTGGAGCCTGATAGTCTCTATTAAACAGCAACCTCTCACATGTTCCCAGATGCACCAAGAGTGCACGGTGCTCTACAGGTTTGAAATATTCCAATTAGGCTTGAAAAACAATGTTAGAATGTTCACATTGTTTACAGATAACAACAAACCTTGTGTTTCTATCATTTATGTATGTTTTAGATCAATTATTAGACTACATATCATGTGTACCTCACATTTCTGCCATCTGTTATCCTGAGCATTCTGTTTCTGTTGCAATGTTTGTACTAGGATGTACTATTAAAGACGTTGAACTTGCTGAAATAATTAATCCCTCAGAGTCAACAAGTGCAGTATTTAATAATAATTGTCATAATTTTGTGGTAATGAGAGCTGATTTGAAAAGTCTGTGTTCAGGTGCTAATTGGAAACTACAGTATTGCATTTTTCGAAAATCTTCTTCTTTCTTGCATTACAATGGTTGCTGTTAGGCCATTCAAATCTTGCAATAATACACCAGTATTAGAGCTTTTAAAAGAGTACTTCACCAATTTAGCATTGCGCTTCTAAAACATTCTTACTCAACATGTACAGTTTTTTTTTAAAGTTACATTGTGTAAGAATTTCTCCCATCTAGCGGTGAAATTATATATGACAACCAACTGAATATTACTTTCTAGCCCCTCTCATTCCGAGCGCGTTTTAACTCCTACAGTGGCCATATGCCAAGATTAACATGGTTTCCAGTACGAGTATCAGTGCTATTGTTATTCTGTATATTGTACGAGATTAATAGTGTAAGGCAATGTTTACAGCGTAGGCTACATATTTTTCTCCGTGAGCAGAGTCAGAGATCAGTTGATGCTATGGAGGTGCGAGGGAAAGCTAAAGGAAGAGGGAAAGGTAAAGGTAAAGAAAAACCTAAAGACAGAGCCGGTGGCAGTGGATCGGTGAGACCTCCTAGGCAAAGAAAAACTAAAGAGACACTCCAAAGATGACGAGGAGAGAGTGGAAGCCCTTCAAAGACAAAGGAGAGACGCAACGGAGGTTTGTGTTTAAAGAAACACTATGCAACTTTTCCCGCTTCGGTGCCCCTACAGGTTGTCTCATTGTTCATTAGCTGCAGCTAAAAGTAACATAGTGTTGCTTTAATATATTTCTCTGAGCAGTATAAACAATGTCAATGAAACCAAAATTAGCTCTTATTATCTCCATTGTTTACACCATAGACTGTACTGTATAATATTAATGGACAATGCATCCGGTTTGGCGAAGTGCTGCAAATGCGGAAGTGCCTCAAACCTGCTTTCTATCTGAATTCCAGCAGGGGGAGACACATGCAGTTGCTAAAGGAGGTCGGTTTCTGTAGAAGTTTATAAGAAATTGACCCACTTCTCACTTGATTTATTACCTCAGTAAACATTTTCATAATGAGTTTATGGTCTCAATCGCTGCTAGTTTTAAGTCTTCTGCAATACAGAATGATGTTCATTTTTTTAATTATGGTCTGGTTGATTTTAAAATAGGCGATAAAGCAGGGGGTATTTTAAGGCGTGGAATTTACACAAATAGGCTGAATTACCTGTCGAGAACAAACTTTGGCGTCCCTTTTAAAATCCTTGCTCCTCTTTCCATCTTGGAAAAGCCACTCCAATATTAACTTTGGTCTTGTTGCTTTGCCTGTCGCTTTGTCGTTTTAATTCTCTTTTTCGCTTCCTTGGCGACTCCGTTTCATGTCCTCGAGAATAGGTGTGATCATCCATCTTCAACAGGCTTTCAAATCTGCCGGCAGTCGCGAGTAATCTCCCCCTGGCATTCGTCACGGTGCCACTGCGTGTAAAAGCGCGAAAGGCGGAGCTTGAATTTCCAGGCATGTATTTTAAAGATGGAGCAACATGGCTCTTTTGAGCGACTCGCTCATATGTATTCTGAATGGCAGATTCTACGCTTACAAGAATACTTTGATTAGTTGGTGGAAGTAATTACACATGAATGAGCACATATTTGTGAAAGAACAAAGGGGTTTTTGTTAAGAATCAACTCAAAACATGATGTACACAATGTAGCTTTAAATAATCTAGATTTATGCAGCAAAGCCAGATCATCTTTTTTATTCCATGCTTTCTTCTTCCTTGTCAAAACCTGCCGTCAATATTACCCACAATGCAACTGTTGGAGCAAATAAATGAGAAAAAGAATTATGCTAAGACTGACTGTGCAAGGTTAGATCAGGAGAAAACACTCAGAGATACTGTCATCCTCCTCTTCTCTCTGCCATACCCGCATTATCTGCAGCACCCAGACGTCAATGCCCTGCTGTCAGCCAGCCCCTGCTGTGTCTCTGGGGGCCCTCAGACTTATCATGCATTCTGCTGTGATACTGCTGCAGCAGGACGATGCAATGAGGCCACTGTGTGTGTGTGTGTGTGTGTGTGTGTGTGTGTGTGTGTGTGTGTGTGTGTGTGTGTATGTGTGTGTCAGGTCAGTGTTGGGGGGCCAGCAGTGAGTCCAAACTAAACCTGAATGAATTTCCCTCTGAGCTGGGCTCAGGCAACTGCAGGCACAGACCACGCACTGTCAGAGAACTCACGCTGTAAAACTGAGTTTGGAGTTAGCTCTGTGGAAGCCATGCATAGAGGATGCAAAGCAGCAGCGTCTGCATGTTTGAAGATAGGAGGATTCACTGAATGTAGGCAAATTGTGAAAACGTGTGACTGGAATTTAACTTATATTTGTTGTTTTTCTTTCTGTTTAAGATGTCCTATGTATGACTGGACACATGGGCAGAGAGATCAATGGGATAAGATGAGAAAACCTGCAATGTTGTGGTTACCCGGTGTGCCCTCATTCAACTGGTTTTGAAGGCCCTGCACATCCATACAGGTTTTCAGTTATTCTGGCTGATTAGAACTCAGCTTAGCTTGAAGGTGGGCCAGAACTTTGATGGGAATTACTTGAGGTCAAAGGACTCCATTTAACAATAAGAATGATAAAGGTGTCATTTGTTTCACCCAAACAGGTGCAACAAAGTTAACAGGAGACTCAGGAAGATGTCAGTAAATTACAGTCTATACACACTCACACAGTCCTGAGAACAGGTCTAATCAGGAAACAAAATAAAATCACATTTGTGGGTGTGTAGGGCCTTTACCAGTAACAGATTGCTAATGCTTAAAGCTTTAGTGCGTAACTTTTTGATATTAATAAACGTCCGTTACGTACAAGCCATTGCCAAATGAGTTGCTAAAAAGCTAATTAAGACTTTCAGCTCCACACAACACTCTCTGTATTTCTCAGTATGGCTATTTTCAGAAGACTGTGTCAACCGGTGACTTTCCCGCACAGAAACTCATGTGAAGATAATTACCTCTTCTGACGAGTCCATAATGTTTTTTTAATCCTCCGTATCCTCCTTGGTTAATAGCAACTGCGTGGAGGAGGGGTGGGGGCTGTGCGCGATCACAGAAGGCTTGTATCATGTGGACGCGCAGACCGTTTCGTTGTCATTACTTAGAATTCCTCATGGGGGTGACAGAAATTACACACTATAGCTTTAACGTACACTAGAGCCACAAAGTCTTATATTTATCATTCTCTTTTTCTTTGCATCTCTATTGTCAAAATCTAAAACAGCCATGTGTGCAGTCCTTCTTCTCTGTTTATTTATATGTCAAAGTCGTACTGTCTTACTGCCAGACCTTGCTGACATGCAGGATCTGGGACAGTTACAAATGGAAACAACACAGAAAGTGTTTGGTCAGGACTTTTGATGGCCATCATACATTTATCACTATGATATGACCATCATCAGTAGCCGGTGTGTAGAGAATATTTGTGTAAATGTGTGCCTACGCATGAGTTTGTGTAGTCATAGTTGTCATATTTTCTCTTAGAAATGTGTGCTTTTACAGTGTATCTGTTATGATTGATGTATTTTTCTAATTATCCATTGAGGCAAATTCTAAATTAATATATTCTGCTATATTAGGTCATCTAGATGATCATTTATCATTGATATCCAAAGTGTCAACTGAGTGTCTACATATATACTCTAACACTTGTGTGTGTTATACATCACCTGGTTTGTCGTAGGGGGATAGGCAGGGAGATACATAAAAATGGGTCGAAGGTGTTGCTCTGCTTAAGGCAATGAGGGCACGTCAGAGAAGACCTGGAGACAGAGAGAGAGGGAGCAATTTTAATCATTTTTGCTATACATGACCTCAGCTCACCATACAGTCTGGGTTTTGATATTCTTGAAAGAAATATTGCATCTTTCTTCCCAATTTAATCCTGCTTGACTCAATTTTTGTCCATTTTACCATCAAACGATACAGTCACAAAGCGAACATTCGACTAAGGTGCTTTGGAGAGGAAAGCTCTCTTAATTTAACAGAACTGTTGGCCAGATGGGTTGACTGATAGCGCCATCCCTACGTACATGCCAAATCCTCACATTTCCTCATAAGTATGGAGTAAATGTGCAGTAGAATTTGACTGTCTTATGTGCTGCATGCAGTTAAAACCCCCATAGTGGTTGAATGTGAATATTCCATGTGGACAGTGGTGAATACTAAGCACTGAATCAGGCCATCTGGACTCGATCTGCTGCTGAGAAAAGGGCAGCAAAGCAACTGAGGTGGGATGCTGTTCAGAATTTTAGCACAAAAATCACAGAGTTAGGCTGGTGAGATATTTCAGTAAATGAGGCTGTATCCTAAAGAACACACTGAGCTGGAGAGGAGAAAAATAGTACTATGGAGAGAGAGGAAAGCAGAGAGGAAAGGTAAAGGATGAAAGGTGGAGAGGATATTTAAAGGCAGAGAGGATAGTGAAGAGAAATGGGTAAGCTGAAAGGAACAAAGATGACTTGAGACTAAAATGAAGGGCAGCAGACACAGTGGAGGTTGGAAAGGCAGAGGGAACAAAAGTGGAGAGCAAAGAGACAGAAGATGAAGAGAAAGACAACAAAGTACAGGGCTCAGTGGGAGGACAGATTAAAAATGAACAGACAGTCGAGCAGGATATAGTACTCAGTGACCTCATAATGATCTCGAAACCAGGAAATTCCAACTTCCCAGTTCAAGTGGAACACAGCATGCGTGTTAAATACATATGTAGCTACAGGAGACAGTTACCTTAGCTTAGCTTAGCTTTGTTTTGTTTGGCTCTGTCCAAAGGTAAAATCCATCAGCACCTCCAAAGCTCATTACCACATTATATCTCCTTTTTAATTTGTATAAAAAACAATTGTAAAAAAAAAATTACAAAACAATTTGTCAGGCGATGCATTAGCTATTTCTTGGCCAGGTGCAGTAACTTTTACCTTTAGACAAAGCCAGGCAAGCTGTTTCCCTCCATTTTCAGTTGTTATGCTAAGCTAAGCTAATTGGCTGTTGACTCTAAGCTTTATATTAAAAGCACAAACATAATCAAGCACAAATGATCTTTTTTTATGTGACTCTTGGCAAGGAAGTGAATTAACACATTTCCCAAAATGTTGAAGTATTCCTTTAAGACATACATGTACAAAATGGCACAGTGCTAGTTAGGCTAACACGCTCTTTTTTGTTGCTCTATGACTTCTGTGGTAAGTGTAACTGAGTTTATCCTGTCAGCTATTAAGGTGTTACAGCTCTAACCTGTGTTTCATAAAGAGCCAAGTAACATCTCTGTGTTCTGGTCTCAAACATTTTACTGCAAATACTACCAGGAATTAGGGCTGGGTATCGTTAAAAAATATTCAATACCGGTACCTTGACTTTGATACCGGTTCCTAAACCTAATTTTTTGTTACCAATTTTATAAAACAAAAATAAATTACAACATTACACATTACGGCACAAATCTTTTTATTTATTTTTCAGCTCCTACTCCTGAGTTTTTCCTGCATGTCTCTGCGACATGCAACATTAGACAGCCAATCACAAACATTATTAGATCTTGGTAGAAGCATGCTGCATGTTTATTGGCTCACTGACTCTAGCCCTACCAGGAATCCCTCAAAAGATGATGTGATGGAAACAAGCAGTAGTCTGACACTGAAATAATAGCGTGGGAACGGATAAGCAAATACAATAAAATTCAGCTCTGACTGCAAATGCACATTAAGTTTCCAGTTACGCACATTCCTAGTGTGAGTAATGCTTTTATCTTAACAAACCATGAGTGAAAACAAGCCTCAAATAACCTGTTGTCCTTTCCAAAACCTGAGTGTAATATAACCTTTTCATATGGCAATCAAGTGAAAACACTATGGTTCCGTTTGTTCTTGAGTCACATAATCCTCCTCTCATAGTGTTGGAACATAATCCTTTCATTCACGTCATTTGGTGGCTGTGTTGCTTTCCGTGTACTCATTTTGAGCTGATTCAAACACATTACATTTTCTACTCAAACTATTTCTCTAAGGCAACTTGACAAACATGGGTGAGTTAGCCATTTGTCTCCATCCGAGAGAAACCTAATATCCTTTATAGGATAATAGGCTTTAAAAAAAACTTGAAACTGCAGATGCAGCATTTTTGAAAAAGCAAGTGTGGATATTGCTAATACGTTGCTGAATATAAGTTTTAAATGTGACTTCTGTTTTGCACCAAAAACTTGAAAAGCAGTTTTTTGATCCCTGCTGATTTTCATTTTTGCTGTTGTATGTATTTGATTTTTGAAGCAAAATTATTGCAATGTTATGTCTCTCTTAACACTCTTGACAGCTTTTAGAGTGTGTTCATGCACGTGTGTGTGTGTGTGTGTGTGTGTGTGTGTGTGTGTGTGTGTGTGTGTGTGTGTGTGCACTGCCAGATGCTCGTTTCATCTCCCAGTGTCTCACTAGGATTTCTGCCAGTTGAACTGTATCCAAATTTATGGAGATACAAACTTGTCAAATGTACAAATATGCTGGAAATAACAGTGAACAGTTTTCAAACTCCACATTTCCTTGCTGTCAGTGTTGTATCCATTGTGCCGTGGCAGCCAGTCGCAGGCTCGCTAATGATGCCAGTTTGTACTCGGAAAAGTGGAGTGACAGGCTGTATTCACACACACACACACACACACACACACACACACACACACACACACACACACACACACACACACACACACACACACACACACACACACACACACACACACACAATTCAAAACTCTTACACTGAAATGAAAACATATCTGCGTGCAGGAACATCCATACGCACAAAAAAAACACAGCATCACTGAAAAAGCTTGTATTGCAGCTGGGAGTGTTTCCAGTCTGTTGGAGAATATTAGGTAATATTCCTGCTGGTGTTTGTATGTGTCTGAGCAAGGGTTGTATTGTGTGTACAATGTTCAGGTGTCAAACCAAAAGATCACCAGTCTTTATACCTGGAACACAGCCTCCCGATCTCCCCTTCTCTGTAGCTCTTAGTTATGCGGTTATAGTTCTAGACTACCGGGGTACCTTCTTGGACACACTGAGCTTCTCTCTCCTCTGTATGTGTGTATTCGTGTCACAGAAATGCTTGTTACTAACATAGCTCCGGGGGGCTTATTCCCCGGAGTCCTTATGTTCTTTTTCCGCCCAGCATCATCATCTTGGATCATGATGGCACCTACATCATGGTGGCAGCTGTCGCCGTGGTGCTGCCCTACGCCCTGCTGTGCCCTATTACACCCTGCTACGCACTGCAATGCCCGGCTTCGACTTGCTATGTCCGGCCAACGCCCTGCCACGCCCTGTTACGCCCTGCTGTGCTCTACGACACCATGAACTATTAGAACTATTACAATATCTTTATTGTGACTATTAGTGCCATTGTTCATCATACCCCCAACTGGCACCGTCAGACACCGCCTACCAAGAGCCTGGGTCTGTCCGAGGTTTCTTCCTAAAAGGGAGTTTTTCCTTGCCACTTACGCATTCATGCATGCTCTTGGGGGAATCACTGGAATTGTTGGGTCCTCGTAAATTATAGAGTGTAGTCTAGACCTACTCTATCTGTAAAGTGTCCTGAGATAATTCCTGTTATGATTTGACACTATAAATAAAATTGAATTGAATTGAGTTGTACCAAATATACCCACAAACACGCGCATGCACAACACCAGCTGCTCTTTTTTATCATAAAGAAAGTTAGCTGCTCAGAATTCCTCCGATCTGTTCGGAGCTAAATAAATAACACTCCATCAGCAGCATCTCTCAACATTATGCAGTATCACGTTGCTCTTCATCCGAATCCGCGTGTATAGGTTTAAAATCATCCACCCTCCACCCACCTGAATAAATTATTTTCTCCGATTTAGAGACCCGGCTGGACATTTCACTGGCCTTCTACGGTCCCTGTAGGCTTCGTTGCTTTTTAAAATTATGTACTGTATTAATGTATGAGTGTTTTCTATAACAATTTACTTTAATGAGGCTGCTTGTAAATGTTAACATGCGCAAAGTAATATCACTGCAGCTCTATCGACGGACATTTAAGCAGCAAAACTAACTGTAGTTATAAACTTGACAGAGGACACAGCTTTAGCTTCTGAAATAATCAATGAAGTTAAGCTGATGTTTCTCGAGCGTCTCTCTGGGGACGCACTAACAAATGAAGCTGTCTGTCCGAAAGCAGCTCTGTTATGTTCACATTTTAGAGAATGTTAATATTTTTAATTGTGTATTTTTTCACCCACCCGCTATTAATCAGAATTTTAATTTTTTACGATCCGACCGACCCGATCTATAACGTTAGATTAACCACGGGGCCGCGGATATATAACTCTATTATTGCTCTCTCTCTCTCTCCCCATTTCGTCATGCCTCTTTGTTTACCTGTCACGGGTGAAAAGACTTCCGCAAAGGATACATCGGTGTATCCTCAATTATAGCTCCTCCAGGGAGCCTCCTCGATCCTCGCTCCTCGATGTGCATGTTAGGAAAAGGGACGTCCTTCAACATGGCGCACTGACAATAATTTCCGTGTCAGCTGGAGGATTGAGGAGTCAAGGAGAAATTTGGGAATTAGGAAAGGCCCATGGTGACAGGAATGACCTGATGTTCGCTGCTCGAAATAGAAAGTATTTGACAGCTTACAGAAACATATTTACAACCACCTGTATTGGTATTTCTTTCAGTCAAAAGTCTGTGTGAAAATGCAGCTGCGAGTGCAAAATCTGACGGAATGGCAAGTTACAAGGGTGGTGAATAAACTGTGATGTCATGTGAGGCAATCGATATATAATTTGAGTTTACACACATAAACAAACAAAAGATGTAGTTACACCTTCTGATTCCATAAATTCACAGTTTAAAGACTCAACTTTGGTTACAGCTGTAATTTGTTTATCTGTTCCTGTTTTTTATTTTTCAGCTTTTATTTTCATCAAAAATCATTCTGGGCACAGCTTTGGTCCCACAGCAACCAAACTTAAATGTTCTTGTGAAAGAAATCTGATTGTTTATTAACTGCAGTCTTGACCTTATTTAAGGTGTAAACAGTGTCAGCTGACTGCTCGGCTGACAGTAATGGATGGAGGCCTGGGCTCAGGTGGAGACTCACACCCAAACACAACACAACAGAGTTTGTTGCTGGTATTTAACCTGGAGTAAACAGAACTACAAAAAATATAGTAAAAAAGAAACTGAGGTTACTCAGCAAAACCTTTCCTCTCATAAAGAGTTTCATTTTATTTGTTGTAAACTTACAACTGTTGAAGACTTACGTTAAGATGCCAGTCAGACTCCCCTGCAGTAAAAATTACTCCACACAATTCAGTCTCTAAAAAGCAAAGGTCAAGAATATCATGACACCTTTTTTTTTTTGTTACGGACGAATCATCACTGCACATTCATGAGTCAGCTTAAGGCATCAGATGCAAAAGTACTCATCATAACCACCAGAGGGTTTTACAAGTTTTGATCAATTTTATCAATACAGATTTGATGCAGTGATTATTGGGTAAATAAAAAGAGACAAAGGGGGACTTGCATTATTTGTAAAATAAAGAAATTACGAACCTGTAGCTGCTCTGAGCCTTTAGTTAATATGACAAGCATCTAAACAAATCACGCTTGTTTGGGCAACCTAAGTCTCAAATGTGCCAGCTGGTAGGAGCCACATCACCTAAACAAAACCACAGCAAACTTAGAGCTGCATTATACAGTATATCATAGTTGTCTATAGGCCAGTGCTGCTCCAGGGACTCAAAGGGAGAGAGTCAGTCATGTGTCACTGGCTGTGGATTGGAGGGCACTCATCTCTCTTAACTCTTTTACTTTTTAAAATGCCAATCTTTTGGGCAAAAGCTTCTTTAACCTTGACATAAGCCAATGATATGAATGACAAACAACTTTTCAAGTTACCACACTCATTCTCTCTCTCTCTCTCTCACACACAGACGCACGCACGCACACATCTACGCATCCACGCACGCTCTTGGTAAGCTTTTGGATCTTTGGGTACTGCAGCTCAGGGCTAATGTGGCTCACACCTGTACATTGCTTCAATGAAAACATTGTATTTATCGCTAAGCAACGGAAAGCTACAATAGCAGCACATTTGAAAAGCTGGAACCATAAATGTGTTTGGTAAAATGCCTTGCTTGAAAAATGATTAATTCTCTAAATGGGACGAATGGATGAATCAAATTAATACTTAATAATTGACTGATCATATCAGCTCTAAATTGTCATCTCAATTCTAAGAAGGAAAAATCCCTAAATGTTTGCCTTACTTATGTGGCCTCACCCTGCATTCAATCACAAATCTGACTACATGTTCAGGACCAGAGTGAAATGTAATTGTACAATTGTGCAATTGTCATGTGATGTGGTGTATTTTAAATGATCAATTCCAAAGGTCATTGTAGGCTCCAGTGGTTCAGGTATGTACGTGCTGGTGTGGGTACATACTGTATAACTCAGAGTGAGGTGGCAAATGACTGGGCAGATCACTTTTGTTTTTGCAAAACAAACGGGAAAAAAAGAGATCAAATAATTACTTTCATTTCATAATGCCCTGCAGTAACTGGTTAGCACCCACTTTAAGTGTGGTAATAGAGGAAGCTGGGTGGTATCAGCGGGAGGGAGAGTGGTGCGTGAGGCTGGGCTCGGAAAAAGCACTGTGGGCGGGGAAAGCGTCAAAATCAAAGTAAGGAAGGTCAACGTCTGGCCATATTCTCAGCAGCAACTCAGATGTGTAGTGTGGAACGACTACACGGATGCCTCAGAGAGGTCAGCGCGAGCACATCGTAACCTGTGTGAAAATTGGAGCCCCTGGGGACCATCTTTAAAGATGAGAGGAAGTTTGCACTCTTTTATGAAGCGTTGAGTCTTCAAAGGATTTGGCATAAATAGATTTAATTGGTGGAGAGAACTTCTCATACTGGACAGCTATCAGTTTACTTTGTTGCATAAGTGGCTCTTAAAAGGTTTTGCATTAATTGTTCATGGCTCTTCGCTCAACTTTTCAGAGACTGAGAAAAACAATGAGATTTGTTCACTTGCATGTTTTTTTTTCAGTTTCCTCTGTTTCAATTGCTCTGTAAACCTGGAAATCATAAAAACTGGAGTTTGTATCTAACAACATTTATTATTCAAACTGTTCGATATCCAAAACATTTTCACATTAAATTTGCAACCATATAAAAGCCACTGTGATAGGACAAAGAATTCTCAACTATCTTGTTTGTCAAGAAGGAGATAGAGGCCGGGGCTTTCCGCATGTCTCCCAGGCCATTAAAAATAGATGCCACAAACTGAGAGTGACAGACAGAGGAGGAGGGAGGGCGGGAGGGGGGGGGGGGGAGACTTTGACAAAGACTCATTTAAACACCGCAGCACAACAGAGTGACTTGAGCACTGACTCCCACATCGGCAGCCCAAACCACAAGACAGCCCCGGCTCTAATCGCAAACATTTATTCAGATCAGACAACTCCACTGAATGCCTCTGAGGAGCATCTCTGTGAGATATAAAAAGAATCAGGAAGGAAGAAGAGGGAAGAAAGCGAGGTCAACCAAGTGAATGTGACAGAAAGGAGGGAAGGCCAGAGAGAGTAACAGATAGAGACGGAGACAGACAAAAATAAGACGCTGCGAAATTGAGAGGGAGTGATTGCTCTTTTGTTAGTGTGCATTTAGATCCAAAGAGACTCCGGTTCCCCAGCGATTAAAGAAAGTAAGTAGGAGCAGAGGAGTGAAAAAGGAGAGTAGATGAAGTAATAAGTCTCCTAACTCAGACTGAGACACAGTAATGTGATGAGAATTCAAATGGATATAAAGCATATTTACATTGAAGGCCTGATGAAACCCATAGAAGAAAACAAATTACAAACCATCCGGGTATCTTGGTCTATTATTTATTAAATGAGAGTGAGGGGATAATACTGCCTCAGAGTTTAGAAATGGATCTACACTCAGTGGTTTCAATTAGAGCATAACTTGTGTATGTGATGTGGTTTGAAGCAGAGCAGCCAGCACTTCATTAAGGTCTTGGAGGGAGAAAGTAATAAGTTCAATTTTTATTTTTATTTATTTTATGAAGAAGTATATGAAGAAGATAGCCAATCTAGGCTGTAAGATAACTGTTAATTGAGGAGTGCTTCATTTATTCACTAATGGTGTTTTTCCATTACATGGTACCTGCTCGACTGTACTCGCCTTTTTAGTTTTTTCCATTATGAAAAAAAGTACCTGGTACCTGCTAACTGGTACTTTTTTTAGTATCACCTCCGTCGAAGTTCCAAGCGAGCTGAGGCGATACCAAAAGGTGACGTGAAAACCTGCAGACTGATTGGTCAGAGAGAATCACTACGTCATAATTGCTAGCGACAGACAGGGGTGCCCTGAACAAACCCGCCATTTTTAAATAGTTTAGCCAGCATTTTTCTTTTTTTTTTGCTATAGCACGGCAGGTTATGATACAGGATGATATAAAATAATTACAATGTTTAAAGAGATTTGTTCACTATTTTTAAACAAACGACTACATTACACTCGTGATACAGCAAGCTTAAAGTTTTAGACTTCATCAGGACTTATCAATAATATGTCTTAAATAATCCTTGTGGTGAAAATTGACAGTTGCAGCAGCAAGTAACAGCAAAACAAAGATGATGTAAACCGGAGCAGTTCACACAATACAGTAACGTGAGCTATATAAATTAGCTGGATACATGGTTAAACGTAATTTGCTCTTACCAGTGTATCGCAGTGTGTATTTTGTCCATAGCAAATCCCCGCCAATCGGTCCCAAAACATCCCAGTTAGAGAGTAAACGCAGTAAACATATTCTTTGTAAATCATTCCCCGAAAGAACCAAGCAGGCCTGCCTTGTTGCACGATCCAAATTTTCCTTAAAACTTAAAAGGTTCCAGTTAATGTTGCTCGATCCGACTGGAGTTTAAAGTTAAATCAAAGAAAGCGTAAAGTTGGGGACATCCGGCGGCATCTGAACTATCCCGTAAATGAACAGTGGTCGATATAGACTATTGTTACACAGCTAAGCTAAAATGGGCTCATAGAACAAAGGAACACAGTTAGTCGTGTTGTAGTTCAGGTTTTAAAAAGTTACAAAAAAGATGTGTTTGTCTTTCAAATAGTGTCTTTCAGCGTGTGGTTTGCAGCTCTTGTGTAAAATTACTGTGTAATCAGCGTACATAAACACCCCTAAAAAAGACTTCCCTACTATTGCCAAATGAGTTATTTCAAATAATCTGATTGTCCAATCGCAACATTAAAGTCTGAAATGAAACAAGCCTTTCTCCTTATTTACCATTTTATATCACAGTTATATTGTTCAGGAATCAAGTGGAAAGCGGTGATGTAAATGCTTTCCACTTGTACACAGCCAAGTGTGTCGACCAGGTTACTGAAAGGTCTTGAGTCAATTCCATTTGAGGGTGTATTAAATCAGTTGGACTTTCCTCTATAAGTGAAGCAAAGAGGGACAGAAGGCAGCACAAAAGATGGATCCCCTGAATCCTTCACAGGTCTGTCTGACTTATTTTCTCAAGATACTGATTCTTATCCAGAGAGGAGAAAAAATATTCTCACCTGTGCTGAATACCTATTCTCTTTAATGGTATGTATTGCACTCTAAACACAACCTCAGGACATTAGATATAGTGCCTGGTGGGATCCAGCCTGCCTACTGCATAATTGATAAGGAACTTAAGATAGAAAGTCCTCGTCCTACTTCTTACTAAGAGCTTGGAGTTATAGACTTTTGACTGAAGTTTTGTCCTTTTTTTTGGTCACATTTTATATATCAGGATAAACCCCTTGAGGTCCCATAACAAATACTCACAAGAATAACAGGAACAAAAAAGAGCTACAACCTCAGGATAGACTCTATAATAAGAAGGAATTATGAAACTATAGAGTAGTAGTAGAGTGATAGCATTACTTAAAACACATGCGATTTGTTTTAATGTTGCAAGTTGCTCAAACTCGGAAACTCGTTCTCCCAAAGTCTTTAATGAACCCTTAATATTGCACAAAGTGTTATGAATGGGATTCACATTTGAGTTGGCATGTCAGTCTAATCTTGTGGATGGCATCCCATAAAGTTTGTTGGGAAATCTGGCCTTACTCCATAGTCTAGTGTTCAGAGTAAATTATCGCCTCGTTTCAATTAACTACGATGAAACTTTAAAGTTTCTTCTAGACTAGTTCTTGGTCATTTACGCAAGACAGAATGAAAAGTATAGACAATGTAGATACAGAATCTACTTGACCAGACTTGATCTCACACAGTCACACTGCAGCTATTTCTAAATAGTTACAGAGACTAAAAAGCACTGGATTTGACATTATCTTGAACTTAAAGGCCAACAAACAGGGAACAATCAGCCACGTTAGGAGTAAAACAAAGCTTTTGGAATATCTGAGCATGCGGCTCATGTCTACGCTTCTCACTTGTACTGAGCCTGGAAGTGTTCCTGGACAAAACTATGTCGATCTCGAGGCTGTTGTGTGCTGGTTGAACTGGGACTGGAAGGATCCTCCAGTGAACTGGGTCCCTGCAGACAAGACAGCGAAAGAGGGACAGAAAGGAGACAAATAATCACTTTAGTGGACATGGTATATATATATATATATATATATATATATATATATATATATATATATTTATATTTATTTGAGAACATTCTTTGTAGGCAGATGGCAAAAATACAAATACACATCATCATCATCATCATCATTATCTTCAGAATAATATTAAGACACTTTGAATACTACTTTCCCACATCCCGTCTAATAAATAGCTTAGGAAACAGTAGGAAAGACTTTCTTTTACCATCTGTATTTACCCATTTGCCCAAATGAATATCAGGCATTAGATATATGGCAAAAGATAATTTTGTTGCACAGGAAGAGATAATGCAAAACTCTCTTTAACAGACGCCAACAAGCACTCGTGTATAATAGCTTTAACCAGACGTAATTGCAGCTATGGACAGAAGGGAGATGAAAGAATATAACTCAACCACTTGGACTTTGCCCTTTGCCTGCAGTATTTAGAGACAGTATGCTTTACAAAAAGTGAAATCCGAAATAATGAGGTGTGAGTCTTCTCAGCAATTTTGCTCACTAAAATGTGTTTCTCCGATAAACAACGAGATGATCCAAAAGACACATACAGATATATATGTGGAGGGAGAAACAAAGTGAGACAATTCAATTAAATAGGAAAAAGCTATGTGTTAAATGTTAGAGCAGGGGGGGGTATTTAATCTGTCAGGAAGAGAAGGAAAGTTTAAACAGTCAACAGAGATTACAGTCACAGAAGATCTCAACCAACTTTCAGTATGACGCCAATGTCTGCTGAATAAACTAAATGACTGTGATACCCTGCATGCTGTCAGACTCAGCAGGAGGGCAGAGAGACTTCAAAGATAAGTATAAGAATAAAAAAAAAATAAAGGCAATGAATAAATGATGGACAACTATGACTCTGAAGAAACAGAGCAACAGATTGCTAAATCTTTATCTTGTATAGTTGATATTGAAGCTGTCAGTGAACACAAGGTGGTAATGATTGATCTAACACACAGGCAGATACACACTAAAGCAGTTCAGTCGAGGTCTGCTGCTACATGAAGTTCTGCTGTGGAGTCACGCATCAGTCGCCAAATAAACAACAGTCAGGGGCGGAACTACCCAGTGTCAGAGGGGTATGCAGCAACAATTTTGGCGCCTTTCTCAAGTAATCTCAGCTGGAAACAGGATTTTCCATCTGGTAAATGATGGATTGTAGGATGGAACCATTTCAATCAAGCAAGCTAACACATAATATAAGATTGTATGTGCAGTACTACAGGGAAAAGAAACTTTAAAGGGAAATGGTGGCCAGATTACCTGGACGAACCACACTGCTTCTCTTGAGCCCATTGCTATACTACTTTGGAATATGAATGATATTTTGTAACTTGTTCTGTTTATTCAGGATGAGTTTATAAACTTCTAAGAAATCATTGTTTTACATACATACATACATACTAATTAGGGAACATAATATTCAGGCTCAAACTCTTGTATGGGACACATTAAGTAGCACAAGTCAGCGATACCATAGTCTAGTCTTCCCACTCTCTGGGGAAATGAGACTTTCTGCGCTGGTCTTGCATGGTGTACTCCGAAATAATGACAATCCAACTTTGATGAAGCTTTGCTATTGTTCAAACAAAATCCAATCACTGCTGCTTTCACTTTGAACAATGAGCTACTTTTTAGCATCTCTGAAAACTCAGCCATCTGTTTAAGTGATGAATCTTGACGTGGCCTTATGTAATAAATAACACTGAATTGTATACAAAACAGAAGGAGGTGCCTCTGTCTCAAAGGAATGTATCACTTGTAATGGACGGTTTAGAAGGCCTGTGTGAGCTATAGAGATTGGAAAAGGGATTCCTCAGCACCTGGGGACCATGCAGTGCAGCAGAGGTTATTTGAAGTTAACTTCAATTTCCATTTTGTGAGTGGCCGGGTTGGCTCAGTTGGTAGAGCAGGCGCACATATGTAGAGGTGTATGCCTCGACGCAGGAGGTCCAGGGTTAGAGTCCGACCTGAGACGATTTCCTGCATGTCATCCCCCTCTCTCTCCCTCCTTTCATATCTAGTTGGTTCTTTCCATTAAAGGCTGAAATGCCCCAAAAAATCTTTTAAAAAAAAAATTTCCATTTTGTGCTGGTAAGCATTTTACTCAGGGTGCAGAGAGCAGGGTGCCAAAATGAAAAAGGAGAATTACCCAAAAGTTATTCTGCATTCATGCAGAGCTTCTGAATCTTGGATGGAGAAAATATGCTTTTGGGTTGTTTTCTTTTAATTCTCTGGCAATCACATATGGTTTTACAGCTCTATTGAACCATATTTTCACTGACTCAAATAACAGATGTATTTCATTCCTCTCTGCATAGATTTGTGAATAACGTGAAAAAAAAGTTATTTAAATAACAATGTGTATTGTTGTGTATACCATCTTTTATTTTTATATTGCGAGCCGAGCTGTGACCAATTCTCTTTCTCTCAATTTTGCCCTCTTGTCTCCATCTCCGCTCTTGAGAACAATGAAAAACAATCCTCAGACCCTCAGAGACAAACTGGGTTACAAACATCACCATGGAAACCCTGGCCACATTCCCCCAATCAACATATGGGAACAGGGAACTAAAAATAAAGAAAAAAGGGCTAATCACCAGAGCCATTCATGTTTGTCTGAAGCATTTGCCATAATGTCTCTTTGAAGCACCATGTCCAATGTGCATGAATGAGGACAATAAATACACTAACTCAACTTAAGTATTTTGAATTTACTAGTATCAATTATACAAATGAATGGATCATATTAAAATGTATAGGTAAGGTTCTAAGTACTATGACAACTCTTCTCATGAAAGCACAAGGACGAGAGCATGGCAGGTACTCTATACTCAATGGTTGGTGGTACGTTTGCAGAGATAATGGTGTTTGCATGAGCACATTGAATATGTTTCAGATATGAAAATGTATTGTCAGAGAGTTCAGCAGCGAGAATCTGAAATTGCCCTTACCTTTTCCTAAGATAACTTTTAAACCCTGCAGATACACACGAGATGCCACCGTAAAGTCTGATGTGTTCAATTTTAAATCTTACTGAGATGGCATAATGTTTAATGGAGTACATAGTGTTGTATTTCATTTATCTGCGCACTGAAAATACCTTTAGATTCAGCAATACCCGTAAGATTATGCATGGTTTATTTTGATCACTTAAGTAATGCTAACTTCCAATTTTGCATTCTTCCTCATATACATTTAATTGAGCTTAGGACACAAAGTGCCTGAAACAAAGAAGGTTGTTTGATGGTAAAAAGAGTAATATGAGTAAGAGCCAAAAACGTTGATACTTAATTCTCTTTAAATCAAAACCATCACTACGCTCTTGGGGCAGGTCATCAACCTCTTAGCCAGACCTGAGAACAGATAAACAGACGACTCCATTGAGCGAGAACGAGAGTAAGAAATAATGATAGAAAGACAGAAATGGCATGTGTGTATATCTAACAAAGACACATACTGTATATGTTAAACACACAGTGTATACACATAGTTAAAACACAGGGAGAGATAGAAAAAGCACTGAGCGTACTGTGCCTCTTTATTTAGCACCCAGGGAAAAATGAATACCCCCACAGCGTTGTTCCAGCTCAGCTATCATCTGCCAAATATAGATGCGGGGGTCGGCCGCAGCAATAACAAGTAAATACCAATATTCAGAAGGTGTTCAATTGTCACACTGGGTGTAATCCAAAAAAATCGGAATGCTAACAGATCTAGGCCACATTCAACCGCCTCCTGTTGCTTGGGGACAACATTAGTAGCGGAATCTACATATCGACATGGCCCCGGCATTGTAATTGATTTTTTAAGTTTTATTTAACGGCATGGGGAGTGCCAGAACTCCCCATGCTCCAGCTAAAATAGCTGTTTTTGCCTTGATCTCTTAATGACTGTAGTGCTGTAGTTCCATTTTGCCCATGCTTTTGTTTTTAGAGCAGGTTATTGTTTTGGCCCAAACACCCAGGTGTTGGTCGATTATAGCACAAATAACTGATCTACTATAGTAAGTGAGTCAAAAGCCTGGAGGTTTTGTAGCAATCGGATCTGGGATTTGGACACACATACCTTTGAGAATAAGAACAGAATTATTTGTCATGAGCCCTGATAGTAACTTTGCTACACTGAGCCTGTTTATATTATTGCTCCGGTGCTCTAAAAAACTAAAACTTTTTAGAGTTGGCAGCAAGGCCATTCCCAGAATATTGAACTAAAACAGTTTTTGCCGATTGCTTACACACTGAAATCAAAAGTAGTACACACTTATCAAAACCTTACACTCAAGGAGCAAAACATTGACCCAGATGTGCAACACTATAAGCACAATGTCAGCCTCACACTTTTTGCAAAACAATACAGTCATTTGCAAAACACTAAACACACTTGTATACATTAGACACATAAGTATATCATGATGTCACGTCCTTGCAATTCCAAAACACTGACTGTCAAATTACCACACCTATGAGCCAATCTGTGAAACACAGCCATCAGGTGCACAAACACGATTGCTTAATTGTAGACACACCAATCAGGTTTAAGCACTATAAAAATGCAGCAGGTGAGTGTAGTATTTTCTGTACTGTATTTTCAATTTCAACTTTTTTGTTTGGTTGTTGTTTGTTCTGTAATTGTAACCTGTACCGGATACAGTATTTTATGTTTGTCTGTTGGTTGCTGACCCAACAGTGTTATGCACACTACTGTAGTAGCATGAAAACTGGGACATGTTTTGTTGTGATTCTCCATGTTGACTGATTTGGGTGTATGGAGAGATATTATTTATATTTCCCCCAGTCTGCAGCATTGGTCTTGTGTAGTGTTTGGTGAACTTATTGTATATTTGCACTTTCTCTGTGTACTTACAGTACTCTAATCACTGAGAAGTAGAATTGCAAAAAGTGTTTTAGGTTAGCAACAGCAGTGTGTAACAAATAAACTTAGCACAAAAAGTAAGGACATTTGTGTTTGGTAGATTATTTCTTTGTGGTAACAATGCTTTTTGGCAATAAATCTTATACCGTTGGAAAGCCTGTTTAGTTGCCTTTCAAATGGTGCCCCATTTGTAAGGAACATGCATTTGTGAGATGAGCAGCAGTGCTAAGTATGTGGGTTGCGCCCATGAACATTTTTCAAAATCTTCTCTGCCAATGCCAAACAGCTTATTCTGCCATTGACTCGTTTGGTGTTTGGTGGATTGGATGATTGAAGTTTGAAGAAACAAGACATATTGGCAATTTAACAATTTATTCATTTCACAAACAGGAGCCTCAGTAGCGTGTGGAAGAACCATACACAGCCACAACAGCCTGGCACCTCCTTCTCATGCTGGTCACCAGCCTGGTCACACACTTTGACCCTACAATCCAACTGTCGTAGGCAGAATCTGGACTCATCATTGAACATAACGTTCCTCCACATGTTCAGGTTCCAGTGCACGTGTTGCCGACACCAGCGCAAACGGGCCTGACGGTGAAGAGCAGTCATGGCAGGACTCCTGGCAGCCCTATGAGACCGGAGATTGGCTGCGTGCAGTCTGTTCCGGCACCTAATTTAAGTGCTGACAGGGTGAGGAAATGGTCTTCTTGGGGTGTTGTCTTCTTGGGTCTTTGACATCCCCCATTACATGGAACTTGGCCTTCAGTTTGGAGATGTTACTAGGGCTCACTCCAAATAATGCCGCAACTTGGTTTTGCGGAACACCAGCTTGAAGTTGCCCTATCACAAGGGCCCTATCCAGATCAGTCAAACGCGGCATGCCGATTCTTGGAGCAGACACTTACTGACTGTAGCTGTAGTTACAGTAGTAGGGCCCATGCTCACAGGTGCTGCCAATCAGGCACCTGATTGGCAGCACCTGGGGGTACCAGAAGCTCAAAACAAGTGTCTTGTTCACGGCAGACATGTTGACATGTCATAGTAGGAAAAGCAGAGAAGATTTGGCAAATTTTTCATGGGCTAACCCATCTCATCCCACAAATGCATGTTCCTTACAAATGGGGCACAATTTGAAAGGGAACTAAACAGGCTTTCCAACAGTATAAGATTTATTGCCAAAAAGCATTGTTACCACAGAGAAATAATCTACCAAACACAAATTTCCTTACTTTTTGTGCTAAGTTTAGAATTAAGTCATATGAAACGTGTGTGTTTCATATGGTAACCAAATATGGTTTTGATAAATTAGTGTATAGTTTTTGCAAGAGTGTTTCATTTTGCAAAGGGTCTGAGGTGTTCTGCTAATTGGGTGTGTGGTTGTGCTAATTATGTGTAGTGTTTTTGAAAAACCGGTCCCTGTTTTCAAAATAGTGCTTAAGCAATCGAAAAAAACTGTAATGAGCTAACGTCACATTGAAAAGAACATTGTGTCCTCAAACACTTTTGTTCTCCCCTCCGGTTTACTTGATGGTAGGTCAAATGGGTACATATCACCACCATCAGCAGAGCTCGGCATCATCGCATCACAGGAGCAGCGAGGACTTATGGGCATTGTTTATCAGTAAGAACGTTGCGCATTCTGCACACACTCATGCAAAGGCTCACAAGGGCGTGTGCATGCAAAAACACACGCACCAACACGTTAGTGCACACACATAAACTTCAAGGACGCACAGCCAAGTCATGGTGCCACTTCAGTCAGCTCTTCTATGTACTGACTGTACTGGTGATGTCATGGGATATATAATAATATATGACATAATTGAAACCTATAACCTGTGTTTTTCCTCACATATCAAACAAAGCATCGCTGTAGTAACCATTTACAAAAGTGTTACTGTTCTTGTTACTGCTCACCTGGTGCTGTGTGTGTGTGTGTGTGTGTGTGTGTGTGTGTGTGTGTGTGTGTGTGTGTGTGTGTAGTCAGCACTATATGCACACAGCTAAACTAAAAAACAAGGAACAGATTGTTCTCTGGTTGTCTTGGGATCCTGCATAGCTACATCATACCCATCTCCCCACCTGCAGCTTATGCTGCTGTTCTCTCATCCTTCCTGCCCGTCTCTACCTACGGCACCACTGCAGGACATCACAGCATGCAAGATTTGATAAAAGCCACCAAGACACTCTCACGTGATAGCAATGGTCAAAATGTAAGCAATACACTCTTCAGGCAAAGATACATTTGTGGCATATGCACTAAGTGTGCTATCATTATCCCATCAGGGCTCCCCTACAGCACAGTGTGAGACAAGACTAAAATGCCCCTGTGAAGACATACTGCAACTGCAAAAACAAACAACAACAACAACAACAACAACAACAAAATGCTCCTTCCTCGATCTCAGTATAACAGTGTGACAGTGTGGTTGTAACAGAAATCACGTTCCATCAGCAAGGAAGTGCAGGATATTTGGTTGGCATAATACCTGAAGGGACTTCACTGTGATCTGAGATATTCTGTGCCTCAGAAACCTCACCTTGGTTTGGGACTCAATTCTGTGTAATCAGTGAAACATTTCGCCAGTGCAGCCACTGTAAATCTCTTTGGCCCTGTGCCTCTGGTAAAGGTTCTGCTTCTCTCCAGGGATCTTCACACTCCAATCCCTACATGAAAACATATGTTGTTATCAAAGCCCTGCTGATTCCCCACGCATTCATGTGAAACGTTACTGAGGCGCTCTTGTACAGCGTGCTGGGGAGTGAGTTGGTGTTTTGGCTTGCTGTGTGTAGTTGTATATTTGAATTGGGGGGGGTTCAAAGCAAGAAAAATAATCTGACGTCACTATAACATTAGGAAAGAGTGGGTGTTTGGTGTGTGTGCATGGGCGAGTTGTTATAGCTGCAAAACATGAGAACAACAAACCAGGAGAAGCAGGTCGACCAGAGGCCTGTACTACGAATCCAGATCAACATGCCCTGGATTTATTTCAGTTACCCAGCTTCACCTAACCTAACAAAACGCTTATCCTATCAATATCACTTCCAGTGGTGTAGTCTACGTGATAGTAAGCTCCAGGATTTCTATATAGGCTACCCACTTAAAAATGCCCAATGACACATAACAACATAGGCTACTTTCCATTATATTTTTGATAAATTTTGAATTGTCATCCGTGCTTTTTTCTTAACATCTATAGGCTGAATAAAGGTATTTTTACTGTATATTGGTGCATTAAAGTGTATCGGAATATAGGAAATGAAGTCGTTGATGCTTAAAACTTTCCTGGGGGAGGACACCCAGGCCCCCCCACTATGATATGCCCCCTTCCTCCCCCAAAGGCAGATTCTGGCCAATATACAGTAGGCTACAGTACACCCACTATAATAGTATATATTAGACTACACTGGTCACTTCCCAATCAGTCAGGCACAAGATCTGACCATAATTACACTTTTGCTTTCCATGAACTGTCGTTGCTTTAGCCTTTTATTTCAGTTGAAACCCTGGCAGTGGTAATTGTGAGAGAAAATAAAAAAATATCAAAACGTTTAAAATGTGCGTATTGGCAACACACGGCTGAAGAAGCCGACAAATAGCCTATATGTAATTCCCTCCGCTTAAAAATCTAAATCTTTCATAAAGATGTCTGTCTGTCTGTCTCTGTCTGTCTGTCTGTCTGTCTCTCTGTCTGTCTCTCTGTCTCTCTCTCTCTACCTGATCTTCTAAGAACGGTGACACCGTTATCAACCGAGTATTGATTGGTCGGTAGGCGGTGCTTTAACACCGGTTGAGCTCTAATCTCCAACATAACCTGCTCCCGACCAGGTTAGGTGTTCAGCATGAGTTACCACGGCAATTGAACCCGATAACAACTAATCCACCTTCGTGGTACAGAAAACCCTGGGTTGAACCTGAAGTTAGCTCGTTAACGCTAAATCTTGCTTCATAGTACAGGCCTCAGGAGGTACATTACAAACACGGCGCTGACACATTGGTTTATTTCTGCACCAAAATAAACCACTTTAATCCCAATTACTAATCTAAATCATGAAACAAAATGATCTTATTGCAACCATTAACGGCTTGAAAGGTGCATCTAAAATGTTTGTAGCCTTTTCTTTAAGTGAGTGTGCAACAGTGAACCGGAAACTCACATAGATGGATACTCAGGTAGGCTCCCCTACTAGCATGCATGACAGTGCATCTGCCAGGACAGGATCTTTTCCTGCCACGTGCTGCACCACCAAACAATAATAATAATAATAATAATAACATTGCCCACCGAAATACTGTCTGGTTGGAGGTTTTGAACTTGACTAGGAAAGACAGTGGGTTGTGGTCTGTATACACCACCACTCCTTGGCCTGAGTGAGACAGCTACACTTCAAAGTGCTTGACAGCCAAAACGAGATCCAAAGCTTTGTTCTCGATAGTCAAATAAGCTTTCTGATGTTTAGTTTAGCTTTTTTCGAGTAATAAGCGACTGGTCTTTCTAGTCCGGCTGCATCTGCTTGCAAAAGCACTGCCCCAACACCAATGTCACAGGCATCCACGGCAAGTTTGAACGGTGCCTCAAAGTTGGGTGCAAGTAACACCAGTTCAATTGCCTACATAGCCTTCACACTCCTAAAAGCATGATCACAGGAGTCTGTCCAAACAAACTTAGCATCTTTCTTAAGGAGATTTGTCAATGGCTTGGTAACGGCAACAAAGTTAGGAACAAATCGAACCCTAACCTCCTGCCCAAACACAAGCTCAAAAGGAGTGAAAATTCTCAGAATGTATGTGTGGTGAATATTTTTCAGATCAACAACCACGCCCCATCATGTGACATGTCAGTACTGACCCGGTCTGTACTTTTATATTGGCAACGCCGTTTAGTGGCAAAGCAGGAAGCAAGGTCATTGAGTCTTAGAGCACCAAGGCAAGTTGGGGTGGTGAATAGGGTTGGGTATCGTTTGGGTTTTTTCCGATACCGGTGCTAAAACGATACTTTTAAAACGGTGCCGGTGCCTAAACGGTAGGGAAGGTACGGTTCGGTTCGTATCACGGTTTTAGGGTCACGGTTTTCGGTTCTGTACGGTTCCTGTTATTTTTTCTTTTAATCGTTAACACTCCAGAAATATACTTCACCATATGATATATAGCTAAAATTAGCATATTGAATGCATGTTGCACAATACATGCACACAGTGGCAGTTCTATCTATTGTTTTATTTCCGCTGTCATCATAGGTAACAAAATAGCAAAATGTTCCCACACACCAGACTATATACGACGCTAGCGCATCCTCCAACTCTGGGCAGCCTTCCTTATCTCTCCCACTTGACATTTCTGCATGTGACGTGACCTGCAGCACTCCACACTCCCGAGGAGCGGTCGGTTCGGCGCCTCTCAAAATCTGACGAAAATCTTTTAAACTGACCTTTGTCGATCAAAAAAAAAGACAGATTCAGCAACTGTATGGCCTATTTCTCGCTTAAAATGTTGTCAGAAACACGTTTCAGTAAACTATTTTCGTAAAATACGAGATCGTATTCAGAACGAGACGCCATTAGAGTCTGTTTTGAAATTCGGGAGCAGCAAGAACCACGTGACGCGTTTGTCCAATCAGCTGCCATGTCTTGCGTTCGTCACGCTCATCCCCCTCGTCGTTTCCAGTAAGTGTTTTAACATAGGTGTATAAAGTGGGCACTACGGCAGTAAGTGGTTAGTGCACATTAACAGTGTACTGACGAACTCATGAACCGTACCACCCCTACTAAAAGGTGCCTGAACCGAAATATATATATTTATAATGTATATAATATAAAATATAAAAAAGGAGCACAAAATGACAGTTGGCGACATTAAAGAATGGCTTGTTTAAGGCCATATGGTCAAAGTTAAATGATTAATAATGTAATAACAATAACTTATAACAATGACTTATTTCACCAGTAAATTGCTGGTAAACGACAAAAACAAGCACCAGATCGGAAAAGGGTATTTTACAATAACTTAAAATGCACCACAAGGCTGGCGAGTTTCAAGTAAACGCACCGTCTGTGTCGTTTTTCCGACAATGGCAGCTGCGGACTGTTACGTCCCGGTGTTGGAATCCTCTACAGGGAAATACAGTCACCCTTTCACCGCTTAACCTAAGCTGTCAGCATCTTAACCATTGTGTTTAATCCAGCTACTAGCTAACGGTAACGTAGCGTCCCGTGCAGCGATGCTTCTGAATGGAAAAAAAAGTCAGGCATTGAAATGAGGCACTGGAATTTTCGTTCTTATTCGGTCTCGTTACTACCGTTTACATCGGAACTGGTGCCCTATTGGCACCGCATTTCGGTACCCAACCCTAGTGGTGAATGGGTCAGACTTAATGTCCTGTTTGAAAATATAATAAACGACAAGTTATTTTTTTTGCTGAACGGAACAAACAACTACGTCACGTTCTGCGTCACGTGCGTAAACGGAAGTAACAGAACAAATGTGCTGAGTTTAACCCAAACCACGATCTTTTCCTAAACAACAAGTTTAAAAACAAGTAGTTTTTGTGCCTAAACGTAACTGTGACCATTTCCCAACTTTATTGACGTGTTTAAAACCACGACTGTTCATTGGTTTAGATATGAGAACGAAAAGAAAGAAAATCCTGTGGGTCATATATCCTGCCATGGCTAAGGGTGCTCATTTATGAAACTCTCCTATGGGTCGTATTAGGGGGTAGGAATAAACAATCTACATCGTCGTATGGTTTGGAAGACTTGTTGCAAATTTTACATTTCAATGTCAGCTGGAAAGTAGCAGTTCTACACCGGAGCTGAAGTGACCTGAAGGCACTTCTGTAAAATGACAATAAAGAAATGTAATTTTTAATAATGTTACTGTGTGTCAGTGTGCTGAGCCACCTAAGCTGCTGTTGGGAAGAAAAACACCACTTTTATTGAGACTTAAAATAATTTCTGGAAAATAAATTGCGTCCAACTGAGGAAAGACGCTGATTAATTTATCGTCTCAAACCACATTTCTAATCAACTGGCAGGGTTGAGGGACTTAACACATTCACCTTAGCTGCCAGCAACTGCTCTGAGTCATCCCTACACACACATACACACATTCACACAGACATGCACACACTATCACATATTAACTCACATGGGCCTACACACTCTCGCTCCCTTCCTGTTTCACTTTCTGTGCGTTCAGGCAGGCTCATAATAGTGCAGATTTCTCGCAAAAAGATCGTTAAATGGTCTGACGACATCCGCTGAAGTGATAAAGCAAAACTGTGACAGCAGAACATGACAGAAACTTGAATGAGTGGGAATGATTTTATTTTAAGATTATTTTTTGTGCATTTTAGGCCTTTATTTATATAGGACAGCTAAGGACATGAAAGGGGAGAGAGTGGGACGTTATGCAGCAAAGAGCCGCAGGTCGGAGTCGAACCTGCGGCTGCTGCATCAAGGAGTAATCCTCTATATATGGGCTATATACCTGCTCTACCGGGTGAGCTTATCAGGTGCCAGAGTGGGAATGAATTTGAGATGCTGCCATGGTTCTTGTCCCAAATGTGTTTTCACCACAGTGAGAAATAGCACTGTGCCAAATTCAGCCAGAGCTACCAGACATGTAATCTCAGGCAGCCATACCCCCCCTGGCTCAAAGGATGACGGTCTGGAGAAATTTTCATGATAAAAGCTGGGAAACGGAGTCCTGAGCTGAGCCAGAGGCAGCAGTGACAGTGGTAGTTCTGAGACTCAAACACCTCGCATACAGCACCTACAGAGGCACATTTCTTTGTCTGTTCCAAAAAAACTTGGTTTTCAAGTAAGCGTGGCAACACCCAAATGCACCTTACACGCAACTGTATAAGTTTGGGATCACATTATAATCATGCCTATATTAGATAAGACTATAAACCATTTAACACCTTTTTTTCTAAGAGAGCTAATTGGTTTTAACAATTTCACCTACATGCCCTAAAGTTTCCTGCTACATGAAGAAACTGATCGAATTATTATGTCCTATGCAGAGAGACAAAATAGTTACAACGGCCCAATCACCAGTGACAAATGAATCGCGTTGCTACACAAGTTAACTTGGAAGTCAACTTTGAGTCCAACATTTTATTGACTTTACCAGGCACTACTTGTTTTATTTAGTATATTAACGTATTGGCGTAAAGCTCTGACTTCAGAAAGAACTGGTGTCTGAAAACCATTGGACTCACAAAAATCTGAACATCAATTTCTCACATTAAACAGACTTTCCTACAGCAGTGAATTAATTATACCATTCCTTATCAGGAAGTACACAGAGTCGACAGCCTTTTAAAAATCTAATTCAGGAAATTAACTTATAAAAAGCAAGACTAAATAATAAAAACTAAATACAAATATTGCTGATGGAACTGGCACAAGTTCAAATATAGTTTGTTTTCTCTGCTCACCTTCATTTGATCCTATACGAATGTAGTTTGTGTCAATGAGTTTTGTGTGCAGTTACGGTCTTATTAAGCTTGTTTGCCTTTGTGTGTGTGTGTGTGTGTGTGTGTGTGTGTGTGTGTGTGTGCGTGTGTGTGAAGTAGCTCACACTTTAAGCTGCTGGTATCAGCTTGATGTTTTTGGTCTTCTGCAGGAAGAGATGACGTCTCCCACTGAGCATGTGAATTAGGCGAGCCAATGTTGACATACAGTCAGGTCCATAAATATTGGGACATCGACACAATTCTAATCTTTTTGGCTCTATACACCACCACAAAGGAGTTGAAATGAAACGAAGAAGAGGTGCTTTAACTGCAGACTTTCAGCTTTAATTTGAGGGTATTTACATCCAAATCAGGTGAACGGTGTAGGAATTACAACAGTTTGTATATGTGCCTCCCACTTTTTAAGGGACCAAAAGTAATGGGACAATTGGCTGCTCAGCTGTTCCATGGCCAGGTGTGTGTTATTCCCTCATTATCCCATTTACAAGGAGCAGATAAAAGGTCCAGAGTTCATTTCAAGTGTGCTATTTGCATTTGGAATCTGTTGCTGTCAACTCTCAATATGAGATCCAAAGAGCTGTCACTATCAGTGACGCAAGCCATCATTAGGCTGAAAAATCTAAACAAAGACATCAGAGAGATAGCAAAAACATTAGGTGTGGCCAAATCAACTGTTTGGAACATTCTTAAAAAGAAAGAACGCACCGGTGAGCTCAGCAACACCAAAAGACCCGGAAGGGCAACTGAAAACAACTGTGGTGGATGACCGAAGAATACTTTCCCTGGTGAAGAAAACACCCTTCACAACAGTTGGCCAGATCAAGAACACTCTCCAGGAGGTAGGTGTATGTGTGTCAAAGTCAACAATCAAGAGAAGACTTCACCAGAGTGAATACAGAGGGTTCACTACAAGATGTAAACCATTGGTGAGCCTCAAAAACAGGAAGGCCAGATTAGAGTTTGCCAAACAACATCTAAAAAAGCCTTCACATTTCTGGAACAACATCCTATGGACAGATGAGACAAAGATCAACTTGTACCTGAGTGATGGGAAGAGAAGAGTATGGAGAAGGAAAGGAACTGCTCATGATCCAAAGCATACCACCTCATCAGTGAAGTATGGTGGTGGTAGTGTCATGGCGTGGGCATGTATGGCTGCCAATGGAACTGGTTCTCTTGTATTTATTGATGATGTGACTGCTGACAAAAGCAGCAGGATGAATTCTGAAGTGTTTCGGACAATATTATCTGCTCATATTCAGCCAAATGCTTCCAGAACTCATTGGACGGCGCTTCACAGTGCAGATGGACAATGACCCGAAGCATACTGCGAAAGCAACCAAAGAGTTTTTTAAGGGAAAGAAGTGGAATGTTATGCAATGGCCAAGTCAATCACCTGACCTGAATCCGATTGAGCATGCATTTCACTTGCTGAAGACAAAACTGAAGGGAAAATGCCCCAAGAACAAGCAGGAACTGAAGACAGTTGCAGTAGAGGCCTGGCAGAGCATCACCAGGGATGAAACCCAGCGTCTGGTGATGTCTATGCGTTCCAGACTTCAGGCTGTAATTGAATGCAAAGGATTTGCAACCAAGTATTAAAAAGTGAAAGTTTGATTTATGATTGTTAATCTGTCCCATTACTTTTGGTCCCTTAAAAAGTGGGAGGCACATATACAAACTGTTGTAATTCCTACACCGTTCACCTGATTTGGATGTAAATACCCTCAAATTAAAGTTGAAAGTCTGCAGTTAAAGCACATCTTGTTCGTTTCATTTCAACTCCATTGTGGTGGTGTATAGAGCCAAAAAGATTAGAATTGTGTCGATGTCCCAATATTTATGGACCTGACTGTAGCTGTAGCTGTTTGCTGCCTCTGGAGATACCCAGATCCACTCTTGTCTTTTAGAGTGCCCGCCACCAGAGCATGTGAATAGCACTCATATCAGCACAGGCCAAGTTTAATAATAATTATTATTAAATATTATTATTTAATAATTTTTGAATCCCCGACAAATAACCCATATTACAAAAAAAGACTAAAACTAAGAAACTAAACTAAAACTAAGCATTTCAAACTAAACTAGCAAACCCGCTTTAAAAACTAATTAAAACTAAACTGAATTTGAAAACAAAAAGTCAAAATGAAATAAAAATTAAAACTAATGAAAAATGCTAAACTATAATAACCTAGGTTTAATAAAAGTGTGTTTGTGTTACACCTGAGAGTTTGTCAACACTGTCTGAGGACCAAGGTTATAATCGTTAACGAAAACGAACGAAATGACGAAAACTAGGTGGAAAAAAAAACATTTTCGTTAACAGAAATAAAAAAAAACGAGGCATTACAAAAAAAACGATAACTAAACTAAAATTGTAATGTCTGTTTGCAAAACTAACTAAAATTAAATTATCGAGTAAATGTCCTTAGTTTTCATCTTTGTCGATGTCTTTCATAGAGCAAATAACGTTATATCTTTCCGACCATGACATTTCCCGTAGACATGTATAGTTTCCGACTGGGAACCCAGAATTTCCGACATTCCACGTCAAATACAACACAACATGTCCGTGCCCCTCGCCTGGCATCATGGCGGTACCGAAAGTCGGAAGAAAGCGGAAGAGTCCTATTTGATTATGACAAATGTGTCAGATAAAAGCCTTGCAGTGGAAGGTGGTAAAATATGTGGACAATTTATTACAGGGAAAAATCCCACGAATTTGAAAGTACATTTGAGAAGTGCACACAAGCTAGGAGGCTAACCTAGCTTACCTTAACAAGGTAAAGGAGAACACAAAGCCCCCTTTCCCCGAAACAGAAGCTAACCCCGGTACAGGGCATGCATGTATGGGTACAGGGCCAGGCAGCATGACAGAGAACACTACAGGAGGGCTTTCAGCTGCTGGTTAGTACATACGCAGGAACACCAAAAGCAGGAGGAAGTGTGGGTTAATATGTGTATTGATACTGGGATGTCTACACAACTGTGTGAGTCGATTGACTTCAAAAAGTTTGCCACATGTATGTCTTCTTTAGTCTGTTGGCCATTTAGTTTTTTTTCCTGGAACACGTCACTTACACATTTTGCACTGCGGCGTCTTGTGTAGACTGTTTATATATTTATGACCATATGTAGGCTACATTTTATGTACTGGTGTTATTGTTGAATACATTGTGAATACATCTAAAATTGTATGATGTTTTTGTTGAGTTATTATTATATATTATTATTATTATTATTATAATATCTATATATATATATATATATATATAGATATATATAATACTTTTTCTGACCTTTTTGAATCCCCGACAAATAACCCATATTACAAAAAAAGACTAAAACTAAGAAAAACTAAACTAAAACTAAGCATTTCAAACTAAACTAGCAAACCCGCTTTAAAAACTAATTAAAACTAAACTGAATTTGAAAACAAAAAGTCAAAATGAAATAAAAATTAAAACTAATGAAAAATGCTAAACTATAATAACCTTGCTGAGGACTGAAGATTTGTTTATTTCAGCTCACTTTCTAATTAAACAGCTTCTAATACCAAATCAAGCTGTGCTAAAAGACTTCACCTTCTCTTCACACATTAACGGTGTGGAGAGGCAATGTGGCAGAGGATGAATGAGGTCAACACGACCAGATGGAGGAAGTGAGAGAGACTGAAGAATTACACAAAAGACAGATAATAGAGAAGGAAATATTGTTAAAGGCAGAGATAAGAAGAGAATGCAAAGGCCACAGCGTGATGTTAAGAAAAAGATGTGCAACCGGCAGTGTTTGCTTAATTACTTAACAAAAGTCTATGCTAGTCACCCCATGAGCTGTCATACTCTGTAATACTGATGGGGGGAAATTATATAAAGTTTGGCCATGGGATGTCACCAGAGGACTCATAATGTCAGGCTCAGCTATAGGGTTAGCTCAGAAACCCTCAGCTGTACGTCTTCAGACTCAGATGTATTTAGTCTAATTTGTCACTCTTAAAAATATGGAAGTGCAAATCATAATTACTACTGGAATGTTGACGGTGTTTATGATCTTAAAACTAGTAAATAGAGTAACTTCTTTATGGCTTGAACAATGCGTCAGTACAGCTAAGGCTGACAAAGTACAGCTTAGACTAGTGGTGTAACGGACCATAGTTGATCTGTGGTGCGTACAGATCAACACTCACGGTTTGGAATGCATGTGAACCGCAGATCAATTGCAAAGTTTAACCATAATAATAGTGTGAAATGCATTGTTACTGTTGATGTTACTTAAAGTAAGCTGATAAATCTCTATGAAGGGTTGCCGTTAAAAAGATACAGGCAATGACATTTTCACTTCACGTGAACGGCGCATGTTTAAATCCTGTGCCTAACGTGGATTTCGGTGCCACTTAAATGTCTGCGCTGCTCTCTGATGCTCCAAAACCGACGTTACAGGCAACAGAAGCATCGCTGCATGTCACGCTAGTAAACACTAACGTTACACTTGGCATTGGGTAATGTTAGCCTACCGTTAGCTAGTAGCTAGATTAAAGACGGTTAAAATGCTGACAGTTAAACTGTAAACGGTGTAAAGTGTGTCTGTATTTCACTGTAGAGGATTCCAACACCGGGACGTACAACAGTCTGCGGCTAAAGCTAAGAGCTAAAAGACACAAACTAGCACTATGGTCACTGCTGTTGTCAACCTTGTGGTGCAGTCAGTTATTGTACCCCTTTCTCATCTGTTTTTGTCGTTTAACCGCAATTTACTGGGGAAAGATGTAATTATTGTTGAAAGTTAATGTTATTACATTTTTAATAAATCATTTAAATTCCCCCTTTTTTGTGCCGATCCAAAAATTGATCCGATCCGTGACTCAAAACCGCGATCCGATTCGAACCATGAGTTTTGTGATCCGTTGCACCTCAAGCTTAGACTGATGAAGGCTGAGCCAAACCTGGATTGACAAACTTGAGTCCTAAAATGACCAACATTTTAACCACATAACAAAGTAACAAAATAGTTACGGCTGCAACGAACAATTTCCCAGAGCCCAAGGTCACATCCTAATATTAAGCTTTCTGTCAGATCAACACGTAAAAAAACACAAATATATTCAGTTTGCAATGATATAACTGAGAAAAGCAGTACATTCTCACATTTGAGAAGTCGGAAGAAGCAAAGGTTTGACATCTGGTGCTTTATAAATAACTAATTTTCTGTCGATGGACTACTAATCGATCAATTGACAAGTCATTCCAGCCCTAAGGACAGTCATTGTTTATTATTTAAAATAATGAAGAGAAAGACAGTAGGAAGGAGAAGAGAAGCGACAGAGAGGGTGAGAATAGGGACTGACTCAGAGAGAGAGAGGAGGGGCACGCAGCAGTCCACAGAAGGGAGAAATGAAAGAAACGCTGTCCGCGCATTAAAGAGGCTGACTCACCCCTATTCTTTCAGCTACGGACGGCTGCCTTTAATTCGGCCTATTCAAAGCTGGCTTATGGTAACAAGGCAGTCTGGGAAATAACAGAGGAAACCACAGGCATTTTAACCCTGCCTCTTCGACCTCTCATCCTCTGCTCATCAGCTCTCTCCAAGCCATCATAACCCCTTCTCCATTGTCACTTCCCCTGTCCAAAAGCTCTGCTTGGAGCACTCTTATAGCGCCAAAAAACATGTCCAAGCCAGCATGTGCTTTCTTTTGACAATTTGACTGATCCCCCTTCATTCACTGAAATTCATTTTGTGAAGACCAAAAGCAAATAGCTTCACTGTAACTTTCTCTGATCTTCAGCCTATCCCCATCTGAAGAGCACTGCATGTACCCACTCCATTTCATGTGGCGCAGAGTGCAGCCAGACCCACCACTCTCTGGCTGTTACTATGGAGATGCCAGTCGGCCCAAAACAAAGGCAGAAACAATAAATAAGCAGCCTCAGACAAGAGCCCCTGGCAGAGCTCTGACAACCGAATCTGGATTGGCAGCAGAGGCTAGAGCCAGCTTTCTCTCTCTGTGTCTCTCACTCTGTGTCTCATCTGCACATTGAAAGTGCAAATATTTTTTTAGAGAATAAACAAATTGACATGACTAATCTACAGTAGATGAAAGGAAGATAATTCATTAGTCTCTAAAGAGGATGGGTCCTGTAAGAGTGTTTGAACTCGCTTTGAGAGGAGTTGAGCGTTGAGGTAGCCAGTGCCAGAGCCTCTGTTCCTGACAGAAAAGAAGCATCATTGTTGACCTGTACTTGGCATTCTGGGAAAGACAACGAGATATCTCATACCAAAGGACAAGCTGAGAAGTTTGAATTGAAATGTGATCACTTAAAAGATGGTTAATGTCCTCATAAACTCTTGCTCCACTGAAAATCCCCACAATTCACCTCATTGGAAGAATCAGCTCTGGCTTTGGTTGATTTAACAGACCAATTACAACTAAGGCCACTAAAAGCTGGAATGAGGAGTCTGTACTGTAGCAACCTTGTTTCGTTATATCTTATTTTTTTAAATAGATCTATTTGGAGTAGCGTAATTTTTTTAATTTTATTTGTGTGTGATTAATTGCGTTAACTGTAACATTTAAATATGATTTGTATTTTCAAATGTTGTGTAATGTGAAGTAATGTCTTTGTGCGTATGGTGTGTAATGTGATGTCGTAAATTGTATTGTCACATGACAGATTGTAGGACCCCAGGAATAATAGATTTTAGCTTATGCTGAAGCTAATGGGGATCCAAATAAGACAAACAAACAAAACCTGGTAATCCCAATACTAAGGCTGAACGCTGTGAAAAAAATATTACTAAGAATATTTTTTTATATATACTATGTATTCTGATTTGACAAATGTGTGTTTAATGCAATGAACTGTGGTCCACCAGTATGCATTACATAACAAACATCAGACAAGTAAAAATAAAGATAATGACAAATGTAATCATACTCAATCAATAAACCATAATATTGACTTTTTTCTCTAAGCTTAAGGATGAGACTGATCAGAAATGAACAAGAATGAAAAAGGGATCTGTCATGTCTCTCACAAAAACACTATTAAAGCCTTAGTTGGTCCCTCTATGGTGTTTTTTCTTTAAATGACCACTTAAAATACTCTGTGAATTGTACATAGAGACATTTGAATGGTAATAATGCTGCTTTACTGTTTAAAAGGATTCTATTTTGAGCCACACAAGGTCCATGTCTGTTTTTTAAACCCTTTATCCTTCTGCAAAATCTGCCACACTGGCGTATTAACACTTAAGCCACATTAAAACCAAGGGGAAACACAACAACCCACGCAGTCAAACAAAATCCAAAGTGTCACACTGCAAATAAGCTGATTATTCTTACAATGATAGACTTAATATCTACATTTTTTTTTACTTGGTTTTCTTCCAAATACAACCAGCTTTTTTCATGTTTGCTTTTATCATCGTTAGCTGGATTTTATGACTAAATGTGAAACTTAATAACTTCAGTGATCTCTAAATATTTCCTTTGAGTTCAGGCCACTGAGGACAATGATAAACAATGGATAACAGGTGACAGGAGCAGGTCAGACTGCTATGCAGCTAACAGTCTTGATCTACAGGAAGACAACCATATAAGGAGGAAAAGCTTTCAACGGGTGTGGTGGAAGTTAAACTGAACAATGAACCTGCAGGACAGACTCTGTTTACTTGAATAAGACCAACAAAAAGCACATCCACAACTCCTTTCAGTTTCCACTAGCCCCAGCAGAATCAGTTCTCAACACCAAACACTGATCACACAGAGGACAGACCATAATGAGTGTGAAAACTGTTAAACAAAATCCCTTTGATGATTTGAGACAGATTGGTTATTTCCCTCACAGCCTGTCAGGCTTACTCCAAGGTGACAACGTGAGTGACTAATAGCCACCAGGTATCTTTATCTCCACATTAATTAATTACTACCAAAACCAAACGTAAAATCTCATACCTGAATCCACAGTGCTACTTTTGGACCTTTTGTCCAATCTACCTTATCAGAATACCTACTTGTGTAAATGTAACAACCAACAGGGATTATAACAAGGCAATTAAATGTGGGCTACAGTTTAGGAGAGGTAGCATTTTACTCCTCTTCATGTTTGGTGTTAACTTAAACTGTACCTGTTAACAGTGTTGCGTACAGAATTCAATACTTTTTAGGCACCGACCGAATTGCCTCCTTAGTATCACGTACCGAAAAATGCCTCGTCATTCAATACCAAATTTCAATACCTAAGGAGCAAATAAGCATGCAGCATGCTTCTATCAAGCTCTTATAATGTTTGTGATTGGCTGTCTTTACACGTTACACGTCGTAGAGACATGCAAGAAAAATTAGAAGATTTTTGCCGTAATGTGTAATGTTGTAATTTAAGTAAGTAAGTAAAAGAAAGAAGTATCATTGTAGGAACCTGTATCAAAGTCACAATAGTGGTACCGGTATAAAATATTTTTTAACGATACCCAGCCCTACCAGACCAACCAAAAATCCTGATAGATGACCTTCTGTCACTGGAAAGTGTATTAGTATTGTAAAAGGTATAGAACTGTGAATTGATTCTGCTAACAAGCTGGCTATAGCGGCAGTAGCTCAGTCTGCGGGGACTTGGCTTGGGAAGTGGAGGATCGGCGGTTCAAGTCCAAGTAACAAGTATGGAGTATGGACTGGTCGCTGGAGCGGTGCCAGTTCCCCTCCTGGGCTCTGCAGAGGCACCAAACCCCTAACTGCTTAGGGCGCCTATCCATGGGCGGCCTCGCGCTCTGACATCGCTCCATGTGTACAGGTCTTATTTGTGCCTGTGTGTGTGTATTTGGGCTTGTGTAAACAGAGTGAAAATTTTTCTTAATTCGTATGTGCCATAAAGCTCCATTGGTGTCCAAAAACTATGAATCTGTGTTCTTTTTCCCCAGGGAACCTTAAACTCAGAGAATTTACTTTCACCTCTTTAAATACAGTCCTAATAAAAATGATATACAATTATGGAATGTGAAGGTCATTAAACTCAACATTTGTTCAGAGCTCTTTCTGAAGACCTCTTTTTATGCTCAGAATGTAAAAGCTGAATTCTGCAGCATTTATAGTCTACCTTCAATTCACTTCCTATAGTCCTCATTTCACCCTAATCTTCATTAGACGAACCTCTCTACCAACTCCCCTCCACTCTTTCTCCACTTTCCTCTGAGTCTGACTTTCACTGTCATTCCCTCTCTCTCTCTCTCTCACTTGGCATAGACAGAAGTTTATCTTTCAGATGTTCTTGTACTATTTAAAGAAGGACATCCTTTGAAACATTAATGTATTTAATTAAATGTTTCCAAAAAATGTCCTGAATATTTTATTCACGTAGTACGATCCATTAAAAGCCTTTTACAGTGAATGTCTACCTGCTTGTGGGTGGCAGTGTCTATGATGCCCGCCTTGAGTTACTGTTCTTCGGTCAACTAAATGGTGCCTGTGTGTGTGTGTGTGTGTGTGTGTGTGTGTGTGTGTGTGTGTGTGTGTGTGTGTGTGTGTGTGTGTGTGTGTGTGTGTCTGTGTCTGTGTGTGTACTGGCTGGCAATTTCAAAGAAGTATGGAGAAACAGGAGTAAAAACACACTCATGACCTAAAAGAAAGAAAATAGGAAGCTAAGATGGAAGAAAAAAGAGAGCAAGCGAGGGCATCTCTGTCTGCTCTTGTTATACATGCAAGAGAGGGTTTTAAAAGCTCAAACTCTTCCATCTGTGTCACACATGAACATACACGCACACATAGAAAGGACACCAGTAGGACGTGAGGGGAAGTGCAGAGGACAGGAGTTGGTCAGTAGGATGCACCCGCTGCCATCTCCTGAGCATGAATCAATCGCTGCGCTAATGTTGCTGCCACTTATGGATCTCGTCTGTGTCTCTCTCTGAGCAACTGTTTTGCCCCCTGAGAGGACATATTTAACATTTCATAACCTCCCGCAGTGTGGCATTTCAGCCACAGCGCTCCTCTGTAGGGCTGCTCCACGGCAGGGTATGGGGGGTCCCTACTTCAGAACCCTTTGCTCGCAAAATCTGACTACTCTGGTTTCTACTTGCCTCTTATGTTACTTAGGTCTCTGCACAGAAATGTCATACATGGTTTCTGTGATTTTCTACTGCAGGGCCAAACAGGTCTATCCAGATCCAGGTGTCTCAATTCCCACGTTTCCAAGCAACCAGGAGCTTTTTTCACAAGCATTTGTGACACAAATGAAGACCAAAGAGCTGGGCAACTTCATTCACAGGGCAAAGTCAACAACTTTGTGTCATCGCAATACACACAGCAGCACTAACCCCATCAAAGAATCCAAATTTCATTTCTACAGAAGTCTAACAGAGTTGCAGGAGAGTGGGAGTGACAGGGGATGAGAAGGCCTACTCAGTCATTCAACCCTCACTAGCTGATATATTGAGACATTAAGTCAAGAAAGAGTCTTAAAAAATGACATTTGAACAGGCGGAATTATGGATGAAGCCGTCACAAGAAAGAGAAGTCAGAAATATATGTTGAGAAATATTAAACAAACAAAAAAAAATTTCTTTCTCCCTCCTCCTGTGTAAGTCCTATTAGGAAGGAAAGGAAATTATAGCTGGCCTTGTCCACTCTGTCCAGACTGTTTCACACTGATGAAAAATAGAACCTCTCAGAATCACTCCTAAAATTGAAATTGTACATCTTAGTTACATAGTCAGGTAATAAGTGCTGAAGTGAGGGTTAGTGTTTTGAGGGCCTAGCAAGCAATCACAGCAACAACATGCTTTAAGATTCCTTTTCCAACATCAAACATTTTCTCAACATTGCAACAGAAGCCCTCTTTGAGAAACACACAAGAAAGACTTGTCACACAAAAAAAGATGTCTCTTTCAAGAAACTTGTGCTCCCTCTCTGTCAGAAGGAATTTGTGGCATATCTGAAATGCCACTTGCAGTTACAATGGGGTTGCTGGCTGAGTGCAGGGTGGTGGCTTTGGCAGGGGTTATGCTGGTTTGATGTGTGTGAGATTTAGAAGAGGCAAGACGGCTGTGGCTGTGGCTCGGAGGTAGAGTGGTTGCCCCTCAACCACAAGGTTGGCGGATCAATCCCAGGCTCCTCTGGCCACATGTGAAATTGTCCCTGAGCAAGACACTGAACCCCAAGTTGCTCCCCGGATGCAGTATGTATAGCTGTCCACTGCTCTTAATACTTAGGATGGGTTAAATGCAGTAATAGAATTTCACTACATTGTACTGTGTGTATGTGAAGAATAAAGTTTGATCTTTTTTGAGAAGGAACCGGATCGGTGAAGGGTGTGGGCGACCGGACGGCGACTGAAGAGCTTCACCACAGAACCACTTCACCTGGATGTGACTTAAACATCAGGGGAAGGCCAGGAAATGGTGTCTGGTGGTCACTCTTCCCCTCCATCAGTCATTTTTATTTACTTTCATCCAGCATCTGGGAAGCCTCACAATGTCTCGCCAAAGAAATAGAATGGTAGAATTTTTCTGCCTGTTTTTTTGTAGTTTTGAAATGTCTTTATTTATACAACATTCAAAGAAAGGCAGTCAGAACATCAAAACAAAACACAAACATACATTATGCCAGGAGGATTGCAATTAAATAACAAATAAATCTGTTTATGAAGATATTATAGTGAGTACATAGATTAATGGTTTTAATGAGTTCATTTTCAAAATATAAAAAAGATGGTTGTCAAATTTAGACTTATGAATATGAAATTTAGCGAGTAACAGTATCAAATTAATGATGAAGTATTTATTGGTCTTGATGAAAGCACAAGAAACGAACCCAAACAATACAGCTTCATATGACAGGGAAAATTCAGATTCAGTATGTTGGGAAATAAACGTGCGGACATCTTGCCAAAAAAAACACAGGAGACAGGACAGGACCAAAATAGGTGACATAAATCTTCAGGAGCCAGTTTACTAAAGGAGCAGTCCACATTAATGTCCTTTTTGTATCGTTGTAGAAATACATTGCAGGGATAAAATCGATGAATCATTTTAAGAGACACCTCTTTTAACCTTATTTAAAATCACATATTTTAAAGGTGAGCACCAGATTTTCTTCCAGTTTAAGTCTGGAGTGAAGCTATTCCAGTAAGAAACCACATTTGGAACAGAGACAATTCCTAAGCAGTTGTGCAGCACCAGAGGGTATTGCATAACATTTTTTAGCATATTCCTTCGGTGGGATAGGAATTCGATATTTGTCTAGAAATTTAGAGTATGACAACAAATCGCTACTAGAATTAAAGGTCCAATATGTAATATATGTACTGTAATAAATCCAAAAATGACACCAATGCCTCATCAGATATTAAGGAAACATGTTAAGCTGAAATACTATCTTTTCTGACAACAATGCTAATGTCAGTATTTTTTCTTTTTGAAATTTACGTTCCGTGACGGAATTTATGTTTATGTTTTGGCCTGTGTGTTGTTATCAACTGCCCAGTTTGACAGCCAGGACGGGTTGCCAGATATACCTGTAGAAACGTAAACCCAGTGCGCTGTTGCTGTAACGTTAGTACAGCCATGAAAGCAGCACACAAGCGAACGGGATGAACGGAGATTGATTCTACATGACATAAAAAAACGGCATGTTTCTAACAGTTGCGTGACCAGAGATGTAACAAACCCCGGGTAAATATTGGAGATCTATTTGAAAGATGGAGACAGCTTAGAGCCCAAAAGGACGCGGAGTTGGCTAATTTTCTCCTGAACTGGTAAGCATTAGCTTCAGGCTAATTTATCACGGCTACAAGGGAAGGGCATTTTATGTAATTTAAACATTTGTGTACTCACATTGAATTATATAGCTCAAGTACCCGAGGTGGTTACTCGCAAAAACAATTGAGACACAGACAGTAAAGTGATCCTGACTGGTCCTGGCTAACGACGCCATGCTAACCCTGCTAACTGCTAACGTTACCGGAGTAAACAGCTGTTTACAACGTGTACAATGGTGAGTTATTTTAAGCCAAGAGAGGGACGCTTTGACTTGGGAAGAGAGGACCGTGAGTTTGCAGTGTGTTTAGCAATTGTTGCCGCAATTCTAAGCCAATGAAGTGTGTTCAGTCGGGTGGAATAGGACGGCAAGGTAATGCTATTTTTAGCAGTTCCTATCCTGGCGTGTGGAGAGGACGGCGAGGTTGTCGGGTTTTTAGCGGTTCCTACTGTAATTCTAAGCTGAAAAAGTGTGTCTGTCAGTTGGGTACAGAGTTCCGCGTGAGCACGGGCTTTTATGACTGTCAATATAGCCAGCATCTAACGTTAGCTACTCCGCTGTCTAACATTGTTGGATGCTGCGGTCTCAGCCTGGCAACCAACGTGAACTTCGAGTCTGGGAAGGAGGGGGCGGGGGAGACGACTCTCTCCAGTATTTTGAATTTGTACTGCAGTAACTATTTTAAACACTAGCCGTCAGTATTACATATTGGACCTTTAAGGAGTTGAATCACCAGAAAAATTCCATGGTCTAACCAGTTTTCTAAAAATAATGATTTGTGCTTGTATAATATGTCTCTATTGTTCCAGATATAGTATCTGTGTGGGGAGAAGTTATGTTTATAAATTAAGGACCAACTTCTGTGACGTCATCTATGATGTCCTAGGTGAAGCAAAAGGGGAATTAGGTTTTATTTCAATTCAGTTAACCTGTGACCAATTAATTATCAACCCAGACTTTAGTCTGTAGTTGGCCTTTCTGTGAAATAAAGTTTGTTTGCAAGTTCTAAGTTCTGAATGAGTTCAAAGCTGTTTTTAAAATGGCCTGCTTTATGTGTTAAATATTAACAACTGCTTCTCGACGCTCTCTCAACAACTATACTCTGGGGAAAGACAAAGTTGTTTAATTGCTTATTAAACTTGAAATATTTATGGAACATTTGCATTTTTTTCTGTTACTGTCATTCTGCAACAGCAAGGAGTTACTTTGAGTTACAGTTTTACAGTATAGTTATTTAAGAGGGTTTTTTGCTTAAAGCTATGGTAGTTTCTGTCGGCCCCCTGAGGAATTCTAAGTAATAACAACAACACTGTCAGCGCATCCACGTGACGCAAGCCTTCCTTCACGCCTATCTTGTTATTTTTATGTCCTCTTCATTTCCAGGAGTTTCCAGCTGAACGCTGCGGTCGTCCTTTCTCAGCGGTGACGTAAAACCCATCTGTGCGTGAATGTCACCGGACTACGCCATTTAGTAAACATAGCTATACTGAGAAATAGAGTGAGAGTTTTGTGGAGCTGATAGGCTTAATTAGCTTTGTATCAACTCATTTGGCAATGGCTTGAATGTAACGGACGTTCAGTAATATTAAATAGTTGCACACTAGAGTTTAAATGTTGTTCTATAAACACCTCTTCGTAGTTCTACAGTATAGTCACTGCAAAGGACAACATGTCAACAATATTTTCTGAATTATTTCATAGCTTTTGTTAGAAGAAGCAGTGCCACAGACTATGTTTTATTTTTACATAAAACACAATTATGTTTTTGACTGAAACAAAGATGGTGGATGTGATATCAAAGCATTGATGCGGTGATGACTAACACAGAAAAGGGAGACACCAGATCAAGGACTCGCAACCTCTCCCTTTCACCGTACCTGTCAGCTGATTCATGCATTCCCCTCCCCAGAGAATATGAGCCAAAATCACATGGAGAGCTATCAAACTCATTATTTCTGTCCCTGTCAAAAAAGGGCACTGACCCGATTTCAAAGTCTATGCAGTTGGTTTCCGGGGCCAGGGGATTTTTTTTCTCTCCCTGCCTCCACAGTCAACCCTCCTGGGGCAGAGAGGCCGACCACTATCGACATTTAAAATGGAATAATGCATACATAATGCTTTGGCACTGGTGAATGCATGCATTGGCAGACCTTGTGTCCCACTACTGTCCATAGGGTGAGATGGATGAGGTTTTAAATGTGTTTGCTCTAAATCCCACTTATGGAGGGCCTGAGGCAAAATGTAACTGCGCTCAATGTGCTCACTCAATGAACACTGGGAAATGTATGCCACTCTCTGATAACACTTAAGTTTGTTGGTTGAGCCATTTCTTTTCTCACCAACAATATTAGGATAGTTTTGCCAGTGGGTAAACGCAGACCTCTGGGAACTGGCGCCATTCACCTGCATGTATGGCAGTACAGAAAATCGGCAAACTTTTCCTTAAGTTACCAGCTAATGCTAGCTAGCTAGGTTGGCTGGCAAGGTGCTACTGGACTTTTATCTTCAATTTTAAAATAAATGGAGACCATAATTTACAAAATGAGCATTATGCTGTATTGAAGATGACTTGAAACTAGCAATTGAGATTAGATAAAATGCAGCTTTAAGGCACTTCCGCATTGCCTTTACTTTCCAGACCCGGAAGCTCTGTCCATTATTTTTCACAGTCTATGGGCCTAAGGGGAAAATGTAATGCACCAGTTCTGAGTGTGATTCTGACCTTTAACATCATGTAATCTGCCTGGCTCATAGGCAGTGGCAACATTGGGTCAAGAAAAAGCCTTTCTCACTTACAGCTTCAGCTACACCTCCCTTTTCTGACTTACTGGAAGACAAAAGCTGCTAGTTTGGCAACATGTGAGCCAACAGAATTGATATTAATCTGATCTTTTCAGCTAAACAAAACCACAATGATTTTCTTATGTATCTAAATAACTACTGTCACACTGTTTGTCCACAGGGAGAAAAGAAAGAGGATTTGTGAAGTTACTTTTGTTAGCCGGTAAGGAATGCTGCTGATGTGGTGCCAGTGAGGCGAGAGGGAAACCAAGCGAGTTTGGTGAGGTCCCAATGGAAGGAGGATTAACATTACTGAGCTGCCTCCGTGTGTGTTCACAGTCTTGTGTTACGTAATGTTACTTGGGTGAAGTTGTTAGACTGGTCACACTGCTCGTACAGTAGGTGTGCTGCACAAACAAGTTTTTTGTTTTGCAAAGGTAAACATATTCATAATGTACTACATCATACATGAGCTTGTACACTGATTTACCAGTTTATTCTGTGCTTTGTCCACCTCAATTTACATACGTTAATTTGTGTGAAGGGAGATGAGCTGCCTCTTTGAGTCTAATGGGAATCCAAATAAATCAATAAATCCATCCATCCATTCTCTAAACCACTACCTTGTTCAGGCTCACAGGGGACTGTTGACACTTGCATGGGACGATTTATAGTGTCCTGTTCACCTGACTTTAGCTACACAGACACATATCCTAAATCAATAAATACATATTCAGATGTGTCCATACTGTCTCAATGGAGGAATGTGTCACTAACAGATGCACAGCTGTCTTCACCAGAAAACAACATATGCAGACAACATGTTTTCTCTCTTATCCAGACAATCAATATAAAGCTGTGAGCAGAGTAAATTAGAAAACAAAACCAAGAATATGTACTTGTTTTAAGAGAAACTCATTACACCTGTTCCCTGAGAATTTTAACACACCTCCAGAGAAAAAAAATCACAACAGGAATAATAATGAGACTGAAAAAATGGGGAAGCTGTCAAAAATGTGACAAAGACATAGGTTATGCGCAGGTTGTAAGGATAAAAATGTAGTTACTACAATGTTAAGCTCCTTAGGAGGTCTGCTGTTAGCAGAATATTTATTTGACAGGCATGCTGTTAAACTCCATCAAACAGGCCACTGATACACTGAACAAACTGAAGAAATGATATGTTTAGAGACTAAAACGGAAGCCTAGGAAAAAAATACACATCGTAAAATGCAGAGTGCAGTTTAATGACAGTGTCCTCAAATTAAGGATGTACATGCATTTCAAAATTTAATGTTTTAGTCACATATACAAAGTTTCAACTTAGTTAAGTCAATGCAAAAATACAGGACTTTGACAAACAATCTGAAGTCTATGTGTAGGCAAGAGAAGAGTGAGGATGAACTGTAGGCTGAGGCGCTCTTCACTAAATGTCTGTGAGATGGACAGGGACAATTTTGACACTGTTACGTTTCTGTCAGCTCAGCATAATCCTAGATGCCTGTTTTCCAGGCTCCAGTGACAGACAAAGCAATCAAAGTCACTTTTCCGCCTCCCTCTTCTTTAACAGCTCAACTCAGCCACCACTCCATCTTATTGTCTGACAGTCCTTCTATCTGCCACCTGACTTCAATAATCATCTGACTTGTAAAGGTTCTGTGGAAGGAGCTATAGTCCTCTTTCTCTCCTTATTCATTGTACCCTTTACATGGTTTTAAGTGAATCAACATTGGCAAAAGTATTTTTGTCAAATCACTAAAAGAGATACTTTTTGATGCATTTTATAAAAAGAAAAAAAAATGTGTGAGAGTGAGGGGTCATTCATTATTTTCAAGAGGTTCCTTTAGCTAAATGTTGCAACATTTCTCCTCTAATATCCCCTTCCCCAGGTCATTTGCATGGGTCAACACAAATCAGGCGGCCCTCCTTCACTATCTGGGTTGGACACAGATCAGACGTGTGTATGGCTTTAAAAGAAAAAAGTAAATACGAGAGAAAGAAAGTATATGAGAGAGAGAGAGAGAGAGAGACTGTAACACACAGACACACAGATCCCAGTTTTAAATATCTGTACATATTTATATATAATTAATATAAATTTTACTATCTTTACATTTTTATTAGAATATACTTTGTTTCATATTGCTTAATAACTTTTGTGTTTGTATTTGCCATACAAATAGATTTATAAAATGATATACACACATCCTATTAGTGTGTAAGGGAGATTGAGACAGAAATAAAAAGAGCACAAAGAGAGGAAACGTGTGTGGATGGGCAGGTTAGACTGACACTTAACTTTTATTTGGTAATTATTCAATGCAATCTAAATGTAATTCTTTGCTTTAATAATAAAGTGTATGAAACCACACTGGGGACTATGCCAGTTTAAGTGTGTGTAAATGTCTTATGTGCGTATTAGTTTATTTGTGTTTATTTGTTGGAGATGTTTCGTACATAAAAACCAATAGAGGAGCATGTCATCTCCAGTTTTCACGTTACATCAGCAGCATAAGCACGAGTTCCCTGTGCTACATGAACAAAATCAATTTACGGGAAGGGGGACAAGCTTTTTTTTTTGTTTTTTTTTATTTAAAAATCAGACATGTTCCCCCCTGGTGTAAAAAAAGCCAGTGATTTTCTTCTTCTCTGCCTCATGGCAGCAGCGGGGGAAAGCCGGCTTTATAATACCATGATTCACTGGCAGCCTAATGAGAGCCACAGCTGTAAGCTGTTTATGTGGCATAAAGGCTGTCTCTATTAGCACTGCTGTCAGAGAGGAGGAGCTGGGCATTGGGTGGCAGCGCTGCGACAGTTCAGCTCATAACAGTATTCATTTACTGACAGGACTGGAGGTCGTCAGCTGGCAGCACATAGAGGCCTGGAGTGGAGGCAGAACAAGCAGCGCTGCCGCCAACCTCCAGGCCGACTGGGAGAATCAGGATGATACTTGGGATACAGGATGAAAGGTCAAAGAAATCAAATTTGTGGAATTACTCCTACTACTCCTTCCCAACTGCAGTAGGACAACAATCACTAATGGAGCTGAATGTCACTTGGCACATAATGAAATAAATAGATTCACATGATCTGATAAAATATGTTATATATATGAAAATATATTTCCCATATTTCTAGAGTTTTTGCTGCCAAGACCTGGTAGAGTAATGTGTCTGTCGACAATAATATGTGCTAGCAAAAATAAAATTACAGTATATTATTAATATACAGTAAAACAATGCATCGCCCTACCCATTTTCAAAGCTGTATGGTGTCAGAGACGATACATTAAATGAATAAACTGGGGCAGATTAAGTGATTATTTTACAACTTGCTCATGGTCACTACTGAAGTGCTTACAATTTCACAGTTTCATCTTAAATCAGTGTATTGTGTTGTGTATAACCAGGCAGCCAGTAAGGGGTCTGTTTGAAAGCATTTGATTGACATATGGCCAGAGAGAATAAACAGTAAACAGAGGGAACAAAATATAAGAAAAGGACCAAAAAAAGACTGCAATCTCCTGTTATGTACTGCTGTTTTATTAATGTGTATTTGTTTATGTCTGTGTGACTTTCAGAGAAATGCACTTCAGTCCAATATGGTCCAATACAATAAACTGACACACCAAATATAAAGTTTACTGGCATTTTGGTGCTTGGCAACTCTAGTCACGATGACAAGTCATCAACTCAATGATGTGTCTGCCCTTCATTCCTTCTCACTGCATCACGTCCAGTCCGCGCTGCTTTTCAATCACAAGGTTGCGAGGTCAACGTCCCACATCAGAGACAGAAACACTCAGAGAGAGAGAGAGAGAGAGAGAGAGAGAGAGAGAGAGAGAGAGAGAGAGAGAGAGAGTTTGGATGCCTTCCACTTCAACAGCTTCTCCTTTTCCATCTCACAGGACAAGAGTCACTGCACACAAAGGATCATTTCAGACTAGGGCTCAGTGGGTTTCAACTAAACTGCACAATGGCACTCAGAGCGCTGTAACAATGACTCTTCACAGAACCAGCTCCACATGGAGCTCCATTCAGTGGGGTTTACTGGTACTGAAAAGACAATACTACTTCTGAAAATACTATTCTTTTGTTAACATGAGTGAAGTAATTTCTTTGACTAGAATTAAACAAACAATGAAATGCTGTTGTCATCATTTTACAAGAATGACCATAGAGTGGATCAATGATTACATCTGCCATAGTGAGCTTTAGATAACAAGGTGGGAATTGCATCATACAACTGTATCCCAAACTAATGCACCGCTCCAATTAAACAACGGCCTCAGTGTTACATGTCACGTGATTCTGCACCTGAGCTTAGATCATAATGGCACTTTGCTGTCTACCAAAGCAAATGTGACCGGTTTTCATGCAATGTGAACATGCCAGATGGAGCAGAAGATTTTTGTCTCTTGCTGCCTGTGAAATAATATGTGCAGTAAAGAAAGAGACAAAAAAAAACTGAATGTGTAGAAGAGACTGGCCGGGAAGATCAAACCAAGAAGAAAATCAAACATATTCCACTTGGTTTCTTCCCACGTTGTTATTGGCTGATCGCAGCTCTTAGAAGTCATCTTTATATATCTTGCAAAGAAAACCAAACATGTTTGAAGAGATTAGGGTGTCTGGGACGGCTCAAGGATTCAGTTCATTTGTGTCCGTGACCTGCTCACATTTAATGAGCAGCAGGAATGACAGTCAGCACTGACTCGGCTCCAACATGGGGGGAGAATGCCTCTGTTCTCACAAACTTGTACGGGGCAGCAAAAGCTTTGCTTTCGTCTCCCTGAGCCCATTAGGAGACAGCCAACTTAAGTAGGAAGCTGGCTGTTGTTAGCATGGGACCAAGCTCTTGTTACCTGCCAAAATTAAGCTGAAAACACTAACAAAGTGAGTTACAATAGTCATCTTGGAGCCAATATCCTCAGACAGTTTAGTACTGCTGCTGAAAAGGTGGGTTATTACTCTGGTAACACTGCTGTTTATTACTGCACTATTAAGCAAGATGCGTGTGTGTGTGGTATGTGGTGTGTGTGTGTGTGTGTGTGTGTGTGTGAGACCGAGACAGAAAGAGATGTAGGAATGAATACATGTGATCCAGATGCAAGCAGCTACAACTCTTGATATGAAAATCAAGTCAAGTATTATTACAAAATGGTATTGAAATCAAAACAGGCTAGCAATAGCAGTACCTGCATTGACTTTGTGTTTGAAAGGGTGAACCTGCGTTGACCAAATCAGCTTCGTGACCCAGGTCATGAGATGGGTCAGACGAGGGTCGATTTCAATATGAATGGCACATGAACAGGGTCGTTAACAACTAGGGCGGGACAAATTATGTCATTGGTTGGAAATGTGTCGCAATTGTCAGAGGTTGCCAAAAGTGATTAGATCTTACTGTGCTTTAGAATGTTCTCACACACACACACACACACACACACACACACACACACACACACACACACACACACACACACACACACACACACACACACACACACACACACACACACCCGGCAGTTTAGTGTGGTCATCAACCCGTTTTGACAGTCTTGGTTTGAATTGACAAAATAAATAAAAATAAGGGGTTAAACAGGTGTCAGACAACCCTGGTACAACCCTGGTCATTGATGTGAAAGTATTAGTAACACATTTCACATTGAGCATTTTTTCAGCCACATCAACGCAACAAACATAAAAGAGACCGGCTCACTGCTTCAGAGCCTGCGGCTGCTAGTTAATGATGTGGACTCACCTTAGCGTTGGCTTTGGTCTTGCTGCTGCTGCTGTTAGTGTTGTTGTTGGGGCTGTGATTAGCATCTTCATGAACTCTGTCCAACAGCCAAAGGAGGAACTCGAGGGCATCATGCTGAGAGTTTCCCCGAAACTGAGAGCCGTACTTGGCCACTATGCTCTGAGGAGAGGAGAAACATCACAATGAATACTTTGGGTGATATTCAAGTCATTAAATACTGACAAAATTCCTGACAAAATGAGGCCCCGATCACATTGAACACAGGAACTCATACAACTCATGTATGTTAGAGTTGGTTCTGCTTGGAGCACTCAGGGGAGAGATGGAAAAAAGCAGGGACATTTCTCTTTCTTATCATCACTTAATGCAGACTCTTTTAAGAACATCTGCCAGGCATTACTTGGCTATGATAAGATCATGTATTAAAGTCATTCACAATTCTCTTTGGATGTTAAATAAAAAATGGGAACTTTTTGAAGAATAAAAATCGGAGGCAGAGCGTACGAGCGTACCTCATCACATGCATCATATTTCGGAAGACGTATGCAGCACATTAAGCCATCATCCAAAAAACATTTCAACAATGTTCACTGTATTTTCAGAAAGGGCTGCAAAAAATGATTACTTTCTTGGTTAATCGATTTATCTGTTGGTCTAAATAATGTCAGAAAATAGTGAAAAGTGCCTATTATCATATCCCACAGCCTGAGTTGCGATCAGGAGTCTTTCTATTTGACCGACAGTCCAAAACCCAAAGATATTGAATGTACTATCATGTATGACAATGAACAGCATCAAATCCTCATAGTCAAGAAATTGGAACCAGCTAATGTTTGGCATTTTTGCTTGAAAAATGACTAAAGCAATTATCTGATTTTACCTAACCTATACATTAATTTATCTAGTAGATGTTTAGTTGCATACTTATTTCTTACAGTTTTATTTCATCAAATTAGTAAAGCTGAGCCACTTGTTTTGAGTGGTTATGTTTAACTTACTTAGTTGTAAGTTCTAAAACATACTGGTCAGTCCTGACAAGCCATTACATTAAGAATAAACTGTAGGTCAAAGTTTCACTTAAGAATATCGAGGACACATCTCAGAATAAGGCAGATTACTACACTAATATCAAGAAAACTGACACCCAGTTTAATTTTCAGCACAAATTAAATTACTTAATCCAATTTTTTTTTAACTGTAGTTGTTTAAATGATGCACTGATATTGCTATATCGTTAGCATAACTGCATCAGTAAACAAAATCAGACACACTAGTCCTTATAAACCATGTGTGGTGCCCAATCCTATTTTAAGAAATTGTTCTTCAAACAATCATTCATACACTGCATACCAAACAATGACTCACACAGAGGACATCCAAAACCCTGACAGATGTTACTAGAAAAAACAGCCAGACTGTCTAATTCAATTATGAGGAAGGAGTTGTGACTTTATGAGTCAGACGGAGAAAATGACACGCAAAACTAATGACAGCATTAACGCTACACACGGTGGCTACTTCTCTCCATCGCTCTCCCTCTCTGTGTGTGACTGACAGGATCCAGCCTCTGCTCCATACCTCATTAAAAATCACCACATTATACCTGCAGTATCCCAGTATCTAAATATAAACACAGGAGGGAAGGACCCCCTCTACCTGATGGAGACAGCCCGCTAATAAGCTTCATTGCTATGAGGAAGCACCGACAGGGGATGGAGGGATGAAGGACAGATGGAGAGAGGAGGAGAGGAGTAAGTAAGGGAGGAGAGGAGTAAGGGAGGGACGCTGGCGGAGTTTCAACAGACCTGCGAGTGTTTTTCTGTCACTAGTGTAATTTTTGTCACCTATTTTTTAATTTAGTCTTATAGTCTTAGTCTTGTGCCATGTCCTTGTTAGTTTTAGTCATATTTAGTCATTCACATATCTTTTTTTGTTAGTCAAGTTTTAGTCGACTAAAAGTCTTGTCATTTTAATCTAGTTTTAGTCAAAAGAGAACTCAATATATCTTAGTCAAGTTTTAGTCAAAACATTTTAGAATTTTTTTTAAATAAATGATTTCTGAGATTATTTCTGATAACCATTTCAGTCAAATAAATTACAAAAAGTTATATAAATATCAAGCCTCTTCCTTATTTCACCAGTAAATTCCTGTTAAACGACAAAAAACAACCACTGGATAGGAAAAGGGTATTTTACAATAACTTTGAATGCACCACGAGGCTGGCGAGTGAACGCAACATATGTGTTGTTTTCAGACGACAGCTACAGACTGTCGTATGTCTCGGTGTTGGAATCCTACACAGTGACATACAGACAAAGTTTTGCAGCGTTTAGTTATCAGCATTTTAACCGTGTTTAATCCAGCGGCTACCTAACGATAGGCTAACGTTACCTGCTGCCAAGTGTAGTGTTAACTAGTGTCCCGTGCAGTGATGTTTCGGTTGCCTCTAACGTCCGTTTAGGAGCATCAGAGAGAAGCGCAGGCATTTAAGTGGCACCGAAATCCGCGTTGTTATGCGGTCCGGTAGATAACGGTCGTTAAGGCACCGGTCGGTGCCGTATTAGCACCGGGTCTCGGTACCCAACCCTAGTAACAGCTGAATATTCTATCTCATGATGTAAAAGTAGAGACGATTGTAGACGAAAATGAAGAGAGATTTTATCTTAGTTTTTATTTTATGCAAAATATTTTAGTCTCGTCTTTTTTCGTCAACAATAATGCATGTTAATTTAGTCTTAGTCAGCGTTTTTGGACACTGACGCAGTCTCGTCATCGTCTCATCTTAGTCATGGAAAAAAAGGTCGGTGACGAACATATTTAGTCTTGTCTGACGAAATGAACACTATCTGTCACCCTATCAAAAAGGACGGCACTGTTATGCTGGCCCCAAGATGAAAAGTAAGAACATGGAGGCAGCACAGTTTCTCAAAGCTACCGACAAAATAGGAGGGGCGAAAATACCAAGGCAAAGACAGTTACCAAGGTTGCGGTGAGTCTGGGCACAGAAACCTGATGCCATAAAGAGGTTATGACTTCATTAAGATGAGGGGATGATCCCTCCACTGGCCTCATGTGCTGTTTTCTCCCTTTGGGTGTGCGTGCGTGCATGCGTGTCAAAGCTAGAAATGGTAATTTTGCTCATGTCATTTTGCTCATCTCATTGTCTCTGGTGCCACACAGCCTCAAAGGCACTTAAAAAGATTTGGCAAAGTGGCAAGGTTGTATTTCCAAGCATCAATTATTTTTTAATTGAATTCTTGAAAAGGGAGAAATGAAAGGAAGAAACTAAATTAAAGTTATGACATGGTGAAGAAGTGTGAGGAGAGACAAAGAAACAAATTGCAGGTTATTCGAAATGTCGAGTTCCTCTGTAAACGCTAGCAGGGTTCAAAGCTGACCTGAGCACAGCTCTGGTGGGATCTTAAGTGTTTGTTGAGCAAACACTTCAGAGCTCGTCGAGGAGAGGATGGGCGTAAGGGTCAACTTAAGGGAGTCTTTTGTAAGAACTATTGATCAGTCTAGACCAAGGATCTGATTCTCAACCTACCCGTCCCTGATTGGTCCTGATGTGGTTGACTCAGGCTATTTTTCTCTTAATTCACTTTAGCTTAAAGCAAGCTTTGTTTCATTTATTGATTTCATTCAGTTATTTTCCATTGGATCAGAGCATGTGGAACAAACGCAACAGAAACATTGCTGCGCGTGACGCTAGTTAACACTATACTCGACTATATAATGTTAGCCTACCGCTAGCTAGTAGCTGGATTAAACACGGTTAAAATGCTGACAGCTAATGCTAAACGGTGTAAAGTTTGTCTGTATTTTACTGACACCGGGATGTAACCATCTGCAGCTGCTGATGTCGGAAAAACACAGACGGTTTGTTCAATGAAACTAGTAATTTACAGCTTCGTGGTGCATTTGCAAGTGCAAGTTGTTGTTAAATGCCCTTTTCCCATCTGGTGGTTGTTTTTGTCATTCAACAGCTATTTACTAGTGAAATAAGTTATTGTTATAGTGATTACATTATTATTAAATCATTTAATTTTGACGATATGGACTTAGCAATAAACAAGCCATTCTGTTTAGTACCCTTCTTTTTTTTTTACTTTCTTAATAAGTATCGGTTCAGGCACCGGTACCGTTTTAAAAGTACCGCTTTAGCACCGGTATCCAAACCAAACAATACCCAACCCTAATATTGACTCTAGATTAAAATGTGTGACTAGATTAAATCTTTGCATTCATTTGATTCCCAATCAAGATACACTGGTAAGAATTGCTTTCCATTGTTAATATGTACTTAAAAACTGTTCTGAAATGCAAAATAATAGAATTTTAATCATGTGATAAAACATGCGATTAATCACAATTAACTATAGAAATTCCACGATTAAGAAAATGTAATCGCGATTAATATATATATATATATACTTTTTTTTTCTTTAAGATTAACAATTTTTAGTCATTTTTTAAACGTCATACAGAACATACAATTTACAACATGAACACATCCCTCCCCTGATCGTCATCACCATCTACCCAGAAAAAAAAAAAAAAAATCAAGAAAAGATAACATGATAACCATAACATTCAAGGCAACACAACAAAATAAAGAAATACACTTTAAACCAAATAAACATATGCATACGTGACAACACCCAAAGCACATTGTATACGCTTCTCCCCAGCACATGGCTTCTTAGGAGCCCTCCAGAAAGTACTTTCCCCCATTTTCTAGTGTAGACATTCAATCCTGCATACCATTTACATGACATTTTTTCAAACGCTGCCACCCTAGCCATCTCACAAGCCCACTCGGATTGACGGCACTCCTTCATTCCTCCATCCTCTTAGGAGAATTTGTCTGGCTATCATCAAACTAGTTTAGACCCAACTAGTTTAGGATTGACCATCTCCCAGAACACATAGTCTTGGGCTTAATGAAACATGGGTTACTGCAATCATATATATACATATGGTCAAACGTCAATATGGAATGGATTAATCTGCGTTATTTTTTTTAACGCGTTATTTTTTCTCAGATTAATTAATTGAAATGAACAAGTTATTTTGACAGCCCTAATATATATATATACACATACACATATATACACATGTAGGAACCTACCATGTTTTGAGGGATTTTTATAGTTTTGTTTGTTTTGGGGGACAATCAAAAGTCTAGTCCAGAACAAACGGAGCACAGGAGTCTGATTTCTGGTACTGGCAATTACTTTTGATTTGATTTTTAGGAAAAATAACAAAACTAAAGAACAACAACAACAATAATAATAATAACAATAATAATAATTATTTTATTTTTATAGCGCTTTTCTAAACACTCAAAGACACTTTCCAGTTTTGGTTACAAACAGACAAAAAAGGTACGTAGACAAGGTTACATTGCAGACAAAAAGAAAAGGAAAACATATAGGTGCATGGACAAGCACAGGCAAAGCAGGAGAGGTGGGCAATGAAAGGAGGGAAAAACTGGAAAAGTCTGTTAACAGAGAAAAGCAAGTTCGAAGAGAATAAAGGAGTACTAGAATTTCTACAAACAATGAAGAAGAAGGCATGAAAGAAAGATAACAGAATGACAAAAGAACAATAAACCTGCGGTCTCCACAGCAGGGATCATGACCTCCCTGCGGTCAGCAGAGATAGGGCTGCACTCTGGCAACATCCCCTACTTCCACACCCACGTCTGTTTTAGTGTCCCGGCTTGCTACCCTTGCTTCACCTCACAACATTACCCCATCGTACCCTCACCAAATCCATCTTCATACTCTGTAAACAATGACACATCAGGAATGCTGGCAGGCCAGTGATTTACTATAAAACATACGTTAAGAAAATGCCCCTTCTCTCTCTCCCTAAAAAAACATTTCACCACCTCATCGTGGATGGATTTGTTGTTGACGTACAGAGAATGATACTGACAAATTATGACAGGGCATGACCTTAGAGAAACCACACACACACACACACACACACACACACACACACACACACACACACACACACACACACACACACACACACACACACACACACACACACACACACACACACACACACACACACACACACACACACACACACACACGGCTGGAATGAGGCCGGATAGAATCTGTCTTTACTGGCTGCAACATTTGCTCTTTCATTTTTCAGCAGCCTGGTGTTGCCGGCTCACCTCTGGACACAGGACAGTCATCACTAATAGTCTCCACTCATATCAATCTCTCTCTCTCCCCCTCACGCTGTGTTCCATCTATCCTTTTTCTGTCTTACACACAACCTTCAAACAAAAACTTTATTTTTTCCTCTATTATCTCTTTTTCTTTCTTCTCTACCATGTAAGAACCATTCCCCCCCCCCCCCCATTAATTGGGTGATCAAGACAAGAAAGTCTCCTATATGGTTCCAGGGATTTGATTATGTTGCTGCCTTGATCTGTTACCCATAGGTAAAAGGAATTGTAGTTGAGAACGTCAGTTATAACGGTCCACGTATTAAAAAATTGTCGGGTTTAAATCGGGCTCGGGCTGGGCTCGGACACAACGTGCACAGGCTCGGGTATGGTCGGGCTTGATTTTTTGGGCCCGATATAAGCTTTAATTTATATTTCTACGTAAAATCTACGCCGTGGCTACATACATAGGTAGGTGGAGACACGGACCTACGCCGTAGCCTGACGTGCACCTCTCAAAAAATTTAACAACAGGTCGCAGCGACGCAGGTCGTGTCTTGGCAGCGTTGCATTTCCCACTACTCATTTCCTGGTTCTCCTTCTCCATAAACAACATGAAATCAAGGAGAGGGTTAACCTTTCCTGCTACAGATGTCCCACCTTGGTCAGAAAGAACAGGGGAGACACTTTGTTTCTCTCACTATGACTCTAGAGTCGGTACTCGCGCCAAAGCTCTTCACCGTCACTCTCTCACTTCTCCCTCGCTCTTCCACACACTCGCACACACCAACGCACAACTTCAGGCCACTAACGTAGGCTCTGCGTGGAGCCTCCGCAGAACCATAAATCACGCTTAACAGCTACTTTCTGTGTCAGCCTAGGCCATAATGGATTCACCTCCAGAACAACAGAGAACAGGCAAGTATTTTTGGATGACAAATGTAAATGCCACGTCTTGGAATCAGACCTATATTTCCTCTGCAGCGCTGAGAAGTTCAGAAATCCTTCGATAAAGGTGTGTCAGCAAGTCAAGACTGAACAGAGCCTTAAGATGTCCCCGGTGTGGGATTTACAGTCGATGGAAATAATCGCCTCTGAATGGTTTACAGCTGAAACTGAGAAATTGATACTCAGCTGAGGCTATAAATACGCTACTGTGCACAACTGAGAGTCTAGGAAGCTGTATCTGTCACGCTATCAAGAGCTGTATAAGCATATATGCCATATGCTTCCCCATAACTGAGATAAAGTCGGAAAGTCATCCCCAGCCTCCATGATTTGGTGATCACAGTATCATATCCCTTAATACTAAAGATATATTTCTTCCTATTGCTTCCTACACTGTGTTGTAGACCTGGTGGAAAATGGTCTCATATTGTCGTGCTTACACAGATACAGCAGACACACTTCTCGTTGTGTTTCTTTATTGCCTTTTGTCACAGCGCTGCAGGTATAATGGAGTGCGGTTCACTGAGTCGTGGGAATGCATGCTGCTTCCAAACAGCATATGGTTGCTCTGTTACAGTACTTGGTAAGTGGTCTAGCTTGTGTTTTATAAGGGTGAGATGAAGTGTTTGAAGCATTACGACTTTCCCACCCACTTCACGACATAGATCCCACTATGTCTGTGGCCAAATACAGAATACACTGATTCTTATATCTATTCTAAATCTTCTACCCGCACGCTGCTAAAGTAAAATAAGTCCCCCCATCTGCTTCAATCAAGCTGAAATGAGAGGTAGCCCTGCTGTGCAAATTTAGCAGAGTCCAGGTGGTGCATATCCCCACAGCAACGTGTGTGTGCGTGTCTTTCTACAAACAATGTATACATCTCAGCACTGAGAGTGAGAATGAGAGTGGTCCTTGAAGGAGAGCAGAGACAAGAAAAGACAAACAAACCATCAGTCTCGCTGCCCTGCCTCAATGTCACACACTTCCTGCACTCCCAGAACAAACAAGACAACTTAAAATACCAGGCTTCATCTTCAGGGCCGAGCTCCTCTGGCCTCACAGAGCTGCATCCTGTCAAGCGTAAAAAAGATGAATCCGGGCTCAAGTAGTTACTGTGTTGTTAAATCCTTTAGTTCAGGAGTGTAACACATTCAAAATAGTTCACTCTGTCATTGAGTTTAATTGATGTAGACAACTTTTGGTGCAACCAATCAAAGGACACCCTCCAGATTTCATAAACGTCAAATGTGTAGTGAAGCATTTATGTATCACTACACATTTACTTTAAATACAGCACTTCTATTAGGCTGATCACTGTCATTTATAAGCTTCGCTGCATTTGCTAACACAATTCATTTCAGTCAGACTCAAAGTGCAGAATTTTTAGGATGCTAGTGAGTGTGTGCTGGTGATCAACTTCTAACAATGATTTCCATGAGAACCTTAAACCATCACTTGTTAAACCAGTCCAGTGAATCACACAATTAAAAACGTTTAACACCCTGAAGTGCATTGTGATTACAATATTATGAATCTAAATGTTTGCATACAGCGGAGTATAACAGACACATAAGTGCACACGACACTTTGGTTTGTCAAAAGGCCAAGAAAGTAGAACAAAACTTGTTTTCCAGCTCCATGTAGAACTTTTCGAGAAGATGCACCCAACATTTAAATGTTGACCAAATTCCGTGCTGCAAAGCCTGAGGTCATTCTGGTATCTTCAGTTAAGATATTGTGATGTCTACTGAAAGGCTAATGACTCCATACATATCCCAAACAAAAGAAGGCCAGTGCCTAGCTGTGGAGAGATTTAGTAATAACCATCAGTTGTCAAAGTTGCGTGTCTCTTTTTTTTTTTTATTACTGTCCAGGGGGGTCTTATGAGGATCACAGGGCTGACGATGTAGTTTTGTTTACCAGCAATTTCTCTCCCTTTCTCTCTCCCTCTAAGTACACACCATTGGAGGAGTCTCAGCAGGGGGTATCCTCCTTTTCCAGGCTGAATGCACTTGCTACAGTAAACATCCTCTCTCCTGCTTCACCGTGGGATGAGCAGACAGACACAAATCACTGTATCGATGCGATGGGGCGAAGCAAGAAAGGGGGAGTGAAGGACATGGATTTTGTTTTTATTGCAGCCCACGATGATGAAAGGTATTAGAGCAAAATAAAGGAAAGAGTGAATACCTCAGACGTTAAATTCAAGGGCTAATATTGAGTATTTGCTTCCAATATGTGGCCATTACGCGGACTGATATTAGCCACCATTTTAACTCATTTTGGTACAAAGGGCTTGAATGAGACAGACTGAATCACACATTCTGTGACAATTTGATCACCTGAACAAAACTGCACAAGAGGAGGTCATTTTATTTAATACAAATCCAGATTTTTACCTCAATCCATACCTAAATACCCTTCAAGACCTTGTGTTACTTCATGTTTTTCCCACCCCAAACTTTTTATTATTATATAAAAAGTCTACAGAGACTCAAGTTGGTGAAGCTGACCTTGACAAGAGTTTAAAATCATCTCTTTAAATCGTACATGCATTAATGATCCATTACATGATGACTACTATCATGGATCAAAACAGCAGCTCCTTAATCACTACCTTTCGCTGACAGCTTTGGAACAGAGTGCACTCTCTCCCAACCTTTTCCATTATGAATTATATCCCACTCATACCGTCTCGCCACTGTATGTGTGTTTTTGTGCATACCCACTCCCCTACAACTTCCCCCAGGCTGTCTGTTGATGCAACAGAGCAGTTACCAGCCTACTGGTGGTGACGGTGCAGTGGATATGACACATGCCTTTGGTGTGGGAGATCTGGGTTCAATTCCCACTGTGATTCTTCAACCAATGTGTCCCTGAGCAAGACACTTAACCCATAGTTGCGCCAGAGGTGTGCGGCCTCTGACGTATACAGTATAGCAATTGTAAATCGCTTTGGATAAAAATGTCAGCTAAATGTAATGTACTGGTTGACTGTCAGCCCAGAGGGAACCCTGCAGCCCTGGCTCACAACAGCCGTGACTGCGACAGCAAGCAAGCAAGCCTTCTGTGTTGCAAGTATGTGACACCTTGTTGATTTAGCATGCTTATATTTTGTCAGATAATGTTCCAACTATCATCATATGCATTTAACAGTTTGTGTAAAGTCTGTGTAATAAGGCAGGAATGCTCGACTCCCTCGTACTCCTAATGACAGTCGGAGAATGTGGACAAACCACTTGAAGTGCTGCATTGAAGGGAAGGTGAGTCGTGGAGACACTGCAGCCTGTGTGTAATCAGTAACCACATTGCATGCACACACAAAACTACCACTAGTACAAATAATAATAAAATGCCGAAACTGGGAGGCAAAGTGGTGAGGTGTTTTTATCGTTACTGCTTCACTGAAACACGACCTGGCTGTGTACCTTCATTCACAGAAATGGAACACACAGGTAGACTGTTGCCCTTTGAACCACACTCAGTTAAGTGCTCACCTGACGTGTTTATTCAAATATTTGTTTTGCCAATATAGGCCGTGATATGTGATAGTTGGTAATACTGCTTAAAACAACACAAAATCCTCTTGACACCTGCTGTGCTGGTAGGCTGGCTGCTGAGTAGTGGCAGATCACAGGATGCATAAAAGCTATTATGACTGTGTTTTACAGAAAAAAAACTGGGGAGATTCTATGGGAAGAATGTGTATAGGTAAACTAACCTGAAGATAATGACATGTCTTTATTGTTGGAGTAGCTCACAGGGGACAATGAGGCACACATTTGCTGTTGAACCCCCATTGACCCTCCTTCTCGCTCTCTCTGTGCAATGTGTATGTACCCTGTCTTCTCCAAGTACCCCTGAGTACAGAACACAGCAGACAACTCAAGGCAGCTAAATTATATTTTGCCTAGACACCCTGAAACCCACCAGCTCGCCTGTGCTGGAAAACTACCTCGCCGCAGGTTTGCTGATCATTTGATTTAAAATGCCTCAAGGCCCTATGAAATTGGTTTTATTGTGCTAAAGTAGAGCACATTCCCAGACAAATGTGGAGTTAATAAAATAATCACAAACCAATTGACACAGGGCCCCTGGGGGGCTGGGGCCCGTGCATGCTATGTTCAGGTAGAAATATAGCTTTGCTAGTATCCTCCTGGCTGAATAAATTGGAAAACATCCATTTCCAATTAAAAACATGACTTTCCAAATTATACTTACCAAAACATACATCTGTTATTTGTGTAACTATAGTGGTTAAGTTCCCAAGAAAAAACAAATATTGGATATATCTTAGAAAGACGATCCATCTCTATTAAGTAGTTTCTAAAAATGTCCTCAAATGGCATGTCAGGAAATTAAACTGTGGGCACCACAGTAGTTTACTTTCCACTCAGGCAAATATGCATTAAGACATAAAACTAAACAAAAAACATCACAACAAACCAGTGCAATCAGCAGCAACCTAATACTGTAGTAGATAAACACCCAGTGCCCTCTCTGTCCTCACCTTGAACTCCACAGACAGCTGCGGGGTGTACTCCAGGGTCCACAGCCCTCGAACCAGCGACGCCAGCTGCTCGGTCACCTCTCCTCTGTCGGTCTGCGGCTCCTCGCCTCTCACCTCCCCGTTAACCCTCCTGTGGCACAAATCAGTCTTGTACTGCTCCAGCCCGAGGTACTCGGCCAGCAGGTCCGTGTTGCTGAGGCACTGAACCACGGCGTTCATGAAACAGGTGTTGCCGTGGTTCTTCAGCCCCAGCACCCCGGGGGTCTTGTCGCCGTAGCACCACGACAGCCTGTCTTTCACCGAGCCGTGAGAGGAGGACGCCGTGGAGCACTTCTTTACGGTTCCCTGTCTGGAGGTCTGCACGCAGTCGTCTTTGAAACCCCCAGAATCCCCGTGCCCGAAGCCGCCGTCGTCGTCCTCTGCGTCCGGTGGTTCCGCTTCGCCAAAGTGCGCCAAAGTGCCTAAAGTTTTAAGGATCCTTCCCATGAAATTCCCAAAAGATCGCAGCGATTTCCTCCTGATAAACTTCCCGGTTTTGTATTTCTTCTCTTTTCGCTTCGTCGTTTTGGGTTTCATGGCTTTTCTTGCCTTGTTTTCTTTGCGGGTATCCATGGCTCCTACTACTTAATAGGACCGAGAGAAAATGAAACGGGATGTGGAGTCGCACCTGTCTGCCAGGCTGTCTACCCCTCCTCCTCCTCCTTTCTCCCTAAAAACCTTACCGCTGAAGTGGCACTGACTTGGTGCCGATAAGGCACATGATTATTGATATTATTCCCTTGACATCCCGGTAATTCCCATTACGATATGGTCACCAGTCCGCGCGTTTTGATGCGTGACGCTCCCTCCAGGAACTACAGTGAGGAGACGCTTACTTGCCTCCACACAGCAGCTTCAGTACACTTCCTCATCGATGGCTCTCGGCGCTGGATCGTACGCTGGCGGTCTTGGACTCTCTCTCACTACCTATTCCTCCCTCCTCTCCTGTGTATGGTTCTACAATGAACACGTTTATATTTGCAGGACATCGTCTAATGCACGCCCCTCAGACATGAATTTAATTAACCTGGATTGCATTACTTATGACAATAGAATGGTTCATACAATGAGCAGGAAATCCTTTTCACACTGTTGCTGGACTGGCAAGACGCACATAACTTAACATGTCTTGTTTGTTACTCAGGGAACAAGGAAGTTGTTGACTTTAATAGGTGTCAAGCACTGTAGCCTTAAACTGCCCCCTGTAGGACTAATTACAACATCACCTGCCTAACATCTTCACAGGGTGTCTTAAAGAAGACATCATTGGCATTTGTTGGATGATCCTCATATAGGGGCTGTCACAAAAACGTCAACCTCTCCTTATTTCCTACTCCAATCCTAAAATGAAGACTCATCAGCTACTGAAAGCCTTTTAGTGGTACTGGTACATTATCATCATCTGATAGTAAGAGTATGGACTAATTAAATACAGTGAGACCAATGAGAGTAAAACTTCTCAATGACCACATAATACTGCTGTATGCAGTATGTTTCTATTACTGTTTAAAAAAAAAAACTCAAAAGTGTATAAGGGTCTACTTTTGCATTACTCTGCTATTGAAATACCTTCTGTCCACAGTATAACACACTAGCATTCACAGACACATGTACAGCATCCTATAAATAGTATGGCTGCTACCTTCATACACAATAATGCTGCTGCTGCTGCTACAACAACCTGGAAGCTCCACAAAGTAAGTAAAATGGATGTTACAGAACCATTTGGCCAGACAAGTTATTTGCAGTTCTGGTGTTCAACGGGGATTTACCATCTTTTGTGCTATATTCAGATTCTAATCACTTGAAGCTTAATTTCACAGCTCACCAGTACTAAAGATTAAACTTAGTGGGCCAGATGTGCTGATTTATTGAAATAGACCCCATCCAATATTTCCCCCAATGCTCTTATTCCAGCGTTGTTAGAAAACATGCACACATGGTTACCATTGTTACAAATAAAACTGACTTCCTTACAGAAAATGCCCCATAATCGTCCTGTTTATAAGCAGGGTGGAGAAGCGCCAAGACAGAGATGCCCTTTGTTTTCTTTTTACTGTTCCAGGGATGTTATTGCTGACTTGGTTTACATTGCAGGTTTGCCATTTCATTTTACTTTATTTGGGGGGGGATGCAGGGGTGAGTAATACATTATTTCGATTAGCCATTTTGAACAATACTGAGGAGAGTGGGTTCCGATCAGAGACAGTCAGAGAGCATTTCTGCTGTACGTTGCCTCTCGCTTTACCCAGAATCCTTCAGGGAATTGCTATTGATAGATTACCTGACAGCAGCCGTGTGCTTAAGCGGCCAAGAATCTGGGCCTACTCTTTGTCTCTACAGTAACATACAGAAGAATCATATCTGAGTACTGTAATGTACTGTATACTTTTGCCTTGTTTTTACATATTCTGGTTTAATCTGCAATGAGACTGTCTGTAGAACTGCATTATGTTGTTCTCATGAAGTCTAAAGAAGCATAATGCAGACACTCTGATGTGAAGAATACGTTCCTGTGCCTTGAAGTGTAATTTTAAATTCAAGTAAATTGTCGCTCTGTGAATTTCCACCTATATTCAGCTCCTGTGGGGAATTACCATTCAAGAGACTACACTGCTCAGGAAGTGTAATCTCTTCACTTATATCATCCTTTCTCTGACGGAAAAGAAAACAATCTAACAAAGTCATTCATGCTTGATCAAATTACATTTATTTCTTTTAGTTAGAGTGTAAAGCTATTCTGCAATGTTAATGTAAGCTTGTTGAACTCTGATAGGAACATTTACTAAGTGGAAAGATTAAGGGAGAATGTTGGCTACATTTGCATATGATGCGGTGTTACTGGATTACAAGTTTCTGTTGCTTCTACATGACGTGTCCAGGATTCCACGTGTCACATTAAGAGCAAGAGGGGTGAGGGAACCGCCATCGAAGAATGGCTCCATCTGCGCTGGTGCTGACTAAAGTGCGGTTGTTGGAGCAGACCTTGATGCTGGTGATACTGCCACCATGAGCTATTCCTGTGTGGGTTACTGCACCTTCCATGTAGTCCCACACCTTCACCAGCTTGTCATCTCCACCTGTCACGAAAAGGTGAAAAATATGTCAACAACCTGAAAGAAGTTTGAGCAGAGCAGGCATTGTAGTATCAGCAGAGGAGATGAAAATTAAGGCTCCGAAGAGATGAGAACACACTCTACTATATTTGAGAGTAAAAAAGACAAATGGACTATAACACAAGAATGCCAAGATCAATACAAATTTAAGCATTACATTAAAGAGTTTTTAACTAAAGGACACTAACTTAAACTTTATTCACAAAAAACAAAAGACAATCATGCTTTTATCTGAACATGAGCATTATCAGCAATGGACCGAGGCATGTGTAAAAGGAGCACAGCAATACAACAAGTCTGAGACGTGTAATGGGCCATACCTGTAACAAAGTGTTTGCCATCCTGTGTGATGTGCATGCCATTGATGGCCCCAGACAGCGAGCCTTCCAGTTCTCTAATGGCAGATCCGTCGTACACGTCCCAGTAGGCAACCTGAGAGGGAAGTTAACACATTACACATATTTGTTCATCCCTGGCATTGTTTATGGAAGACTCAGTCAGTGTCCAAGAGGGAGGGAGAGTGTGCATGTACTGTACACTGATATTGTGGAGTCTCTCTTCTTTACTGCCACGGAGAACAAAAAGCAGGCATCATAAATGACACATAACCTTCTGATCTCTTTGCTGTAATTTGAATTATAGTACTAATTGCTTTTGAAGATTGATGCAGTCGTTGGACAGACTACTGGCTCACTATTGCTCCATTACATCATCATCATATAAACTGTATTATTTCCTCTCAAACCCCCTTGAACTACCTTTACTGCTTTATTATTCGTACAGTGTATGTAAATGCTTAGGTCTATGGTTAGATTTTATTAACCACAAACACACACACACACACACACACACACACACACACACACACACACACACACACACACACACACACACACACACACACACACACAAATTAAAAGTTTGCTGATCTAAATGAGACTTAATCATCCCTCGAGCTTTATAGCTGTCAAAGTATCAAGTCTCACAAAAGGCAATTTTATCCGAAGTTATTCATAGCGCAGGCAGCAGAAACATCACAGTACCACACGGCAACAAGGGTCCTTTCTTGTTATTTATATGACTAAGCTGATTACATTTTAAAAGTTAAGTACTGTAAATAAAGGGCCAGATGGATTTGATCATTAAAACTTAATACACCACCTTATATGAATGAGGTTCTAATAGAAGATTAAGTGGCCCTTCTGTGTTTACAGTCCAGAAGCCATTTCAAAGTTGGTAAAACACAGGCTCAAAGTAAATCAAGTGTTAAAAGCACTACACACCACATTTAAAGATATAATTACTAAAGATCTGTATATATCCTTACTGTAATGCTGCTAACAAACAATACATACTGTAGATGCTTACTATTTGACTAAACTAAATGAAATCATACGCAGTATTACATGGGTTGGCTGTTCGTAAAAAGGTAATGGATAAAAGTTAATGTTACACAGAGCTGCACAGAATGAGCCCAACCTTTATAAGAATAGCCTCTGAGATAGGATTTCATTTCTCTGCACAAGACCATGTCTATAATACATTATAGGATGGGAAATGTAATCTCACACAGACATATCAAATACGGTTGGTTTTTATGGAATGGAAGAGGAACATAAGGCTTGGGAGAAAAAAACCCTCTTATTTATAGTTTCAAAACTGCAGAATGATTCTCAAAGCCATAAGCTGCCCTTACAAGCCACAGGAGCATTTCTGTGGGGGCCGTTTGAAACTACAGGATTTCTCTGCTACATATCGGCTAATCCGGATGGAATGGCTTGCTGATATTAATATTCCTACAAAATAACTTTACAAAACATAATTTGGAAAAACACAGCCACAACCAGAGGGGAAAACAGTTCATTATGAACACCAAATACAAAGTTCTGAAATCCTTTCTCGTTTAACTCAGTATCACATCAAAACGTAAGGCTTACAGCTGTGCAGAATATGCAAATTATTTCAGCTGAAGTGTGTGTTTCATGAGAGTACTATCTTTTCAACAAACAGCAGAGAAAGCAGTACCTAGAATTACAGCCTCGTTGTTGTATGCCTCCGCCAACCAGTCAAGCTGCAGTTTACAGCTGTCCAGACTTATAATATATGTAGAAGACTTTGAAGGAATCTAATAAAAGGCATTAAGTCTATTTTTGGTTAAAATGGAAGTTATCACTATATTGACATGTATGATTCCAGTGAAAAATTTCCAGTGAGAGTGAGAAGAGAGAAAGATGTGATGCTGTCTTCACTTAGACACTATTTTCTCACAGAGGAGTACAGAGGACTGATAGAGAGCTTCGTCATAGTGCAACAAAAATCACCTGAAACTCAATATCAGCAAACCCAATGAGCTGGTGGTGGACTACCAGAGGAACAGGAGGCCCCCTGTCCTAGTTGCCATCCAGGGAGAGGAAGTAAAGAGGGTGGACTTACAGTATACAAGTACTGTTGTGGGGTCCAAATCAATAAAAAACTGGACTTGAGTCTACACTATAGCCCTCTTTTTAGGAAGGGACAGAGCAGACGGTTCTTCCTGAGGAGACTCAGATCCTTCAGTGTGTGTAACAGGCTCCTGCAGATCTTCTATTAGGCTGTAGTAGCCAGTGCTCTGTTCTTCGCCGTGGTGTGCTGGGTTGGTGGCATCGATGCTTGGAGGTTAGCAGTCTCGCCAAGCTGTTAAGGCAGGCCAACTGGGTGATCAGGTTGGAACTGGACAGTGTGGAGGCAGTGGCGGAGAGAAGGACGAGGTACAAAATCAAAGCCATCTTGGATAACCCTCCTGACCCTCTCTACAATGAGTTGTGACAGACTGGTTGCAGAGAGAAACACGAAGCCTGGGAGTTGTTCCTCATCCAAGACGAGGGTTAGATAGTATTATTAGTAATATGGTCACAATCTCCCCTATTGTCCTGAGTTATGGTCATAAATAATGGCCAGAAAAGTTTTATTGCAGAACATTACAATGTCACAGTAAAGTTAACCTCTGTCCTTTAGGACATAACATCACTTCATAATTTTATCTTATAAGACATTTGTGTAAAATGTGGTCATAATTATCGTATAAATTCTTGAGTTATGGCCCACAACGTATTTTGTGAGATCAGTGAACTTGACCTTTGACCACTCAAATCTATGCAGTACATCCTTGAGTCTAAGAGGACATTGTGCCAAATTTGAAGAAATTCCCTCAAGGCGTTCCTGAGATAGCGCATTCACGAGAATGGGGCGGACGGTAGGACAATCTGAAAACATGCGGCTGTCGCCAGTGTGGAGGCATAACAATACCACTAATAAGTGATCAAAATTATGTTTATGTACAATATTTTGTAAATCCCAGTAAGATCAGTTATATTGTAACTCTCCTCCTCCTTCTCCCTAATGTCATCTTCCGTTGCTTCCTCCTTGCCACAGTCACAGCCTCTCCCTCCTTCATTATCTCATTTCACCAGCTTATTAGAGACTCCCACCTGTGTGAGTTGTCTTGGCCCATCTGTGTTCCCTCCACCTCAGCCTAGGAAACTGGCTTATAGCCACAACATGGGCCACCAGGAAATTAATTACATGCAACAAGCAAGGGCAAGTCTGAATAGCCAGGCCTGCTGTTGGTAATGCTCATTTTATAACCAGAAAAGCCCTGAAGTCACAGCCAGAGTAGTCACCTCAGCTACAGACAAGGTCAGCATTGTTAAGTCCTTATGCTAATGGATCCTTCAAAAATATTCATTCAAAATAAGCCACACAAGAGCCAAATTGAGTCTTTCAATTTGTGAACACAAAGACAAATGATGCCTTGTAATAACATCCCGGAAAGAAAAGACCTTATGGGGGCACTTGTGTGGTTGAGAGGTTAAGGTACATACCATGTAACCACGACGTTCCATGTTTCATTCCATCCAGGAACCTTTGTCACATGCCTTTTTTCCAAAAACTTAACACATGTATTGCTGGATATGTTGCTAAGTTCATATTATGCTGCTAGTACTACAACATTTTAATTACGTAAGCCATCAAAGCTACATCCCCTTTTTAGTTAAACAAACACTTTAAAAACAATAACTAGCAACAATACAATAAACCTGCTTTCAACTATCATTCCCATCCTCCTAAAAGACACTGGGGAGAGAGTTAGCACCATATTGTCTACACTAAATGCAGCACCAAAACATGCATCATCATCATCATCAATACAACCTATCCCTGACCCTGCACTACCCTTGTCTATTTCTCCCTTGGCCACTGCCTTTCTCTTCACACCTTCTCTCAATTCTGGTGGTTTACTTTCTGTGTCCTGGGATGAGCAGATGGTGGATCTGGCTGGCACTTGGGTGGCAGAGGCACATACACAGGAAGGCACGAACACCACAGCACTCCCCTCTCTCATCTCTCACTTCTCTCTCCCCATTCCCTGAATCCCTCCTTCTCACTCTGTCTCCGCTCACTCAGCACATCCACAGCACAACTTGTTCTCACCTCTCAACATGCAGGGGAGGCAACAGTACGGGTCTAGAGTGTGGCCGGGCTCACGGGGTGTGGATAGAGTGCACAATCAAAGAACCAAGCATTTCATTCTGCCACTGTGAACTTATGACCTTATGTAAATAAAGTGCTGAGTTAATCAAAATGATTCACAAAATAACATACTTGTTATTATGTTATTATTATGTAGAGAGCGGAGTGTTTTTGTCACAGTGACTTGCAGCCAACACAACGGCTTACTTATGTTCAGCTGAGAAACAAATCACAAGCTTTTCAAACTAATCTATGGACATGAAAGTGTGTGTGTGTGTGTGTGTGTGTGTGTGTGTGTGTGTGTGTGTGTGTGTGTGTGTGTGTGTGTGTGTGTGTGTGTGTGTGTGTCTAAGTCTTCACTGTGCTCCTCTACGCTGATTTTACCAGAGTGGCAGGCTTTTCTCTCACATACACTGAGTGGAGATTATAATAACAATAACAGCATAATGAGACATCTAGATTATGATTGTGAGAGTGCCAGTCTCTTTGCACCCTGAGGGATTTTCAATCATTACAATCATTACATTTTGTTCCTGTGAGGCATGACTGCTGAATTGCGTCCCAGGGAATTATTTGCTAACCAGCTCTGACATGCTAGTGCATTAAACCAACTAAAACTGAAGATGCATGGGCAGATTTCTGAGACCACAGTAAAGGGATATACTGGTTGAGATATGCATTAAGTTAATAAGAATTTAAAAAACTGCCTACTGGAATTGCCTTAAAATGTATTCTGCTGCACTGAGTACTGTGGTGGAATGTAACTGACAAAAGGTGAATTTTTTAAAAAGATATATGGTTTTCACAGGACAGCGACGCTACAAACTTATGATGTTCTCATAAAAAATGATGCATCGCTGTATATTAAATTACCCAACAGTATATAAAGGACTTAAAATGAGTGCAACCTTAAACGACTACAGCAGTAAAATGCTACATACACACTAATGCAGCAGTAATATTAAACCAAAACTAGTAAGTACTTTTGATACTTTACAGTTTTTTACGATCGCTATGACAATTTTTTCAATACTTTTAACAACTTTCCTAAACTCTTAAGGCACCAACACACCTACAACACACAATTGGCAAAACAGTTAATTTCATGCTCAAAATCACACATTGTAAAATAAACTCCAACACTAATTTTCTAAATACAATAATTCACTAACACAATACACTATGTCCACCAACAAACATGTCTCAAAATCAAATAATTCTTCCAAAACACTAACACATGTTCTCTTCCAAGAGGAACATTTAGTCAATCACTGCACAATGTCATACAAAACACTAACATCACATGGAATTACAGAAACTACATTATTTCATATGCGTCAGGTCTGCTCCTTATACAGTAATAATAGACTATAGTATATTGTATTGACCATAGATTGGGTTTTACGCTGCAGTTTCTCTTGAAGCCTCTCTACATTTTTGTTTTGTTGGTTTTAGTAAATGCATGCATATATATATATATATTTATTTTATTTTTTTTACTGTAAAGATTATTTTTTGGGCTTTATTTGACAAGACAGCTAGTTGAGAAAGGGGAGAGAGAGAGAGGGGTAAGACATGCAGGAAATCGTCACAGGTCGGATTCGAACCCTCTGCGTCGAGGCCAACCCGTTCTCATTCCGAACTCGTAAAATAAGGACGTTTGGACAGTGGCTGTCAGCGTCTGATGCGACGAAAAAGGCGTCTTTCAGCGTGTTTGTGTAACGCACCGGGGAGAGCAGCAGTTAGATAGGATTTAGAGAGTAGTATGTAAGGGCCAATTTCACCGTAAGGAGGTTGGTTGGGGGGGTGGATGGGTCAAACACAGGACTTTTACCCAGGAGAGGTGTTTGCTATAGTCGTTTTTTTCTTTCCTCCTGCGTGTCACAGAACCGTACTCATCTTACGAGATGAGTGTGAGAACCTGTTGTCGAGGCATCAACCTCCCAGTATATGTGTGCCTGCTCTACCCACTGAACCAACCCGGCCACCATTTTGTTTCTTTTGCTGCAGAGATTCAGTACAAAAAATGAATGACCCATCTCAGAGTAGCTTTACAGAATGTACGGTTTATGAAAAAAAGGAGACAGAGACAGAATTGTCCTGATACTCCTCTTCCTCTCTCTTGTGAAGGCATTTTTCTTATTTTCTGTGTTCATCTACAGTATATTGTTCAAATAGGTCCTCTTTTACTGTACTACCATATGATCATGCGATTGAAAGAACCTCAACACCTGAGTGTGTTTCATAGAAGGAAATCAGCTGTGATCGATCTATTTGCATAGCTTAAATCAGCCGTTTCTCAATAAATGCATGTATAAAATGCAGGGGATATATTTGTGTTTCAATTTACAATATGATCAGCTGTTCACTTTGACTTTAGCCTATATGTTAGGTTAAGAACATGATGTTATCTGTTCTGACTTACAGTGTGAAAGCATTTGTGAATTGGTCAGTACATATCCATTGTTTGGTCTTGTGTGTAAAAGAAGTTCAAGCATTTTACATTTCTGTTAACTGTTTGCATTTTGTGTCAAAGCAACAAGAAATGTGTTAAATGTATAGCCTACACAGGCAGATGTTGTGCTAACTGTGTTAAGAGTTTAGTAAGTCAATTGTGCTGATAATACTTATTTTACTAAAGTAAGGTTTTGAAAGCAGGACCTTTACTTGTAGTGGAATATTTTCACAGTGTGGTATTAGTACTTTTACTCAATTAAAGGATCTAAATACTTCTTCTACTATTGACTGTCCCAAAACACACCTTTCTGTCCGTGCCACTGGTAATGAGCTGGTATTCTTCTGGGTGGTAGCACACCGTCCGGAACAGTGTGTTAGCAATCACCATTTGAAGACTTGCAAACCGCCTACAGCAGGAAATGCAGAAGATGAAAAAAAGGGAGGAGAGAGGAGGTTGACTATCACCAGTATAGAAATGGTGTAGCATAACAACAACATAACTGCCAAGTGCAGTTTAATGTGATAAAACATTTTTTAGACAAAAAACAAACAAAAAACGCATAACAAATTTAAAAACTGCTTAAATGTACCATGCGGTCACAAAGCAAATAGAACATGCACACACATGCACAACTTCCTCTGTGGACACAAAAAAAAAATAGTGTGTCTGGCTGGACAATCTAGATTCATTAAGGCTCTTGTCTGACTAATATTCTTTTCAACATCAGCTTGTTAGTGATCATACAAAAAAGGAAATCTATGCTACTCTTGATGCATCCTGCCTGGAAAGCCTTAAATCCAAATACTTGAGTCATTGAAGGGGATAGACAGTGAAAAAACATGAACACCATCAGAGTTTTTAAAGGTTTTATTCTCTTCACAGAAGAAGCCCCACAGATTAAAGGATTTAAAGCTTTCTTCATAAAGAATGCACTGGATTTATTTTTGTATTTCTACTGTACCAGCCAGACACCAATGAACAGTTTAAGCACTCTTATCACAACTCAGACTTGAAGGCAGCACTCTATTTTCTGTCAGATTCTCTCTGGTGGCTATGTACGTGTATCATTAGCAATTATTTATACTATGTTTTGTACTGGATAATGTGATTAACTGATCCAGTAACACCTTTCCATTTGGTCTGCTCTGCTCTCAGTAAAATAGACCTAGTTGAGGTTCAGGAAAACTCTAATTTAGGAGTCATCCACTTCTGGTTGTGGGGTAAAATTGAGAATTAGTTAATTACAATTTGGACTCAGTGTAGTGGCTTTGCATGACATTGATACTACTGCTAGAAACACAGGGGTATTGTATGCACTAAATGTACAAGAACAAAGAGGATACATGTGAGAGATGTATGTGTTGTTCTTGTCTGGTGCTCAGACACAAGTGTTTGCATATGCAGATTGGCTACTCACACTAAGTCCCAGATGATGCAGGCACCATCAGAGCTGGCAGTGACACACTCTTTGTCGTCACTCTTGATTTTGATACAATTGATGGTGGCTTTGTGCTCTTTCATGGTCTCCAGAAGCCGATGGCCGTGTGGCTGCAGCTCCCAAACACGCACCTACAACAGGTGAACCCAAACTCCTTCAACCTCACAGGAGACCCTTTTTTACATCAGATATCACACTTATTCAAAATGCTTTCTCATCTTTGTTTCAGTTATTTGTCTTTACAAAAGATATTCAACAGTTTCCAATCTGTCAAACCGCAATAACACTGTATGCCACAGTGCTCAAACATATACAAGGATATGTATTTGCAGAGTGTGTACAGTGTGTACATTATAGTCTTGGCTCTGTATCATAGACGTAACATTTGCACTGTTTACTATTATTATTGTTGCTTTATTTTTCACATGCTGCCTTATAAAATTGTTTCATTTTGTATATTTGTAGAATATATTGTAGATGTTACATTGTTTGGCATTCTGTGGACAGCAAAGAAAGAATTTCATTGTACAGGGAAACATGTTTCCTTACTGTGCACATGACAATAACATTTTGAAATTATAATGGATTAAATCATGTGACTATCTGCATTAAGCATCTTAACTTAAGTTCTCCTTAATAATTAACAGCTTCACATTTTCAAAAAAACAAACAATTACTTATTCAAATTTAAGACTTAATTTAGAATATACACATTTCCATCCTTAAAACCATGTAATCAGATTAAGGAGGAATTCTACAATAAATAACAGAAATGCACAAACAGCTCCTTCAGAGAAGTCCAGACGCAGATGTGGCAGCAACGTGTCTGCAGACCGGGTAACAAAGTTAGCTAACTTACAAAAAACTAAGCCGCATAATCATTCCATTTTTAAGCATATGGCTTCTTAATTATATTATAATAAAAAAAAAATGTGTCCAGAAAATGGTGCGTTGTGCAACCAACTGTTGTTCATTTACTACACATGGTGTCCGCTAGCAAACAATTGCATCTTGGAGGAATTAGTGCACACTGCAATTCTAAAATGTAACATTATATGTTGCTTTGTGTTTTCATTTGATGATAACACTGGACATTACACAATTTTTTTCAACAATTCTATGTTTGAGGTTATATGTACTGACCTGCCCCTCCCCCCCTCCACTGACGATCCTCTTGCAGTCCCTGGTGCCAGCGATGGCTGTCACACCCATTCTGTGTGCATTGTGAACGATGAGCATGAGCCGGCCACTTTCCGGCGCAAACACACGAATCTTACCATCATTCCATGCTAGAAGAGAGTGAAATACATTTTTAAAGTCAGTTATCAAGAAGATTAATTTGATGAAGTGTGTGAAATAGTATCATTTTAGTGCAAGTACGTAACTTCAGAAAAAGTTTACGAATATAATTATGACTGAATTGTTTTGCAGTAATGAGCTCCAATGCAATCTTGCTTGCTGATATCTCTCCCTGATACCCACCACTGATGATGCTATGTCCGTCAACCATGAAGTCCAGGGAATTGCAGGTCATGTTGGGTACAGTGATGCGCAGCAGCTCTTTGGGCTTGTCTATATGCCACAACCTGATGTCTTCCTCAGAGCAGGTTGCAAATAATTCTGACGTTCCACTAGTAGAAAAAAAGAGAGAAAAATGTGAAATTACAGCTCAGTGAATGTGGGTATAACCATCTGTTATAGAAGAAGAAGAAGAAGAAGAAGAAGAAGAAGAAGACACACTTTATTAATCCCAGAGGGGAAATTACATTTTTTACACAATACACACACACACATGCAAACAGGACCTATACACATGCATTAAATGGAGAGATGTCAGAGCGAGGTGGCTGCCCATGAACAGGCGCCTCAAGCATTTCAGGGTTCAGTGCCTTGCTTAAGGGCGCCTCGGCAGTGCCCAGGAGGTGAAAAGGCCCCTATCCAGCTACCAGTCCACAATCCGTACTTGGTCTGTACGGGGACTTGAACCAGCATTCCCAAGCCAAGTCCCCATGGACTGAGCTAATGTTGCCCCATAAATAGTGCTAATTGAGTTAAAGGCATATCACCTTACATTTAACCAGTACTGTTTTTCTAAACTTAAACCGACATGGATGAGGCAAGCATATGTCACCCTCTAGTGAGCACAATGGGGTACTGACTGTCAGACATAAATGTGGTATAAAAAATGACATATAGCTATTCACAATAGAAGTATAATCATCACTTGTACTTGTTGCACTATAGATGACACAGATAACATTGTTCTTGTAAAATCTGTGCTTATGGAAAAAACGTAGAAAGATCCAGGGAGCAAACCTGGCATTACAATATGCATGCCTACCTAAATCTAAGGCAGGCCAACACACCAAGTGAAGGTAAGCTTGTGAAGCACACTTTGTGGTGTGCTGTATGCTTGCTTGTAAGCACCGCCTTAGTCTTTGTCAAGCTTGGGGAAGCACTGTTGTTTTTGTTGGACAAATGTGACAACAGATTGAAAATGTTGAATCAGACAACACATGCTTATACAACCTCAAATAGTCCTATACAGATCTGAACAGCCAGCTGGCCCAATACTGTTCAGATGTTGGTGTGTCTTGGTATTTGCTGGAAATGAACTGAATATTAATCTCCAAAATGTAGTCATAAACATAACTGATTTAAAAAAGTTTAAAAGTGCATCGTAAATACTTCTATCTTGTCACGCTCCAGAGCAAAGGAATTATTTTACAGCATGATGAAGTTTTATTTTCTCTGAATTTCTTGAAATTCAAAAGCTGTAAAAGACTTTGCCATGTTGTTCTCTCTGGTGGAACGTTGACTCTTTCTCCCTGAATGGTCTGTGTGCCACTTACAAAGATATGGCTACGTCCTTGACAGCACTGTTGTGGCTGGTGGAAATGAGTTCAGATTTGAAGTTCTCATAACTGAAGCGGTACATCTGAGCAGCCTCCGTTCCAACAAAGAACTGCTGGCCCTCCCCTCTTATAGCAATGGAGGTCACCCCCTTTTCCAGCTGGACTTTCCTAATGTAGGAGAAGAGGAAAAAAGGAGCTGATAATGACCACTAAACACAGCTAAACTGTTTACATTATATACCGTAGGTACCCTAGATATGTATTCTAATGTACAAGATATAGAGAAAAAAGCTGTGAACCTTGCAAAACATGTATTATTACCAAATGTAAGATTCTTTTTAATAGTAATGATTCAAATGACACAGTTGTTGGACTCACTTAAGAGTTTTGAAGTTAGTCCTGGAACACAGAGTGAAGGTGCCAGATCCAGAGCCTACCAGCAGGTCCCCAGACTTCAGTATCCTTATGACATTGACACCCTGAACAGAAAATCTATGAGCACTGAGATTTAAGTAGTTTGACTAGCTGAACCATGTCTAGAAAGACCTGGTGAGTTATCTCAAATATTGCAGAGCTGCCTGAATTAGTTCCAGGAAGCATAAGCTAAATGCTTCCACACTTTAGAAGAGTCTGGATACTAGTAGTAAAGGAACATACAGTACTCACAAAAAAGAAAGATTTCAAGAATGACAAGGAAGTGCACAACAATCCATTAAAGAGATAAAAGAAATTACAGTCGCAGATCAAATAAAATACACGAGATGAGCCTTTGCATATATTTCCAAAGTAGCATTCCATCAGGAATACAGTCCAATCAGCTCTTTATGTGCAGCAGGATTCCTCAATGTGTGTGAGCAACAGCTGAAATTACTTTCACAGAGACAAATTAGGAATGTAAGCACTCCCGTTGCGCTGACCTACCAGGCTGTATTTTGTTTTAACTGGACCACAGTCACTCAGAAGCCCTGTCTTCAGGTTGATTTTCATTATGTCTCCACTGGTTGTGCCACAGAAAATGAATTTATCGTCCTCTGGGATCTGTGTTATATAAACAAGTCAACATGAGCAAAACTGTCAAATACGACTGTATCTGGTGTACATTTTTGGACAATTGAAATTTAAAAATCAGAGAATAATGCCACATTAAAAGGCTAGCCATATTCATAGATTGTTAACTGTATATCTCCCCCAAATGCATCTACTGCAACTGTGCCACCAATCATTTAGTGACTTTTGGCAATAGCCATTTTGCAAAACTCAGATGGACCTCAAAATGGCAAACTAGTTAAATAAGCTGAGTAAACAAACTGATGTGAATAAAAGACTCTCATGGCGTCGTACCTCTATACATTTCACAATCCTTTTCAGCTTGCCTGTCTGACACTCGGTGGGCCTGATCTTCCTGTTGGGGAGGTCCAGCTCCCAGACACGCAATGTTCCGCTGCCCAAAAAAAGGACCAATGATATTCAAATTCTCAAATAAGATTGTTACTTACTAGTTGAACTAGGCTGACAATTGGTTTTACAGAATGCCAAGATAAACTATATACTCACCTCCCAGCAGAAACAAAGATATTGTCGTTTGTGTTAGAGTACTGCACAGTGAGGCAGTGACCAGCACTGTGCGCTGAAGCTGGGCTCCCACAGATGGCCTGCTTGGTCTCAATATCCCATACCACAATGCTGAAAAAACACAAAAAACACCCCATACACTAAACAAATAGAGAATATGTAAAGTTGAGTGGATTTACATACTACTAAGGGGTAGCTTCTCTATTACATTTTCAGTAAAAGAGACAATTTTCTTCTCTCTTCTTTTCACTGCAGAACTGATTTGCAGGAAATGATTGTATTTATTAAGTGTTACAAACTGTGATAATGTGCCCAGATAAGTGTCTCAATTTGCATAAAATGGCCACTGCAGTTAACACTGTTCTGAAAGTCACATGGCAAAATGCTGCATGCCTTACTGTGGAGATTGGTCATTAAATAAAAGAGTGCAGAGCTTATGATGAGATTTTTAAACTACTATCCTGGTTTTCAGCTGATCCGACTGTAAAAATAAGTCTATGAGCTGATCATGTGCCTCTTTTCCTCAATCCTGTGTGACACAATCTGGTTATTTAGGAGGGAGCACTACTTACACAGGATTGCACCACCCAAACTCGTTGTTTACCTGCCATCATCCTGACCTCCAAGGGACACCAGGTACTTGTCATTGGGAGAGAAGGCCAGTGCCTCTACCTTTGCCTTGTGGAGCAGCAGCTGGGCATAGATTGTTCGCTGTGCATAGTCCCAGATGATAACCATAGCCTATGCAAATATTTAAAATATTACAAATGTTACATGTGAAAATTACACATTTGTTTTGCCATTCCGTAAATGGATTTAAGCCCACATATTTTGAAAAAAAGAAACAAAAAAAACAATGACTACTTCCTTATGTACCAAACAACAGCAATAGGGAAAACAAAATGAAACAGGTAAGTGCAGGTGTTGAGGATTCGGTTGAGTTAACTTAAACTTAAACTTTAAATACAAGGTATAGCAACTATGTCTACCTGAAAGCCCATGAAGTTGACCTGTCCAGAGGCAATATATAATCCACTTTTGGACACTGAAATGCAGGATACATTGTTTGTGTGTCCATGCAGGAACTCCTGTTTGCCATCTTTGATTCTCTTTAGAATGACTGTGCATCCCAGAGGATAGATTAGATGCTCTCTGTCTGGATGGACTCTCAGGCCAGAAAACACATTCCCTGATAACACAAAATGTAGCATTAAATAAGATAGAACGAGTTTTAAGCTAGAAAAGGACAAAGGGAAACTGTTTGTGATCATGATGGATGGTCTCTTATTTCAAAAGGTAACGAGGTAGATGAGCAGACAGCAATGAGAATGCGCAACATTTCCCAGATTAACAGGTTACGTTAATCCAACCAAGTAGCTGCACCGTCTTCTAGTTTAAAATAGTTAGCTAGCTAGTAAGCAAAGCACTTTATCTTTCCACCTCCTTATTTGACCATTTTAAAACTTAACGTTAGCTTTGACAGTTAAGATATCTCAAAACCTAGCTAGTAGTGTAAACCTACAACTATAATGTTACTCTAATTAAAAAGAAAATTCCAGGTGTTTCATGTGCGCAAATTAGCGTGTTAACTAGCTGTAACGTCATTCCTTGAAGTTTGATTTGTGTTAGCTAACGTTAGGTTATACCGTTTGCAGGACATCTTACCGTTGAACCCAATAACAGCCTCCAGTTCAAGTTGAGGTACTCCCTGTGTTTCAAGAGCCATGGCTGAAAACTTTATATAGCTATATGTCTTCTGTAAAAGGGTTGAGATAGGCCTACTTTTATCAAGAAATGTAAATATTGCTAGAAAAACTAACGCTACCGTAGTTTTCCCAAACAGGCCCGATAGTTCAACTAACGTTACACCAAACAAACGTTACTTAGCAACAGCTGGGGTTCTATTAGCCACTGTGATTGGTCGGTGTTTCTATAGGTGAAACCATCATGCCTATTGGTGAAACGTCCTCGCTGCCATGCTTCAGGTGCTCTTGGAAATGTTAACGTTATTTCTTCAAAGTAGTGCACATACAAACTTAAAGACAAATAGTTGTACCACTGGGAAATATAATAGCTAATTAGGTGTGGGAAGAATAATAATAACTACATGTCTAAGACACATTTTTAATTCTTCTAATTGCTTTGCTATTGGTAGAGATGGATCTACTATTTAATCTGAGACCTGACATAAAAACCTTACAGGCAACTGTGGTTTTACAAGTAGGTAACATTCAGCAGAATTGTTTGGACACAATAACAGACGTCATACACAATAATAAAAAAAAAATGCTCTAATTGCAATTGCTGTTATATGAAGACAGTTTATTGATTACTATATTTTCTATAAAATAGCTTAGGGAGACTTATGTAGCTCAAGGTTCAATTCACATCTTTGTGAGCACAACTAAAAATACATTTGAGCACATCAACTGAATATGTATTTAAGAATGTAGTGGGCCCATTGTGTTGTTAATATGCAGTGAACTACAACACAATGTAGTTATCAGACAGTAAGCAACCATGTATGTAGATAGCATCACAAAGAAAATCAATGTATTACATAACTACACAATATATATGTGATACATATTAAAGGTGCAACATGTAATACTGACGTTATATCTTCACTTTTATTTTACACAGCTCATACCAGAGGGAAACTGCTACTGCACTTCTGTAAAGGTTTAATTATAACAATAAAAAATAATATGATATACAGAGTACACAAATTGTTTTATTTTTGGCATTTGTTATTTCAATTTTGAACAAACTTAAAAAAGAAAGTACAATTTAAGAAAATCAGTGAGCTACTGGTGTGGACTGAACCATGCACAAATCTTGTGTTGGTTAATGTTTGTGTGCCTTCTATCGTTCTGTTAGTGAGGTAGCAGATTAAGTTCATCACTATGGGACATTTTGTCAGATTTAGTCAAGACTTAAGTCTGACATCTCCATTATTCATACAGTTGCAGAGACTTGGTCAATATTGTATCTAATATCAGTTTGGTTGCATGTCAAATAACAGTTTCAGGCTTCTGGCAGGGTAACTTTTCTTTGGTTGTGACACATCTTTTGGTTAATAACAAACAGGAATTTATTCTTCCACACTATCTGAAGGCTAGTCCAAATTTATGATAAAGTAAATAGTGCTTCCCCAGACACAGCAGTGTACTTTAATAGCCACATATATCGCTACCCAATTAACAGAACACAACTTAGATCAATACAAATATTGAGATAAAAAAGCTAATCTGGAGGCCTGTACTGAGAATGTCTAACTGATATTGTGAAAAAAGGTGAATCGTCACAAAGCTTCAAAACGTTTCTCTCGACACACTACAAATGACTACACGAGTTAATTTTAGCTTGACTGTGGCTCCAAGAAGATAGCTTGAAGATGAAATGTCCTTCTATAAGGATTTCCCTTGTTTTCAACTGCTAGGATTCTCAGAGGGTCCTTCAAAACTTAATATGTCTTTGGATGTGTCCATAGACATCTGTCTGTGTGTGTGTGTCCTCCGGTGTCTGCTAAGAGAATGGCTCCATGAAAACCTGCGACCACAGGTGAGGCACAGATAGGGTCTTTCTCCTGTGTGTGTCCGCTGATGTTTTGTCAGTGACTTGTACCGTGTGAAGGTTGCCCCACACTCGTTGCAAATATATTTCTCTGACTTAATATGAACGTTTTGTTCATGTTCTTTCATGTTGCCCAGCTGTGAGAAGCCTTTACCACACACGGGGCAAAGATGTGGTTTCTCTCCTGAGTGGGTCAACCCATGAATATTCAAATCCTGACGAGAATAAAACCCTTTTGCGCAGATAATGCATTTGTATGGTCTTTCCCCTGTGTGGCTCCTCATGTGTCTTTTAAGCCCTTCTGAGCGGGAGAAGCAGCTCTCACACAGGGTGCATCTGAAAGGTTTCTCTCCCGTGTGGGAGCGGAAGTGCCGACGGAGTTCTGAGGCCTTGAAGAAACACATCCCACAGTCCGCGCAGCAGTGAGGTTTTTCTGGCTGCTCCTCGTGCGTCTTTTCGTGTGCTTTGCAGTGACCGGACTCAGAGAATCCTTTTCCACAGACCGAGCAGGTGAAAGGCTTTTCCCCGGTGTGCATTCGCTTGTGCCGGACAAGTTTGTTAAGTTTACTGAATGTCTTCATGCAGTATGAACACTGATGAGGCACCTTTGGTTTCTTTGAGTGGGTGCGCTTGTGTCTCTCTAACTTTGAAGGCCTGTTGAACACTTTCCCACAGTCAGGACAGGGGTGCTTGTTTGTCCTATTGTGGCAATTCTGGTGTCGGATCAGCTTCTCTTGTTGTGTGAAACTCTTATCACAATGCTGACACTGATAAAGAGTTTTAGGCTTCCTCGTGTGTACAGGTTTATGCCTCTCTAGCTTTGATGGTCTGTCGAATACCTTGCCACAGATGGAGCAAGGGTAACACTTGTCGGATATGTTGCCCTCTGGCTGGTTGGAGTTCTCGGGCTCAGTGGCGGTTGAAGCATCATTGGAATCTGATTCTGAGATTACCTTCTCAGCGACTTCTCGGGGACCTGAGGAACAATTACATCAAAGAATATCCTCTGATTGAATAAAATCTCAGCAGAATACAATGATTACCTTTTATCGTGGTTATTAGACGGCTTGGTTGAATACGACGGCATTCTGTGGCCTGCTAATTCTTTATAACAGACAGTTGCAAAGTATGGGCCGAAGAATCGCGACGAGACAAAGCTGTTTTAGTACATCGCAGGGAAAAGTTGCAGCGGTCTAAACCGGCCCGTCTTGGCTCGACTCAAGCCAGCTGATGGTTTTGCGGCGACTCAGCTTGTCGAGTCGCAGAGGCTGGGTTTAGAACGTAGGGACGTCACCTCTTTCAACAGCCGATAGAGAAGTCAGCTATAAACTATAGAAATAAAATGATCCATAATCCATTTTATTTTTATGTTACAAACAACTGCTCGAAATGGCAGCGTTTTAGACGGAGCCTCAGCGACCGCCCGAAAGCACGGTAACGTTATATGGTCGAGCGAGATAGAGAGTGACTGAAGAGAGGAAGAGCCCAGCTGCGTTAGAACAAAGCCGTGAATCAGAGAAACAACAAACGTGTTTTTCGCCGACTCATCACTAAAAATGCAACTGTAGCAAGCATCTCAATATCACTAACGTTATCCACATTTATATTTATACGAAACAAATGATTTATTCAGCCACAAAAAAAGCCTACAAGCCGGAATTTAGAACGGAAGTACAACGAGGGGTTGTCATGGAGACGATACACCTGCCTCGTCTCGTCACATTGGTGTGAACTGGCAGGTTTTAGAACGCTGCAAGAAGTTGCAAGTGTCAACTCGTTTTGTCGCAAATCTTTGGTCTAAACTGGGCTTAACAGACCGTTGCCATGCATAGCAGAGCGTTGCCATTTGCCTGTTCTGATCGCTCTGGAAAAATCTACAGAGTTTACATTGCTGTGGATGCAGTGTTTCAACCATTGACTGTAAAAAAAAAAAACTGTAGAGACAGAACAAACTATTTTCTTTAGCGGAAGCAATACAATTATTTTTAAATCAATAAAATCCTTTTAAAATATTTCTTTTTCTTCTCAAAATATTGATTGATTTGGTAAGTAACCATGTAATAAGCGGGATAATGTAGACCCAGGCGGTCATTATAGCTATAATAATAATAATAATAATAATAATAATAATAATAATAATAATAAATTGAATGTATATAGCGCTTTTCACAAACTCAAAGTCGCAGGGCTGGGTATCGTTCAAAAAATGTCGATACCGGTACTGATACCAATACCATTACTTTGATACCAGTTCCTAAACGATACTTTTTTCAATACCAATTTTACTTAACAAAAATAAATTACAAGATTACACATTAAGACACAAATTCCTTTCGTTATTTTTTAGCTCCTACTACATGAGCCCAGTCTCTGTGCGTAACAGAGTTTTTCCTGCGTGTCTCTACAATGTGTAACATTAGACAGCCAATCACAAACATTATTAGATCTTGGTAGAAGCATGCTGCATGCTAATTAGCACTGATGAGATTTGCTCCTTAGGTATTGAAATTGGGTGTAAAATCTAGTTCTGAGCATCAGTTGTGTAACAGATAACTGTTTTGTAACTTGAGTGATGACCAAAATGAAAATACATAGACGCATTAGCACTTACTTTCCTCTGAAGATGCTGTTTTAGGGACAGATGCCGTGTCTGGGCCCATGACTGCAGCCTATTTACATAAAAAGACACAATTACATCAGTATTGTAGAGCAGTGATTGATAATATATAATATAGCCTGACCGACACCGGAGTTTTGAAGCTGAAACTGGTTTTGGAGTTTAAAAAATGTGATAATGATATACTGGCCAATAGCAATTCTTTTTCTACCATAAACAAACAATCTTGACATGGATCCCTTAGATTTTTTATTTTATTTTATTGTGACACACACTGAGCAAGACATTTTACTAAACTCAGCCATGTCAAATTAAATTTTTCACAGATCACACATTTATGTCCAAAGACCCAAAGTACTGGTGTCATGATGTAACTGTGTACAATGCATGACAATGATGAAAGCAAGAGAAACTATATGTTTAAGACTATTTTAACAAGGTAATGTTACACCACAGCATGTTTTGTATGGCCGGGTTCAATTATTTGGGTCAAGTAGTGAGATTCTAATTACTATTATTATTATGATTCATACATAGCTTTGCGTTCCAGAATATAAGACTATCATATTCTTACTGCAAGCTGAAATCCAGAAATGCGGTGTGCTGGATAATGAGGACACCACAGAGGAGCATATGAAGCACTATCCAGCTCTCAGCCAGCCAGACGTTTTCTGTTTTACATGGTTTATTTAGCTACAGTATGGCGTGTTAATGATACATTTCCCGGAGATTTAACCAGGTATGAAGAGATGCAAAGGTATTCCTCTGACCTTCTTACCAGATACCCAGCATGTCTGAAGCAGGGTTAAGCAATAACTAATAAGGCCAATTGTTTGGTATTTGTATAGCACTATCGCCTGTTGAGATGGATAGGGTTACTATTTATGTGATCCACCAAACAGCTAATGTTATTTAGCTTAGCTATTTAAAATGATTACTTTTAAACTGCACCAAGCTACACATTAGCAACGTGCACTCATTTGAGTAACGAAAGAGGAGAATGGAGGGAATCACGAAAAATATGCCAGCTAAACGATGAAAATGTACTAGGAGATAGCTACCTGAGCTAGCAAACAGAACGAATCTCAATTTGGACCGTAGACAGTGCTGATTCAGAAACACCATATGTTCTTATAATGTGTTTAACATCTGTAACTAGGCAGGGCAACTACGCAATGTTTTGAATTGAGCATGACATCGTGTCATGACAAAGAAACCCCAACCTTTGCATGGTTAACGCAAACTATGTCATAACAATTTGAGGGCGGGTATTTGTTTAATCTGGTACACCCATGCACACAAAAAGAGCAGGTAGCGTTAGCTAACTTAGCTAAAGCTAACGTTGTTGTCGCGTGAGCTAGCATAACAAAGGCGAATAAGATTACACAAGGCGTATAATATTGAGTCCCACCTCTCTAATGATCCTTTTAACCGAAGGGTGTCACATCTTTTGTCCGCAACGTTTTAAATGTAACCCACTTCACATGTAAAGATAGCTAGTCGCTGCAGCTTGCTAAACAAACTGTAGCATTGTGGAGTTGATGCCCGTTCCCTTGAACGATACCTTCAAATACCCCACGTAAGTTTGGAAGTTAACGTTCAATAGGTGTTATTGATTACTATTTCATTTTACTATTCATGCGCCACGTAATATTACCTGCTTTGTGCTGTGTTATTGGAAAGATGAGAACATAGTACGCATTATGTACAGCGTAATTGTTTTATTCAAATGTATCTAGCAAATTAAGCAAGTTACAGTAGACGCATCACAAATCCTAACGTTAACGTCTCACTGACTTTACAACTGAGACCGGACCAACTGGTATTTTTGTTGTTGTTCGTTTCTTTATTCCGCACTAACGTTATATCTTTTTGTTTGTTATCACAAAAAAAGAAACAAACAAACAACAACAAAATAAAAATGTTCCCTGTTCAGATGATCTTTTTACAGTCACTGGATGTGCCCCTTACCACTTATAATAGTTCCAACAGCACTAGAACGCAGCAAATGTCTCATAAATTTAGGACCCAAAATGGGTCGCTCATTTATTTTTGGTAGGTAGGATCAGGACCCCATTATCCACCAAGCCTAGTCTATGATGTGGCACCTACTGTATGGCCTACTGTACAATATGTTTACAAGATTAAGTGTGTTTCAAGATAAACTGCGAAATAATAAGAAAAAAACACGTAGAACTAGGCAGACATCCAAGAAGGGTACCAACAGATTGTCTAACACAGCAAAAGGTTAGGCTGAAAATCACAAGTAACTGCAGGCCATTCACTAGCCTACCTGTGTGTGTGTGTGTGTGTGTGTGTGTGTGTGTGTGTGTGTGTGTGTGTGTGTGTGTGTGTGTGTGTGCATGCGTGTGTGTTTCCTGCATAGGCTGCATCATGTTCTTTCTGTGCTATTCTTCTCTTTGTCCGAAAGGTCAGAAAGCATGTGCTCATTTGTAATAATAAATTAATCTTTTGTCTGTGACATAGCCTATTCTAGAGATACAGAATATAGAAATTAAAACTATAGTGAAAGGTGTCAGTTATGGAATGTTGGTGATATGATGTCAATATGACAGATCATTTTCACTGTCTACTTTTGCTGAGAACCACTCCCCATCCCCAGAGTGGTATGTTGCTTGTGTTCCAATGGCAAATTGAGTTTCCTAATGACTGGTGCTGGTAGACCACTGCCAGTGACAAACTGGCAGTTTAATTTATCCTTGCCGATGTACCCACATTAATATTAGAGCTAGCCTTAGCTAAATCGGCTGTTGTTAGCTGAGCTTATGCCCCATATAGCCTGTGTTTTATGCCACAAACCTTTACATATTCAAAATAGCCTATTTATGGTGAATATTAAATAATATGCCATACATACTGGTTAATGTTCCGAAAACATAGAGTTTTATATATGAGATGTAGGCTAGTGTGTGATCACGTTCTACTATTAAATGTGCCAAAAATAATAAGTAGTTTTAGTTTGCGCCAAAGTTGTTGGTTCTAAATCTTTTTTATGGATTAATCAGACTGGCTACGGTGGCTAATGTTATAGCCATTTTAGCAAAGATACTCTATGTTAGCTAAGGCAAACTCTAATATTACTTTCCTGTCATTTCAAAGGCATCGCACATAACTTACTGTGGCAACAGAACAGAGGAGAAAAACGTATTCATTCCTTTATTTGGTTAGTTGGCTCAAAATTTCTGTTATTGATTTGTCAGACTACAGTGGCTAGGATAATATATATAATAACTTTATTCAGGACACAAATGGAAGGTCCATAGTACATTAAAATGACAATATTTACAAACATATAGCAATAAATATACAGTGCAATTCATATAAATTAATAAAAGGTCAACAACCTTCACCTGTAATATACAAACAGGAGCACCAATGTCCGCACAGTCTAGATGCATACCTGACAGAGCTAAAATCAATGTGGGCTAAAGCTTGTATAATTCTGTTTTCTGAGACAGACATTCTACACATGTATTATATAAATAAGGTTTCTTATTAAGGCAGAACAGGTAGGCACACCAACACTAACAAACATTTGACTAGCACTACACCATCTTGGTTGTTTTAGAAGCAGTCTCATGCCATCATTATACGCTACATTCAGTCACAAGTGGGCAGTATATAGTGGTGTACAGAATGCTTTGAATAAAGCTACCTTAACATTAGCAGAATATGCCAAATTTACGTACAAGCACATTAGCCTGAGCATACACCTTGTGACACTGTCTGTTGATGTCCTTATCATCTGATAAATCATTAACAATATGATGGCCAAGATATTTAATATCATCACACACTTTAAGGGCAGTACCAGATAAAAAGAAATCAGGAAATACTAATTTCCTGTCTTCTTTACTTCTAACAATCATAATATTGCTCTTATTTGCATTATATTTGATAGCGAAATCCACACCGTACTGAGAACAAACCATCAAAAGTTGTTGTAACCCAGCACTATATGGGCAAATGATTACCAAATCATCTGCATACATAAGGTGATTAAACAGCATAAGGTGATAACAAAGGCTAGCTCCATGGATCGGCATATGCCACTGTTGTGAGCAGCATAAGCCGCCAGGGGATCGGTTTATGCCACTGTACTAATGTGCGTAGAGAGGTGAAGTCCTTCCCCTTCTGGTGGACCACCATGGGACCTTATTTCGGAAAAAAATATGTACTGTAGTAAATGGCGAGAGACAAATAATTATTTGATCACGTTAGAATTGGGAGATGGATTACACATATGATGTTTGTCAATTTAAAAGATAATTTTGCATGTCTAAAAAGTCTCATTTTGTAATAAAACTGTTGAAGTATAAGACTTTAATTTACGTTAAAATGTAATTAGAAAGACTACTCATCCCAAAAGCAGCAAAAGTGATGTCCTGCTGAAGCCACCATAAACTACGATGAAACACATCAGGTAAAATAACGTTACGTTGTGTTGTGGAACATAGTTAAGCTAGCTATCTAGCGAGAAAGCCGAGCAGCAAGCAAGTTAACGCATTGTGCAAGACGATATATGTAGTTCACTGAGGAGTTTAACACGAAACTAAGTGGTACTACGACAAACTGTGACTTTCTTCACTTGCTAAATTATCTTTTAAACTGATAAACATCATATGTGTAATAAATGGCTGAATTCACATGGGATCAAAACATTATTTTATTATTATTTGTCTCTCGCCGTTCACTACCATACATACTTTTTTATGAAATAAGGACTTTGCCTCTCTGCATCACTCCAGAGATCAGCTTATGCCGCTGTACCACTAGTGGCATAACATCAGTCACTTTTAGATCTCAGAATCACTCAGATCTGCGGCACATACATGCTGCCCAGGTAGGCGGTGTGGCCCTGCCTCTCCCGCACCAACAGTTCATCATTCAGATGCAGAGATTGACAATGTTTTTTGGGGGAAATAATTATCGAGGTCCAGACCTTGATGACCTCATAGCTGGCTTTGGCCATGGTATACCCTACGAATAGATGATAACGGCCTTTTGAACCTACTAGTATGTGTGGCAGGCCCCTTCTGATCCATATCTATGAGGCAGATAACTACTGCACCCTTTCAATGGAGTGATAACATTCACCCTTCCATGATAAGATGCATAGGGTTTGTTTTGTGTGTGGATATTTCCCCTATGTTTTTAGAGAACTTTCCTGATATAGGAACACTTGTTTATGTGGGCTTGTAAAGTCCAGTAAGACAATGTATGTGATATAAATCGCTATACAAATAAACTTGGCATGACATCTAGTCAACAATTCAAGTCAAATCTCACTCGTGCATTTCACAAAATAAATATTTGAAATTTACATATAAATCAAGTCCAATGAAACAGCATCATAAACCTCTGCTTCATTGTGTTTACCAAAATATTCGAAGTTACAAGGCTGCAAAGGAAATAGAGTTCTGGATGCCCCACACCTCCAGGGCCTGGATCTTGAAATGTCCCTTGTAGAGTGGGATGCTCTTGAATGTGTCACAAGGCTCCGAGTATCCCCCCTCTAGGTCTTCCTGTAGGCAGAGTGCGTGACCTCCATCCCCACCTAAGAGAGGATACATACATCAGCACTGCATACACACTGTTCACTGTTGACTTGACATTTTGCTAAAGACCTAACAATATGTTCAACTGGCATACCGATTATGAGCTGACTGTCACTGCCTGCTATGAACATGGAGGCTTCGGGTTCCTTGGGTCTCTTTGGCTCTTTGGCAGTCATGGGTTCCTCTGATGGGGCAGTGAAGGGTACCGTCAGATAGCTGGGGTCCTGGGGGATTCCAGTAGGACAGGTCAGAATTGTGGTGGTGGTGTTGAAGGAGCAGTCACAGCTGCTGTCTTGAACTTTCTGAGGGGAAGCTCTTCTGGTCATTATGTTGACCATGGCCTGCTGGTAGCGCTCCATGCTGGGACGAAGCTGGAAGAGTAAGCATGTTTCTTGTTTGACGAACGATAATAAACGTTGTCTATATGAAGTTGACACAAAATCCGACTTGAAGCATGTTACAGAAAACCTTATATGACGTGTCAGAGATGAATTCTATAAGGAGAAAGGAATGCGTCTCACCATGAAAACAAAACATTCCCCAGTTCCAAAATATGTAAGTCCCTCAGACTCTTGCTTTCTTCTTTCTATCACATCTGTTGACAGAAAGGCACCAAAGACCTGAGAAATGAGAAATACTAATATTTCAGTAACATACAAAATGTATTCCATAAACTAATTATTTTCATTGTTGGCATCAAGACATGGGGTTAAATAAAAAAAGAAAAGCATATGCAATTATCCAATGTATCCCAATATTCATTATGTGTTCTAATGTTACCTCTTCATCCACAGTTTTGATCATCAAGACCGCTGGTTCGTGTCCCTCCACATGTGAATATAATCTATATCAGAGAAAAAAAAACGTGATGTTCTATAATATCCCATAAGCTGCCATATATGCAACCAGGCTGTGTCACTGATGACTAAACATAGCCCGTAAATGAATATACTACAATACCTACCTGCACTGTTTATTAATAGAAGAGAACATTTTGTATCTTATTAAAAGGAGCTGGAAGGGTCAAATGCAAAACATGATCGCAACTTTAACTTTTAAAATATCTTTCCATGTCGTCTTTCCATAGCACCCTACTTTATATTTCAGAAATAATTACTTTCCATATGGAGCATTGCTTTTTTTAACCATATGTTGCAAAATAAAAGACAATTAAACACTCAGTTAGGAACTAGTAGGTCATTTTCTACCGTTCTTCTTAAACCGTAAGGGTTCAAAAATATCACCATTTACCAGCCAAATACTAGTAGAATAAGTGGCTGGTAGACTTGCTTCATTCACCAGCACAAACAACAATGGTGAGTTATTGAGTGGTTGGAAAATTTTAACATTCACAAGCCATTTGGCTGGTGGACAAAAAGTTCATTTTGAACCCTGTAAACAGTGTTTGCCACCACTGAAATGTGAGTCACTTGACTTTAGCATGCAAAGCAAACATGTTGATAGTGAAAACACACCCCTTTCTGTTATGTGAGTAGGCCTGGGATTCTTTTTTTCACTGCTGGCACATGGTGTTCAGCAGTTATTGATCGATAATGACCTGGCTTCAACAGACAGAAAGATATGAAGGCTTTTAATTACAAATATGAATGATCCACTTCTAGTCATAATTCATGCCTGTGAAGCGACACCTCATTAGTTCTCGCAGTTTCTCAATGGTGTTCAAGTATTGAACAAAGGTAACTTACGAAGATAGGCTTCTTCCGTGTTCAGCTGTATTAAACAGCCTAATGGGGCTAAAAAGGGCAAAGCGCTCAGGTATCCAGGCCCAGACGACTCTCATCTCAGTCCCTGTCACAACACTGGAGGTGAAGTTGGTAAAGTCCACCGTCTCAACCAACTGCCTTTAGGAACATAAAAATAGCTATGATAAGAATACGAATAAGGTAATAATAAGACAAATGTGAGCATTGATTTCATTCCTTTACAAAACATAATGAATTATAAGCATTTATAAACAATTATTTTTATTTTATTTCTAGGTTTCTTACAAATATGCCTCTCACTGGCTGTTCTGTATCAATGTCTGCATTAACTTACCTCTTCTGGTGTGTGCTGACACCTTTTTGCATAAGAGAGTCCTTATTGGCATTGAACAGGAGGTTGAGCTCTCGCCGCGTGGCAATCGGAATCATGAAGGCCCTCTCCAGAAGGTTCTCAGCGGTACAGTGGCGAGCTACACTCTGCACAAACCTTTTCATATCGGTTCTGAAGTCCTCCACATCTGCCACTCGAGATGACACAGATACTTTGTAGAGGCTGAGCAAAGCCAAAGCCACCCTATACAAAAAACGATCGTGAAATCATTTCCGAAGTAATAGCTTTGTTATTAGGTGGTTTAAGGATTTTGTTTAGATGTGAAGATGCAGCAGCAACAAACCTGTAGAGGACCTTGTAGCCCTCCAATATGTAGACATCCAGCACTCTGATAGCATATGTGAACGGAAGGTCAGCGAATATCCACATGATCCAGTCAGAGTAAAAATCAAAGAGGTTCTGGTGGGAGCTGGCGATCAGCTTACGAATGCCTCTGCAACACCTATTAGCAAGGTCTCCAAAGGTCATGCAGGAAGCCCGGTAGGTGAGAAAGGTCTGATCGATGTAACGCTTGTTGGGGTCCTTGTAGCAGATAAGTCGGCACACACTGTAGAAACACTCAGCTTCATCCTCACTGAAGTGGAGGATGAGGGAGACCAATGCAGGCAGGATGGGGCAGAAGTTCATTTCTGGGAAGCATTTGCCAAGGCAAAGGAGGATCTTTTTAACGGAGTTCAGGCCTGCTTTGTTGAGACAGTATCTGCATAAGAGAAGAACAAGCAACAATACACCTTTTAAAGCTCCACTTGGTGAGACGTTTATGTAAAAGTGTACATGTGACAACGTGACAAGTCAACACTTAAAGGTGCAGTAAGCGATGCTGCGCAAAGATTGTTAAAATTTGAACTCAACTGCCAAACAAATACAAGACTTTTCCATTTACACAGCCAGGGCTGTGTATTAGAAAACTAAGTGACCGTGAGGAGATATTAACTGAATTTGACAAAGAAATATTGGCGTAACATCACTTACTGCACCTTTAAGGCATTGCTGTGGCATTTTGTTCATCGGATTTTTAATCATCAATCCTCACTAATTACTTCTGACCAATATTTCAATATTCAATTAATCAAATAGATGCTTAAAAAAGATGAGGGCTTTTCTGGTTTGTTCTTTTGCTAGTTTAAGGTTCATATAGGTCTATAACATGTTTTTTTAGGTAACAACTATATATATATATTATCCCACAGAAGTACCTGGGTATTTCTCCTGCCTCCATGTACTCTGGGACTGGATGGGTGCTGATTTTCTGTTCTCCAAAGATCTTCTTGGCTAGTTCATTATGGACATCTCTGTCTGGATTGACGGACCTATTCAGATACAACATCAATGCATATTCAGATCATTTGCCTGAGTGCATTTCATTTACAAACAAATTTTACAAAAGTGGTACAAATGCATAATATGGTTGTAATAATGAACTTGTACACATAAAATGTAATGTGACAATCGTAACCTGGAATTGATGCTGTGGATGATGTGATAGTATGCTTTGGCCCTTAGTGTATGGGGCATGGCCCAGAATCCCTCTCGGCCCATAGTTTTCAGCTGCTGGTGATCACTCTGCAGGATCTGCTGGTATCTTTTCGCAGCTTCAGGGTCAATCTTCTCCCAGTCTACAAACTGTCCATACTTCATCCCTGAGCTGGAGCAAATTTCCCAGTTGTCCGACTCAGAGATGGTCATCATGGACACTGACTTGACATTACCTTTACTGCCTGAACAAAGTATGCATACATACACATAATTTTTATTTCCCTAAACAATGCAAATAGACTTTTGGAGTAGAATACATGCTATTATAAAAAAACAAAACATAATTTCAATACCATTAGGCTCTCTTGTTGATGAGTGCTTGTTTGGTTTAGACTTGGACTTCTTAGAGGTGATTCGAACACCAGCCACATTCCCTTCTTTCTTTTCCTTTTTGTTCCCTTGATACTGGTGTAGGGAGCTCGCCCTCTGCCTCAGTGGACTGGACCTTGTAAAGTTCTCCACGTCAAAATCGAGGTCAAGCTCAGACGTCTCAATACTGTAAAAGGACCTAGGGAGCAGTTGATTTAGGAATAATTATGTAGCCTAATAATTATGCCTCTTTTTAGTCTTTTTTGTGTTAGGCATGGTCTGTCTTTTATCCAATTTTGCTACAACATTAAAACACAAATTCACATAATTATGATAACCATGCCTGCCAGTCTGATCAGCAAAATAATTTGGATTAAAAAAACAGCACATGCAAGTTGAACGTGAAAAATACCTGGAGCGAGGTCTTAGAAAGGTTTCCTCTGTCTGTGTCTGCACGCCATAGTTCTTACTCTCCTCTGGACTGTAATAGGAGTAAGACCTTGGCCTGCTTCTGCCTCCTGCCATAGAGCCCATGTCTTGGTCTGTTGATGTGCGCATCAAGACTGAATTCATGTTTCCGCAATCGGATAACTCCAGCATGACAAATCTAGCATCTCAAGTCTTATTCTTCCAAGAAATGCAAGCTGAAAGTTAATGTGTCTCCTGTTACTAGCTGCATGTTCTGAGGGTCAGGGCTTTATATACGCCTGTGGGCTGTGTTCACGTGAGACAGGTATTGTGGTATTGTTTGTTTGTGGTGAGTTGTGCTGTTGAAAGTAAAACAAATGTCCTGGTTTTCCTTTTTTAACATTAGTAAAATACAGTGTATCATCAATTGGAGAAGTTACTGAGACTGAATTAAGACTGGAAAGCATCCACGATGCCAACATAATTAGAACCATAAAACAAGGACTACAACTTTCCAGCTTACATGACAAAACACAATTTCTTTTAAACACATGATTTGACCAAGTGTCCTTTAAATAGCCCTTCGTTCATTCTCCACAATAGATTTTTCATTGCTATTGCAATTAACAGACAGCTTGAGTTTTAAATGTTCTTTTTTTTTATAGGGAAACCTATGAAAACATTCATTACTCAGAATAAGGTCATCAGAAATAGGGTACTTGTGTTTCTTTCTTTGAAACGTCTTTATGCGTAGCATCAAAACCCCAAGTCAGTCTGTTCCAAGAAGTCCTTTAAAGGTTATTATTCTACACAACAGATATATGTTTTGATCCAAACACAACTACTGTTTGGGTATGAAACAAAAAACCTCTACAAGTACTTAGCTCATATGTGGGCACACACATGTAATGAAGTTAAAAAACAAACTCTCTAGCCCAATGAGTGGCATGCTGTCATTACTTCATGTCAATTTCCATGAAGGCTGGGACAATATGAATTCACACTTGTACTTTGGGTACAATGCAAGAAATGAAAGCAGTTAAACCACATATTCTTAAAACTTACTTTTATAGGAAAGTGTTTATGAATATTTAATATGCTGTTGGGTTTTATCATCCTGCCCTGCCATTGCCCATTTACTGTATGTCTTTGTACATTTACGGCATGTATGTACAGTATGTGTGTATGTATGTACATGTATATGTATGTATATATGTATATATGTATATATATATATATATATATATATATATATATATATATATATATATATATATATATGTATGTGTGTGTGTATGTCCTGCAGACTAAATAAAACTTTGTTTGGTACAAAAGAATTACAGTATAATCATTTTTTATTTTTTATTTTAATATTTTTCAATGAAAATGAGAATAATGATACAAAATGATCATTCCCTCCAATATCGTGAATTATATCGCAATCCCAGTATCAGTCAAAGTAATCGCAATTATATATTTTCCTCATATCGTGCAGTCCTAATCTGAACAATGCAAGATTAAATCAAATAAACAGATTCCAAAATAAGCCAACTGTGTGATGTTAATTGTAAGGTGTGGTTGACTGCAAATTAAATTAACATGTGTAGGTAACAAACGAATAAAGTGAGAGCCGAGGGTGTGAATTGGGCTGATATTACCATATGTGGCTGTGGCCATCACAAGGTCCATATAGCAAATTATTTACTGCCAACCAAAAATGCATCTTTAAGGGAAACACAGTCCTGGCTGCATGCAGGTTTTAAATACTATAATATAATATATAGAGTAAACATACAATGTCAAGATGATTATTGAGTTTGAGACTCCAGAGAGATTTCTCCGCTACATTTATCTAACAGCTGTAGTTACTTTGTATGTTTTATACTGTCTACTAGACTGTACATCTGAAACAGATGAGCTCAAAAATATGCCATAAAGTAAACTACCTAAAAAAAATCTGAGAACAGATAGATATGTATACTGTATTTCTAGTATGGTGCGATAGAGTCGGGTGTGTACGAAAATACGGGACAAATAGTTTTCCCGTATTGATTTAGTAAGGGATAGTGCATTTTATTTTTAATTAGGAACGAGCCCGTATTATACGGGATGGGTGGCAAACCTACATGTGTATCACTGTTTGAAAATCTAATTTTTAGTAGCTTTTTTGTATAGGGCTATATTTTTCTGAAAAATTGCGGTCTTGGACTCAAATGTCCCTCGCATCTTGCCGTTGTGACGTTACACCCAAACAAAAAATTGTTTGCTGGTGATTATTACTGCCGGGTGGTTCAAACTAAGTGGATTTTTTTCTCTTCATAGCTTACTTTTATCATAATGTCTCAGGATCCGTGGTAAGTAATGTGTTCAAAGGCTACAGTAAATTGTCTCAACCGTAATATTAACTACAACAAATTACGTTACTAACCCTGATAAAGTAGCTAGCTAGCTAGCTACTCTTTCTGTAACGTTACCCTCTGCTAGCTAAAGCGGTAGCTAACCTATAAAGATTAACCTAATACAATAATTAGCATTTTCAATAAGCCATTACAAGATAATCTATTTATGTGTTGGAAAATGTGGTATGGCGGTGCTGGATCAGGACAAGGAAATTCGTGTTACTATTCAGACTTAAGTTTGGGACGTTAGCAGAATTGAAAGGAAGGAGGAAAAATGTCACATGATGAATGTAGCTAAAGATTGGGCTAATTATCTGACGTTTTATCAAACTAAACTAAACTTTAATAAAACAAATACCCTACGGTACAACACTATACATAAGCGCTGTATTAAATACTAGTGGTGCAGCTCAAACTTTTGACACCGTCAGTGTCAATTTAGCTTTTACACAGACACTCAATGGTATATTGGCTTTATAACATTAAACTCGAGCATAGAAAACGACCAACGATTTATCTGTGACTACTGTTTGTCATAAGGAAGTAATTACAGGTCAAATTACATAACATCTCTATCCCAATCATTGATCTTTAGGTTACAGAATTACGATGCCAATTGTCGCTTGGCACAGGAAATAGCAGAAAGCATTCATGAACGGAACAGGCAGCAGAGAACAGGGGGGAACCCTGCAAAGGTAAGGTGTTACATTCACAAATAAAGTGGCATTTCCTTCAAATGTCTCCTGATATAGTCAGGTTCCTCTAATAGTCAGTTGGTGTGAATATCTTCTGTCCTTTCAGATCAACATGACACTACGGGCGTCACTGCAGAAGCTCAAACAGAACATTGCCCATCTTAAAGAGGGTTTGTTGCGGGCATCATCAACTCGGCGCTTGTATCCTTTCTTCTGAGAATGTTGAGAAATCATGAGACTGAGATTACAATTTGGCTGGAGGGTTTCCATTGCTTGCAGTAGCAGTTGTCTTCCTTTAGAGGGCATAAGAGTGTTTTGAAAGGTTTGCCCCATGGATGTATTAGAAGACCGGTCTGCCCTAACTACTAAAGAAGTCAAAAAGTTTCTGTGTTCATTAGTTAATGAACACATCCAAACTGACTCAAATAAAAGTGTCAGGAGTATCATCTGTCCACTATCACTGAAGGTGGTTAAAGTGATGTTGACCTTTTGCATGGCCTTAATATGGCGTCATCAGAATGCAATCTGAAGCTGATAGGAGGCAGAACCTTATTGATGACCTGCTAACCAGAGAGAAGCAGCTCAATGCCACCTTCAAGGGAGACATCGCAGAGCCTGAACCTTCCAGGTATTTAAGATCCAAGCAAATGATTTGATCCTAAAGAGGGAAAATGTAACTGTCATATTGAGAGCTGCTTAACTGTTTCTTTGTTAACATTGACAATAAATATCTGTTCTATCTATTCTGTTTTATTCTAAAACACAGTCAGTATTTGCAAATGTCATTAAGCATTTTTTTGCTTTTATGAGTGGGGTGTCCCACTAGGACTACATTTTGACAATTAGTCAATTAGTTTGGAGTTTCAAAGGTTTGGGTAAATCTGAACATATTTCTATTCAATGTGGTACTTCACCTAAATTCATAGTAGTAATTTACTTGTCCCCCTCCTTGTACCCCCTGTAGCTGGTAGGAATTTGATCACTTGTACACAGAAACCACCAGTGAATGTATGAAGGGTGATTTCTCACTAGTCACTAAAAGGCCATGCGGCTGTCTCAAATAGTCTACTCTCACAAAGTCTTTAGTTGTGCTTTTCTTAGAACACTTTTGTTTAGAAAAATAATCTGGGACAGCCAGTTTGTTGCTTAAGTAGCTCAAAAGAATTGTGCAATATCCGCCACCCTGAGTCTCTGTCTGTCACTGTCAGAAGGGCTAAACCAAGCATCATCCCATGATGCTTCAGGGAGCCTTTCATTTTGTGATTTTCCTCTCTGAGATTTTTTTTTAATATCTAGTGCTGGACGCCCAATTAAAAATAATGAATCCTCATTCTCTTGTCTATGTTCTTGACAGAGAGGTCATAGGCTCTGTTCTCTGCTTTGATGATATGTCACCGGTCACTAGCTTTCTGTGAAAGTCTTTGTACATCCGGTATGACCCATGTGCCATGACCTCTCCCTGTGCTATCACTCGGAAGGAAGTCTGTCTGTCTGCCATTTTGACAGGGTGCTTAACTTCATGGCTAATTCTTTTTCATCAAGAGATTTGCTCGCTTTGCACTGCTGATCACACATTTGGCACCTCCTGAAATGGACACACTCATTCATAAGAATGTGTGTATGTGTCTTGATGAACAAGGATGGAAGGGGTGAGTTTACAGTTTATAACTCTCCTCTGGGCATTTATTCTAGTACTCGTGGAGCTAATCAAAGAGCCGGATGCCACAGTTTATATCCTATTCATCATGTGATGTGTCATGTCAATGTGACAGCTTTGAAAGCCATAGGCAGCAGGCAGTCATTACTTTGTGTAATGTTTGACCTAGTCTGGCCCAGGTGATATTTGTTTGGACAGGAAGAGGAAATGGTGCCATGTTGTTACTTCCTCCAGCTTTTCATGCCTGTTTTTATAAATTTGTGTTTTTTTTTTTCATGGTACCCTCATGTTCTTACATTGTAGAAGCTCAGCATTTATATTACAGTTCCTGTGCAGTAAGGTATGTTTACTTTGTGCGAGGAGTTTTGAGAAACCAAACATCACTGTTTCATCAGATCAGTAGACCCAGATTGGAAAACCACTTTTATTGATGCCTTGATATGAGACTGCCTTTTTTTCTGATATCTTTCACAAGCTTTGGTTTTTGGGATTGATCTACTTAGCGGTGCTTTGCTCACGCTTTCATCTTTTTACAGACCACACACCCAATTACATAAAAGGCTCTGTAAAGAAATCCCCAATGACATTTGCTATTAAATTAGCTTGGCAAACTGTAATCATGTGGTCGTATGGTTTTTAGTTTGCTCAGTCAAACTGAACTTTAATAGTGATATGTGGTGGGTAATTTGGATTTGTGGGTCGGACCCCTTTCCACTGTGTGGTCTCTGAGGAGGGGGTGGATTGGCCATGCGTGGATAATCTAAGCCGCTCTTTTTTTTGTGAGAACTTTTGGTAGAAGAAAAAGGATAGAGGTAACAGAGGGGACTTTAATCTATCCCTGAAACAATACATTCTGAGCATCTCCAATTCAGACTAAGCAAAAGCAGGACATGGCGCCTACATTTGAAGGCTCAGTTCACCCTGTCACCCCTCAGACCCACCTTTCCACCATTATTCACTAACCTTTCCTTTGTATTTGATTGCACTGGAAATAGTTAGTCATTAGTTAAATCTCCTCTGTCCAAGTCATTCAGTCAGGACCTAGGTGCTCAGGCCCCCGATGGCGGCTGTCTAGTGCTTTGTGGCTGCCAAGAGATGTGCCCGACTGATTTTGGTGCTCTCCACTGACTGGTTAATTGGATCTTCACACACTGGGCACTTTCGTGGAGGAAGTGGAGGGCTGGCACACTGTCTCATAGTTATCAAACATGTCAGAGAAATTAGACCAAATGCCTCGTCTCACCTACTCCTCTGACGGTATGAGCCTCAGCTAGCTAGCATTGTGAATGGTCTGACAGTGCCTTACGGACTACCTCAAAAGCAACTTGAATTAGTCATCGTTAGCTGGACATCAAAACCAGAGCAAAACAGTTTAGTATTGTTATTTCCTCAGTCTCTGATACCCCTTTCACACTGAGGGCTCAACCAGGGTTGAACCAGGGTTAGCCTGCGTCGACTGACTCGGCTTTGCGACCCAGCTCGAGAATTGGGTCGGACATGGGTTGGACAAAGGTCGATATGCCTACATGTGGCTAAGGTCACTTTTTCTAGACTTGACCAGCAGACGACTCACTCACAGCAGACATGGTTAAATCCAACCTCACACAGAGATTCTGAACCCGTCATTGCAAAATGGGGGGGGGGTCTGAAACACAGCTTTAAGCTATTAGCTGAAGAATAGCTTTTAAACCACACAGTGGTGTTTAGCACAGTACAGTACAGAGAGCTCTCTCTGGTCTGTCACTTCGTCAGAGCGAAACCTCCCCAGCAGTCCACAGTCCTGTGACAGATTAACGTGCACTGTGTACACACTGCACAAGATAACCTGGTATTTTTCAATCATTCAAAAAACTTAAAAGACAAAAAGAGTAAATACTTTTTTCTGTGATCTAAGCATTTTCTTGTCATAATTGTTCAAAAGAGTATTGAAAAGGGAACATGCCATGTACAGATGTGTTTGCGTTAAGTGTTGAACAGATGTGCATTGTACTCCTATCCCAAGCAGGCATATTGTGTTTACTTATATAGCTAAAAGTCACTGATGCACGATGAGTGTTTTAGACTTGTGTGCTGGAAAAGTGATTGACTGACAAAAAGGGCACTTTTGCCATCTACTTTCAGTCGTAGTGCACTGCTAGGTGTTTTGTCTGTCTTACTTTAACAGCTGCTGCTCTGCTTTTGGCTAGGAATAGTAATTTCATGGTCTCTTAAAAACATTTTAATTTAACTTGAAGAGCTGCTGAGAAACATTTTGGAAACTAATTATTGTTATTATGATGGTGTTTCACAGGTCGACGTTGATGGGAGCAGGGGCAGGAACGAGTGGGGGTGTTGTGGCCAACCCCTGGCTGATCAACGAATCAGAGGAGACCTCAGGGCTGACCTTTGGAGAGATCAAACAGCAGCAACGACGAGTCATTGAAGGTAATTACACATGATTGAATAAATGGTAAATGGACTGCACTTGTATATCGCCTTTACTTCCTAGGGTTAACGGACAGAGAGCTTTACAATTTGCCTCTCATTTACCCATTGTTACGCACGCACGCACGCACACCGATGGTGTGGACACTTTGACGTGTAGACAGGAGGAGCCAGGGATCGAACCCCCAACCCTGCTACAACCGCGCCGAATAAAACTATTCCGTTCCATAGCGTGATCAAGCAAACATCGTTTTCAAGTATGCTGTTGTTGTTGTTGTTGTTGTTTCTTTTCGATAAAATTTGCATCAAGACAATAAATAGGTGCCACAATCATCCATAGCAGCAACAATGTCCTGCATCACTAGGATAATAATTCTAACTCATTTTTGCCCTTATTTGTACCTCTCCAACAAATACAACATGACAGTCCTGTCATAAACACAACATGTCTTTTTTTAAGCCAAGGACCCCTTAGCTGAGAGAGAGACAGATCAGGGACCCCCTACTACATATTGTATGAAATTAAGTTGCATATTAAACTCTGCCTACAATAACATGTGGGCGGCCTAAAGCCTTTTATACATACCCTTTTAGTGCATAGAATACTAAGCTATTAAAATAATAATTTGTAATAAAGCTAGTATTGGCTCTGCTGGTTTATGCTAACATATAATAATTCACATCTAGAAAACATATTGATAGCCCACGCCTGCTTTTTTCCTGTTTCCTGAATGGCTCTGACATGACTTGAACACCCAGACATTAGTTCACCTGGCTCCAAGTGACACTTCATTGCTATGTCTCCATTATGGCTGTGGTTATTGTCAATGTGGGATCACAGATTCCTCTTAAGACAGTGAAACCAAACCACATTTCTAGTCCCCTGTGGGATTTCTGTTGGAGTTGGGTAATGGTGAGCGCCTGAACCTGCGGTCATAAAAAATTCCTGTGGTAGAGAGTGTGTCAAACTTGGAAACCTACAGAGGCCAAGTCTTTTCTTTTCTCTCTTTCTTTTTTTTCTTCTTTCAGTTTCACTGTTTTTGCTCTCCACCTTGGCCTGCTGCAGTTATAATAATATAATAATAACAGGAGTATGGCTGAGTGGGGTAAAGTACTGAATGACTCACATGTGGCACTGTGAGCTGAGCTGGACCCCAACAGCCTGTCATTCCTATTTCCTAAATAGTTGCCTTATTATATCACAAGTGCAGTATACTGTAATTGTTCCCTTCTTACAATTGGCATTTTTAAATGGAACTGCACCGTTTGTCCTACCCCACTGCTAAATTTGACATCGCATTGATTTTATTTTTTGCAATATGAATTTTTCTTGTCCTTTTCTCTGTATTGTTGTCTGGCATTGCATAATCTTCATGCTCTTACTGTTTGTCTCTTTCTTTGGCTCGTGTTCAAGTGTATACAAGTTTTAGTTTTCTTTCCTCTCTCTTCACAGCCCAGGATGCAGGCTTGGATGCACTGGCGGCTGTCATCAGCAGACAGAAAATAATGGGCAAGGAGATTGGCAATGAGCTGGAAGAACAGAATGGTAAAGTTTACTTTGCATGTGCGTCAATATTCGTCAAAAGAAATTCCAGACACGTTACACTTCGCTGTGTGAAAGCAATCAGACATTCTTGTTCTGCAATGGAACGACTTTCCTCACGTAACTTGCTGGACAGTGATACTCCCTCACACCACCGCAACACTGACATAGTATCAAGCGCACACACGCCCTCACACTACCATTGTCAGAGCAGCTGACCTCACATTCAGGTCACGACCGTGTCCACCAGCTTAACCTTTGGCATACATCCCACAGAGAACATTCATGCAACTTAAATGCACTGAAAAAAACTGTAAAAGTTTTGTGTTCTGAAATCAGATCTGCCCAGAGATAATGGTGCTTTTGAGTTATTTCTGGCTAAGTTCCTCTCATCAGTCCATAAATAGTTTCCATCACAAGTAGAGCGTGCGATACAGAACGGAGTGCATTGCTCCAGACTGTTTTTATACTCAGACAGGCGGTACATGACACATAAGACTTTGGAATGATCATCTGTCATCCGGTAAACAATTAGATCTTTTAATGCATCGCTCTCAGAAGACTATAGCAGTTAATAAGCCAAAGCCTGAGTGTGTTGCCTTACAAAGAGGATGTACACATGTATTCCTATCAGTTTTTTATTTAATCGTGAGGGCTATCTCTGATGTTAACATTGACAGCGAGCCCGAATCGTGCATTAGTCTGTCAGCTTCTTTTCCTTTTCTAACAATCAGGGAAAGGAACTTCACAGTTCCCAAACTACAGGTGATAAAGCTTAAATCTCAACCGAGGAATTGTTAGACTGTTCATCTACAGTTGTCTCACACGCCTAAAGTACAGGCAGTTATGGTCTGTGTCTACCCCGATGACCAGCTTCCAGTTGGGAAAAGAAGGCGTTGTTCTATCCTGTAATATCCTGTCTGAGCAGTTGTACCAAAACAAGTCCAGAGGTTGTATAACTGAGTGATATCGGCACGGAAACAAACAATATTCCTTTCTGCTGGGAAGGAATGGCAGATGTTTGGTTGACACCGATGAGAGAATGGAAGAGAGGAAAGCTGATTGTTTTAGCCCGCTCTCCTGTTACCGTATTGAACTAGATGGATCATTGCTCTACTGCTCCGACTGGCGTGTTTTTCTTCTCGTTCTTTCAGCTTGATGTCAGTGTTTCCAATAATATGAACCTGAATGGGTGATGGGAGAGCTGTAACTGAGAATTATACCAGTTCCACTCCAAGTAAGCGAGAAGGCAAATGATTTTGGCCATGGAAACAATGGCTTGTCACTACTCCTGTGTTTAGACCCCACATGACTTGAATATAAATTTGATGGTAACTCAAGTCTGTATTTCTGTAATGGCCCAAAATATCTATGCCACCTGTGGGTACTGTAATCGGCTCCATGTGGTGAAATCCAAACCATACTCATTTGTGGAAGCCTGCACACATTTCCAGCAGTTTTTAAAGCAGGGCTTATCTTGGTATTATTATTATTATTATTATTATTATTATGATAATTTGATATAATAATACTTAGATACGTACACTGCCTACCGTTTATTTCAAAAGATATTCATGGTGCAACTGGTCCCTGTGTTCATGCAGACGGTTCATAAAGTGTAGACATGGTATTTCCTCACGGACCTGTCCGAGCTCCTCACAGTCTCTCCACAATTTACGGCCAAGCTTCAGGTTCATGAGGCCTGCTAACACCAGG